>NC_082693.1:74502831-75102831 GCF_949987515.2 Delphinus delphis | reverse complement strand
ATGCTTCTCCTTGGATTTATCCTGTATGGGACTCTCTGAGCTTCCTGGACTTGATTGACTATTTCCTTTCCTATGTTAGGGAAGTGTTCAACTATAATCTCTTCAAATATTTTCTCCGACCCTTTCTTTTTCTCTTCTTCTGGGACCCCTATAATTGGAATATTTGTGCATTTAATGTTGTTCCAGAGGTCTCTGCGAGTATCCTCAATTCTTTTCATTCTTTTTTATTTATTCTGCTCTGCGGTAGTTATTTCCACTATTTTATCTTCCAGATCACTTATCCGTTCTTCTGCCTCAGTTATTCTGCTATTGATTCCTTTTAGAGAATTTTTTATTTCATTTATTGTGTTGTTCATCATTGTTTGTTTGCTCTATTGTTCTTCTAGGTCCTTGTTAAACATTTCTTGTATTTTCTCCATTCTATTTCCGAGACTTTGGATCATCTTTACTATCATTACTCTGAATTCTTTTTCAGGTAGACTGCCTATTTCCTCTTCATTTGTTTGGTCTGGTGGGTTTTTACATTGCTCCTTCATCTACTGCATGTTTCTGTCTTATCATTTTGCTTAATTTACTGTGTTTGGGGTCTCCTTTTCACAGGCTGCATGTTCGTAGTTCCCGATGCTTTTGGTGTCTGCCCCCAGTGGGTAAGGTTGGTTCAGTGGCTTGTGTATGCTTGCTGGTGGAAGGGACTCGTCCCTATGTTCTGGTGGGTGGGGCTGGATCTTGTCTTTCTAGTGGGCAGGGCTGCATCTGGTAGTGTGTTTTGGGGTGTCTGTGAACTTACTATGATTTTAGGCAGCTTCTCTGCTAATGGGTGGGGTTGTGTTCCTGTCTTGCTAGTTGTTTGGCATGGGACGTCCAGCACTGGAGCTTGCTGGCTGTTGGGTGGAGCTGGGTCTTAGCATTGAGATGGAGATCTCTGGGAGAGCTCTCACCAATTGATATTATGTGGGACCAGGAAGTCTCTGGTGGTCCAATGTCCTGAACTTGGCTCTCCCACCTCCGAGGCTCAGGCCTGACACCAGGCCGGAGCACCAAGACCTTGTCAGCCACGTGGCTTCTGTTTAGCTGCTATACTGCAAAGGGCTGGCATGTCTTTTTCTAAATTGGAGAGCTCCTAGCGCAGGTCAGGTGGTTCTTTCCAAAGCACCGGGAAGACGGGAAGACGGCCACCTCAATATGCTCACTTTGATAATGAGCATCATGTCATGGGATGGGCATGGGGAAGGTGGAGGTGGGGTTGTGATATACAGTGATGTGATCAGAGAGATTTTTTTCTTCTCTCTGATTGTAGAGTTGCACTGTCAAACAGAAATATCCTGCAAACCATATCTGTAGTTACATACACAATTTTCAATGTCCTGGTAGCCACATTTTTAAAAGTAAAAAGAAATGGGTTGGCCTACTTTTTTATATAAAGTTTTGATTTATCTATAATTGTTTAGAGCTGTTTTAGATTCACAGCAGAATTGAGCAGAAAGTACTACGAGTTCCCATGTGCACCCTGCCCCCACAACAACCACAGCCTCCCATTCTATCCTAATTTTAATAACATATTTTATTTAAGCCAATATATAAAACTATTATTTCAACATTAATCATATAAAAATTATTGAGATACCTTACTTTTTTTTTCTGTACACTGACCTAGTTTTTACACTTTAAAATGTGGCCCCAGCTACTTTTCAAGTGCTCGACAACCACATGTGGCTAGTGGCCATCCTATTAGTGCAGAAGAGGTCAAATGTCCCAAGGCACATAGTTTAGGAAATGCTGATCTAGCCACAGCCACCCATTGTACAGATGAAGTTGAAGAGCCCTGAAAGTTTGATGTGACTTTCCTGAGTTACAGACCCAGTTAGTATCAGAGGTGAGATCAGTACACAGGTTTCCTGACCTTCACAGGGTAGTTCTTTCCACTCCATCATGACTCAAACACAAATCTTTTCCTTTGTAGGAGGGAGAATTCAACTTCCTTTCTTTGCTCTGCAGAACTGTCTTCTATTCCTTCTGGAGTGAATTAGAATGGATCTTAGTCTAGGAACAGAGATGGCCTGAGTTTGCAGTGACTATCCACAGCCTTTCATTCTTCTGCGTGCTTTTAGGAATCTGCACTGTCTCTTAGGATTTGCTCAGTATCCATTCTTATTCATATCAGGGGCTCTTTCAGGCCATAGTGCACTAGGATACCTTACCTTGGGATCATGGTGATGGCCCCTGGGCACTGGGGCCCTGGATTGAGGAAGGTAGAAGGAGTCTTTCATTCATCATTGATTCAACAAATACTTATTGAATATCTACCATGTGCCAGGCCCTGTTCTTGGTGCTGGTGACACATCAATGGACAAACCAAGTTGTTGGCCTCTGGAGTTTAGATTCTAGTGGTGCGAGACAGACAAAACAAATATGTAAATATATGACACCTTAAGTGGGAATTAGTGTTATTGAGAGAAGATAAAACAAAATAAGGGGAAAAGAGAGTAAAGAATAGAGGTAGGTTGAAGAATGGGAGATTTTTTTTTTTTTTTTTTTTTTTTTTTTGCGGTATGCGGGCCTCTCACTGTTGTGGCCTCTCCCATTGTGGAGCACAGGCTCCAGACGCACAGGCTCAGCAGCCATGGCTCACGGGCCTAGCCGCTCCGTGGCATGTGGCATCTTCCCGGACCGGGGCATGAACCCGCGTCCCCTGCATCGGCAGGCGGACTCTCAACCACTGCGCCACCAGGGAAGCCGGGAGATTTTTTTTTTTAATTCTGTAGTCATTGTGCTTATAGATGGAAAGGGGAAATTGATTTAAGGAAAACATTCTTCTTAGCCTATATTATTAATGTATGTTTAAATGCCTTCAACCTTTATGAACATGTAGGTCCTCTTAAGTAAATAATGAGAATATTTATTAACAACTAAAGCACATGCTATTCACTAGGCACTGTGCTGAGTACATGAATGGGTTTAGCAGTATAATGAGAAATCAAGGGTCTTTGCTGTCTTAGTATTCATTCTCTAAATTTCTGTAGTTAAGAGGTGTCAGGAAAGCAAAAATTGTCATAGTGAGCTGGCTGTTTATTAAAATCCGTCTTCATTCAAATATCTCTTCCTGTTTTACACTAGCATCTATCCTGACCAGTGGGTCAGTCACCTTTGTTGGTCACTGCTTCATTGTCAGATATTTATAACATGAGACTGTACAATGAAACTACAAAGCAGATGAACTGCAAATGGAAAAATCACAATTTAGAATTTCATGAAGTTGATGAAAGTGATACAGGAGAAGTACTAGAATTCCCTGCAAAGCCATTGGCAAATGTGGATTTGGCATGATTTGTGCTTCAAGAGGGAGGATTCAACACCAAAGGAACAGGAAAAGTTGTAGGAAGCCAATTAAGCCCCAGAATAGTTTTGCAAAATGTATATCCTGTTCCTGTTTCTTTGAAGGTCAAATATGAAATGAAGGATGTATAGTGCTATTGTGCAGTTTTGTTTGAAAATTCTAACAAAGATCTCCTAAGTAATTTATTTGTCATTTTTCTAAAATAAGTATAGAGTTGAAACTTTAAATTTGGTTAAATGTAAGACAATTTTATAATTTGTATAATTTTTAGTTCATTTTTCAAGGAAATGCTCTAATAACACCTATTTTTTTCAATGACATTTTGGGGCATTTATTGTCACTGATGTTTTCCAGGTACCAGTTACCCTTGAATGATAGGAAATACTCTGCAGGTGCTATTAGTATGTCTATTTTTCAGGTGAAGAAACCGAGATATGAAGAATTTTAGTAATTTTCTCAAGGTCACATAGGTAGTAAAGGTAGAGTCTACTGGAAACCTAGCTGAGCTGAATCCAGACTGCATCTCCACTGCACAGTGCTGCCTCCTAGAGGGGTCACTTTGGTTTAGCTTATTCTGGACAAAACTCAGACTAAAAGCCTTGCATAAAAAGACGTTTAGTACCCATTTCTTGTGGACCTCACAGGTAGGAATGATTCTACATTAAAATTTCATCTCGAGGTGGTTTTGAGCAGTAAATGAGCACATTGTCTGTTGTCTCGTGATCATAGTTCATACTGTCTAAGAGGTCTGAAGTCTAAACCTCCTAACTGCTAGTTAAAGTCTATTATCTTTGTGTTTGCCTAACCTCTGCAGGACATATAAAGGAAGTTCAACATGTCTGTTATAAAAGTTGGGTATCTAATTGCCTTACGTTATAGCTCAGCCAGAAGGCAGACCCTAAATAAAGAAAATCACCCGTCTCACAATGACATACTGTCTTTGTACATCTTTTAAGCAGAGGAAAGATAATGGCCATGTATGATTTTAGGCAAGACTGCTGATTTGCAGTCTCTTCAGGAAATTGTAGTGTTTCCAAGGACAATATTCCTAGTCAAAATAGATTAAGCCTGAAGCCAAAATGATGACCACAGTCAAAGTAAATGATACTGTGTGTTTGGTTGGAAACAACTAGAGGAAAAATAAGTTGTCATAGCAGATGATTCACCCTATAATCCCTCTTTGCTCTCTGGTCCATATCACCAGTGGGGTGGAAGAAAGTAAAGTTTTTGTAGATAGGGCAGAAAAGCCCTTCACTGTGATGAAATTGAGTCTAGGAGAGGAGGAGATATGTTTTAGTGGAAGACTTGCTCTTACCCAGTTTCAAATTTTTAAAGACTGCAAGGCAGTCCTACAACATTGTCCTAGATACAGACAAGGAGGATGGTGTCTGCTCTCTGGTAGCCACAGACACAGCAGCTTGACAGAGGAGAGAGGAGAGGAAGGCTTCTCTCATAAAGCTGAGGAATGGTCAAGATTAGTAGACCACCAGCAATTCCACTTCTGGGAATATACTCACAAGAACTGTAAACAGGAACTCAAGAGATATTTGAACACTCATGTTCATAGCAGCGCTATTCACAATAGCCGAAATGTGGAAACAACCTAAAATTTCCATTTCCTGGTGAATGGATAACAAAATACGGTACATACATACAATGGAATATTATTCAGCCTTAAAAAGGAAGGAAATTCTTACCCATGCTGTAATATGGATGAATCTTGAGGACACTGTGTTAAGTGAAATAAGCTAGTCACAAAAGGGCAAATACTGTATGTCATTCATGTGAAGTACTTAGAGTAGTGAAATGCATAGAGACAGAAAGTAGAATGGTGGTTGCCAGGGTCTGGGGGGAGGGGGGAGAAAGGGAGTTGTTGTTTAATGAGTTTGGGGTTTTAATTAGGAAGGTTGAAAAAAATTCTGGAGATGAATGGTGGTGATGAGACACAAAAGTGTGACTGTACTTAATGTCACTGAACTGTACACTTAAAGTGGTTAAAATGGAACATTTTGTGCTATTAATATATATAAAATGTATAAATATAATATATAATTAATACATATATATATTAGTGGGCCAAAGAGTGGTGAAGGTGGTGCTATCAAAGGTGATAGGGGTGAAGGTAATAAGAAGGAGCGAAGAAACACAGCTCTAAGATTTTTCCAACTATGTTATGGCATGAAAATTATTTAAAAGTAAAGGGAAGTCTCACTAGGTGCTAATAGTAATACTTTGTTGAGTGCTCACTCAAGGATTACACTAAGGGCTTTACATGCATTAACTCATTTATTCTTCACAATGACCCCACGAGGTTGGAAACTACTGTTATACTCTTTTGGGATTTAGCAAAAGTAACCACCTGATTAAACCATGGAGGCCAAAAGAGCTAGGATTTGAACTCAGGATGTCTGACGAGCCCAGTGGTTCTCAAACATTAGTGTACCTTAGAATCACCTGTAGGACTTGTTAAACCATAGATTGCTGGGCTCTGCCTGCAGAGTTTCACTGGTTCTGGGGTGGGCCCCAAAGATTTGCATTTTTAACAAGTTCCCAGATGATAATACTCATGTTGCTGATTGGGTACTGCACTTTGAAAATCAGTGTAGTAGCTTATCTTCTTAAGCACTACAAGGTGATAGTAGAAGGACTTGTTCTGTCCAAGAGGAATCCTGGGGAATGGCACAAGATAACTGAGGTGTTGGAAGGAGTAGGTTGGGGGGATAAGGAGCAGAGTTCACTACACTTTCTCAGCTGTGCCTCCCTCTTTGCTATAACACAGGGGCAGCTGCTAATGTCCATTACCAAGGTATGAGTTTTAAGGTGTTTTTCCCTGGAAAGAATAGACAAAGACTGATAGGGTCATACATTCTCATGAGTCTCCTTCCTCTAGTCTATCTAAATATTCTACATCCTTCAAGCTCAGGATGAAATCCGATCTAAGGTTGATCTCTTGGTTTTCACAGCTCAGATTGTTTTTAGATTGTGTCACACAGGTTAGAGATGATTAATCTCTAATTGACTTACGTGTTTTTGTCTTTCTTCTCCAGTTAGTTTAAAAGTTTTCTGAGGTCAAGGATAGTGGCTTATATTTATCTAGGACTTCCAATATGGCTAAAACAGTCTTAGACTAGCTATGTAATTGATGATTATTGAAAAAAATGGTTCAGTTAGTGAGAGATTACCATTATGTCAATATTAATAAAAATTACAATGAAATATATTAGAATATAATGAAAATACTGCAGAGTACTAAATGCTGATTAGATGCTGGCAGTCCTGCTGTTAATCCCAATGATGACTTTGGAGGAAATAGATAGAGGCACCTGTGTTCAAGACACTTAACTGGCATCCATACAAATGTAAGAAGCCTGCAAGGGGACGGTGAACCCTGGAGTTGTGCAATACATACCTTGCAGAACTCTAAGACATGCCCTGTGTATTGGGTGAATCATACAGGTTCACCGCTCCATTCCAAAGCAGGTGATGGTCTTAATAAATATTAGCCCA
Source organism: Delphinus delphis (assembly GCF_949987515.2). Lineage (NCBI taxonomy): Eukaryota > Metazoa > Chordata > Mammalia > Artiodactyla > Delphinidae > Delphinus > Delphinus delphis. The sequence goes on along the minus strand of NC_082693.1, from coordinate 75,095,990 downwards.
ACAGCTCTCCCATTATATGCAGTGCATATATCTTAACTGGATTCACGTTAGTCTACAATTTTCTAATCCTTGGTCTTTCTCCATTATATTAATGAGAGTTCTAAGGGTAAGGACTGTGTCTTTGTATCCCTAGTGTCTAGGGAAGTATACTGCATGTCATAGACCCTCATAATAAATGCTTGTTGAATGAAGTACAAAGTGAATAAGTATACATTGTCATTGTCAGTTTATTTGAAGCTCTAAATATGATTATATGGTAAAATGCTTTGAAATTGCTTGCAGAAATAGCAAGACGATAGGCAAGTTCAAGGGAGAAAAGATTAATGGTGCCATCTGAGTTTTGGTAGTTTACCTTTGCTGAGTCCTACAATAAGTTTTCTTAGCATTCTCACCAATGATCTAGATGGCAGATGAATAGTTTCTTCCTCCACTTACACATGAGAAAATTGCTCGTCTCAGTTATATAAATTCCACAATTTTTTGGTATTATTTTTCCTTGATGATGTTATCAGATCAGGACACCTGTTTCTTCAAACAATTGTGATGTTCATGTTGAAGGTCTTTATGGGATTACTCCATGTGAGAAATTACTGTGGAAATACAGCAGAGCTCCTAAGTGCTTTATTCTCTTGAACATACTCCTTCACTTGACGTCCTAAAAATTCCTACTTTTCCCTTGGCCTTTGTATTAGTCATCAGTGCTGTTCACCAGGTGTTGTCAATACCCCATCTGCCCTTATCACCATATGGCCAGATTGTGCTTCCCTGTCCCCCTGGAAGTTAGGTAGGCCATGTGACCTTCTCTGGCCAATGAAATGTGAGTGGGAGGGGATATAAGTCACTTCCAAGTGGAAGCTTTAGGAGCCATGTGTGATTCCCTACTTTATCCTTCCCACTGTGCTGATGATGGGTCAAATTGAAGCCTCCATCAGCCCGAGGTTTCTGAGTAATTTCTGTGAGTAATATCTTCACATTTATTATTAATGAGAAGTCAAAATGATCAAAGAAAGTGTTTCTTTGAAGTGCCTTAGTGAAATAACTGGCTTAGACGTGTATGTTTCAATTTCCCCCTTTTGCTTTGAAGATGTTACTTCATAGTGCATTATAATCTGCATGAGCAAGGGCGGCTTCAAAGGCCTCTGCAGGGTCAGCAGTCCTTCCCAGAGTAAACACAAGTCTGCTGTGTCTTTGATTAGTGCCCTTCACAGCCATCAGTCCCTGTCACTGTTAGGGACCCCAGACTCACTGTCAGAATTATAAGCTTTTCTCAAAAGAAAGGCATTTATAAAATTTTATTTTATTGAAGTATAGTGGATTTACAATATTGTGTTAATTGCTGCTGTACAGCAAAGTGATTCAGTTATACATATATGTACATTCTTTTTCATATTCTTTTCCATTATGGTTTATCACAGGATATTGAATATAGTTTCCTATGCTATACAGTAGAACCTTGTTGTTTATCCATTCTATATATAATAGTTTACATCTGCTAACCCCAAACTCCCAATCCTTCCCTTTCCCTCCCCGGCCCCTCATTGGCAACCACAAGTCTGCTCTCTATGTCTGTGAGTCTGTTAAAAGAAAGACATTTATTCCTCAGTCCAAAGAGTTATCTGAGAGTTATCTCTGTTCCCTAGTCCTTCGTACTAGGTCATCTTTTGTTTCTCTTTTGTTCTTGATTTTTTCACATTAGCTCCCTGCACAGAGACCCACTGCTATCTTTTATTTGCCTGTATCCAGAGCTGGGCTGTGAAAGGAAAGATACCCCTAAAGTACAGGTGACTGGCTAACCATTGGACTTTGTGGCTACTAATCTTGCCTTTTCCCCTTGGGTTTGGAGCCTGGGCTGAGCTTGGACAAAGTATTAAGTAGGTTAACCTTGTTCTCAGGCTCACACACCCCTGTTCAAACTTGGGTGACAAGATTGCATTAGGCTACTGGGGATTGAATCTTGCACTACGCTTACCAGCAGTATGATCTTGAACAGACAAAATCTCTAAACCTCAGTTTCCTGATCTCTTAAATGCTGGTATTAGTCCCGATCTCAAGAGGTGGTTGTAAAGGTTAAATAATGTAATACATATAAATTCTTAACACACTTTAATCTCTCAATATATTTTACCTTTTATTATTAGTAGTAGTAGTATTAAGATTCAAATGACTGACAAGGCACAGATGTGCACCTCTTGGGCTGTGAGGAGCCTGGTGTGCAGGAGGCCATGTGTCTCCAGGGAGAGTACCAGTGACAACAGAGCACGGACACCTCATCCGACATAGTAAACATGTCATTCCTTTGTGAAAACAAAGTTTTAAAAAGAATTTCAGCTGGTGCCAGTAATAAGAATAAAGGAAAAGTAATGAGCTCTGAGAAAGTGATGGTTCTTAGCCAGAAAATCGTCAGACGTTTGGGATAAATGTAAAGTGGAACATTCAGCTGGGCCGTGCCCAACACTGATGAAGGTATTAGTCCACTCTGTGGACTTTTTTTACACTCTGTAAAAAAAAAAGGAAAACATTGTTTGTGGAACTGTTTTAGTAAGGACTCATGCTAGCACAAAAATTGCTTATTATGTGACACACTAAACTGTAGCAAAAGCTGGAAACTCAAAAGCGGTGTGAGACTCTGTGCAGGAACTATGAGTCTTGATGGAACAGAGAAGTGGGAGAAAGCACTTTCTTAACATTTGTGTTCACAGACTGAGGGATTCGTGCAGGTGTCAGGTGTGCTCCTGTCCAAAGTCAAGGGTCAGTTTTACTTTGTTGGCTTACGTCTGCTTCCGCATTGGCCAATGAGCTGCTGGAGGGGAGGGTTCTGTATTCATCGCTGTTCTCTCTCCAAAACTAGCCCGGTGCCTGGCGCATGGTAGGTGTTGAGTATTGAATGTGTTCAGTAAGTGAATAATTGAGTGGATCCATCTCAGGAACCAGGTTCCAAGGACTAAGCAGGACAAGCAGATAGGAAGTTTGTGGTCAATTATGAACAGGGTGAGTGGAGGCACCTGGAGTGAGGGGAGCCCTCCCTGAGGCATTCCAGGTGAGAAGTTTGGAGTTCTGCAGGGACCTTGAATCCAGCATTGCAAAGGCTTACTGGTTCCATTGATGAAGATGTGGGAGAAGGTGGACTAAAGACCCCTGGCCAAGCCAGCCAGGAGGTTAGAGGATACCCACAGCTCTGTGGGAAGCATGGAGGCAAACCGGTACCAAACCCTCTCAGACCTCAGAAGGGCGCCCCCCCCACCCCCACCCCCGCTTTGGGGATTAAGTTCTCTGTATTTAGAGCACATTGTAAAAATCCTTGGATGAGGTACCCAAGGCTCTTGCCTGGATGTGACAGTGACCACTTATTGAGCACTTCCATTATGCTAAGTGTTTTCTTTACTGAATTTAATTCTCACAAAGGTGGGTAATAATAACCCCATTCTTCTCATTTTAAAGATGAGAATTGAGGGTTACTAAAGTTAACTACTACACCATAGATCAGGGATTCAAATCCATGGCTATATAACTGCAAAATTTCATGCCATCAACCATTAAGAAAAATTCCGAACTTTATTTTTAGGTTAGGGTGTGTGAGTATGTGCGTAAATATAAAATACCCTCCCTCATTTTATTGTTCTCCTACAAATGTTTGCTTCTATAACTCCTTAGCCATACCCTTAAATTTCTAGGGCTACAGAGATATGGACTGAAGCAGAGAAGCTTTATGGTGGCCCCATGATCTCTGCTTCTGATGTTCACACCCTCATATAATCCCTTCCCCTTGAGTGTAGGTAAGACCTGTGACTTTCTTCTAACCAATGGACTACGGCAAAGAGGATGGAGTGTCACTCCCATGACTGTGTTAGGTTATGTAAGTTCATCTTCCCAGTAGACTCACACTGAAGTCTCTTTCCCTCTCTGTTGCTGACTTTGAAGAAGCAAGTTGCCATGCATCCTACAGTGGCAAGGAAATAAATTCAACAGTCTGAGGGAATTTGGAAGCAGATCTGTCCCCAGTCAAGCCTCTGATGAGAACTCAGCCTTGACCAATAACTTGATGCAGCCTCATGAGACCCTGCGCAGAGGACCCAGCTCAGCTATGTCCAGACTCCTGACCCACAAGAACTATAAGATAATAAATGTGTGTTGTTTTAAGTCACTAAGTTTGTGTTAATTTGATACACAGCATAGAAAGCTAACACAGAGATCATAGCTTAGGGAAAAAAATCCCTGCTATTTGATGACCAGGCAGACATGTACATAGGGTTCAGAAGAGGATGCAAAGCCATTCTTGGTCTTTTTTCCATTGGTGGAAATTAGTCCATCATTCCATAAGAACCCGCCTTTTTGGTGGGCGACAGGGGCCTTTGTCTCTATTCTACCTCCCTTTGTTCTCAGTTGGCCCTCTCCTTCTCAGTGGTCCCTCTGGAGACCTAGCTCTCAAGCCCTCAGTAGACATGGGCAGTGGAGGGAGGGTTCAAGTTTCTTCCATTTTGCCCACTGAAGGGTCATAAGAGAAAATGGTTTACCTGGTTCAGCCTCAGGGTGGAGCATCTCCAAGATGAACATCTTTAATCACTCCTAACCATGCATTTTTCTGCATTATTCTCGGGAGATTCTCTTCCTTTCTCCCATGTTACCAAAGACCCCTTTCTAATGTTTTAGTTGGCATAAAACAGAGTCCAATGGAGTTGTGAGTTAATTTCCTCATCCCCAGGGGAAAGAAGAAAATTCCATCAGGCTTCCCTTCTTGTCCAGAAAAAAGGTTTATATTACTGAGAGTAGGCAAATTGCAGGTTAAAGGCTAAATTCTTTTGGCTATAATGTAATAATAAAGCTTTTTTTTTTTTTTAAGAATCAAACAAAGCCTGTGCTTAAACCAATAGCAGGTGCAAATACAATCACTATCCCTCTTGCTGTGACATGTTTGTGCTGGCTAAGTCTGAAGTATTCTAAGGTTCAACTGCACGGGGGTTTGGGTGGAGGGCTGATCCTGAGCAGAGAGGGCAGGTGACCTCCTGACTGCCTTCAAATTCCCTCCCTGCAAGCAAAACAATGGTGCCACCGTCATTCCTCCATCTGCCCCCTCGAGGGGCAGTGGGAGAGTATGTTTTGCCTGCTTTGTTGCAAGGAGGAAAGGGAAGGTAGCTCTATCCTAGATAAGGAGGCAAAGGTGGCATTCCTATATTTTTGTTGGATCTCTTTGCATGAACAACCTCACCTGTCAAAACATGATGAAAAATGGAATTGGAACAAAGGAGAAAAAGGCAGGAACCAGTGAGAAGATGGATTGAGCCAACCAAGACCTTAAAACACCATCTGTAATTTCATTTTATAGCTGCTAATCTTACCGTTTTTAGCAAAATTGTGTTTGTGTATGTGCATGTGTGTTCATATATTTATCTTTTATGACAAACAATAGAATCGTTGTCTCTAAGCCAGTGGATATCATAACATACTATTGTGGGTGTGTAGATATCATCATAAATGAGTAACTTCTAGACAATGAGGATCAAACATATTAACTTGATTTGTATAATGTCTTTTGTCACCTGACTATATATATCTAATAATTCCCAGATCTTTAAAATGCAGTTTTGTAAACAAAATGTTTTCACAGTTATCTCGTTTAGTGATCTGGACATGTGCTTACCCTCTTCTTCTCTGAGGATGCCCCAGAACTGCTTCTCTTGACTTCCAGGCCCAGTCCAACACGTGTGTATCCCTTAGAATTTCATGATGTCTGAGTCTGTCCCTTGGGCTCTGCTCTCCATTTGGACTCCAAGTTCTCCCCACTCCCAGCACTTCTGGGACTCTGCAGCTGCCCTCCTGCCCCTTGCTCTGTGAGCAGCTAATGCAACATTTTCTCCAAATATTCCCTTCCCGCATTTGCCTTAACAGAAACCCAGAAGTCTCCTGAGAACGTTTCTTCCCCTCTTCCAGCTTTCCATTTCATTTGTTGATTTTTGCTTCACTTATTGCTTTTTACCTTTCTCATGCACCCTTGTACCTTAAGACTGAGAAGTAGAAAAAGCATCCTCCTGGCTCCCCATGGTGACTGCAAAGCATTTCTCTTTCCCCTCTCCTGAAAATACCCTCTCTTGCCCCTTTCTCCCGCCTTGGACCTGTCATTTCCTTGACTCATTCAAGGAATTTACTTGAGCCCCTGACCTACACACTTCCTCTCCGCCCACGCCTGCCGTCATCCTGAGACTCAGCTCTCACAGGTAACCTTCTCTACACCCAACTCCTTAACCCCATCACCCACCTCCACTCCAGCTACACACCCTCTTGGCAGCCCCTGAACCTTTATTCACATCACAAGTAACTGCTTCCTTTCTGAAATCTCCAGCTACTTCCTCCTTCCTGGTAATCAGCTGACTTGCTTTGTAGCTACTTATTTTACCTTATGAGTTGAATCTACCACTTAGAAAGAATTATTTGTAATCATCCTCTCATCTCCGTTTTCTTCCTCATCCATCTTAGAGTCCATATCCATTGATATCACTTCCTTGAAAATATTCTTGGCTCATTGTCGTGGCTTCTCTTGTTGCGGAGCAGGGGCTCTAGGCGCGCAGGTTTCAGTAGTTGTGGCTCACGGGCCTAGTTGCTCCGCGGCATGTGGGATCTTCCCAGGCCAGGGCTCGAACCCGCGTCCCTTGCATTGGCAGGTGGATTCTTAACCACTGTGCCACCAGGGAAGCCCTGAAATGGAATTTTTGATAGTGGTAGTAATAAAAATGAAACACCAAAACAAGTTGCATGTTATAGCCCTTCCTCGTGGGTGAAATCAAATACAAATGTATCAAATACATATAGTGCTACCAAATTAAAAGAAAACTTATACCAAGGAAACATAACATACATTGTATTATAAAATAAATTTTAATGTTGTAAATGTTTCTGTATTTTCATATAACTAGAAATATATCCTTTTAAAATAATCTCTGGCTAACAAATAGTGTTTCTTGGGAAGAGCTCTCTTTTGTTCTGAAATTATGAATTTCCTATGTTTTTGGTGTTGAAATTTCCTTTCCTTTTTGAAAGGATGGAAAGGTAGCTTTATGTGATTGTTGTTGTTGGCAAAATGAACAGTTTGGCAAGTCTGTGTTAGCTCTCAATTGTTTTACTCTCCTGAGAAAGTTAAGTCTGAGAACCACTAACCTAAAAATGATATCATTATAAAATACAGGAGGAATAAAAAGACAAAAATAAAAAGAATTCTATGTAAATTAAGAATTCAGAAAATTTGGCTGGTTTCATAAGTTTGTGTTTCACATAATATACTGTGTAAAATTTCACTTTCTTCTGCCACTTCTTTACTAGGTTATTTTTATAAACAGCAAGTCATAAAAAGACTTAAATGGTAGAAACTGGAATATAGTATAGTTACAGAGTATATCACAGTTCTTTAGAATATATATTTTACAAGGATTAATATGTTATAAAGGTTTACTGTGGTCGTTTTCACTTGTTGCTGGTCTGTGTGTTTGCTTTGATAGTTCTGCTCTTGCTGTCACATGAATCCTATGCAGTAGTGAAGATTGCAAAATGTTCTCTATGACGGTCACAGTGGTTTCCTATGTTTGTATCAAAAAAACTAAGCTGATGAAAAAAATGGAAATGTGCTTCTGAGGTTAGTCATTTCCCCCCCTTTACACTGTACAGTATAAGCAATATGGCCATTCCATGAATATTGAAAATAATTTCCTCATGAATTTCATATCCTACTTGGGAAATTTTGAGTATGGGTGTACTTTTGCTCTGCTCAGGTGCTCAAAGACTTCGTAAGGATGTAAAAAATGGGGTACTTATTGGATTTTCTGTCCATGCCCCAGTTCAAAGGAATCACATTTTGCCTCATTAGAAAGCAGATCCCTTTACTCCATTCCATTCCATCTCCATTTCAGTGAGCTGTAGAAGAAAAACACAATTTTCACGACACCTGTCGTTACAGAATGAGATCATTTGCAGAGGCTGAGTGTTTCACCCACATCAGGTAGTTTTACATTAACCTGGTGTTAATAGCAAAGTTGGAAAAGGTACCTTGTGAGCGGTTCCCTGCTCAAGCTGGAGACGGAAATGTGCAGCATTGTGCCCTCTATTTTTTTTTAAAATTCATTCTCCTTTAGATTAATTGGGCATTCCAAAATTTACTTGGACTGTAGTTTTTACTGTTGATATTTAGAAACAACTTAACAATGGCTACTTAGAACTAGCATGTTGCAGTTACCACAATTTAATTACAATTTAGTTTTTATTACAAATAAGTAGATGAAAAGATGTAAGGTCTTAATTTGGGTAGCTCCTTATATCCAAGTAGACAGAGAGCAAATTCTTTATTGGTGTCAACTTCTTTCAAATATTGAAATATCTGATGGATATTTCTTTGTAAAAAAAAGGGATTTAGGAAATATGGAAATATTGGTGAGGTTGAGGACAGCAAGAAAAGATTAAGATCTCAATGATAATGAATACATGAAAATATAAGATCAAGAACATTTGGAGGGAGATCAAGTTTGGAGATGGGAAATAAATTTGTAGAAAATCACTGTAGGGCACCAAAATTCCCAAACATTTTAACCTAAAATTATGTATATGTATTAAGTTCTTGCTAAAGAATAGAAGAGGTTAATATTTTTAGCAGGAAAGAACCCTTAATAGATTCACAAATTATACTTTTATTTATTCTTCCATTGTGAAGGATGCACATTTGTTGGCTTAAGTAAGATCTCCTGCCTTATACAGTTTCACTGTGGAAAAAATAATATTGACCAAGTCTCTGATCCTGCCTGACATGAAATTGATATAGACTTAGAATTATGGAATTTTTCAGCTGGAAAGTACCTTTGGATGAGATTTAAAGGCACTAAATAACTTGTGACCTTCACCACAGTTATCATTTACAAGAAGTAACAATAAACGTCATAAAGATAGAAAGTTTAAAATAATTATACTGGACAATAACACAAACGGGGTCCTAGTTAATGAACTTGCAAATTCTCTTTCCTACAACTGGGTAAAGCCCTTGCACAGAATTCTAAACTTTTTGAAGTGGGCAACACTTTGGAGATGACGATCTGGCTGTGCACAGAGAAGGAAACTGAGGAAAGAGAAAGGACAGTTAACAACATGAAATCTCAGAGCCACTTAGTGATAAAGCCAAGTTCAGCAGAAGGAAAGACCATAGACTTTCTGCCAATGGAGAGTGAGGGCCCCTATTCAGGGAAGCAGCATTCTGCATAGACCAGGGTAGCCTCTGAGGAGGGTGGGACATACTGAAGAACTCGAACAAACCAAGAGGTGAGGAACCCAGCCCAGACCTAACCGTACTTTGAAAGGCTCTTTGTTAATCATCTGCTTGGTGAGAAAAACTGTTAACTTATATCAGAAACTGCCAGAGTATGATTTATAACTTGCAGTATATAAAGGAACTTAAATTAGCTGTTGGAAGCCCGGAGATGGTGTACTTAAGTGGTCAGGACCTTGGGCCCTGAATGTCAGCTGTTTGGGTTTGTCTGTAGGGTGAAAGAGAGAGAGGAATCTCTGTGCTAGTCTTTGTAAATCATGCCAAAGATTTTTGGTTTTAAAATCCTAACAGCATTAAGAAATCATTTCAAACCGAGCGTTTGAAATGGAGAAGAGTGTGTATGAATTTGTACTTGAAAAGCATATGTGACTCCTACTACTGTCCATTACTAGTTGTGTGAATTAGATATTGATTTTGTCTGTGCCTTGGATTCTCCATCTGTAAACTGGCACTCACCTTTTACTGTTGTTATGAGGATTAAATGAGACCATGCTTTAGTGCCTAAAACAATGCCTGGGACACGGCAGGCACTCAACGGATGATAATGGCATTCCGCTTGGTCCACATTAAGACCAAGTGGTCCTAATACGTGGGGAAAAGAAAAAGACTCAAGGGGAACAAAAAAGTTAATGATAGAACAAGAAGAAGAGAGGACATTAGTTATAAGTGGGAAACTTAGAGGGGGAGATGCTCTGGGTTTTGAAACTGGACTTCAGAGAACTGTCACCTTTCATCCACAGCCCTTTGAAATACTGAGTCATCCATTAAAAGCATCCTTTGCTCTTCAGTGCTGATAAATTTTCAGCAGCTCTACTTTGAATTGGGCTGTTTGCCTGGAATGTCTAGTGCCCAGTTTGTTCTCTGAACTACAAGAAGAGTAAGCATAGAACTCACGTGGAGGAAAGACTAGGTTTGGCATATGAAGCTCACTGTAACCCAGGCCCAACCTGAATCCAATTCCTACAGCCCTCTCAACCTAAAGAATGCTTAACATATTGCACTTCAGTGGCTCAACATTAAGCTGAGGCTCCCAACACGAAGCCATCAGGACCCTTCCCATCCAGCCTCTGCCTGTGTCTTCCGTGTCATCTCACACACTCTCACAGCGACACTAAAGGACCAGTAGGTTCTGTTCTTTCTCCCTACATGAGAGCATCTTCTAACCTGTGTTTTTGCTCAGAAGGGTCCTACCCTCCCTGCCTGCCCATTCTGGCCCAGGTGACTCCTATTCCTACTTTTCTGCCCTCCCCCACCCTGGGAAGCCTTCTCTGATGCCTGTGACTGGGAAAGGTACCCCTCCCCTCATATCCTGCTCTCACAAATCACACTCCTGGTTCCTCCTGTTGGCTTTGAGCTCTTGGTATCAACTGTATTCAGTGCCTGGCTTATAGAAGTCTTTGTTACAATGAGTGTGCCCTTTGCTCCATGCCTAATGGCTTACTTTCTGTCCCTGGGCTTATTCCTGGGCTTATTCCTCTTGTTGGGGTAAATTTCATTTTCAGAATTACTGAAACTCTTGCTCTGTATATTTTGCGCGTCTTTGTATTGCTATTTATTTCACTATCTGTAAATTAGGCTTTTCCCATAAACCAAGTATTTGGAGAAAGACAGCAGCTTGTACATCTCTTTATCCCAATAACTTTTTTTATCCCAATAACTTTAATTTAATATCTAACCCATGGGGTGCTTGGTAAATAGTGGTCAGTGATGAAGACGCTGGTTTCTGTCTTCACTCTGGTTTCTGTCCTCCAGCCACTAAATCCCACTCATCCTTAAAGTCTTCCTCTTCCACGGATATCTGCAGTGTTTACTGCTTTTATTTTTCTTTGGAACACTTAACCATTCACTATTGTTTACCTTTATTTAGTTACTCTGTGTATCTCTTGTATCTCATACGTGTTGTTGTTGTTTTTACCAAAATTGGGTCTGCGCCTCATATTCTTTTTGTAACACTTCCCTCCCCTAATATGTAAAATCTTTCTTGTTAACCTCATTACACTGAGATGAGCAGGAAAGGAAATGATAAAAAAACAAAGGTGAATGCCTTGTGTATACATATGTTTGGGAGAATATGATGTGTGGGTCTGGTTGGTTTGGGAATGATAATGGGCAACTAAAAGGACTTTTTATAGATCTATATCTAAGGATTAGTTGCTTAAATAATTGTTGTATTCATTAATGAAATGTTGAAAACACTTCAGAAAAGTGGAATTAAGTTGGTCAAAGGTAAGAAGCATAAACCATTAGTTTGGTTAGAGAAAGCAGTGACACGTGGTGGGTAGAGCTTGGGCTTTTGCATCAATCTGGGTTCGATTCCTTGCTCCCCCATTCACCGTGGGACTCAGGCAAGTGATGAAATCACTCCAAAACTCAGCTCCTTTCCTGTATAATAGAACTGAGAGTACCTGCCACACAGGATTATTGTAACAATTAAATGAGCTAACGCATACCGAGCAGTTAATTCGAGACCTGGGACAAATTAGCTATTAATTATGATGATAAGGATGAAAGATAAGGATAAGGATGCCAGAGATTGAAGGGTAGAATTATTGTTGGTTGGAAATTAAGGATGCAGGAAGCTTTTCATGGGGCCTAAAGGGTATGAATGAAACTCGAGGCAATGGGGGAAAAAAGATGAATGAAACAGTGAAGAGCTGCTCACTAAAGGAGCAAGTGCCTAGGGGGAGAAAAATTAAAGGAAAGAAGATCAAGATGTAAAAAGTTAAAAGTGGGGCTTATTAGAAAGGAGTATAAAGAGAAAAGGGAGAAGCAATGAACTACGGTATGAGAAAATATCCGAACTACCCAGAGCAACATTGCCACTCATTCAGGAAACACGGAGGGTGCTCTGCCCTTGGTCAGGCAGCGCGAAAACCAGCTGATCCAGAGAGAGGTAATCCAACAAGGACAGTGAGTCATGTTGCTATGGAGACTGTGGTCAGGGAGGCAGAGAGACAGAAGAGATCTCAAAGGTTATGCAGGGGATCATCGGGCTCTGCCCTCTTAACTCCAGATCTATGCTCCATGTCTATAGAAATAAATATTTCTAGTCCAGCAATTTACGTACCAACACCCAAAGAAACAGCATGTGGACAACACTTCAAATTCTTCATATCCAAAACAAAGCCCATTATCATCTCTCCAAAACTCTTTGGCACCACCTCCTTCTCTATCTTGGTTAATGGTGCCAATTCCACTAAACTCTAGGCTAGGAAAGTTTTCCTCATCTTCCATCTCTCCTTCTCTCGCATGTTTTGGCATCAGGTCAATTGTCTCTGCAGTAACTCTTGCATTCATCTTCTTTTCCTCTCTCACTGCAACTGCCTTAGTCCAGGCCTGCATTTGTCTAGAACTTCAGAGCTGGAAGAGACTTCATTTAACAGAGATTCAAAGTGGTGAAGTGAGTTGCCCAAAGTCATACAGGCAGCCACTGGGCCAGTCAGACCAGTACGACGAGCCTATGGGTCAATCAATCTTTCTTCCAATTCCTGATGTTTGAGGTGCATAAGGATATGCGCACAGCAAAAGTGAGTTAGTAGACCTCAGAGTCTCCAAGGGCAAGCTCATGGCTTTAACTTGTACCTCTCAGCAAATGACTGCCAAATCTATCCTCCATCCTAAATCTTTTCCTGAGCTTAGTTTCACATTTCCTATAGCCTGCTGGACATCCTCAATCAAAAGTCCTGCCAACAGGGCTTCCCTGGTGGCGCAGTGGTTGAGAGTCCACCTGCCGATGCAGGGGACACGGGTTCGTGCCCCGGTCCAGGAAGATCCCACATGCTGTGGAGCGGCTGGGCCCGTGAGCCATGGCCGCTGAGCCTGCGCGTCTGGAGCCTGTGCTCCGCAACGGGACAGGCCACAAAAGTGAGAGTCCCGCGTAATGCAAAAAAAAAAAAAAAAAAAAAAAAAGTCCTGCCAACACTTAAAACTCAGTATGCCTAAATGGAAATTCCTCACTTTCCTCCTTCCCACCCAGAAAGGCAGAGGGTAGCGATGAATTAAAAATTGGGATGTGGATTTTTATCTCATCTCTGCCATTTACTAAATTCACTCCATGAAGCCTCAGTTTCTTTAGTTATAAAATGGAAATAACAATAGTACTTACTTAATAGAACTACTGGGAGAAATAAGAGACCCAATAATTATATTAAGCACTTAGCATGGTGTCCATAATGCAGTAATTGCTCAGTAATATTGAGAAAAGCACACCATTATCTTCAATTCTTTCTTGCTTCCCAAATCCAATCAGCTGCTGAGTCCCATGACTCTAGCCCTGAGTATCCCTTGCATTCAGCTACTCCTCTCTATTCTTACTCCCAGAGAAATGAGAACCTTGGCTGATAATTTATGGACCTACAAATAATCATGCCTTGACTGCCACAAAAATAACTTTCTTCTCTACCCAGTTTTTCTCCCCCCTCCTATAGTTTTCTCTAGGAGGACTTTGGTTGCTCAGGTGGAAGTTACATGGATTATATTTCATTTGAATAGCTTACCGTGTAGCACAGTAATGTCTCTGCACATGATTAAATGAGTCAGGTCAACTTTTCTGCAAGTTTTCTTCCATTGCAGCAGTAACATCCACATTTAATTTGTTGCCTTATATAACACAATTTCCTGCTTTCAGCCTAAAATAAATAAAAAGGAACACTGCCAGCAAAACACCAGTTAGCCCAACCTGCTTTGCTTTGCCCAACCCCACATTATATGTCAATTGTTTCATTATAGTTTGTTTACAGGGAAGCTGCCAGTGTCTAAGATGTAAGGCATTCAGAAAATTGTTCAATGGATTCGCAGTACCTAGAATCCCTGTGACTCAGTTTTCCACAAATGTGCTATTAGGGGAAATGCTCACAGATCAGCAACTGTGCACTTTTGCTGGCAGCACAGACATTGCTGATGTGCACAATTCCAAACTGCAAGCAGTTTCCCCAGTGGAAACAATGAGAACAGAATCATAGCATTAAACAGTTGGCAGGGAATTTTAGAGATAACTTAATCTACCCCTTTGTTTTGGACACAATCCTGCTTTAAACTATTTTGAACAGATAAAAATCCATGCTATTGTAATGGGTTTTCTTCAGTAACTGTCTTCAGATATCCCCGCCCTCCAAATTAGGGAGTAATTCCTTCTGTTTGGAGCAGACAGTGTGGTTGCCTAGCCAAGAGCCTCTGCCCACGTTCTCCTATTTGGTAAAGAGCCAGTTTGAAGGGGTTGCCCATCCCTTCCCTGTGTGTCTCAGGGTTAGATTCTGATCAGTCTGAGCTTGCCAGTGATGGCTTTGGAAAGGGCAGGTGCCCAGTTCTGTGCAATAAAATGTAACAAGAGGCCAGTGAAAGCGAGCTTCTGGGAAAGGTTTCCTTGCTCCTAAAAGAACACTTCCAGGAAAATCAGTCCTTCTTTTTGGCTGGGCATGATACTCAGAGCTGTGGGAACTCCCTTGCATCCATGAAGGGAGCCAGCCAAGGGCAAGGCCACATAGTGATAACGGCAGACCAGAGATATGGAGAGACTCTGGGTCTTTGATAATATCATTGAGCTGCTAACTCAATGAACCTGGGGGTCAATCTACCCCAGGATTTCTTGTTATATCAGATAGTAAATTTTCCTTATTGTTTATACATTGGTGACTATAAATTGGTGGCTTTGTTGTCTAGAATTCTGTGGGAGATGGACATTCAAATCTCCATATCCAGATAAAAGTCATTCCAGAGAATGGAACAATATTTCATATGCAAGCATTTAGAGAAACTAATGGTATAAACAGTAGGATCTACTTTGACCAAGCGTGCCAAGCTAAAATTATTTCATTTTTAATAAAATTACTAGATAGTAAATTATATATCAGAGAAAGTCATGAAAATATTTGAGTTTAGTAAACCTCAGATAAAACTGCTTATAATATTTTGGTCAAGAAAATGGGAAAATATTGGAGAAAGATGCAGATGTTGAAGAAATTCAAAATGCTAAAGGAAGACAAGACTGATTGATTGGCAGGTCATGGCATTTTAAGGGTACCATGACAGCAAATAGATAATGGTACAGGCAGGCAATCAGGAGGGAGGAGGCTGACAAGTGTCTAATACAAATGGTGGGGCATACTAAAAGATGGAGAGTGTACTAGGAATAGGGTGCAAATGGTAGTTGGAAACCTAGGTAGGCAAGAGTTGGCACCATAGAAAAACTGACAGGTTACAGGCTTCCAATTTTTGTGTTGGATTTTGGGAGGAAAAAAGTTCTTGTATGGGGACTTAGGGGAAGCAGATGAAAAGAACCCAAGTTTTAGGAACTTTCCCGGCGGTCCAGTGGGTAAGACTCCGCACTCCCAGTGCAGGGGGCCCGGGTTCAATCCCTGGTCAGGGAACTAGGTCTCACATGTAAGCTGCAACTAAAGATCCCGTGTGCCGCAACAAAGATCCCACAATGAAGACCCAGTGCAGCCGAAATAAATTAAATAAAAACAAACAAACAAAACTCTCCAAAAAAATAAAAAGAACCCAAGTTTAACTATTTTTTTTTAAATGGAAGTGCTCTAATCATAGGATAACAGGGGTTATAAAGCAGCTCATCAATACAGTAATTTAAGAATAGGCCACATGGCAGAAGCCTAGCTGTTACACCTTGGATGAGAGCCAATACTACACTAGGAGGAAACATGACCCAACTCTTAAGTTCTAGAGTTTAATTCTGGAGACCTTCAAATTCCTGGGATTGTTCCAAGACCTATGGGCAGGCCAAGCCCATAGATGGAAATCTCTATAGCCTCAGCTACAGAGAGAGTAGATACACAGAGAGAGGGAATCAGGAAGGGCCTTACCCAAACACTGTTGATTAATTAACGGATCCATATCAGTTTTGTGGAAAATCTCTTAATTATTTGTCTGAGACCTTTGTCCATGACCCTGACCTGTTCAAATATTTTTATTATGAACTTAAATGAAAACAAAGAAGATATAAAAATCACATTTGTGGACAGCACAAAGTTGGAAAAAACTGCTAAAATTTTGGAGTCAATAATCAAAAAGTTGAGTGTAGTTGAACCTGCATCTGGTTAGTAGCTGTTACGTGGCTCTTGGCAATTTTGCAATAAAATACTTAAAACGACAGAAAAATCTTGAAAACTCACAATGCAGTATACTGAGATTATGTCCAAGGACTGGTTCATTGTGAGAAATTCTCAGAGGAATTTCCATGAATTACAAGACAAAGAGAAAGTAATTGAAGGTCAGTGGTAGATCCCATTTACTCATGTGGTGAGCCATCCTGATGGAAAGGGTTTGTCTCCCATCTGCTCTGTCTCAGAATCAGAAGCCCAAGATCAATCCCATCCAGAAACATACATAGTGCATTGCAGGTCTTTTGGTGGGTGTGTGTGTGTGTGCGTGTGTGTGTGTATTAGACTTATAGCTTTTATCCTGTCATATGGTGAGCCATTTTTCTCCACACCATTTACCAAAACAGTTTATCTTTTCCCAACTAAGTTTTGTTTTGTTTTGTTTTGTTTTGTTTTGTTTCTTGCGGTACTCGGGCCTCTCACTGTTGTGGCCTCTCCTGTAGTGGAGCACAGGCTCCGGACGTGCAGGCTCAGTGGCCATGGCTCATGGGCCCAGCCGCTCCGCGGCATGTGGGATCTTCCTGGACCGGGACACGAACCTGTGTCCCCTGCATCAGCAGGTGGACTCTCAACCACTGCGCCACCAGGGAAGCCCTCTACTAAGTTTTGATGCCACTTCTTTCATGGATCAAAATCTTATGGTCTGTTTCTGGACTCTATATTCTATTGTCCTATTGTCTGTTCCTGTGCCACTACCAAATTGTGTTTTTTAATTACCTTGGTTTTGTAATATGTCTTAATATATGGTAGGGGAATTCCCTCCCCAACTTTGTTCTTGTTTTTTTCTTGAGAAAAAAAATTTTTTTTCATGTAAATTGAGCAAATACTCCCTAGCCCCCAAATTTTACTGGGCTCTTGGTGGGAATTATATTAAAATCATAGATTAGTTTGGAGAGAATTAGAACCTTTATCATGGTTAGGTTTCTCCACCTGAGCATGCCCTATATTTCCATTTATTCTTTAACTGCTTAAGTACTGTGATACTCGAAGTGTGGTCCATGGATCAGCTCCATGAGCCTCACCTGGGAGGTTCTGACATGCTTACTCTTAGGCTCCGCCCAAAAACTACCAAATCAAAATGTTTTTTAAACAAGATCACCAGGTGATTTGTATGTAATTAAAGTTAGAAAAATACTACTTTAGTAGAATTTTAAAGATTTCTCCAAGAGATTTTGTGGATATTTGTTAGGTTAATTCCTAGATTAACATACCAACAGTTCTAAATAGTTTTTCTATTGAATCTCTTTCAAGTTTTCTGTGACTATTTATATCACCTGAAATAATGACAGTTGAGCCTCTTGACTCTCTTTTCCTTCCTATCTTTATATTTCTTTCTTTCTCTTGATTTATGTTAGTGGCCAAGTCTTCCAATATCACATGGAAAGTAAGGGTGAGAAAAGGCACCCTAGTTTTGTTCTTAGCCTTAAAGGAAATACTTCTAATATTTCGTCAATAAATACTAAATTTGCTGCTGAGTTTTAGTGGATTACCTTATCAGGTTATGGGACTTCTCTATTCCTTGTTTTCTAAACAGCTTTTTCAAAAGTTTGAAATTGATTTAAACTTTATTTTCTGCATATATAAGAGAAAATCATGTGATTTTGGTCCTTTCATCCATTAACATGAATTACACTGCTATAATTTCTGTCTTTGAACTGTCCTTACATTCCTAGAATAAACAATATACTGCTATAATTCACTCTCTCTTTTATTAGATAATGTAGAATAAAGCATGTTGCTCTTCATATTAATTAAATTTTAGGAGTTAAAGTGCAATTGAACTTAATTTTGCTGACTGAAAACATAATTTGTTCTTATTTTCTGCCTCTTTAATCAAAAGAACATGGGTGAAGGCAGACACATAAAACTTCTCAGGGAGATAAATAACTCTTGTTTGTGACCTCGATAAATATTTGGAAGAAAGGAATGAATATAATTGCTATCTTTTTCCCATGGTTTTTTGGTTCAATAACCTAGATAAACTTGGAGATTGATTCATAGAGATGAATGTTCTCATGTGCTGCTATTTCCACAGTATAACAGGGCAGTTACCTTGTGGTCAGGCTCCCCCTTTCCTCTCTGTATCAAAAGATGATGCTCTTAATTTCAATTACCATCTCTGTATAGGTGCGGCACAGAAGATCCAAGATACAACCATTTGATATACTGCTCCTACAAGGTCTTTTCTCTACGGCTAAAACTTCTAATTAATAAAGTCCAGTTAAGCGTAGAGTGGACTGAGGCCTCCACACCAAAAGCCACCCCACTGCTGATGTGTAACGTGCTAGGCCAGGGTTGTCTGTTCTCTTGATGCAAAATAGCTGAGCAAGGCCCTTGCAAGTCAGGCATCAGTGGGAACTTCTCTGTTGGCTGATTATAACAGTGCTTCTCCTCTCTTCCCAGTTTATGAGTGTCTGCTTTGAGCAGGAGTTCTTAATCTTTCAAGAATCCTCTGGAAGCTCTTTCCAGAAAAATGAAAAAAAGAAAAGAAACACATTATTTCTGGAAGTTCATAGCCATGGTTTCAAAGCCATGGTCTGAGTAGGGGTCTGTGGACTATAATTTAAAATCCCTGAGATAGAGCAAGCATAGAAAAAAAGGCTAAAAGCATCACAGTGGAGTCAACTTTTAGTTTCAGAGAGCCACTCAAAGGATATGCTCATTTTCTGGACAGTTCCAGTTTTGTAGGTGAATAGCTCAGCTAAACTGAACAGCAGCTTGCCATGGATTTTGTGTTTGCGGCGTGGTAGTGTGTAAGGAGTGCAAAGTTGCACAAAATCTTATCAGGCCTTCAGGCACTTTGAGGAATAGTGCTAACAGCCAAAAACATCCATAACTTTTTGCAGATTTACTTTGGTACAGTCTTCTAGACAATAGTTATCATGGATTACTCCTGGAAGACCGGACAAAGGCCGTGGCTGACACTCAGCCTTCCCAGAACTGGGCATTGATTCTAACACCAGTTTTCTAGTCATTTGTCATATCCTGGGTTATGGCCATCTTCATTCATCTGCTGACTCATATAGTCATTCATTTATAAAATATTTAATTGGCATCACCATAAATCCAACCATGCCCATTATGGGTGAATATTCATCTTCTTCTTTGCCAGGAAGTGTACAATGAAAAAATACCCTTTGGGGTAAAAATAGGCTAAAGAGAAAGGAATATTATTTTCATTTAACTGATTTAACTGCTATAGCATGAGTCTTCATTCAGAAAGTAGACAAGTACTGCAGCAAAGCGGGGCGTGTAAGAAAAGTAGGATGAAAGGTCTGCGATTCATTTTTTATGTCTGACATGTTGTGGCGGGAAGGACAAAATAACAGTGATAAAGTGACTTTACACCTAATCCTAATCTTAGATTTTAGATATTGAGCACTTGTATAAATTTTAAACGAAGCCAAAAAATATACCAAGGGAGAAATGCACATCTTTAAATTTTTGGAGAAATAATAGAAGTGCCAAAACATATGCCCTTTATTCGATTCTAATAAATCAAATTACACTTTAATCAAATCCATTTGTTGTTTCAAAGATCTAAAATAATTAAAATCATTGAATAAGATACCCTACTATTTATAGCCTAATGATTTATACGTTTAATTAACTTCAGAACGTGTAGTTATTTTATTTGGGTTCTGAAGAGTTTTCCCACCCTGGATCCAGAATAAAAGCACTGCTAGAAACCACCGTTGATTACATAATAGAACATCCAGCAAGGTACAAATCTGATTTTTACTTTGATTTGGTTTTGGTTTGTATGTTTGTTTTTAAATTAAAATCACATATAATTTTTGAATTGAGATTAACTTTTTTTTTTTTTTCATTTTGGAAAGCTATTAGTAAAAGCTTTTTCAGGACCAAAGTATGAAGGAATCTTGAAAAGGACTGACCTTTTTTCCCTGGTCTGGAACCTTCAAGAATATAAAACTGAGATATTATACCCTCAATTAAGCTATTAATTCTACCAGTTGCTAAAATGTAATACTGTTTTTGTTGAATTTCTTCAATCATAGAAAGTACTGAACAAAAAATTTTTATATAAGACAAAAAAGGGGAGATTAGAAATGATGTGTACACTAGAACAATACTACATGTCCTTCTCTTAGACCTGCTCTATCTAATACTGTAGCCACTAGCCATAAGTGGTATTGAGCACTTGAAATGTAGTATCAGGAAGGAAAAACTTCCTCCATCCTTTAGGGTTCAGTGACTGGGGACCTGCAAGATAAACTAACAGAAGACAGATTAATAAGAGAAAAGGCACAATTTTTACTACTATTGATGTGTACAGAAGTTCACAAAAAGGAAGTGAAATTCAAAGAAGTGATTAGATTTGGGGGCTTATATACCATTTAAACAAAGGAAAGGAAGTTTGGATTTCAAGGGATAATAAATCATGGGGAAATGACTAGGAAATATATGGGGGAACTAATGGAAGATAAGCATTATCTAGTAAGGCCTATTGATGCAAATTCATCTCTGAGTCTCCAGTGATGAGTTGCTCTTCCCTTCCTGGTGCAGGAAGAGGAGCACCTTCACAAAGGAAAGTGTATCCTCTGCTTTTAGGCAGATTATGGGAGGGCAGAGAATTCATCCTGCATCTGTTGATTCTCAGTTAGTCGCCTTCAGTTCAAAATCATTCTTATGCCAAAGTGGCATATTTGGGGATGGCATATCTTAATTCCCTTCAGTAGGAAATCTGAATTCAGATGTGACCTAAGTATAAAATACACACTAGATTTTGAAGACTTAGTATAAAGAAAAAAAGAATGTAAAATATCTCATTAATAATTTTTTATATTGATTACTGGCTGAAATGAATATTTTTAATATTTTTTATATACTGGGCTAAATGAAATGTATTATTAAGTTAATTTCATCTGTTTTTTCCTCTCTTTTTTTAATGTGTCTACTACAACATTTACAGTAGCATGTGACTTGCATTATATTACTGGGAGACAGTGCTGTCCTGGACATTAAATAAATGACTCAAGTTGAGGATATATTTGGTTTTTAATAGAGTGGGCTTCATTGCCAGATGTACAGCAGATGTTAGCTAATTTACTAACATTTGGTAGAATGATAGCAATTTAAACTCAAAAATGACTTAAACAATGGGAAGACCTGCTGGCATGCTCAACACAGTGGAAGACATTTGTGTTATTGTGTTTGTTGTTTTAAACTTTCAGTGATATATGGGTAGTCTCTTTGGGGTGACACTTTTCATGTCCACTTCAAAGACAGCCCTCTGTTCTTTAGACTGTAAGACAAGGGCAATAAATTCTGAGTTGAACTGTAGGGATGAGATCAAGTTAAACAGAAGGAGGATCTGATGAAATGAAGTGTTAACTGAAGGGCATTCCCTGGTGGCTTGCATCCCTACAGAGAATGTGACCATTTATACAAACGTAATGTTGCAAACATTATCTCACAGGTCACATCAACCTGAGATAGAGTGAGAAAGCAAGATAATAGTAATTAAAAGAAAAACTGTTATTTCACGCAAGCCCCCATCTGCTGATTCCTGGAACTTTTCCGAGACTTTCTCAATGGCTCATGATGGCTGTGGGGGTGGCTGTGAGTAAAACCCAAGGGGTCCTTCGGTCCCACACATTCTCTTGGCTTCCCAATCCTGAAATGGCTCCCAATCATTTCAAGGGTATTTTGGGACCAGAGATCACTACACCTATGACCTGCCAGTTCTGCACCTGCTCCCTTGGCAGTTGGGGAGCTGATGCCACTCCTCCCAGTTGCTGCCTTCAGCCAACCATGCCGGCCTCTATGTGCCCGGAGCCAGCAGGCGGGAGCCTCCACACTCTACAATAGCTTGCCCCTCTCCAGAGGAAACCAGGACCTTCCTAGCTTCTTTCTGTCCCTCCTTCTATGGGGAAAGTCGACCTTGGACTTAACTAGTTTGGGCCTTGGCAACAGGTCTATCTCACTCTCAGCCTTTGTCTTGTGCTTGTGTTTGGACAATGTTGAATTTTACCTGAATGTTGAGAAAAACCTTTGCCCTTTTGTGTTCTGGAAAATGGCTTACTGCAAGAAACCACCTTTCTCAATATCACTTAAATAAGACTCACGAAGGACCCCCTGGCTTACCTGTGACAAGGCAAGACACAGACTCCAGATTCCCACTCTTTGCCTCATAAGTGACTGGTTGGACTGCCTGCCGCCACCAATCAGTCCGGACAAAGTGTTTGTCAACCTAGCTTTGCTTAAACTTCTCTCCTAATCCCAGGTCCCTGAACTTTGGCCCACCCTCAGCAGGAGCCAGCCTACACCCACTTCTTGAGGGTCCTCCTTAAAATAGGCTGGCCTCAGGGTGAAACCTCCTGTGACCTGCTATCCCATCATGCCCTCCTTTCATCCCACTTCCCCACACCCAGTTCTTGTTTATTGCTCTCCCTATCAAAGAAAACCCCTTTTTACTCACTCTGTAGACACTTGAGGACCTTGTGATCAAGGCTTCTCCCTAGACCATAGTCCCTTTCTTCCCCTTGCAATAATCCTTCTGAACAAAGCCCTTCTTGCTAAATCCAGATTTGGTTTTTATTTGATGATTTTTACAGTCAGAGGGAAGGATACCTCAGAGGAGCCTCAGCCTGAAGTTTCACTCCCTCCAGAAACCCGTGCTTACTTGCCTTAGTATGAGATAAACCCTGAAATTGAATCAATGTACTGTAATTTTTAAAAAAGGATTTTGCTATGTTTGCATATATTAAAAGGACTTCATAGATGTAACCCATCAGCAGAGGGTTAGTATCTAAGAATGGTGTAGTCAGGAAGTCCTGGGCTCTGGGAAACACGTGCCTGTTTTGAGTGTCACCTGCCAGCTATGCAGCGGGGTGACATCACCTTCCTGAGACTTATAGTCACCCCACTACCAAACATTGTTGAGTGGCAGTACCTGGGCCAGGTTCAGCCCCAGGTTTCCTTTATGTGGTTCACACAGTATTGAAAACATTTCTTTTAATTATTTAGCACCATTTTTAAAATCAGGAGACTTCCCATAAATCTACTGGCTTCTCTTGAAAAATGGGACCCAGAAACATTGTTTGCACCTCCCCATAGGGAACAAGCCCTCATAACTGGCCTGCTTTGCTCGTTGACGTGACTGACCTGTGGCCTTACATTGTTAACGCTGACCATGGCATGGAGCAAATGGTACTTTCGTCTTTTAGATGTTTTGAGGTCAAAATAAAGTGCAAAGTGGCCCCCCAGTAAGACCTCTGTGACCTCAATAATTGCTACTTCATCCTCACCTGCTGGTGTTTAGGCTTGTGGGCTTACATTGAGTTTCAAGAATTTAAATAGACTTTCTACTTTGAGTACATGGCTAATGGTTAAAAATAACAACAAAAGAAAGGTTAGAAGTGCATTTGAGAGGAAGCAAATCCTTAGGGAAAAAGAAGCAAACTTCAGAATCTTGAAAATGTGTTTGAAAGATAAACATTCTTTTTTAAGATTAAAATCTTAGACTGTAGCTATGTCTTCCAAATGAATCATTTAATCAATGAGATAGTTCATTGGGAAAATAGATGTTTTCCCTACACTGTGCCAAAGAAAAACCTGATTTAATTGATTTTTACGATAAAATTGAGGGAGGTGGCTGATTGTTTTTGCAAACTCATTCATGCCCTTTATTGATTTGGTTTAAAGTTTAGCCATTGAACATTAAAATGATTAATCTACCTTGAACTGACAAAGGCAAGGACAGTCACCAACTGAAAGCACCACACATAGTAAGCTGTGTCACAGCTGTTATGGATTTTTGAGTTCAGATTTCCTTGAAAATTTGTATCTGATCACTGGAATATGAAGGCTAGAGAACTAGGATTATGAATCTCTGCCTCAAGGTTAGCTCTGGACTTCCAAAGCTGCCTCAACTGTTTCTTCATTCTAAGAGCATTCAAAAGTTTTCACAGAGAACTAACTTGCTGGTTCCATTTCCTCTCCCGAAGATTTTTTAGTGGATCCAAACCTTGAAGACGCTTCTCCGCTCCCTTGCGGTTCCCACTAAGCCTACTGTGACCAAGTACCTAGTTCAAAACTCTCAAGTGGCTCTTTGTCCCCCCAGGCCTTGTTGAACCCTGAAATCCAGGGTCAGTTTTAAGGATGTTGTGCTCAGTTAAACAGCTTAGGAAGAATACTCCCATCTTGACCGTCTACAGGCATCTCTCCCCTGAAAACCCTCATTTCTCAGCATGAAGTGCAGGGTGGGGCTTGGCAGAGGTCTGCCAGCCTCTCCTCCAAGGTTTGCAACTTCTCCCAGCCTCTGGCTTCTTTTTCACAACATGCACAATATCCTCTACTTCTGGATGCTTCCCTGGCTTCTCTTCTTTAAAAACGATGCCACTTCTTTTCCCCGGGGGAGGTCTTTGAATGCTTCTGGCATTTTCACAGATTGCTTTCTTTTTTTTTTTCTTAAACTTCGGTTATGAAGCCAAATGTGGCAAATTTAAGCATTTCATTAGTTGTTACTAAGCTGCTTCCCTGCTTGCACTGTAAACTCTTTCCAGGACCCAATGAAAGTTTAGTCACTTATATTAGTTTTTTGCAGTGAACTAGCACCCTCTGTAGGCCAACATTTTTATGAGTATGAGACGCCACACCTCACATAGAGTGTTAAGCTTCTAATGTCTAAGGCAAAAAAATCACAGTGTCAAAATTATTCCTGAAAAATCCCTGAAATTACAGGCAGCATAAAAGCCATGAATTAGCTTCTTTTTTTTTCTCTTTTAATGTGCTGGTTGCCTCCCTTTTTCTAGAGCAGAGGAACTTCGGTGGGGGAAGGAAGATTAGGTTAAATAAAGAGATGAATGCATGGAATACAGCTAGAGAAGCTACAAAAGGCAGGGAAATAGACTTTCCCCTAGAGCCTGCAGAAGGAACCAGCGCTGCCAGCATCTTGACTTTAGCCCAATGAAACTGATTTCAGACTCCTGGACTCCAGAAATGAAAGAAAATAAAGTTTTATTAATTTAAGCCACTAAATTTGTGGTAATTTATTATAGCAGCAATAAGCAATGAGCCCAGTAAATATTTGATAAATAGTAGGTATCCAATAAATGCCTATAAAAGGCAAACATGTCCCAGAGAAATATTAATAATTGTGATTTTTGAGAACTTACTATGGTCTATGTACTAAGTACTTTATTCTAAGTGCTCTACATAAAGTAAGCCATTTAATCCTTACAAAAACCCTGTGTTAAATACTATTATTATCCCCCTTCTAACATATGAAGAAACTGGCGCACAGAGAGCTTAAGTAATTTGGCCAAGGTTACACAGCTACAACCTTGACTGAGCTGGAATATGACCTCAAGAGATCTAGTCCCTAAATTTCGACTCCTAATCTCTATGCCTACTGCCTCCTACATGTTGTATGTTGAGCCATACCACGTGGGT
Organism: Delphinus delphis; assembly: GCF_949987515.2. Lineage (NCBI taxonomy): Eukaryota > Metazoa > Chordata > Mammalia > Artiodactyla > Delphinidae > Delphinus > Delphinus delphis. The sequence goes on along the minus strand of NC_082693.1, from coordinate 75,070,166 downwards.
CCCATAAAAGAAGAGATCATGAGGGACCAAGGGTAGGGTGAGAGGAATGAGAATTAAAACATTTGGCAGATCAAATTGGTCTCTTCAAGGGCTTACTTCCAGGTTGAGAGTTGCTCATGGTAGTCATAAGGCAAAATGATAGACTGATGCCCAAAAAGAAATGGTTTCTGGAAAGACATGATGATAGATACCACATGACAAGTGATCAATAAATGGTTAATGAAGAAGTATGAAAAGCAATTGGGGTTAGATAGAGTATCTGAATTATGCCATGCCATGGCTCACAACTTCTTAAGGTACTTTGAAATTGCTTTTTGAATGGTCAAGTGAGAGGTTTGCAGTGGGTTGAAATTGTGTGTGACCAGAGCAAAAAGCTACCTGTGAGATTTTTCAAGGTCTTAACTATGTCTATAAGGTGTTTTCGTTTGGGTTTTCTTCCCCCATACTTGAAAACACATTGTGTGTGAGATATTCTTTTTTGAGTTCTTGTCTTTCTTGGTGACATCTATATTCCAAATTACCTAGTTTGGGTCAATATGGTAATTGATTGCTATTAATGAATAGTAAATTTCATATTATGGAATAGGCTGTCACATGCCATTTAATTGCCTAAATTCACGTCTATCTATCTATCTATCTATCTATCTATCTATCTATCTATCTATGCACAAGTCCTCAGCTCTGCTAAGAAGTGACTTGTATTCCTGATTTCGATGTTCTGGTTTTCTGGAGGCCTTTAATGAGCATATTTGTTCAATATTTGTAGTTTTTCAGGAGCAGAACTGAACCTAAAATTCTGGTTTTACAGATTAAGAGCCTTGATTATTTGTAAGTAGACCATCTTAAATATAATTTATGAATGTATGAGAAATACAAATTTATGACAGCCTTCTCAGCTGAAGTCAACACTTCTCACTCTCTCTTGCAGCTGGCTGTGGCTATGTGGCTAGTTTCTTTCTAATGGGATGTGCATAGGTGTTGTATGCCGGTTCCAGATCATGCCCTTAAGAGGCATTCCCTTGGGCCTGGACTCAGTTTACACAACTATGCAGATTCACCTACCCTCCCACTCCAGACCTTGCTATTTACCCTACTTCTGATGTGTTTCATTCCTGTGGCTGTCAGTGCCCATTTCTCATTTTCTAAGACCAATGGTTGCTTCAACCTGCCAGGCTCTGTTGTCTCCATAGCTTTAGGAGCAGCCTTAGCACCCAGATCCAGAAAGGCTAGGCTTCCTCAGTGGCTGCTTGAAGGGGAAGTAATACAGCTCAGAAATATAGGGGAGTGTTAACACCCCACTAGATGAACCTGACCAGTGTGAGACAAAAAATCAGAAATTGCCGTCAGGTAAATTGCTCGCCTCTCCTACCTCTGACAGGCTGTTCTAAGACCTTAGCTACCTTGCCTTCATCTGGTAGCTTACTAGAAATGCAGAAACTCAAGCCAAACCACAGACCTATTGAATCAAATCTGTATTTTAATAGGCTCCCTGGGAGAGTCATTTGCACACTCAGTTTTTTTTTTTTACATCTTTATTGGAGTATAATTGCTTTACAATGGTGTGTTAGTTTCTGCTTTATAACAAAGTGAATCAGTTATACATATACATATGTTCCCATATCTCTTCCCTCTTGCGTCTCCTTCCCTCCCACCCTCCCAATCCCACCCCTCTAGGTGGCCACAAAGCACTGAGCTGAGCTGATCTCCCTGTGCTATGCGGCTGCTTCCCACTAGCTATCTATTTTACGTTTGGTAGTGTATATATGTCCATGCCACTCTCTCACTTTGTCACAGCTTACCCTTCCCCCTTCCCATAACCTCAAGTCCATTCTCTAGTAGGTCTGTGTCTTTATTCCTGTCTTACCCCTAGGTTCTTCATGACATTTTTTTTTCTTAAATTCCATATATATGTGTTAGCATACGGTATTTGTCTTTCTCTTTCTGACTTACTTCACTCTGTATGACAGACTCTAGGTCCATCCACCTCATTACAAATAGCTCTCTAAGTTTTAAAAAGCATTGCTCTAAGACACAGCTGTTCCACAAACAAAACAAACTGAGCACCTAGACACATCATAGTCAAACTACTGAAAACCAAGGATAAAGAGAAATTTCTAAGGCAGCCAGAGAAAAAAAGACCTATTACAGAGGAACAAAGATGAGAGTTACAGCAGTCTTCTTGTCAGAAGCTATGCCAGTCAGAACACAATAGAGTGATATCCTTAATGTACTGAAAGAAAAAAAAGAAACTGTCAGAAATATCTTTTGAAAATGAAATATAAATAAAAACTTTTTCCAGCAAACAAAAACTGAGAGAATGAATTATAAAGCAATCCTGCACTCCTAGAAATGTTAAAGAAATTTCTTCAGACAGAAACAGTATTATATCAGACAGAAACTTGGATCTGCCTAGAGAAATCAACAGTGCTAGAAATCGCAAAAGTGAAGGTAAAAACAAAAAATTTTTGAAGTTTTATTTTCTCTAGAAAGACTGATGATTTGCTAAAGCAAAAATAGTTTCACTGTAGTATGTGTGTATAGCACACGTAAAATGAAACAGCACAAGAGTAGCACAAAAATGGGAGGTAGGAACTGGAAGTATACTGTTGAAGACATAATATTATTTGAAGGTAGACTATAATTAACTAAAGATCAACCAACTTGACCTAAGTGACATTTGTAGAACACTCCATCCCAAAAGAGAATACAAAAATATGCTTTTGAGGCACATCATAAATAAACTAGATGTTAATGACAGAAAGATATCTGGAAAATCCTTAAATATTTGGTAATTAAACAACACTCTGCTAAATAACGTGTGGGCCAAAAAAGGAAGTCACAAGGGCAATTGGGAAAATATTTTGTATTAAATGAAAATGAAAAATATTGGTGACATACAATCAGTGTTATAGGGAAATGATTGAATTATGGATTCCACCCACTATCAAGGCCCTCCTGTTGGTTTCTAGATCATTTCCTAGGTTCTTCTTTGTTATGTAGAATCCAGGTAATAGGGTAAAGAAAAAAGAAAACTAAAAATTTCAAGGAGGTTCAGCTGATATCCATAAAAGTGAACTGAGGACAAGTTAAAGAAGGTGTCAAGTAGAAATTTCTGAAATAGAGGGAGACAGCGGAGAGCATGATTTTGGTGGAAGCCACTGCAGAGCACATAAGAAAACTTGATCATGAGAAAGGTGTCTAAACCCTAAAGTATACTTCAAAGAGTTTTGCTGCATATTAAAAATATACCCCAACTTCAATATTTTATCAAAAGACTGAGCAAAGATCTAAATTTCTTTTGATTTAATTTTTTTGGAGACGGCTGTTTCTTTGACTGTGAGTCTAAGACCGAATCTCATGAGGCCCAGAAATAGCCCTGTTCATTCCTCCTTTCCTTCATCCATTTCATGGAAGAGTACTTCCATCTTTTACATTCTCCTTAGACTGCAGGTTGTTCTTTAGTAATTTATGTTTTTCCTGAATGCCTTCTGGATATTCACTTTAGTTTCCTTTTCTTTAAACAAGGAAAAGCCTTCATAAGAAAGAGACCCCCATGCACTCCCCTGCCTAGGAAGGATTAAATCCCCCAAACCTTCTAGGAGTGGCCCTTGACATCTCACACACACTTTGAGAATATACAACCTTTTGTTTTCATCAGGCATCTGGATGACTTGAGCATTTTGAAGTCCCATACATCCTCCTCTCACCCCCCCCCAACCTACCCCCACCCCTGCCAGCAAAATGATGAGGACATGACTCAAAGGGACCCAGGAATTTGAATCTAGGACATACAGACACACAGATGGAAGATGACTGGGGCTGAGTCATTTGGTTGGCAGTCTCCAAAATGTACTATTCCAGGAATTCATGGTACTGAGATCCCTGGAGCTGCCCTAGTCTGGCTCTTTCTGAGACTGGTTTTCTTCTTCAATTCTGCATTTTCTTGTATCATTTCAATCAGTTATTTAGTGCTTGAGTTAGCCAGAATCAGTTATGTTGTTTGCAAGCAAAGGACCGTAACGGAGACAAATGACCACATAAAAATGGTACTGAGTGCTGTGCCAGAGTCTTCTGAGTTGAGCCTGCTTGTGTTCATGTGGGCTGTGTGATGACTCAGTGCTCCTACAAGTTTCCCTACTTATTCTGCTGTGAAACCTCTGATCTTACAGTGGACAATATGTGGAGACATCATTTGTCCTTCACTTGGTGCAAAAACATTATGTTTTAAGTCCATGTCTATTCTTATTGGTCTGTGTGTCGAGTAGTGCTACTTGACACCATAAGAAACCATTTGGGTCACAAAAATAAAGAGCATCCCTCAGTTATAAACTGGCCATTTAAATGATCCAGAATATGTTTATGTATTTTTTGACATTATCATTGAAATGAAAGTACATTACTTAAAAAACATTAAAAAGTGTGCTGTGGTAGACCTATACTTTATGTTGTATTTCACAGACTTCATTCTTCTCCCTGATACCTCAGAAGGGATCAGATTCAGCCTTGACAAATGTGTAGCTGAGTACCATAAGCTTAACAAGTTAACATGCAAGGACATGAATAGAAAATTCACAAAAAAGGACATACAAAATGTCAATAGGCATAGGAAAATGTGTTCAATCTCATTAAGATCCAAGATGTTTAATGCATCAGTCAGGATGGTCTAGGTAATCCTGCAGTAACAGTCAACACCAAATCTCAGTGGCTTAAAAAAACAGAAAGGTTTATTTTTTGCTCATATCTCGGCATGGCTTAGCTGGAGGCTTTGTTCCATGGAATTAACATGGCATGTCCCTGGGCCATGGGACCCAGGCCACCTTCAGGAATATTGCTGGTAACCAATAGCCAAAGCAAAGGAGAGCTTTGTAGGATCTTGCGCTGCCAATGAAATACTCAGCTCAGAGAAATACATGTTATTTCTAGTCACGATTCAATGACTAGAACAGGTCACATGGCCCCACCGAATATCAAATGCCATGAAATTCAATCCTACTATATGCTCAGGAGGTGACAAGTCAGAAATATTTGGTGGGCAGCATTAATGGCTACATCATGTAATTTTTTTTTCACAAAATATATAATTTGCTTCATCATGTAATTAAAACAATAACAAGCTATTATTTTTCAGCTATCAGACTGACAACTTTGTAAAGATAGTGAAACCTTGTCTCAGCTAGTGTGTAATAATAGGCACTATTCTACATCAGGAATGAGGATTCGTACATCATTTCTGGGGGCAGTTTGACAGTTTACACAAACACACACATGTGTGAGCACAAACACATACACAGTGTGCATATATACACTCTACCCTACAATTTCACTGCTAGGAATTTAACCTAAAGAGATATTCACAATTGTGAAAAGACAGGTTTATAAAAACATTCATTACAGCATTACATATAACAGTGGGAAATGGGAACAACCCATAAACGCAAGGGCAGAGCTATGGCTGAACAGCTCACATTACAACTGTTTGATTAAATATTATGGATCCATTAAAATTTTGCTCATGAAGAATTCGTAACTAAGTAATATCTTTACTTTATAATGTTAAATGACAAAGCAGCATACACACATTCAGTAGAACTTCTCACTGCTCTCTACAAGAGGAGGGCAACACCTCAGAGTTCTCCCTGATCTATCTGCCAACAATTACAGCTCCTTCAGCAAAACCTGTATACACCCTATTAGGGACCCCAATCAAGATTGTCCTTCCGTGGGTGACTCTTATGCTATCTTAGAGCTCAACTGTTCAGCATCCACAGAAGCTTTGCTCGGAGCAGGATGGTGGGTGCAGTCTGTTCACAGAGTGGCCTCCATTTCCCTGGAGGCTCATTTATGCTCAGGACTAGGGAAGAGATGCAAATCCTGACTCCATTCCCAGAGTCTTTATAGTTGAGTTTTCCTTTCCTGAAGATCCATCCGTGCTCTCCAGGGATTAGCAGAGTACCCTGAGCTTCTCACTGAGATCTCTTCTTTCTTCCTTCCTCCTCACCTGCCTCCCTCTTCCCTCCTTCCCCCTCCCTCCCCCCCTTCCTTCCTTCCTTTCCTTCCTTCTTCTCCTTCCTTCTTGTTTCCTTGAAAGAAACATTTATTGAGCAGTTTTAAATTTGGGGCACTGTGCCCAGTACTGGGAATACCACAATGAACAAGATACTCCCTCTGCCCCCATGGAACATTCTATTTATCCATTGGGGAAAAGAAGGAAAGAAGCAATTGCAATATATCCCTGTGGTAGGAAGCTCTAAGATATCCCATAACCCCTGCCTCCTGGTATTCACGCCCTATGTAATCCCCTCTCCTGAGTGTTGGCTGGACTTAGCAAGTTGCTTCTAACAAATAGAATATGCCAGAGCAATGGGATGTCACTTCTGAGATTAGGTAATAAAAAGGCCCTGGCTTTGATCATGGGTTCTCCCCACAACCATCACTCCCCCCTCTCTCTCCCCTGGCTCTGGGGGAAGCAAGCTGCCATGTGCTTCACCACTGTGCTACACAACCAGTGTCATTTGTCAGAAATAGAAGGTAATTGTAAGTGCAATCACAAGAAAAATAAAACACTGCTGTTAAATCCTAACAAAACAAGATTGTCCCCTGAAAGCTCTAAATCTAAGATCTCCTTGTTCCCTCTCTCTGTGTCACTCTTCAGAAGAGAGGTGATAAAAACTTAGTACTAAGGACTTCCCTAGCAGTCCAGTTATTGAGAATCTGCGCTTCCAATGCAGGGGGTGTGGTTTGATCCCTGGTCAGGGAACTAGGATCCCACGTGCCATGTGGTGTGGCAAAAAAAGTATTAAAAAAAAAAACCAAAAACAACTTAGTACTAAACTGAATTTTTCTCTTTGAGGTGACATGAAGGATTAGAGAATTTAAAAAGGAATCATATGATTCTATTTTAGTTACTGCTGTTGTTCACATATGACTAAAATTCATCTCTTATTCACAAAGCACTTTTACAACACTACCCTACCCTAATCAGCTGAGACCGTAAGCCACAAATATGGGTCAGCACTCAGACAGAGAAAGCTGTTTCTTTTTAAACTGAAGTATAGTTAATTTACAATGTTGTGTTAGTTTCTGGTGTACAGCAAAGTGATTCCATTATGTATATATATAATTTTTCATATTCTTTTCCATTATAGTTTATAAGATATTGAATATATTTCCCTGTGCTATACAGTAGGACCTTGTTGTCTGGCTATTTTATTCACAGTAGCTTTGCATCTGCCAATCGCAAACCCCTAGTTTATGCCACCTCCCCCACTTTCCCCTTTGGTAACCAGAAGTTTGCTTTCTATGTCTGTTAGTCTATTTCTGTTTTATAAGTAAGTTAATTTGCATCATATTTTAGATTCTATATGTGATATCATATTTGTCTTTCTCTGTCTGACTTACCTCACTTAGTTCGATAATTTCTACGTCTATCCATGTTGCTGCAAATGGTATTACCTCATTCTTTTTTATGGCTGAATAGTATTCCATATACATATATATATATATATATATATATATATATATATATACACACACCACATCTTCTTTATCCACTCATCTGCCAATGGACATTTAGGTTGCTTCCATGTCTTGGCTGTTGTAAACAGGGAAAGCTGTTTTGTTTTGTTTTGTTTTTAAGCCAAACCTAAAGCTGTAGTTCTGTATCTGGGTGCACAGAACAGTGGTGTTCCATGTATTTTCATTGTTTGTTACCAGATTTTGATCAATATATAAAATTGATTTCTTCCCTCCAGCTGATGCTACACATTTTTATGTATGTGTGACAGGAGACTATGCAAAGTGAGTTGGGCAATGTGTATCCCACTCTCCATACTTGAGAAACATCACCTCTCCCTGGGAACCGTGAATTGGAACCCTTGTCAGATCTGTAACTACTCAAAGCCTACATAGCAATAAGGGTGAACCAGGAAACAGTAAGATAACTCTAGAAAGGCGTTTCAATTTTCAAAACTTGCTTTTTAAAAATCATCATTCATCTTTTAATGTTTTTGAGCACACTGAACAGACTTCCAGAATTCAAAAGTGTGACTAATCCTTCCACTTTAGAGTTGAGAGGCTCAACCCTAAAGTATGAAAAAGGTCATTGCTTAGAGGTCGAAGGCAGAATCCTTCCACTAGCAACCATGTCAAATTTCAGAATTTTTGCAATAAAGGCTGTGCTTTTATGGGAACAAATACTTCCTATTCATTTGTTCTGTCAAGCAATAAAATATGACTAGTGATTTGCAGAGATAAAATTCTCTCTGAAATGCTTCTTAACCTGCAACTTAATCTTTTTTTTCCTAAGATATATTATGAGAAACACTTTGAGCTTGTAAATGATTTGTTCCAAGTGACAACAGAGAATAAAATTTCCTAAAGGTACAGTGTTTTCCTTTCTCAGAATGTTGGAATCTGCCTGATATATTTCTAAATAAATGGGATCAAACAGTATAGTCAATACCCCAGAAGTGCAGAGGTGTGGGAAGAGGAGGTGCAGGGCAAGAGTTGGGGATACAGTTTTGTGCATAAGAACAGAAGAAGGTACAGGGTTAGAGAATTGTTATTACTTCTCCTCCAGTGCAGAAATGGGTCATGTTTAGGTGCCTGGAGTGAGCTTGGCAGAAAATCACTTGCTTCCTCATGCTGTTATGTTCCACAGGACTTTCTGTCCACGTTACTGTCTTAGTGAATTGCCTATTTTGTAAACTAAATACCACAGTAGTTCCACATATCCAAATTAGAAGAAATATGTTGACCTGAAATATGAAAATCATTGAGATGTCAGACTTGATTTTTTCCTTGTTTAAATTTCAAAAGAGATACTTGCCTAACATCCCCCAAATGATTTTAAATTAATGTCTAACTTGGATTAAAATCTTTGAGTCCCAGACAGGGAAGAAATAAAAATAAGTCACAAGAAGAGGTTGAATAAGTACCACTTCCTCTCTGAAGGAAGATGTATGACTCCCCCATCACCATTTTCTGGCCTCTAAGAAGGAGTTTTCACGGAGCAAAGTAAGTTCTATTTGCTTATAAGGTCAAATCAATAATAGGGCTTCCCTGGTGGTGCAGTGGTTAAGAATCCACCTGCCAATGCAGGGGACACGGGTTCGATGCCTGGTCTGGGAAGATCCCACATGCCGCAGAGCAACTAAGCCTGCGTGCCACAACTACTGAAGCCTGTGCGCCTAGAGCCCATGCTCCGCAACAAGAAAAGCCACCGCAATGAGAAGCCCGCGCACCACAACGAAGAGTAGCCCCCACTCGCCGCAACTAGAGAAAGGCCCTGTGCAGCAGTGAAGACCCAACACAGCCAAAAGTAAAAAATAAACAAAAATTTTAAAAAAAGTTCAAATCAATGATAGTTATATTTAAAAAAAGTTCAAATCAATGATAGTTAACATAACTGAGGAAAAAGGACAGATTGTCATACTCTAGCAGGTCAGCCTTAGGGCATGCAGGACCTCGCTGACTGGCTGGTGGGAAGGAGGTGGAGGCTGGACCCAAGCTCAAGAATCATAATATGGCTGTGGCTCTGACCCAAAGACACTGGGTGATGGTCCAAGTTGATGTTCAAAGAGGAGGGATAAATGCTGATATCTCAGGGGGTCCAGTTTACAGATGGAGCATGTCAGCAAAGGTCTCCATACCCAGGTGAAGCTTCATGTTAACAGGGAACTAATATGCTTACAAATGGTTCATCTTTTTAGAGTATAACCACAGCCAGCAACTTGAGGGTCAGTGGAGTGCCTCCGGTACCCCAGGAAGGGGAATGGTGAGACTTGCCAGTGCTCTAGCAGAGTAGAGCTGGGCTCTATTCATCAGAGAAATTGAGGCAGAAGTCTAATCACACAAAACAGACCCCCACTGTGAGATTTAGGAAAGTGTTATAACTCAGTGAACCCACCACAGGCATCACAGATACTGGGTGTACAGAAAGACAACTATTTCTAGAACCTACCCACTTGCAAATGTGGGTCTCAGTGATGCCAGCTTTGAAGGTAGGAACCAACATTAGTGTTAGGAAACCAAGCAACTTTTCTATGGCAAGGCGGATGAGCAGTACCCATTGAGAGTGTGCTCAGTGACCGCCCTGTGCTACATTTCATGGAAAGGAAGTGTAAAAGAATTTATAGAATCCCAAATGGCCAGTGAACAAATGGAAGATACCCAACCTCAATGGCAATCAGGGAAATGCAAGTTAAAACCACAACTGGTACCATTTCACACCCATCAGGTATATATAAGAATGTTACTGCAGTATTGTGAAAAAACTGCAGTTACCTAAACATTCACCAATAGAATGGATGTTTGATTTAGTAACAAATATTTATTGTAATTTAAATTTTGTACTATATTTTGCAATGGAATGCTATAAAAATGCTATAAAGCAGTGAACATGGATGAACATAGGCTAGTAAAGAAAACTGAAGGCACACTTATGAAATGATATATATCTAGAGTAACATAAGCTTAAGTTATAGAGTATATCTAATACCTAAATTAATGCATAAGAGCACTTTGTTCCTACGCCTAACATAACACTCTCTAGGTTATACTGGAAATTTTTATTTAGATGCCCAGTGACCCAATACGACAGTAAGTTCTTTGAAGGTAGGAACCAAGCAGAATTCCGTAATAGAGTAGGTGCTCCATAACGTTAGCTGAAATCCTGCCGTTTGTGACAACATGGATAGACCTTGAGGGTATTTTGCTAAGTGAAATAAGTCAAATGGAGAAAGACAAATACCATATTATTTCACTCATATTTGGAATATTTTTACATTTTTAATTAATGAATTAATAATAAATAAGCCAAGCCAAACAAAAATGAATACATGGATACAGAGAACAGAGTAGTGGTTACCAGAGGGGAAAGGGGGTGGGGGAGGGTAAAATGGGTAAAGGGGGTCAACTGTAGGGTGATGGATGGAAACTAAACCTTTGCTGATGAGCACGCTATAGTGTAGACAGAAGCTGAAATACAACGTTGTACGTGTAAAACTTATATAATGTTATAGAACAGTAAAAAATAATACTGTTAGTTGAATGAATTAGTAAGTGAATGAAGACTTAAAAGACAAAATTGTGTCAGTTGCTTAACTGTCATTATTTGGACCAAGGTCAAAGCCATCATTGCTTCCTTGGCCCCTGTTCCTCCTCCTTCCAACCTGGTCTTTTTTTGGAACCCCTGACCTTCTCTCTTTACACGTTTGTTGGACCAGTCAGGGAAGTTGGGAAAGAGATGATCTGTCCCCATAGCTCACTTTCTATCCACACTTCCCATCTCAACTTGGACAGTTTGGGACTACCCCCAAGGAGAATCATATGTCTCGGAGGTGACCGAAGAATAGACCATTTTTTCTATGATATGTATTCATGTATATATGTGTGTTCTCACATGTATGTGCATAAAAGACTGGCAAGGGCTGAATGTTGAGCTTTCCCTCTACCATATTACCCCGAATTTTAAGGACGCTCCAGAGACTCACACACAGAAAAGTAAATAAAACACTGTGGCTGCTCTCAGAGCACCTTGATGGGCCTTTACTGTAAGAGGCAAGTCAGGGATATATCTAGAATAAATCCAAAGAGTAGCATGTGCCAGGAGGGACTGAGGCCTTTAAAAATTCTAAAAAAGACAATACCTAAAAGAATGTTCAACCTGTATTTGAAGCAGGAGAAACAAAAAAAAGGGATAAACCCACTGCCAAGGGAACATGATGCAATGTTAACAGATGGCACAGAGAACATGGAAAAACTTCATTTTGCTTTGATTTTCAAAAACAGCCTTTCCCAAAGTGGGTGCCACAAAATGCTTGTTCTTTAGTGGGTTTTGCAGAAGGAAGAGTTGCATGACCAAATACATTTGGGAAACATTAGGAAAATACACAGATTTCTTTACTGCAGGACTTTTCAGATGCTTTAAGATGCTGCAATGTTCTTTGAAACCCTAAAAGAGGGGTAGCGTCTTCACTGCTATTCAGACATATGTAATAATTGACACTTTTTATCTGGAAGCACCTCATGGGACTAGTGTTTGGTGGAACATGCTTGGAAAACAAGGAGAATGGTCTCTAACAAAAGCATGTGGAATAAATAGTGCAAAGACAAAGGAAACTACAGTTCTGTCTTTGAGGAAATTTGAGAGAGAGGAAAAGATTACTTAACTAGTTTCAAGGATTTCAAATCTTTCAGCCCAGAAAGTACATTCTGGGCTGAAAGATTTCAGCCGAAATCTTTCAGAAAATCAGTTTTGAGAAGTAAAAGAAAATCAGTTTTGAGAAGTAAAAGAAAATGTTAAGGTTTCCATCAGATTGGAAATACACAAGTAATATATCCAAAGAAATGTTGTTAAAACTTGAGACCAAAATGTGATCCCCATTTAGAGCTAAAACAGATTTTCATTCCACTATGATTCTTCTATTGTAAGTGACAGAAGTGAATGCTGACTATTTTAAGGAAAAAGTGAATGCACTGGTGGGACTTTTACTGGGAGGAAAGATGAGAAACTAGACACTCAGGCTTAAAACCAGGGCAGGAACCAGGGAAGCCATGGGCACTGGAGCCTCAGTTGCAGTGGCTGAACTGAGTTGCTTCAAGCATTTTTCTTCTCTATCAGTTACTCTACCAAAGATTCTAAGTCCCAGAAGAGGGAGTCAGGTTGGAACAGCTTTTTTCTCATGCCAGCCTCTTGGCCAAGGGAGAGCCAGGCATCAAGAATGCACACAATGGGGAGATATATTACCTAAAATTAAGAGGGGGGTTGGTAGAAAGGGAAAATAAATGGTGAGTGCCTGAGAATCAACAAATTCCCATTATGTGTTTCCTAAGAACCAGCTATATCAAATTAATCTAATTGCCTGAGGTTGGTAAAACTCCAAAATGGCATAGAAGAACGCTATTCATTATGTTTAATTCATCCATTTATTTGTAAATCTTCAATACCCAGCACGTATACACAAGGCACCACGGTATACAAATCACATTAGCCCCCTCCTTAAAGCCTTCAGTGGTTTACAACTTAGGATAAAACACAAAATCCCAAGGCCCCACAGTGTCTGGACCCCTGACTCTCTCCCATCCCTCTCCCCTTGCTCCGTCCGTTCCAGCCGCAGTGCCCCAGGCTTCCCACACACGGCTGTGTCTGCTGGACATGCTTTTTTCAGTCAAGCCTGCATAAGCTGAATAACTCCTGGTTATAGTGGGCCTCCAGCTAAATGTTGGCTCCCCAGAGAAGCCTTGCTAAACGCTCAGTTCCATTCTGTCTCTCCTTTTGTTCTGGCCCCTGCCTCCCTGGTTTCTTCCTTCATGACACAATTTAACAATCTCCTATTTTGCTTGTTGATTTATGTAATGACTGTCTTCCTCAGTAGATGACACACCTCCAAAATCCAAGGACTGCATCTATTTTGTTCAATTCTAAATGCAACATGTAACACAGACCTTGACCAGTGTTGGCACACAAGAAATACTGTTTAGTAGAGATTCAGAAATGAATATGAACTCTATTTATATGGAGTCTGTATTCTAGAGACAAGAAATTATAATGATCACTGTGGTAAGCTCAATACTAGAGGCTTGTAGAGGGTACCAAAGGAAGGTTTACTTTGGCCATGAGACAATTTCACAAAGTCTCCCTGGTGTCCTTGTAGATTTCTCCAAGAGGATGGATGAGGGTGGATGACAATACCGGTGGCAAATGCCACAGAGGGAGGGAGAAGAAGGAGGGAAGTTTGAGGGTGCACCTTTAGGTGAGTGTCACAGGATCTGGGCTTTGACCCTCTCTGCAGCATTTGTATCCAAGATTCACATGAAAACAGAATAATTATGAAATCTGCACATGACACAGAATTGGGAAGAATGACTAATGTGCTCTTATCCTGGTATTCTATTTCATCAGGTTGGCTTTAAACGTTCATTCTACCTTGCATTCCTTAATGGAACAGTCACTTCCTATTAATTGGTAGTGTCTTTGTGTTTAAATATATTTGTAATTTAATTCAAATGACTTGGAAAATGGGGTTTCTAAAAGAACAAGTCAATGACTCGATATTCTGGAATGTTAAATATGTTACAAAGTTAATTCATGATGGCCACAGTTAAAAACATAAAAACCAAACGTTTAACATTCCTTTTTCAAACGCATGCGCTGTTAGCCTTTCAATTATTACCATAACATGATTTCTATTAAACTCTTACTTTTCTTTCAGTTGCACAATTAGGCCTAAATTCAACGTTTTAACCACACCATGAAAAGGCCATTAGCCAATTTATGCTTACTCAGTTGTTCAAATGAGGTAATAAAAACCAATTTCCTGGGCTGGTCTACCCTCCTTCTCTCCCTCCCCCTTCCTTCCTCCCTCTTTCCCTCTTTCCCTTCCTCCCTCCCATCTCCCTTCCTTCCTCCTTCTACAAGCATTTATTAAGATCCTAATGTGAGCCTGGAGCCCTGCTAGGAGCACACATTTTGAATATATAATACTTGGATTCAGGCATATTTAACCAGCTACATCCAGAGTGAGTTTAACATGATTCGATTAGCCCATTACAGTACATCTCCAGAAGCATCTCATACTTTTTTTCTTTTTTTTTTTGCCGTACGCGGGCCTCTCACTGCTGTGGCCTCTCCCGTTGCGGAGCACAGCCTCCCGACGCGCAGGCTCAGCAGCCATGGCTCACGGGCCCAGCCGCTCCGCGGCATGTGGGATCCTCCCAGACCGGGGCACGAACCCGGGTCCCCTGCATCGGCAGGCGGACTCTCAACCACTGCGCCACCAGGGAAGTCCTCTCATACATTTTTAAACTCCTTATTTCAGCTCAATTTGAGGTAATAGTGTTGGCCTCCCCCTATACCCCACACATTAACATATTCATCTGTAGATACTGATTCACCACCATGCTGTTCTTGGTTAGTTTATTGTTTACTCCAACTTTGGCAGAGAGCAAAATAAAAATGTACTCAGCTGACTCTTCAGTGAGTCAGTAAGCCTTCTTTTCATTTCCTAATTCAAGTTCTAGTTAAGGCTGGAGTAAGCAGCTCTCCACCCAGCAATTGTAATTAAACCCATTTATTTAAAACATACACACGGATCTTAACACATCAATTAAAATGGTTATAGGTTGTATTTAATATAACATGGGAATCAAACAAGCACACAGTTCTACATATGACATAGACTGGGTGAATTTAATTTAGCTGATATATCACTGTGGACCCGCTTCATTGTCCTCTGCTGTTTTTGGAAATGTTTCCCTTTTCTTGCCTTGTTGTTGTTGGTATTTAGTAGACCACCCAGGTCTTCTTGAGTAAGGACAGCAGACAAGAATGTGTTTGCCTTGTGCATGGTGTTCCCCAACATCACAGTGATACATGAAAAAATGTCCTGGAGAGTGCTGAGTTTCTCCAAATCATTCATTTAAAAATAAACTAGGAGGGAAGGAAATCCAAAAAGGGGCAGGGGAGTATATGTATACATATAGCTGATTCACTTTGCTGTACAGCAGAAACTGACACAACATTGTAAAGCAACTATACTCCAATAAAAATTTTAAAAATAATAGGAAATTCCATATATTTAGCAGAATTACTTTACAAAGTTAAATCAAGGGTAAATCTTAGTAGACTTGTATGGGTGTAAATTGGGATTTTCCTGTTGATAAGAGTAAGATAGAACCTCAGAGGTGTAAACAATAGGTAAGAAGCAGCCCCTTATTTTAAAGAAGGGCCTTCAACACATGTGCCCAGGTCTCACTATGAAATGGACATTCTGGTCCAGCAACCATCACTCCCACAGCCTTTAGCAGAGAAAGATGGGCAGATGCATCTTTAGGGGGACTTCCCAAGAGGAGTGAGCATGGTGGCATTTCTTCCCTGGTCTGAATGGACCATTGTTCTTCCCACTGGAACCAAGTGAAGGGAGGCAGCGAGAGAGCCCCTCAGCACTCTTGGAGTGCCAGCCAGAAAGGGGTATGGGGCTTTCAATCCCTGGCCAGATGCTTGCCTGGCTGGAGGAATGTGTACATTTACCCTGTGCTATTACAGGAGTGCAAGATGAGCAAGTTTTTGGAAGAATGTGACAAGGGTTCTTTGGAGTTTGAGGGATATAGAGAAATCTGCACACTGTAGTCTGGCTGGAGCTGCCCCTAGTGGCTGGGTGAGGATGAGGGGTTGCAAGTTACACTCCCACCATTTGGCTGGGCAAGAATGCACAATGTTTCCCAGGGACTGGAGGGTCCCAGTGGAGACTGTCTACCCAATGGAGTGAAAGGAAAGGCCATGCTTCGCAGCTGTAATAGGAGGTGGGGGGAGGAGGGAGATTTGAAATGGATGAGAAATTAAAGTTTAATTTACACTTGACTGGAATTTTCCGTAGCTGAAAGTGAGACTCTTCTCACATCTGAGAGTAGCCCCAAAGGTCAAGGATCTGCCTGAAATGTCACCAGGGAGACAGGGAAGATTTGCTTGTTTGAAGGCAGTGGTGGGAGAAGACAAAGCAGTTTACAGATTATAATCACTGATTTAGCACATTTAATAAATCAGTTACAGCTGATTTAAAAAGTCAGCTATTACACCACCTATGGAGCGTTCTTGCCAAAATTTTTAAAAAAAGTTTTTTTGAGCCTAATCTAATCAGATCTCTTGAACTAACTAACAGCTTCCAGGACAGACAGGAGATGGAAGAACCTGTTAATGATACTAGGAGGGTACCTTAGTCAAATCCAGGAGGTTAGATATTCCACAGGACAAAAGCCCCCTTTTTCTTCAACAAACACATGGCATAGAGGAAGAAAGAGAAGGGAAACTGTCATAAGTTAAAAGAAACTTGAGAATATCTGACATATGTCAGATGTTGAATTTTTATGTGAACTGTTAAAGATATTTCTGAGACAATCAGGAAATATTGAACTTAGATTGGATATTAAATATATTAAGGAATTGTTACTAATTTGGGGGGCATGATAATGTTATGATGTTATTTTTTTCTTTTAGGTTCTTATGCACTAGAGAAATATACTGAGGTATTTATAGGTGAAGGTTTGTTTTAAAATACTCCAGGATAAAATAATAAAAAATAAATGTAAATTATCAAAAAAAACAAACAACCCAATCCAAAAATGGGCAGAAGAGCCAAATAGACATTCCTCCAAAGAAGACATACAGATGGCCAAGAAGCACATGAAAAAATGCTCAACATCACTAATTATTAGAGAAATGCTACAATGAGGTATCACCTCACACC
The DNA here is from genome assembly GCF_949987515.2 of Delphinus delphis. Classification (NCBI taxonomy): domain Eukaryota; kingdom Metazoa; phylum Chordata; class Mammalia; order Artiodactyla; family Delphinidae; genus Delphinus; species Delphinus delphis. The sequence goes on along the minus strand of NC_082693.1, from coordinate 75,052,923 downwards.
AGTCAGAATGGCCATCACCACAAAATCTGCAAACAACTAATGCTGGAGAGGGTGTGGAGAAAAGGGAACCCTCCTACACTGTTGGTGGGAATGTAAATTGGTACAGCCATTATGGAGAACAGTATGGAGGTTCCTTAAAAAACTAAAAATAGAGCTATCATATCCTCCTCCTAGGCATATACCCAGAGAAAACCATAATTAGAAAAGATACATGTACCCCAATGTTCATTGCAGCACTATTTACAATAGCCAGGACATGGAACCAACCTAAACGCCCACTGACAGAGGAGTGGATAAAGAAGATGTGATACGTATATACAATGCAATATTACCCAGCTATATAAAAGAATGAAATAATGCCATTGCAGCAGCATGGATGGACCTAGAGATTGTCATACTGAGTGAAGTCAGACAGAGGAAGACAAATATCATATGATATCACTTATATGTGGAATCTTAAAAAAGGGTACAAATGAACTTATTTACAAAACAGAAGTAGAGTCACAGATGTAGAAAAGAAATCTATGGTTACCAGGGGGTAAGGGGGGGTGGGATAAATTGGGAGATTGGGATTGACATATACACACTACTATATATAAATTGATAACTAATAAGGACCTACTGTATAGCACAGGGAACTCTACTCAGTACTCTGTAAGTACTCTGTAATGGCCTATATGGGAAAAGAATCTAAAAAAAGAGTGGATATATGTATATGTATAACTGATTCACTTTGCTATATACCTGACACTAACACACGATTGTAAATCAACTACACTCCAATAAAAATTTTTAAATAAAAAATAAAACAAACATAAATTTCTAAAAAATAAAAATAAATTAAATAAAATATACTCCAGGGTAAAAGAAAATACAGTGTGAATTTGGAGAGAGGACTGATGAAAAAAGGATGGTGGAATGGGAATAATTGTTGAATTTAGGTGATGGGTACCCTGAGGCTTTATTATACCATTCTTTTTATTTTTGTAAGTGTGAAATTTTCTCATAAGATACAACCTCAGATAAATAAATAATAAGTGTTAAAAAATAGAAGTTAAATTAAAAGGCTGTTCAGATAGCAAATATCTTTTTTATTTTTTAAGGTCTGGGGGTGGTATGGTATAATACCATATCAAGTGCTGAAATTAAACTTAGTTTTGAATGTTGACTACAACTGTTATCAGCTATAGACCTTCGGAAAATCACTTAACTTTATAAGCCCCATTTTCCCCATCTGCAAGATGAGAATAATAATAATGCCTATTATTGTTGCTACAAGGGTTTAATGTGATAATACGTGTAAAATATTAACAAAGCACAGAGTTGTTGCAACTAGTAATCAGTAATCTCTGCAAGTAGGCACAAAGTAAGTGCAACTATTAGCTTACTCAAATTTCATTTTCACTTCTCTCTCTGTTTCCATTTTAAACCACTATTTTTGATGCTATTGTTGTCTTGTTACCTTAAGTCTCAAAACCGTAATGCAGAAGTGAAAATCTGCTTAGACAGAGATCCTCAGGGGTGGGGAACTGACTTTTTATCTCCTCACCTAGGAATGCATCCAGACTTGAGCTTTGATCAGTTAAAGTTCTATAATTGCTAGTTGCACAAACCAATTCTAAACAACTTAAGGGGGGAAAAAAAGATATCTTACAGGATCCAAAGAAAATTTGAATCTGTGAAGGCAGACTCAGGGCAAGCTCAACAACCAGAAAACTCTAGGGATCTAAGTAGCATGAAGCCATATGTTTAGTTTCTTCAGGTTACCACAATCAAGATGAATGAACTTCAACTATTTGAAGTTTCTATGTCACTTTGCTTAAGATATCAGTTTCAGAGAGTGTCTGAGTGGCTCAGTTTGGGTCACATGCCCATTCCTTGGTTGGAATGGGGAGAGGAATTGGGTACCTCTAATGATAGTCCTACCGAGACTATATCCAAAGATTGTTATCTCTAACAATAGTGCCTATCTAGGGAACTAGTTGTTCCCTAACGTTCATTCTTCCCTTCTTCCATGGTAATAGGGTTTTAGCTGGCCAAACACCTGCCCAGAAAAAGGCTACATTTCCAAGCCTCCCTAGAAGTTCTATGAGGCCATGTGACTAAGTTATGGCCATGGGCTATAAGCAGAAGTAATATGTGACACATCCAGGTTCTGCCCTTAATAGAATTGGTTGCATGGTCCTCAAGTCTCCTTAACCCCTTCCCCTGGCTGAGAGAAGACTAGAACATTGGACCAACAATAGAAGTAAGACTGTGCAATTTAGCAAATAAAAATACAGGACGTCCAATTACATTCGAATTTCAGATACACAAGGAATACTTAAAAAAAAAAAAGTATGTTCCATGCAATATTTGAACATAGAGAAGCTCAATGTATACAGTTAAGTGAGAATAGAGCAAGGGACTGAATAGTATGTATTCATTGGTTAATGATCTATATGCTAGTGTATGTTTAGAAAAAAATCTAGTTTATGTTTGAATATGACCATTTTGTCTGTGATAAGAACAGTGATTTGGAAAGGAAGGAGAGGAAGGCAAGAGACAATGGTGGCCCAGACCAGGTGGCAGCATTAAGCATGGAAAAGAGTAGACAATTGACGTTACATACTGAGTATCAGTACATGTGTTATGAAGATATACTAAATTGTCATCAGTGGTTTTCACAGGGTGTGCAGAGTGTAAAAATATGTGGGACTTTCACATTCTAAATCATATATTTCTACAATGTTTAAATAGGAGAGACTGATATTTTTTACTTCCTAGAAATAAGAAAAGTTCTGTATATTTAAAAGTACCATGATAAAAAAGAGTGGATACATGTATATGCATAACTGATTCACTTTGCTATATGGCAGAAAGTAACACAACATTGTAAGTCAACTATACTCCAATAAAAAGTAAAATAAAATAAAAGCACCATGAGAAGCAATGAATGAAAACTTGGGAAAATTATTTTCAAAATACATGCTGCACAAAGGGTTGATATCCCTAATATATAAAGTCCTCTTACAAATTCAAAAGACAGAGATTAACATACCAGTAGAAAATGGGCAGAAGACATGAAGAGGAAAGTGACAAAAGAAACACCTATTTCCAAAAAACTGAAAACATTCTACCTCCTAAATCGGAAGAGAAATACATACGACAACTAGATAGTATTTTCCTCCTAAATTGGCAGTTTTTTAAAAGGAACAATCCTAATATTGGCTGTGCAAGTTCCGTGAGTAAGGTTGTTATCAGAGAGTGGGATTTGGGAGTTTAATTCATCGTCAATGAAGTAGCTTTCAGTGATGACAAATTCAAACGTGGTCTTCCCATTCACATTGTGAATGGGAAGACTGTGGGCAAGGAATTATGATATCATGGTGTCAAGTGGGTTATCAATATTGTTCAACACAAATAACAATATTAACCACTTGTTACTGGGTATTTAAAATGTACCAGGCAAATGCTAAATGCTCACAAAATACTATTGAAGGAGGTGCTACTGTTCACCACATTATACCAGGAAAATACTAAGTCTTAGAAAGGTTAAGTAACTTAGCTAGCCTTTCTACATTTACATGGGTGGCATATCTGAGATTTAAATGACTCAGAAACACCTCATTCTTAACCACTGTGCTGTATACTTCATTCAGGCATGCAATATGCATTAATTAATTAAACATCAAGTATTAGGCACTAAACCAGGAACTGTGGATACAATAGTGAACAAAGTCTTTATCTTTGTGTAGCTGATAAGCCAGAGGGAAATAGAGATAAGTAAGTAGGCAATTATAATACAGAGCCATATGTTGTCTACAAGAGACACCTGAAACAAGCAGGGTACTGCTTTGTTTGAAGCCAGTATTTAGCAATCGGACACCAGGAGACTCCTAACTAGAAACATTGTTCTGGAATCTCATCTGTGAATGGTATCAGCCTTGGTCATCATGTCCTAGTGTTGTCTGGTTTGCAAGTATAGTTCTGTCCTTTAGGAGGTGTCAACAATCTCTGCCGGTCTTGGAGGGTCTCTTGGGGAGGCAGGGGGTTGGCTGTGGCTCACTATGGGGGCAAGGACACTGGTGGCAGAGGCCCCAGGGTATATCCCTTGGCGTGACCTGCCCCAGAGGTCACCATTTTGGCAACAAGACGGCAAATATGTTTTAAAAGTAAGTGCGTTCCATGTACTGTTTGGGACATACTTATATTAAAAATAATTCATTGTTTATCTGCAATTCAGATTTAACTGGGCAGCCTGTGTTTTATCTGGCAGTCTCAGGTGGCAGTATTGAGACAACAGAAATCAGTAAATTCTGCAAATCAGACTCTACCTTTGCCTTCCCAGAGAGCTGGTTGTTAAGCATTTGCCAGCACACCACTGCCTAAACGATGAAAAAAAGAGACAGACTAAAATTCAAAGGATGTAAAACTCGTATGCTAAACAAATACTAACCAAAATAAAGGTGGTATGACTATATTCACATTAGACTTTCAAATAGACTTTAAAACGAAAAAATATTACTGTAATAAGGTAAAAACATTGATAGAAGATTCACTTACTTCATCACAATTTAATAATTCTAAAGTTGTATAGGCCACATAGCACAGCTTTAAAATACATAAAGTAAAAGTTGCCAGAATTATAAGAAAAATCAACAAATCCCCCAGCAGAGTGGGAGATTTTGATATATCATATCAATAATTAATTGGTCAATCATAAAATAGTAGGAATATATACGATTTGAAAAATGCAACAAACTTCATGTAGTGGATACATATAGACCCCTAGACCTGACAACTAGATTACATACATCCTGTCAGGTGCCCCTAAAGCATTTATGTGAAAACTGTTCAGGTATATGGCCAAAAAGCAAGTTTGAATACGTTTTTAAAAGAACTGGCATACACAGACCATATTCTTTAAACACAATGCAGTTGAATTAGAAATGCATTTTAAAAGATTTTTAAAAACAGCGTATGTCTGAAAATTTTAAAACATACTTCTTGGAGAGGAAAATGCATGTTCTCAATGCTTATATTAGAAAGAAAAGTATACCTGAAAGTAAATAAGCTAAGCTTCAAATCTAAGAGATTACAAGAGAAAACAAAAGAATAAAACCAAAGATAGTGGCAAAAAGGGCAAAATAATGATAAACAGAAATTAAAAGGACAGAACACACAAATGAACAAATTTAGGAAAAGTTGTTAAAATTGTAAAAAATTGAATCAGCATTTAAAAATCTTCTCACGCATGCAAAGAAAACCCACCAGGCCCAGATAATTTTATGGGTGAGTTTTAACACACTTTCAAGGAATATAAGATGGGGGTAGGGGAGAAGAAACACTCTTGGACTCATTTTCAGAAGTTGGGTATGTAAAATTAATAAACAGAAACCTCAAATAAGTAGTCAGGAGACCAGAAGGGGGAGCTCCTACACCCTGCCACGATAGTAAAGCCCAAGGTGAGGAAGAAAGACACTGCTTTCCTGTCAAGGACTCAGCCAATGAAAAGCCATGGACTCTCTGTTTACTACAGCCCTCCCAACTTCCTTTTCCTCTCTTTAAAAGCATTCTCCTCCCCTTGCTGTGCCAGGACTTGTACCTGTCGTGCCATGGTTGCAGACCCCAAATTGCAATTCTCTGCTGATCAGGAGTAAACCCATCTTTGCTGGAGAAATATCCAGCAGTCTACTTATTTCAAGTCAACAGGTATAATGGTGATATTAAAACCAAACAATTTCAGTGTAAGAAATGCAAGTTATAGATTCTCTCAGTTTTGAACATAGATGTCAACATCCTAAAACAAATATTGGCAAACTGAATACCATAAGACATAGAAAAAGACCATACAGCCTTGCCAAGTTGAGTTGATTATAAGGATGCAGAATTGGTTTAACATTAGAAAATCACTTAGTGTGATTCACTACATCAAGAGATTAATGGCAATATGATCATCTCAATAGATTAAAAATTCAATAAGGTTCAGCAGCAATTTGTGGTTTAAAAAGCAACCTTAACCTGATAATTTTAAAAAAAAGGCCTAGAGCAAACATATTTTAATGAAGTATTAAAGTCATACTTTTAAAACCAAGAACAATACCAGGATGCTTCTTATCACTGTTTCTATATGACATTGCAATGAAAGTCTTATCCAAAGCAATCCACAAGATAAAGAAATAATGACTGGAAATACATTTTAAAAACTGTCATTATTCACAAAGGATATAATAGCCTACAAAGAAAACACAAATGTATATCCTGACTTACTTTTGGAAATAGAGTGTAACAGGATCATAAGATTTAAGTTCAAAATATAAAAGGTTAATTATATTTTGATACAGCATCTAAAGTTAGAAAATGCAACAAAAATATACCTAGGAATAATTTTAATAAAAATATGTAAGACCCTTTTGTAATAAAGTGTAAGGCTTTACTGAATGGTATTAAAGAAGATCTAAATAAATGGAGAGACAAAACATATTTATGAATTAGAGGACTCTATAATTGAATATTTAATTCTTCCAAAATTGATGAAATTGTTTCTAATCAATTTCAATCTCAACAGAATTTTTTATGTGGAATTTATCAAAATGTTTCTAAAATTCATATGAAAAGCAAAGGGCCAAGACTAGCAAAGTTAGACTAAAAAAGAACAAGCTGATATCAAGACATATCACAAAGCTACAATAAGATAAGATAATAGGAAACTGGCAAAAGATAGATAGACAGATCAATAAAATAGAACAGAAAACCACCCACCCAAATTACATATATGTGTATTGAAAAACCTGATATCTGACAGAGCTGGAAATGGATATCAGTGGGAGAAAGCAGGTACAACTGGTTATCCATGTGGAAAAATAAAAGGATGTTTAGTTTACACCATTTATAAAATCAATTTCAGATAGACTAAAGAATTAAATGTGAAAGACAAAATATTTATAAAGCCGTATAATATTTTTATGACATCAGCATATTAAAGGATTTCTCAAACAACACATAAAGGGAAATATTGATACATTTAAATTCATTAAGATTAAGAAATCCATTTATTAACAAATAAAACAAAGACAGTGAAAGGACAAGCCACAATCTGGAAGAAGATATTTATAACACAAATGACAGACAAAATACTAATATCTAGAATATGCAAATGGACAAAAGATAAAAATAGGAGTTTCACAGAAGAAGAAACTTAAATGTCAAATAAAACATGGAAAAATGCTCAGCCTCCCTAGGAAGTCAACAGAGACCATATGACCTGCAAAACCTAAAATATATACTCTCTGGTCCTTTATAGAGCAAGTTCTCTAGTTCCTGCTATATAGTTCATAAATGTCTTATAACAATTAAAAATAAGATCATAGAAAATATTAACATTAAAAAAGTTATTTGCATTACTACCTTACTTTAGCAGATGCCTCTAGACTAGAGATTTGAATCTACAATAACAAGCTTCTATGCTAAAGACCAAATAACATACCCTATATGTATGGTATTTTTGAGGATGCAAGGAACAATTTAGGAGCCAAATTTTCTCTAATGTGATGTGAAATAAGTCTCTGACTGAGACAGCAAAATGTTCGCACATTAAAAAGATTGTCAACTTGGATTTATCTCAATAAAGTCCTTCTTTTCACCTAATTATCAAATGGTTTGAACTGAGTTGAGTTAATATATTACTGGTAAAGTGATTAAAGACGATTTAGGTGATAGCCTTAAAGATATCATGTCAAAAATATGACCATATTTGCAGAGTAGATGCCAACAAGGGAGGTCAAGTGGCTGGAAAATGTGTGGGAGGAAAAATCTTTTCCCTCTCCCTTCTGAGGTTCAGTGGCTGGGGCCATGCAAATTGAACTGGCAAAAGACAGATTAACAGAAGATTTATTAAATGTGCCTATCAGAGGCCTTACAGAAATGAAGTAAAAACCCTAAAGAAGCCATCAAACCCAAAGGCTTATATACCATTTCAACAAAGAGCAATACTACACTTGTGAAGTACAAGACAAAGGAAAAGAGGTTTGAGTTTCTGGGAAGATGGAAGATAAGGGTACTTGTAAGGTCTGTCATTTAGCTGGCTCTCGGTATGTCTCTGGGCTTGTGGAGCTATCTCCAGTGATTAAGATGGGGAATGATAGGTTTCTCTTCCTGGTACAGGAGAGGGAGACATTTTTACAAATGGAAATGTATGTTTTGCTTTTGGCCAAATCGGGGGACAGCAGAGAGCTTTTTTTTTTCCCCCATGCCTGCTGTTTCTTAATTGCCTTCAGCTCAAAATAATCCTTATGCCAAAGTAGTATATTTCAGTTCTTTCAGTAACAAGTGGCTTCTTGAGGTGGAATTTATTTCATTGAGTTTTACAATCTGGATCTGGTTCCTCCCCCTTACCCCATACCCCCTCACCCCAGCTCTCTTCAGAGAGCACACAGTTGTTTCCTCTCTACTTTCACCTTGAGAATGAGAGGATAACAGATTTTCTACAGGTGCTGCTTGTTTTTCCATCTCATCATATGTCATTTCTATTAATCTCTCTGCATAAAGGTGGGCTGGAAATTTCCTCTATTCAGGCATCAATATGAAAGTTTGGCTCTCCTTTAGGATTTAGTTTACTTCTTAATTTACTTTGGGCTTGGTTACTTTACATTTTTTTCCTCTTAATATGGCTTATGTTTTTATTTATTTTTTTGAATTTTAGAATTTTATTTATTTTTTTATACAGCAGGTTCTTATTAGTTATCCATTTAATACATATCAGTGTATATATGTCAATCCCAATCTCCCAATTCATCACACCACCACCCCTTCCCCACCACTTTCCCCCCTTGGATGGCCTATGTTTTTAAAGTTAAAGTCAACCATATCATTTTTTGTTTTTACTCATTTATTCATTCGACACATGATGAGTGCCTACTCTGGAACAGGCACTATTTTAGGTATTGGGGATACCGCAATGCACAAAAGAGGGGAAGAGGTCTGCCTTTATATTCTAATGGTGGGAGGAGACAATAAACAAGGTAAATATGTAAAATACATAATATGATAGTGATAAATGGTAAAAATGATTCTGTAGTAGTAGATGTTAAATTGTAGAAAACCAGACAGTGATTGATGCAAATAAATGTGTTTCAGCAATGCAAATAACTTTGTTTCATAGGGATGCAAATGATTTGTGTCCAGTAGAAGACATTGGGTTGTAACCCAAATATTAGTTTCATTGCCCTATGGGGCATTAACTAATTTTTATGTAATTTAGTAATCTTATATATATACATACAATATATATATACATACAATTTAGTAATCTTATTCCAGCATTATTTTCCCTTTCAGTGACTATAAATACCTTTGTCTTCTTATGCCCCATTTGGACCAGGTTTATTATTCTGCTAATTCTTTCATTAATGAGGTAAACAACAATGAGAATCATAGTTTTTAACTTTTGGAGAATGACATATTAACATATAGAATGTGATTTATGTAATTCTGATATGCTAAACATCTTTAATGAGCCAACAAAGAAAGATATAAATATATAACATAATAGAAATTTTTTTTAAAAAAAATTGTGGGTTGATTTTTAACATTCTAATGTTGATTGAATACTAGGCATTAGAAATGAAAATTATGAAGACCATAGAGTTATAGGAGATAAAAGTTTATGAGAATGTTTTAAAAATATATAGTGTTAAAAGGTAAACTGAGACTTATTAACATTTTTAAGAATTTATTTGAGCAAAAATCTATTTTAATCAGGCAAGACCAAACTAGAAGTGGTTAGGAGCACTCTACCAATAGGAGCCAGGGGAACGACTTTTATAGGGAAGAAGCAGAAGCCAAGCAAAGAAACTATTTGATTAGCCATAGCTTAAGTGTTTGCCTTATTTTGAAAAGCCTAGTTGGATGTTTGTGATAGGTCGTCCTTAGATTTTGATTTCTTAACCTTAAGGCATTTCAGGCTTAGGTGTTGGTTTGCTTAGATAGGCTACTAAGATATTAGAACCACCTAAGTCTAATGGGCTCCTTATTTAATTAATTTCACAATAGATAAATAAAACAAACTCCTAGAATGATATTGCCTATTTTACTGGTTTACTAGGTATTCAAGTATTTGAAATCATTAAGAGAATAGGCTTTGGAATCAGACTACCTGGCTTCAGACTTCCTGACTCAACCACTCCTTGGTCTGGGCAATATGTTCTTTTTTTGGTTTAATCTAAGCCTCAGTACCTTTTATCTTATCAGATTATTGTGAGGAATAAATGAAATAATATAAGTAAGAAGTTCAGAAAACTGCTGGTAAGTGCTTGATACGTTTTAGCTACCAGCTTTCTGTTTATTTTGTTCTGACAATGAAAAATTTACAATATACAAGGTAATGTAGAGCAAGTAAGTAACCACTGCAACTTCATATCATTATGTAAATGACTTTAAAAACAACACACAGCTCTTTCCTGGTAGTGCAGTGGTTAAGAATCCACCTGCCAATGCAGGGGAAACGGGTTTGAGCCCTGGTCCGGGAAGCCCACATGCCGCGGAGCAACTAAGCCCGAGCACCACACCTACTGAGCCTGCACTCTAGAGCCTGCAAGCCACAACTACTGAGCCCATGTGCAGCAACTACTGAAGCCCGCGCACCTAGAGCTAGTGCTCTGCAACAAGAGAAGCCACCTCAATGAGAAGCCCGTGCACCACAACAAGGAGTAGCCCCTGCTCACCACAACTAGAAAAAGCCCATGCACAGCAAAGAAGACCCGATGCAGCCAAATAAATATATAAATAAAAATAATTTAAAAATAAATAAATAAAAACAACACACAATGTTTGCAATATTTAATAGAACAACATTATTCAATGTTGAAAAGTTTTACTTACTGGAGAGCTTCTTTCAAATAAAAAGGGCTTCCCTGGTGGTGCAGTGGTTGAGAGTCTGCCTGCCAATGCAGGGGACACGGGCTCGTGCCCCGGTCCAGGAAGATCCCACATGCCGCGGAGCGGCTGGGCCCGTGAGCCATGGCCGCTGAGCCTGCGCGTCCAGAGCCTGTGCTCTGAGGCGGGAGGGGCCGCAGCGGTGAGAGGCCCGGTACCGCAAAAAAAAAAAAAAAAGGGATTAATTCTTATCCACCAACATAGTCCTGTATTTTACTTCTATTTTATGGAACATTTTACAACCACAAGTAAGTTTGGTTTTCTAGTCAAACCTGTGTCTCAACAGCTAGTACTTCATTTGCATGAAAGAGAAACTTCTAAACTGACTGTTGCTTGAGTAAGCAATTGACAATACAAAGAAAATACCTTGCAGACATTTCTTTAGAGGGTTTACCAGTAAATCCACTTCTTCCAAACTTTAGCAGTTATTAATTTTCCAAATAAAAGAAACAAACAAGCCAAAAAAATTAAATACAATAAAAGGAAATAAAACAAAAACAGATATAATTCCTTTTAAACTGTTGGCACAATTATTCAAGCCAACTTTCTAATCAGGGTCAGCAAACACTATGCAGGCTTAAAAAGTGAGTTGGTCTTTCCAAATGTCTTCAACTTTCAAAGTCAGAGCAGATGGTACAATGGATTCCTTTATTCTATACTACCTCACAGTATTTTAAATTCACCAAGATTATCAAAATTGAGGGACAGAAATATTGATCTACCTAAAAATACCTTTAAGTTTTCAACTGTAAATTACTCCACTAAATTGGTTGTATGTGTTAAAAACAAACAAACAAACAAAAAATGAAATTCAACCAAGTAAATTTGAAGATTCTAATTGGCTCTGTTCAACGATTCAATTAATCAGGAAGCAGCCCATTCTAGCAGCTAGAAGGGTACTCTGAGGAGTGGTACAAAATGGGATGCTTTTATAAAAAGGAAGGTGGGGCAAGGAAGTCATTAGCAGAAGAAAAGAGTTATTTTGGGCCAGGAGATCTTTTTAGAGGGAGGAGAATGGTAACAGTTTTATCATGCAGATTGTCTCTTCTTCCTCTGGGGGCTAGAGGGCCCACAGGACAGGTTACCTCACTGGTGATGACCAGGAAATTCCAAACTGGTTGACTAAGATTACATTTCTGAGATCGAGAGCCCGGAAATAAACCCACACATATATGGGCAACTAATTTATGACAAAGGAGCCAAGAACATACCATGGAGAAAGGAAAGTCTCTTCAGTAAATCATGTTGGGAAAACTGCACAGCCACATGCAAAAGATTGAAACTAGGTCCCTATCTTCTACCATATACAAAAATTAACTCAAAATGGATTAAAGACTTGAATGTAAGACCTGAAACCATAAAATCCCCAGAAGAAAACAGGCAGTACACTTTTTGACATCAGTCTTAGCAATATCTTGGGGGGGTACCTCTCCTCAGGCAAGGGAACCAAAACCAAAAGTAAACAAATGGGATTACATCAAACTAAAAATCTTCTGCACAGCAAAGGAAAGCATCAACAAAATGAAAAGACAACCTACTGAATGGGAGAAAATATTTGCAAATCATATATCTGATAAGGGTTAATATCCAAAATATATAAAAAGAACTCATACAACACTGAAACTGAGTACGCCTGAAACCAGGTTTCCCCTGCTGAGTTTATGATTAACCTCTCTATCCAAAACTTTATTCCCTTTCTTGTCCTGTACCTGTTCCTCTCAGGATAGAGGACTGTCAAAGAAAAGGGGAGATTGAAAATGAGCAGGATTCTGTGAGGCTCTCCTTGGTACAAAAACCTTTCTGGGACCCCCATTTCTTGCTTATAGCAAAAGGCTTCAGTCTCCTAGGCCTTCCCTGAGTTCTAAAGAGCAGATTCAACCAGTTACTAGTTAGGGAAGTGAGGGAATGCAGAAACAAGGGAAAATCAGTGCAGAAATAAAGGAAAATCAGTCAAGAAACAATATTTCGGTGATAAAACAGTCCTAGTTCCTCCTTGACACATATCTTTGAGTTGTTCTGCAGGAACTAAGACCCCACCCAGGTGGAAAATGGTAACTACATGCTGAGACCCCAGACTGGTTGGAACCAGAAGGTTGATGATTGAGATCCCTGGAACACCACCCTATTATATCACCACTGATTAGAAGAAAGTCATGTCCCCTGTAGCCCTCACCCCAAATGTTGCCTTTAAAAACTCTTCCCTGAAAGCCATTGGGTAGTTTGGGTCTTTTGAACATAAGCTGCCCACTCTCCTTGCTTGGCCCTTCGATAAACCTTTCTTTGCTCCAAATCCTGATGTTTTGGTTTGTTTGGCTTCACTGTGCATGGGGCACATGAACATGGGTTCAACAACAACACAACAAGAAGGAAAAACAAACAACCCAATTTAAAAATAGACAGAGAATCTGAACAACATTTTTCCAAAGAAGACACGTAGATGGTCAGCAAGCACATGAAAAGATGTTCAGCATCACTAATTATTGGGGAAATGCAAATCAAAACCACAATTAGCTATCTCCTCATGTCTGTTAGAATGGCTATTATCAAAAAGACAAGAAATAGCAAGTGTTGGCGAGAATGTGGAGAAAAGGGAATACTCCTGCATTGTTGGTGGGAATATAAGTTGGTGCAGCCTCTATGGACTTCTCTCAAAAAATTGAGTACTGTTGACTTAAAAAATGCACAATGTAAAAGCTGTGGGTCAAGTTTATTCAGTGTCTCACTGAGGACTATAACTCCAGAGACAGACTCTCAGATAGCTCTGAGAAACTGTTCCAAAGAGGTAAGGGGGGAGGTCAGTATATATGTGATTTTGGCAAAGGGGGTACATACAACCAAGCATATATCTTGGTAGGAGGTTGTCAGTAGTCAGGAGGAACAAATATCTTAGTTTATGGTTGTAGTGCTTTTCTAAGTATGGGAAGATGAAAGAATCCAGGTTTATAAAATGTTTCTCCTGAAAATATCTATTTGAAGGCCTGTTCTGCCAGTTTTCCCAGAGCACAGAATTCTTCATTCCTGATCTCCATCCTGAACTCCTTTCAGGGTGTGTTAAAGGTAAGCTGCTGCAGTGGCTAATGATTCAATGCTTGTAGAACTGAATGGCAAGCGACATTCTTTGGTTGGTAGAACTACCACATGATCCAGCAATTCCATTTCTGGGTATGTATCAAAAGAATATGAAAACACTAATTAGAAAAGATATATTTCAGTACTATTTATAACAGCCAAAATATGGAAGCAACCTAAGTGCCCATCAGTGGATGAATGGATAAAGAAGAAGTGAGATATATATATATATATATATATATACACACAATGTAATATTATTCAGCCATTAAAAAAAGATGAAACCTTGTCATTTGCATCAGCATGGATGGACCTTGAAGGCAATAAGGTGAAGTAAGTCAGATGGAGAAAGACAAATACCATGTGATTTCACTCATATGTAAAATATAAAAACAAACAAGCAAAACAAAACAAAATGAAAACAAACAGATACAGAGAATAGATTGGTAGTTACTAGAGGGGAAGTGGGGTTGGGGGAGGAATGGGTAAAGAAGGTCAATTGTATGGGTAGATAAAACTAGATTTGGGGTGGTAAGAATGCTGTAGTGTATATGGAATTTGAATTATAATGTTGTACACATGAAATTTATATAGTCGTCCCTCTGTATCCATGGGAGATTGGTTCTAGGAGCCCCCATGGATACACACATGCTCGAGTTCCTTATACAAAATGGCATAGTACAATGAATACAGCTGGCCCTCGGTTAACTGTGGGTTTTGCATCCTCAGATTCAACCAACAGTGGATGGAAATTTTGGTTTGTGGTTGGTGGAATCTGCAGATGTGAAGCCTGAGAATAGGGAGGGTTGACTGTATAGTTATAGAAAAAAGATCTGCATATAAATGGACCCTCACAGTTCAAACACATGTTCAAGTTTCAACTGTATAACGTTTAAACCAGAGTTACCTAAAAAAAAAAAAAGAAAGATTACATTCCTGGGGAAGATTAAAACTGCAGGTTGGTATTAAATCTAGGTTTAGTATTTAGCTTTAGCACAAGTGACACCATTTTGGGCTTATAGTTTTTCTTTTTAACATATGCTATCTCAGAATTTTTCTTCAGTATATAAAATGATTTAAAGATGATTTTTGTCACTTATTTTTCATCATAAGACTAAATTATTTATTATTAGCTTTAAATTTCATCCTAAGGTCTTCCAATTCAATTGCAACATATGTAGTAGTTTCTTGAGTGAACTGTAGGGGAGGAAAAACAATTTTGCCTCTACCCTTCTGAGTTATGGGCTGGGACACTCTGTAATAAAAGGCAGATTAGCAAGAGAAAAACAAATAGAATTGTATTAACATGTATACCTCATGTACACATGGGAGATACCCAGGGAAAAATGAATAACACCCTAGGTGGCCTAAGCTACCAGCTGAAAGATCATCTTCAGCTAAAGATAAAAGAAAGTTGTGTGAATCTGTGTCTGTGTCTGTGTCTCTGTTGGTGGAAGGAGGCCAGTTATAGGAGGTTGCCAGGAAAAGACTGGTAATGAAGGGTAAAATTTCTTATGTACATTTAAGTTGGTGCCTTCTCCATTATAAGATTCTCTTGTAATTTAGTCATTCAGTTTGTTACTATGGTGTATCACATTGATCGATTTGTGGTTATTGAACGATCCTTGCATCCCTGGGCTAAATCCCACTTGATCATGGTGTATGATCCTTTCAATGTATTGTTGAATTCGGTTTGTTAATATTTTGTTGAGGATTTTTGCATCTATGTTCATATCAGTGATATTGGTCTGCAATTTTCTCTTTTTGTGATATCTTTGTCTGGTTTTGTTATTGGGGTGATGTTGGTCTCATAGAATGAATTTGGTAGTGTGGCAAATTTAAGTTTTGCCTTTTGGAACCTTCTGGAGTTTCTTTTTTCAAATATTTTCAATCTATGGTTGGTTGAGTCTGCAGATGTGGAACCCATGAATACAGAGGGCCAGTTGAATATTTATTCAGCCAAACCTCAAATGCCAAGCCAACTCCAGGTCTTCTCACCCAAACAAGTTTGACTATATGGCCCTAGCCCATCAGATATTTTTCATTTGTCTCTTCCTTGTTCTTTATTCTTTTTTTTTTTTTTTTTTTTTTTTTTTTTTTGCGGTACGCGGGCCTCTCACTGTTGTGGCTTCTCCTGTTATGGAGCACAGGCTCTGGACGCGCAGGCTCAGTGGCCATGGCTCACAGACCTAGCCACTCCGCGGCATGTGGGATCTTCCCGGACCGGGGCACGAACCCGTGTCCCCTGCATCGTCAGGCAGACTCTCAATCACTGCGCCACCAGGGAAGCCCTGTTCTTTATTCTTTATTCATAAAAAATGTTTTGCTTTCTACCTCATTTTGCAGTTCTCCAAAAGGAGACTATGAATGTCATGAAGTATTAAAATTTGTTGTATCACCTGAATTGTCTTCTTTATTTTTTTAAACAGAGTTACCTACCCTCTTTCTTTCTGCCCAAAAGCAGGGCATACATTTATCCCCTCTGCTGTACGAGGAAGAAGAGAGCTATCCTTATCGCTTGTTCAAAGATAAACTGAGGTATGTTAAAAATGATAAGGTTTATTTGAGCAAAAATTGATTTGAATTGGGCAATACCCAGTTGGAAGTAGTTAGAAACACTCCACAAACAGGAGCCAGGGGAAAGACTTTCTATAGAGAAGAGGCAGAAGCAAATCAAGGAAATTATTTGATTAGCTATAGCTTAAGCAGTTGCATTAGTTGAGAAAGCCTAGTGGGCTGTTTGTGACAGGTTGTCCTTAGGTTTTGATTTCTTAGCCTTGAGGCATTTCAGGCTTAGGTTTTGGTTTGCTTATGTAGGCTGCTAAGGTATTGCCTACTGTTTAATTAACTTATAACATTGGAGATGGAGAACTGGCACTGAGATGAGTCTGCATAAACAAAACTTACTAAAATAACACTTATCCTCCATTCCTTCTACCCATATATTTTCTTATCACTTTCCCACAATTTATCTGCCCTAGAAGCCCAAACTCCCTTTCCTTTGTCTAGTTACTTCTCTACAGTATATCACCATTTGTTAAAATGATATATAAGCCCCTGAGTCTAACCACTTCTTTGGATTTTTCACTTCTTTTTTTTGTGAAGTTATCATGCACATGTAAATATTAATAAAACTTGTATGCCTTTTCTCCTGTTAATCTGTCTTTTGTTAGTTTAATTTGTATCTCCCCAGGTACTTGAGCTAAGAGGGTAAAGGAAAAGATTTTCTTTCCCTACAAGGTAAAAGGGAGAAGAAGGAGACTGTATTTTCCAAAGATTGTTCTTTAATTTTCTTCCCAGATTAATCTGTTTGCTTGTTTGTCAACTAAGTATCCATTTTATATATTAACCAAAATCTGTCAAGTAAAATATATTTTTGGATCCTATTTTTAGCCAACTAACCTGTAACAAGCATGGTTCCTAAATCACTTTTAAAAAGTGTACCATGGGCTCCCTGGTGGTGCAGTGGTTGAGAGTCCGCCTGCCGATGCAGGGGACATGGGTTCGTGCCCCGGTCTGGAAAGATCCCACATGCCGCGGAGCGGCTGGGCCCCTGAGCCATGGCCGCTGAGCCTGCGCGTCCAGAGCCTGTGCTCCGCAACAGGAGAGGCCACAACAGTGAGAGGCCAGCATACGGCAAAAAAAAAAAAAAGTGTACCATGTGTTATTTTTTATGTAATCTTGCAATGCTGACATCAAGTATACTATTGTAATATCATTTACAAGTGATAACATGAATGAGATGATTGCCCTGAGTTATTAGTTAGATTTTTTTCCTCCCTTAGCAAAGAAAACATTTTTTTAATACAGATAAATATAGAGGAGAGAGGGAGAGAGAGGAGAGAGAAAGAGAGTCTCTTCCACCTAGAATATTTTTTACACAATAATAATTTAACTATTAGTAATAATTATATTAAGTAATGTACTTTATCATCTCCCATTCCTCACTCATGCTACCTGTGGTGGCAAGACACTTTCAGATTAGTATTTTACGATGGACCATGTATTTGAGCCCTGACCACAATACTCTGTTTTAGATTTTCAGACTATTCTAAGTGGTCTATGGGCTTAAGCAACATACTGTTTGAATTTCAATGGCCTCTGGAATCTTCTGTCACTGCGTTTCTGTCAAGTCATAAGGGGAGATGGAAGTGCAGTGGGTCTAAATTGTATACCACTCATTCTAATTATGCTGCCTAGGGAGGCCAGCTGGCTAGCTGTCAAGAGACCTCAGGAAGTTTATTTACATTGGTAAAATCACTGTGGTACAAGCCCTGAATCTTTGCTTTGCAGGCTCAAAACTTGAATTTCTGTCAGCACATTAAAAGTAAAATCTTCTCTTGGCAAACTCATTTTATTCAAGCATACAGAGACTGAAATGTCATTTTATTAATTTACAATGGACAATAAAACAGTCGTGTGGACTGTTCTGCTTGCCTCAACAGGATAAGTGCATTTACTCTTTAAAGACAAAACTACCTGGGAAGCCAATTATAATTGAAAATTTGAAGGGTCTGTATTCAGAACAAGAGGAGGTAGTTGAATGATGGACCTCAGGGACAGGCTTTTCATGTAGCCTAGAGTGATGTTCCCTTCTCACCCTTAATAGGGTTGAGTACAAAATGGAGGTACATATAGGCCATGTAGCTTAGTTTCGGGGGGGGTGAGAGTTTGGGATGAGTAGGAACTGGACAGACAAAAGGAGGGTGAACATAGGGAACATTCCAGGCAGTGGAATAGTATATGTCATGGTCTAGAAGTCAGGGAGAGACTGTGATGAGCCTGAAAACTGCAGTAGTTCAGCATGCCTGAAGCATACAGTGCAAAGAAAATAATGTCACGTGATAAGCGGGGAGGGGTAGCCGGAGCAAAAGCATGGAAGGTCTTGCAAATCACAGTAAGGAGTTTGGGTTTTTGTCCTCAAAATGATGGGGATGAATGAGGAATTTTAAGCAGGGGTGTAATGAAGATCGGTTTTGTGCTTTAGTAAGATCACTCTGGCTGCAGGGTAGAAAATGAATTAGATGGATGCAAGACCAAGATCAGAGATGAGTTACTTCTAGGTCAGAAAGGAGTGACTTGAAAATTGGGGCAATGTGAGACAGAATTTACAGGTCTGGGTGATTAATTAAATATGGGCAGAAATAAAAAGAGAATGGACAAAGATGACAGATTTCTAGCTTGGGCATATGGTGGTGCCATCAGTGGTATAAGACCCCAGGAGGTCATAGGGAAGTGAGTGAAAGGCAGAAGAGGCCCATGATGAGTCAGACATTTTGAATTGAGCTTGAGGATTCTGGGAGATATCGAAGTGAATTTGTTCAGTAGGCTGTTAAACATTTGGGTTTCATATGTAGATGAGAGAGCCGGACTGCAGATTTTAGAATCAACAGCAAATAAATAACATGTAGTAGAACCCTAAGAGTGTCTGGTAACCCAATGAAAGAGTATGGGAGGTGGATAATAATGGTCCTGTAGCTGTAAACCTTGGTGCAATCCACCTTGTTTAGCCAAATTACTAAGATCAGCAACTAATAATACCAGTCACTCTTCTGTATACATTCTGGCAATGTCCTTTCAAAGTTGAGTAGTTCTAGTACATGACTGGGAGCTTAAAGTTTAAGTTCATGACATGATTTTCCAAAGTAGGCAACTTCTTGGAAGGCATACTGAGCTAACAATCACATAATAAAGCATTCCACTTGTATTTGTTAAATAGCTTTATGCTAGCCTCAGAAGTCACACAGTGACTATTCATTTGAAGCAAATCGCTAAGTCCAGCCTACCTTCAAAGGAAGGCAAATTAAACTCTGCCTGTCGGTGGGAGGAGTGTCAAAAAATTTGCAGATATGTTTTAAAAATCACCACCGTCAGGGGAAAAAGAGGCTACATTTACATGTTTTGGAAGGTTTACCCAGTAAGTTTACTACCAACGACTGGTCTGAAATTTACATTTTCCTTTCTCCCTCCCTCCTTCCATCCCTTCCTCCCTTCCTTCCTATCTTTCAAAACTCATTTACAGATATTGACTACACACTGTGTCACAATCAATAAACTCTGAATTCAATGCTATATTGCTCATTGAAAAAAAATTTCTTTTAAAAAAAGCAACACAAATTTGGGACTTCCCTGGCAGTCCAGTGGTTAGGACTCCAAGCTTCCACTGCAGGGGGCATGTGTTCGATCCCTGGTTGGGGAACTAAGATCCGCATGCCACATGTTGCATCCTAAACAAACAGACAAACAAACAAAAAACACAAATTTGTTACCTTACAGTTCTGGAGGTCAGAAGGCTGCAATCAGTTTCACTGAGCTTAAGTCAAGGTATCTTCAATGGCTGGTTCCTTCTGGAGACTCAAGGGGAGAATGTTTCTAGCTCCTGGAGGCTGCCTGCATTCCTTAGCTCAGGACCTCTTCCCTGCATCATTCCAACTTCTCGCTTCTACTGTCATGTCTTCCACTTCCTCCTCTGTGTTCAATCTCTATCTCCTTTTTTAAAAAAATTGTGGTAAAATATACATAACATAAAATTTATCATATTAATCACTTTTAAGTGTATCCTTCAGTGGCATTAAGTAGATTCACACTGTTGTGGAACTATTCTCCACTATCCATTTCCAGAACTTTGTAGTGGAAAAGAGTTTTAAAATGCTGACCATTATTTTTGTATTTCCCTTCAATGGACTATATGGAAAGAATCACAGCTTTGTAGGCATGGATAAATTCCAAACTTCTGATCCTCAGCAAACTCACCTATGATATTTGACATAGAGCTATAGACCCCAGATATGACATGTCTAGCACTGGGCAGGCTCTTAGCTCTTCATAGCTTAGATCTAGTATATATGAACATGCAGAATCTAGTTTATTTTCCAACATTTCTCCAAAGGGAGGATAGCTTGACTCCTATTTAACACAAGGTCTTAACTGCTCTGCCTCTTGAGGCTGAAACTGATCCACTCACTACAGTAAGTCCCCTATATACAAACGAGTTTCATTCCAAGAGTGCGTTTGTAAGTCCAGCTTGTTCGTAAGACCAGCAACGTTAGCTTAGGTACCCAGCTAACAAAATCAGCTATATAGTAATGTACTGTAATAGGTTTATAATACTTTTCACACAAATAATACATAAAAAACAAACAAGCACAAAAAATAAAGAAAACATTTTTAATCTTACAGTACAGTACCTTGAAACGTGCAGTAGTACAGTACAACAGCTGGTGCTTCTTAGCAGTACCAGCTACATCGCCACTGCTTTTACGCTTGCTTCCGGACATCCTGGGCTTGAAATAAAGATACTGTACTACTGTACTCTATACAGTACTGTACAGTAAAATACACAAAAGCACAACCACTTATAGAGGATGCATGCATGTGACAATATACTCCAGACACATGAACTAACTTACGTGATTGGACAGGTGAACGCACATTTGCATCTTTGAAAGTTCGCAACTTGAAGGTTCGTATGTAGGGGACTTACTACATCCACAAGCTCCCTTGCCTTTTCGCTCCTCATTGAGTTGGGCCAGTGGAAAGCACAAGCAGGAAATCCAGAAGTTGGGAAGGGAATGAAGACAGGACATATAGTCCCTTGGTATCCTCTCTTTCACATCTAAGTGTTTTCTAAATACTCCCTACTGAAGGTCACAGCTTCTGTCCTGCAGCTCTCTCTCATAGCTCTCTCTGGATTCTGGTTAACTGTTCTCTCTTCTTGCCCCTTCGGGCACTGGTCCAACTAGATATATGGTAACTCCTGCTGCTGCTAACCTAGGTGTGCCTCACCATTTCTTACTGGTTTTCTTAACTTTTGACCATACCTATTTCAGTTGTCCCCTCCTCTAAAATATTTTCAATTATACTTTTGCTTTTGGGCCCCAGAGTGATACTTTACTTTTTTTTGGAAACAAATCTCACTCAGAACCCATTATGTAAAACAGGTAAAAGTGAAGCTACATCAGCTGATGCAAGGGTGAATAATGTAAGGGCCTCAATTGCTTGCTTCTCCCCATCTACTGAGGTGGCCTCTGAGGGACCACTTAGGGCTTGGAGGAACATACTTAGAAAAACACTGGACTGAGCAAATCCAAGGAAATACTAGCCCTGACCAACGCTCAGATGACATCTCTCTACCCAACTCATTAAATCACTTCACCTGACTTCACAAACACTCTTTAGAAACATGTGCGAACAGAACTTCAGGTGTTAGTTCCATTTCTACAATTCGCCTACACCACCACCTTTTGTAGTAGTCCATGTTAGTTAGCTGTTCAGGTAGGGGGTCCACAGGTTGATCTCAGTTAGAAGACCGATAGGAATGATGATTTGGATTTGATTTAACATCAATTTCATTTTGATTTACTACTGATTTTTTTTTCAAATAGGCAAAATAAAGAATCTTCACAAGATCAAAAAGATGAGTTAACCTAGCTCCCCACTGTTTTCCTAGTTCCCCAAATGTGTGGTTTTGGAAAACCCAAGCAGAATGAGGAGTCTTTCAGGTCAGAAAGTCCCAACCATGAACTTTCTGTGTATGACTGGAGGAGTCAGGTTGGCACTCAAGATTTCACCTTCTTATCATAGATGGGAATTTTTCCCCCTTTTCTTTCTTCCTTCCTTTCTTTCTTTCTTTCTTTCTTTTAAAAACTTTTTTTAAATTGAAGTATAGTTGATTTACAATGTTGTGTTAATTTCAGCTGTACAGCAAAGTGACTCTGTTATATATACGTTCTTTTTTTTATATTATTTTCCATTATGGTTTATCATAGGATACTGAATATAGTTCTCTGTGCTATACAGTAAAACAGTAGGACCTTGTTGTTTATCCATTCCATATATAAGAGCTTACATCTGCTAACCCCAATCTCCCACCCCATCCCTCCCACAACCCCCTCCCCCTTGACAACCACAAGTCTGTTCTCTATTTCCATGAGTCTGTTTCTGTTTTGTAGATAGGTTCATTTGTGTCATATTTTAGATTCCACATATAAGTGATATCATATGGTATTTGTCTTTCTTTTTTTTTTTTGCCATGCCACACAGCATGTGTGATCTTAGTTCTGCGACCAGGGATCCAACCTGTGCCCCTGCAGTGGAACCACTGGACTGCCAGGGAGTCCTGGTATTTGTCTTTCTCTTTCTGATTTACTTCATTTAGTTTGATAATCTCTAGTTGCATCCATATTGCTGCAAATGGCATTATTTCATTCTTTTTTATGGCTGAGTAGTATTCCATCGTATATATGTACCACATCTTCTTTATCCATTCATCTGTCGACGGACATTTAGGTTGTTTCCATGTCTTGGCTATTGTGACTAGTGTTGCTATGAACATAGGGGTGCATGTATCTTTCTGGATTGGAGTTGTGTCTGGATATATGCCCAGGAGTGGGATTGTTGGATCATATGGTAATTCTATTTTTAGTTTTCTGAGGAGCCTCCGTACGGTTTTTCATAGTGGCTGCACCAACTTACATTAGATGGGAATTTTTGTTGTGCCACCTCTACATGATTCCATGGACTATTTTGTATTCTACCAACTCAACATGTGGTTTGAATGCAATAGGCTTAGCCAGGGCCATATATGTATGTATATATATGTGTGTGTGTGTGTGTGTGTGTGTGTGTGTGTGCGCGCGTGTGTATTCATATACATATATATACATGTATATGATTTTTAATAGCTCTTAAAACATAATTATTATTTTGGATCTTCCTTAAACCTGCTTCCAAAGAAACTCAATGGAGACTTGATTCTTTTCTTGGAGTTACTCAAGTCAACTTGGAGAAAATCAGTAGGGACTTCTGTAGAATTCATGGATCTCCCCACTCCTTTGAAGTTCTCGTCTTTGCCTCCCTCCTCATCCTTCCCTCAAGGGCTGAAAGAAGCACAAATTGATACTAGACTTCAATTAGTTGGTTCAATGATGTTAACATAATTTGTTAAAAGTGAACAATTCCGTTGAGAAAAATGAAAACTAATTGCTGCCAAATAGCTGGTTAGTAGTCCTGTGTGTATTCCTTAGAGCCCCTAAACTATCTTTGCTTTACCTATACAGAGCCATCAGCTGCACTTTGCTTGTTGTGTTGTGATTTTTCATAGATTTGCTTCTAACTGGAAATGAATTATTTGGTGGTCACACATGAAATTAAGAAGGAGAAAAATTTCTAATTTACAAAAGGTGGAGAATAAGTTGTTTCTCATAAATATTGGGAAAATTTTGAAGAGTCAAGAAACAGGGCTTCCCTGGTGGCGCAGTGGTTGGGAGTCCGCCTGCCGATGCAGGGGACACGGGTTCGTGCCCCGGTCCGGGAAGATCCCACATGCCGCGGAGTGGCTGGGCCCGGGAACCATGGCCGCTGGGCCTGCGCGTCCGGATCCTGTGCTCCGCAACGGGAGAGGCCACAACAGTGAGAGGCCCGCATACCGCAAAAAAAAAAAAAAAGAAACATACACACATATATATTATATCAAAAGAAAAAAGACTGCTGAGTAGGATCAAAAGATGTTGGATCACTCTCAAGATTGTTAGATATGGACTGTATCTTCACAAGTAGGAAGATCTTAGTTTGAGGAACTCTGTAAGGCAACTGTTATAGGAATGATTATACACCCTTCTGTCTTAGTTCAGGCTGCTATAACAAAATTCCACAGACTGGGTGGCAGAAATTTATTGCTCACAGTCCTGGAGGCTGGAAGTCTAAGACCAGGGTGCTAGCATGGTTGGGTGAAGGGCCTCGTCTGGGTCACAGACCCCTTGTATCCTCACATAGAAGGACTAGAGAGTTCTTTATGGTTTCTTTTATAAGAACACTAATCCCATTCTTGAGGGCTCCACCCTCATGACCTAATCACCTCCCAAAGGCACCACCTACTAATACTGTCATCTTTGGGGGTTAGGATTTCAACAAATGAATTTTAGGTGGGCACAAACATTTAAGCCATAGTACCTTCCTTCCTTTCTTCATTCATTCATCAATAAATATTTATTGCTAACCATGTGTTGAGCATTGTTTTAATTATTAGGGACACACCAGTGAACAAGAGACAAGACCCTTATATTCTTGTTGGGAGGGACGTGAATAGAGAAAAAAGAAAAGTCAGAAATGATAGTTTTCTCTGCTATGCAGAGAATTAGAATGGGTAATGTGATAGACTGGAGACCGCTTTAGCACTTTAGATGAGGTGATCCCTGAAGCTATCTCTGAGGAGATGACTTTTAAAGTGCAGTTATGAATGCCAAGAAATTAATCACAAGATCTCAGGGAAAGGCATTTCCTAAATAGGGACTGTTTGGTGCAAAGGCAGGAGTAAGCTTTGTGCAGCTGAGGAATAAAAGTTCAAGGAGGGACTTCCCTGGTGGCACAGTGGTTGAGAATCTGCCTGCCAATGCAGGGGATGCGGGTTCGAGCCCTGGTCCTGGAAGATCCCACACGCTGCAGAGCAACTAAGCCCGTGTGCCACAACTACTGAGCCTGCACTCTAGAGCCCATGAGTCACAACTACTGAGCCCATGTGCCACAACTACCGAAGCCCGCGTGCGTAGAACCCACGCTCCACAACAAGAGAAGCCACCGCAATGAGAACCTGCGCACCGCAACGAAGACCACAATCAGAGAAAGCCCACGCACAGCAGCGAAGACCCAACGCATCCAAATATAAATTAAAAAAAAAAAAAAAAGTTCAAGGAGGCTGGGGCATAGTAAGCTAAGTGTTTATAAGTGGAAGGCAGAGAAGCAGGCAGGGCCAGATCGACAGGTTGTGTGAGCCAGGATAAGGTATTTGGATTTTATTGTGATTGTGATGGGGAGCTACAATCAAGAAAGGCAGTGACATTCTTTAATTTGCATTTTTAAAAGTTGTTTCTGGCTGCCGTGTAGTGAATGGGTTATAGGGAAGCCAAAGTAAAAGCAGAGAGACCAACCAGGAAACTATTCCAATAGTCTGGACAGGAGATGAAGGTGCTGTGGGCTGAGGTGATAATGGAAAGAAGTGGCAAATTTGGGGTATGTTTTGGAGGTAGACATGTCAGGATTTTCTGATGGATTGGATGGAGGGAGGGAATGTGATGAGATAAAGAGAGAAACCAAAGATAACGTCAAGATTTCTGGTTTGATACAACTTAGTAGCTGGGGGTAGGACATACTGAGACAGGATAACTGGTGAAGAAGCAATTCTGAAAATAAAAATGAAACAGTTTTGTTTGGGTCATATTAAGTTTGAGATGCTCATTAGACATCCAAGAAGAAATATGAAGTAGATGGTTTGTCATACAAGTCTGGAAACCTGGGGAGGTTCAGCACTGGAGATACAGACTTGGGCAAACAAGTGAAATTTACAGCCAGGAGACTGGTTGAGATCACTTCTAGGCCATGTGCCATAGACGAAAGGAGGGGCCTAGAACAGAGTGGGGGGCTCTCTAACATTAAGATATGCGGTAGAGAAGTTTTCAAACAAGTTTTAGAAGGAATGGTCATTGAGGAGAAAACCCAGAAAGTATACTGTCAAGGAAGTCAAGAGAATAAAATAATTCAAGGAGAGAGTGGTCTCTTGTTCTCAGTGTGAACAAGACTCAAATAAAGTAAAAAAAAATCATAAAGTCATTACTGGATTAGGCAACATGTACATTGTTAGTAATCTTAATATGAGCAGTCTCATTGGAGTAGATGAGAAGGAGACTTGATTGGAGTGGGTTAGGAAGAAAATGCAAGGTAAGACAGTGAAAGTACTATAGGTGTGAAAGCCACTTTGGGGATCTAAAAGAAGACAGGAGGAAAGTATAACAGGATTGTTGCTGGACTGTGGTGAGTGTCTGAGCTCTGTGGCTGTTAATGTAAAATGGGCCCAGCAGCTCCAGCTGTATACATGTATCTCTAGTGATATTCAGCAGCTCCTGTACAGCACAGAGGAGCTGGGTAGTCAAGTTCGGGTTCTGCTAGACAAAAACAACAGAGGAAGAGAGAGCTGAAGTTAAGCATATTTGCAAAGGGTGGCGGTGCTATAAAGTTGGATCATAGCTTTAAGCTGGGTTTTGACGGAAATGAGGATGCTAGGGAAATGGCCGATAGCAAGAATGTTAAGAAGGGCCAATGGACTGGAGGTCATGATGGAGTCAAAGAATTGATGGAATGTTGATGTAAAAGAGTTAAATGGATAGGAACTAGCAGCCAGATGGGTAAATAGGAATGTTTTGTGTGGGAAGCTGCTACATTAGTGAAGGATATTCTTACATGATTATTTCTCATCCACTGCTTATTTTCTTGGAGTTTTCAGTTCCCTAGTATATTATTCCAATGATGGAGTTATCATAAGCTGCAGGGGAGCGCACAGATTTTTGAATAACCCATCTAGCTAATCAGTAGATGAGAGTCTATTATATTAGTCAAAAGATTCCACTGGAGAATTCCAGTGGAGAAGGCCTTAGCATGTGACATTAATAAGCAGCTTTAAACTAATTTTTGAAAAATAAAAACAAATGTCACTTTAAAGGGAAAAAACTGCTTCCTTTCTCTACTTACAAGACTTATGACACCAAATGTGTGGAGTTTTTTTCCATACCAAGCAATTCTCCAATTCCCTGCACACCAACAGTGAGTCCTACAATTTAATTCAGTTCTGGCACTAACAACCCAGAGTTAGCACAGACCCCACAGACTAAAGGCTCAGTCCCACCAAGAATGTCCCCTACTTCAGATACCAGTTGAAACTTCCAGGTTGTCACGTGTACTTTGGGCCAACTGGCTATAAATTGGGTGTTCCCACAATACTCTCCCCAGCTTTGATAATTTGCTATACTGGCTCACAGAAATACTTTACTTACTATTACCGGTTTATTACAAAGGCTACAACTCAGGAACAGCCAAATGGAGGAGATGCATAGGGCAAGGTATGGGGGTAGGGGTGCAAAGCTTGCCTGTTCTCTCCAGACACTTCCTCCTCCCAGCATCTTGATGTTCCTCAATCTGGAAGCTCCCCAAACCTCGTTATTTAGGGTTTTTATGGAGGTTCCATTACATAGACATGATTGATTCTATCACTGGCCAATGGGGATTAAGTCTTGAAGTTCCTCTTGGCTCCAGTAGGTGGGCCAGAAAATTCCAACCTTCTAATCATGACTCAGCCCCCACCCTAAAGCTATCTAGGGACACCCAACCACTCAGTAGATCAAACATTACACCAAAAGATGCTCTTATCACCCTATCACTCAGGGGCAGAGACCAAATCTATTCAATATATTTATTATGTCACAGTTTTATTACTCTGCTTCAGTGAAAATATTTCCCATACTGTCTGAAAATAAAGTACCTCTGTCTGGAAAGGTGGAAAAGTGTGTGCTTTGCTATGTTTGCCTGGAAGTACTTAAGTGCACTATCATCAATAGTGATTAATAATGTATGAGTTGTAGGCACGACTGTTTTGCTGCACTACAGACATGACACACATTAAAAAACAGACATGTTTTGGATGGAAACAACATATTACATCATATAATGCTTTATTTACATTTTACAAAACACTTTTACATTAAGTAATTTGAAAATAAGATTTGCTGCATTTTTTTCAGAAGATCTGTGGGGATTTTCTGATAAGCGCTCCATTCATTGCTTGATAGACTTCAGATCCCCACCCTCCCCTCTCACCCCCAGCAAGGTTAGTTGCATTATTCTCCTCCTCTCCTTTCCTACTTAAACATTATTAAAGGCTTCTCTTTCCCCCGCTCAGGGTAAAGTTGAACCTCTTAGCTCGTGAATACTGGCAGAATGGTAGGATTCCGCAGCTGTGATTTTTGAGTTTAAATAATAACATCGTGCCTGGAAGTCAGGTCCAAGTCCACTTCCAAGTCCACGTCCTTGTTTTGGCACACTGTTTATCTGTGACCTCATTATTTTTTCTTAATCTATGAAACAGACGCATTAAGGTAGATTCACTTCATACATCTATTGTCAGAAGAGGATTTAAAATTCCCTAGGAGAATGGGCCAAGCGTGGGCTTTAGATGGTGCAACATGTTAGCGACATCAGTCCATTATTGTTGCTATAGTCCAAAGATGACAACCGCAAACTTCTCTTACCAACTCAAATTCCAGTTTCTTCCTACCCTTTCTTCCGATTCTTTACTTTCCCTTTGGCTGATATTAGAAGCAGGAAGGGAGTACGGAAAGGCGCCAGGGGTTGGACCAGGGGAGAAAAAAAGCCCACCAGACCAGTTAATCGTGTCTGCGATTCTCTCCTTTGCTTCCAAGCGCTTCCAGCAGAAATGAGGATCCAGTTCAGGAATGGCCAAGGCCGGGGTCACAGTGACATATTTTACAGAGTAATCTGAGGTGCCGTCGCAGGTACCCACCCAGAGACCCCTTCTTGCGTCGCGGTCAGGGACCCCCTCCAGGTTCCCCTAGAGAGTACGCTGCCTGCGCGCGGGCGCGTCCTCTGACAGAGCGCAGGCGTGCGCTCGGCGCCCGCGTTGTCCCTCGGCCCGCCGGAAGGAGCGGCGGCGCCAGCGTCCTGCCGCCTGTCCGTCACGCAACCGCCCACGCCGCCGCCGCTTCCGATTGGCCGCAGGGGCGGGCCAGGCCCCTTCCAGCCCCGCCTCCCGCGGATGGACAGGCCGGGAGGGCGGGGCGGTGGCGGGCGGGTCCGCCCAGCTGTCAGTTACGGGGGCGGCCCGGCAGGCGGGCGGGCGGGCGCTCGCTGGCTACCTCTTTGCTCGCTCGCGCGCGCTCCCTCTCGCCGCCTGTGGGGAAGTCGGGGCAGCCCGAGCGGCCGCCGCTACAGCCTCGCCCCGACCTCCTCCCAGTCCTTTCCTGGCTCAGTCCCTCCCTCCCGCGTACCCCCGAGTACTGAGTGGCCCCGCAGAAGGTTTGGAGAGTCACCGGGGCGGCGCCGGGTGGTGTTTAAACCATGTTAAGGAGGATTTTGCAGAGGGTAAGAGAGTGAAACCGTCTTTCAGGAGCACGTGAGCGGGAGAGCCGGAGCCCGGGGCCGCGGAAGCCGCCGCCTCGCTGAGTAGCAGAGGCGGCGGCGGCGTGGCCGCCCCCTCTTCAGCGCCGGCCCCTTCCTTTAGGCCCCGCAGCCCAGGCGGCGATTAGGCCTCGGTCGTCTGCTCTGGGGGCGGGCCTCGGGGGGGCAGGGGGCGGGCGGGGCGGCGGCAGGGCAGCAGGCCGGGTACTCCGCGGCCCCCGGCTCACAGGCCCGGGCCCCGCACCCGCGCGGGCTGTCAGTGCGAGCGGGCTGCCGGGCGGGAGGGTGTGGCGCCGGCGCGTTCCTTCCAGATTCTGGAATGGCAGTGAAAATGGAGAGTTAGTGCCCCCGGGTCCGGCCGGCCAGCCGCCCGCCGGGCTGGAGCACGCCGGGTGGGAGACCTCGGGAGGCTAGCTCGGCTCTTCCCCCAGTGCCCCGCCCGGCGTGCCCCGCAACTTTACCCGACACGCACCTGCCTCACGCGGATTCTCATCTGGGCAGCACTGCAGGGTAATGTGGTGAAACCCGGCCTAACGTTGGCCCAGTCGCTGTACCGACACTTAACTGGCTAAAGTCAGCTGCGAAGGAAGCTATTACTCACTGTTGGCAACTCCCCTACCCCACACACCCCCCCATTTAAAAATGCGTTTTCCCCTCCCAGCCCGGTACCTTTTTGTTTGAGCCATGCAAGTACAGATCCATTGTCAGCTTAATCCAACGGTACACTCCTTTACTTTCTGCCAGTGCTCTCTCTATGTAAAATCTGGAAAAGCCTGAAGATACAAAGATTAGAGCACTGGAAAGCTGTAGGTGTTTTGTTTAGGAATCAGTTCCTAGAATAACAAAATCTTTTCTATAGGAGTCACTGTTACTCAATTTTTTGTTTTGGTTAGCTTTTTTTTTTCCCCTTAATTTCCTTTTGAGACGGATGGGGTGCAACAAAATGTAAATGACTGAAAAGTTGGTGCCAAACCCATTAGTTGGTTACTGAGAGAGTAGGATAACTAGTTCCAAGGGCAAGAGGAGTTAGTGAACTTGTAGCATGCAGTCAAGGAATGTACGAAAGAGAGTTGAGTCATCCACTGTGTAGAAAGGGAGTGTCCTTGCTCCTGCATAGCTTTGGGAAATGTTCAAGTCATGTGGAACTTGGTCATATATCAGGGGGAGAAGTAGTTAACTTCTGTATCTTCCACCCTGTATTGACATTTGATGATTTTTTGCAATGTTTTGTCAGAGTTTTTTGAAATCTTGATAAGCGCTGATATTGGCAGTAGCGAGGGCATGCCCTTTACTCTGGTCATCAGTTCCTGTGTTCAACATTAAAGACACCTGAGCGTGATTTACTTCCACTACTTAAGAGATTTTTTCTCTTGTCAGACCTGACTGATTACTTCATGCCTCAGATTGTGTTTCCGTCGCATAATTCCACAGCTGAAAATTAGTTCACCTGTGGTTTGCTTTATAGTTTATAAATAAAGTGTTTACTGACTTAAGAGTAGCTTCTAGTAGTTGTAGATTAGTTTTCAGAAATATGGACTGCTTTCCAGTACTCTTGGTTTAATGTTGTTAAGCGTTATGATTATATAAAGATCATTTTGAGTGTTGGTGCATACACATCGATGGCTACAGAAGTTTCAGCTGAAACCACAAAATTGGAATTTATTCTGGTTATTGCTGAGGTATGATAAGGAATCATCGCACATGAATAAGTCAGTTGACAACTGAGTTTTTTAACCATGGAATTATTGGTATTTGTGACTGGATAATTCTTGGTTGTTGGGGGCTGTCCTTTGCACTGTAGGATATTGAGCAGCATCCCTGGCTTCTACCCACTAGATGTAGTAGCACCCCCAAGTCCCCTCCCCCATCTTGTGACAACCAAAAATATCTGAAGACTTTGCCAAATGTCACCTAGGGGCAAAATTGCCCTGGTTGAGACCACTGTCTTAAATTTATATACTCTTTTATAGGAAAGTTTGAATTGTTTCTCATCGTTAACCACTTAACTTCCTTTTTTTCAATGTCCTTATATTGAGTGTCAGTAAATGCAAAGCATCTGCTAGGGGCTGGGAACCAGTTAAATAAGATATGGGCCCGCCTTTTAGGACTCACAGCTGGTTGGGGAAGTGGACATTTAAAAATAATGGCAGTTCTTTGTAATAGAATGAATAGTGCCTGGGGGCCACTTTGTGGGAGGGTTTTGGGGCAATCAGGAAAAGCTTCTGGGAGTAGGGCATATTTGCAGCTCAGAAGAGTGGAGGGCGGGTTGGCCTGAGGGAACCGCAAATGCCTAGACAAGAAGTCGTAAAATGGGGCAAGTAATATTAAGGGGAATGTGAACATTTAAGTTTAGGGAGTGAAATGATATGCAGGGATTGGTGGGAGGTGAGGCTGCAAAGGTAGCTCAGACCAGATCAGGAGAGGACCTAGAGCCACCTGGGAGGAGTTTGGCTCTTACAGATGGGTCACTGTTAATGCTCAGCATTTAATAGGGGTATTTGGATAAAGCCTTAAAGAAATCTTGTAATTTGTATTACTAGTATGAACTCCACAGGTGCTATTTACTAACAAGTATGACTTGAATCTTTAAATTATGTAACATGGCAACCATTTTATTTTACTCCACCCTGATAATCTTATTTCTCAGCAGAGGTCATAAGATATAAAATTAAAACTAAGTTTGCTGATTTAGAGATTTGTTTGAAATGGTCTTCATGCTTTGAAATTAAGTCGCATACCTTTAGCATTCTGTTTTCACATGACCTTTTCATTTTAACTGTTGTAATTTTCTTCTGAATAGCGTCCTTTATTTTTTATATTTTTAAAATAAATTTATTTATCTATTTTTGGCTGCGTTTGGTCTTCATTGCTGCGCATGGGCTTTCTCTCTAGTCGCTGCGAGCGGGGGCTACTCTTCGTTGTGGTGCGGGGGCTTCTCATTGCGGTGGCTTCTCTTTGTTGCGGAGCACGGGCTCTAGGTGCTTCGGCTTCAGTAGTTGTGGCATACGGGCTTAGTTGCTCCGCGGCATGTGGGGTCTTCCTGGACCAGGGCTTGAACCTCTGTCCCCTGCATTGGCAGTCGGATTCTTAACCACTGTGCCACCAGGGAAGTCCCTGAATAATGTCCTGTAAGTAGCATTTTTGAAAGAAGAAACAGACAATGTGCTTATAATCAATTGTAACTCAGCATCTTTGAACATCACCGATAAGGTCCTAGGGTACTTTATAGAAAATTTAGTTTCTGGTTCTTTTTCTTTTTTCCATTAGCAACTAAAAGGTGTTTCTTTGAGGCTTATAAGAATCTGAAAAAAAAAAATTGGGGTAGCTCCAATATGTATGTATTGATTATTTTACTTAATAGACTTTGAAGAGAAATGGGGATTTAAAGTGCTTCATGGCTAGAAAGACATCAGCATTTAGTACTTTAGGCAGTTTATAAACTTCTTTGCTATTTCTAAGATCCTTAAGTGTATTAGATTTCCTTTTATTGGTATATATCAATAAGATTGTTAAAGAAAAAAATGGGTTTAATTCTAGAATTGTGGAAATAGAAGGCTTCTTTTATGGGTAACGAGTCTCTCTGATTTTAAAAATGAGGAAGTAGGAAGTGAGAGATTGAGTGATTTATCTAAGGCAACACAGTTAGATGTCAAAGCTGAGACTAGAGCCAAGTTTTCCCAACTCAATCCATTTCCTTTTTTTAGCACCTTGTTGCCCTTTCCTCCACCACTCAACTCATATGGTTAGCACTATGCCAGTCATTGTGGAAGATACGGGAAAAATACGAGATCTGACCTCTCTCTCAGGGAACTTATATGATTAAGTGCCAAAGTAAATTATATAGACAGTGAAGGCTGTAGTAATACAGAGGAGGACCAGTCAGACAGAATGAACCTGTTAGAGTGAAGTGTCTCCTTGGAGAAAATGGGCAAGAAATGGGGTTTTGAAAAGGTGATTAGGAGAGGAAGAGAGTTACTTTTATTCTAGGAAGGAGTTACAGTATAAACAAAGACTCAGAGGTGGGAATGATTTCATTCTTCCTGCCCTCCCTCCTGCCTTTGCTTGCATATTGCCTTTCAATAAACAAATGTTTATAACACTGGATATGTGCTAGATACTGGAGGTACAACAGTGAGTAAAACTGATCCTTACCCTTGAGTAGCTTAAAACCAAGTGACTTAGAGAGAGAGCTCTGTTTAGAGCAGAAAGAAATTGAGAGAGAAACTTATAGATAGTGTGACACCTCATTGTGGAGATTCTTGATCATCTAGCTCTAGTCCAATGCAAATAGGAATCACATATGTAATTTAAAGCTTCTAGTAGCCACATTTTAAAAAAGTGAAAAGAGGTGAAATTACTTTTTAAAATATATTTCCTTTGACCCAATCTATCTAAAATATTTGAACATATAGTCAATAGAAAAATTATTGAGATATCTTAAATATTATTGATGAGTTTTTTTTTATAGTAAGTTTTTGAAATCTGGTGTGTATTTTGCACTAACAGCACATCTGACTTTGTTATTTTTTAAAAAAATTATTTATTTATTTATTTATTGGCTGCATCGGGTGTTAGTTGCGGCACATGGGATCTTTCGTTGCTGTGCGTGGGCTCTTTGTTGCAGTGTGTGTGCTTCTCTCTAGTTGTGGCGCGCAGGCTTATTAGTCGTGGTGCGCGGGCTTAGTTGCCCTGCGGTATGTGGGATCCCAATTCCCTGACCAGGGATCTAACCAGCGTCCCCTGCATTACAAGACGGATTCTTAACCCCTGGACCATCAGGGAAGTCCCAGCACATCTGACTTTGGACAGGCCATATTTTAACTGTTCAACAGCCTCATATAGTTGGTGGCTACTGTATTGCAGGGCTAGTTGAATACATATATAATTTTTAATTTTTTGGGAACCAATTTCAAGCTTACAAAAAGTTACAAGAATAAAATAATACAAGAAACAGCTGTATACTCTTTATCTAAATTTACTTATTAACATTTTATCCTATTTGCTTTATCATTTAAACACTTTGTTCTCCTATCCTTTTTCTTTTCTCTCTCTGTATGTGTGTACTTTTTCTTTATTTTTCCTGAATCACTTGAGGATCAGTTATAGTTCTTCACCTGTGAATGCTTCAATGAAGAATAGGGATATTCTTTTACATAACTACAGTATAGTTAGTTGTCAACTTCATAAATTTACATTGATTCCATTTACTATTCATAATTCCATTTTTTTTCAGTTGACCTGGTAATGTCCTTTGTAGCATTTACCCCTCACCAGTATAGGGTCAGTTAGGGTTAGGTATTATATGTAGTTGACATGTTGCTTTAGCTTCTTTTAATATGGAACATTTCCATAGCATTTCTTTGTAATTTATGACATTTTTGAAGAATACAGATCGCCTCCTGCTTTTTTTTTTCCTTACAATGTTCCTCATGTTGTGTTGTTTGACGTTTCATTGTGAGTAGATTGAGATTGTGCATTCTTGGTTGAAATGTGGCCTAGAATTTGTTGTGTCCATCTCTGGTTATTACATCTGGAGGCCCATGTCTTTTTGTCCTTCATAGGTGATGTTAATTTTGATTACCTTGTCAAAGTTCAAGGTGTAGCCCAATTTTTTGACCTTATCATAATGATTATTTTTTCTTCCTTTGCAATAAATAGGCAGATACTTATAAGACTATGCAAATATCCTGTTCTTTATCAAGAATTTCTCCTATATTTACCATTGTTGATTCTTGCTTAATCTAGTCTTCACCATAATGACTGCAAGATGATGATTTTCCTACTCTAGAACTCCTGCACCTTTACCAATTGGTTCTTGGATTTCCCCTCCCTCCCTTGCCTCACATCTCTCCCTCCCCCCTCCCCCCCGCTGCCCCCCACCCTTACCTACCTTCCTTCCTTTCCTGTTGGTATGGACTCGTAAGTTCATTTTTATAAAAATGGCCTATAACTCATCACTGTACTTAATTATTTTGGTGTTCAAATTGTCCCAGATTTGAACAGTGGGAGTCCCTTCAGGTGGCTCCAGTGTCCTTTTGTCATGCCCCTATCATTTTTTTGAACTCTTCCTTACTTTCTGGCGTAGTAAGGTATTCCAACCTTATCCTTTACCTACCCTTTCCCAGCGCTGAAACTAGCCATTTCTCTGAGGAGCCCTGTTTCTTTTAGGGGGGAATGGTATTAGAGACCAAGGTCTGGGGTAGTTTTCCTTCTTATTTATTTCTTTCAATAGACAAATCTGATATTTTGAATTTTATTCTATAGGCGTTAGGAAATTAATAGGATTTTATTAAGCAGTGAAATATATTTGGTATGTAGGGGAGGAAAATTCTCCTCTACCCTCTTTGGGTCTCTGGCTGGGCCTAAGAATTAGACTGTCTAGGACAGATTAACAGCAGAGAAGCATACAAATTTTATTAAATTTTTACATGTACATGGGAGCCTTCACAAGAGAATGAAGACGTGAAGGGACCAGAGCAGGAAGTGTTTACAACTTTTAGACAGAGAAACAAGATTTGTGAAGAATTGACAAGACAAAGGGGTTTGGGCTGAGGTAGTAAATGATGAAGAAGTAACGCGGAAGATAAGGGTTAGTTTAACAAGATTTGTTTGTACAGATTTCTCAGCCCTAAATTCTCTGGCTGTAGTGATGAGGACGTCTTCTTTACTCCTGGTATAGTGAGGGTCCCTTTCACACGGGAGTTTTATCTCCTGCTTTCAGAAAGTAAAAGAAGGGTCAGAATGTCCTTTTTTTTTTTTTTGGCTGTGTTGGGTCTTCGTTGCTGCCTGCGGGCTTTCTGTAGTTGCAGCCAGTGGGGGCTACTCTTCTTCGTTGCGGTGCGCGGACTTCTCATTGCATTGGCTTGTTGTGGAGCAGGGACTCTAGGTGCTCGGGCTTTAGTAGTTCTGGCACGCAGGCTCAGTAGTTGTGGCTCGCAGGCTTAGTTGCTGCGGCATGTGGGATCTTCCCAGACCAGGGCTCGAACCCGAGTCCCCTGCATTGGCAGGCAGATTCGTAACCACTGCATCACCAGGGAAGTCCCCAGAATGTTCTTCTTGTACCTGCTGTTTCTTAAATGCCTTTAATTAAAAATAATCAATATGCCAAAGTGACATATTTTGGTGTGACGTTCTGGTTTCCTTTAGGCACATAGTAGGAGTTAATATTTTTTGAACGAGTGAAGGAATGTTTTAGGAAGATTAATTTGTCAGTGTTGCATGAGATGTATAAAACCATAGGAGAATAAAGGCAGAGATCAGATGAGATTTATTTTAATATTTTTGGCACTAAGTAATTATGATTTGCATTATGATGATGGCAACATGAGCAGAAAAAAGTGATGAATAGGGAAGACCTTTTGGACATATCTACTTCTCAAACATCTATTATGGGTCTACTATATGCTGAAACTGCATTGATGAGTAAAATAGACATGAACCCCTGTGGAGCTGAGTATCCAGGGGAGGACAGAGCAACTGTTGAAAGGATCACATAAGTATATGGTCACATCCTTGGGTGAATGTTAGGAAGGAAAGCACAGGGAGCCCCAAGAGCGTACAGCAAGAGGGCCCTGATCTAAACTAAGATGTTAGGGAAGGCGTCCCAGATTATTTACACATTTAAGTTTGATGAAATTATTACTCATTTATTGAAGCGAATTTTAAGAAGTGGAATTTTTTCTTACTGTGTAGATTTATTTTTAGTGTGTTAAGAATAAAAAAGAGATTAAGATATAAAAGAACCAAGGCTAGAACTGTATCCTTATACTGGTGTCTTTTGCTTGAGCTAAAGAGATAGTATTGAGTTGGCCAAAAAGTGCCTTCGGTTTTTAAGTAAAAATAAAAGACACGTTTTTCATTTTCACCAAGAACTTTATTGAATAACATATTCACCCTTTTGTTCCACTACTTCCTGCCATTTTTCAGGCAACTTCATAATTCCGTCTTCCCAAAACTTTTTATCTTTTTGAGCAAAGAACTGTTCCAGGTATCTTTTACAGTCTTCCACGGAATTGAAATTTTTTCCATTAAGAGAATTTTGTAAAGACCTAAATGGAAATCCAAAGGTGCAATGTCTGGTGAACACGGTGGATGAATCAGAACTTCCCAGCCAAGCTGTAACAGTTTTTGCCTGGTCATCAAAGAAACGTGGTCTTGAGTTATCCTGATGGAATATTACGCGTTTTCTGTTGACTAATTCTGGACGCTTTTTGTCGAGTGCTGCTTTCAGTTGGTCTAATTAGGAGCAGTACATGTTGGAATTAATTGTTTGGTTTTCTGGAAGGAGCTCATAATAGAGGACTCCCTTCCAATCCCACCATATACACAACATCACCTTCTTTGGATGAAGACTGGCCTTTGGTGTGGTTGGTGGTGTTGCATTTCTCTTCCCCACGATCTCTTCCGTTGCACATTATTGTACGGTATCCACTTTTCATCGCCCATCACAATTTGTTTTAAAAAACGGAACGTTTTCATTACATTTAAGTAGAGAATGGCTTGTGGAAATACTGTCAAGAAGGTTTTTTCCCCTTAACTTATGTGAACCCAAACATCAAAGCGATTAAGATAACCAAGCTGGTGCAAATGATTTTCAACGCTTGGTTTGGATATTTTGAGTATGTCTTTTGAGTATGTCGGCTATCTCCCGCATGGTATAATGTTGATTGTTCTCAGTTAATTTCTCTATTTGATTGCTATCAAATCGCTTCAACTGGTGTACCTGACCCTGAGCATCGTCCAGTGATAAATCTCCAGCACAAAACTTTGCAAACCACTTTTGACATGTTCAGTCAGTCACAGTACCTTCTCCATACACTGCACAAATCTTTCTTTTTGCATTTCGGTTGCGTTTTTACCTTTCTTGAAATAATAAAGCATAATATGCCGAAATGTTGCTTTTTTTCCTTCCATCTTCGACATTAAAGTGGCTACACAAAAATTCACTGATTTTGTTTTTTTTTTGTTTTTTTTTTGCGTTACTCGGGCCTCTCACTATTGTGGCCTCTCCCGTTGTGGAGCACAGGCTCCGGACGCGCAGGCTCCGCGGCACGTGGGATCCTCCCGGACTGGGGCACGAACTCGTGTCCCCTGCATCGGCAGGCAGACTCTCAACCACTGTGCCACCAGGGAAGCCCAAATTCACTGATTTTGATAAGTTTTTTTTAAATGCATGCTGATATGACGGCTGTCACATACAGTCTAACAAAATTGTTCTGAATGAAGTTAAAGATGACTGAGTGCCACTAGAGCCATCTTATGGAAAAAACCGAATGAACCTTTTGGCCAACCCAGTATAATTATTGGTAAAAAACCTGAACTCTGAAAAAAACAACGAACAAAAAAGAACCTGAACTCTGGAGCCAGACTGCCTGGGGTGGCATCTGCACCCTATTTACTAGCTGGGTAGCTTTGAGCAAGTAACTTGACTTCTCTGTGGCTCATTAAAATAGTCATAATAATAGTACCTTTCTCATAGAGTTGTTGTGAGGATTAAATGAATTAATACATGTGAAGGGTTTACAGCTGTATCTGACACACAGTAAACTCTATAAATGTTATTTGCTGCTAATGTTGGTTTTTTGTTATTACATACTTCAGATTTCTTCAAGGAATGCTTTTCTTATCACTCCCTTGTTATCTTTTTTTTTTTAACTTCTTGTGTGTGTGTGTGTGTGTGTGTGTGTAGAAAGTCATTTGTCATACTGTTGAACATTCTGTGCTCATTACTGTGCTGGGCTGGCAGAGATTTAATGGGGGAGACAGATACTTAAATAATTACAAAGCAGTGTGATGTGTCAATAGATATACAGAGGAAGAATGTGAGCGCAAAAGAAAAAGTAACTAATTCTGTGGTGAAAGGAGGAGGGAGAGAGATGGAATGGAGATTGTTAAAGGCCTTACAGAAGCTGAACAGACTCAGGCAAGGAGGAACAAGGGAGAGAAGGCATTTTTACAGACAGTGACCAGGCAAATGCAAAAACCTGAAGCAGCCTAGCACAGCATAGGGGAATTGTGAATATTTTCGCATGTGGATGGGGATAGTTATGAGATGAGACTGGAAAGGATTTTGGACTTTATACAGTAAACAATATGGAGCCACGGAAGGTTTTTAAATAATCAAATTTGTAATAAGGAAAACCCTCCAAAAATATTTTCCCCTTATAATCCTTATAAAAAGTGTATCAGGTGAATCAGTCTTCTGTCTAAAATCTGTTGGTGACAACTCAGCGCCCATAGGAGATGTCCAGACTCTTTACCTTGGCATGCAAGGCCGATACTGCTCTGGTTCCTTGGGAAAAAAGATTCCATTTCAGGCTCATCTCCACGTACCTCTGTACATTCACTGACCTTGCCATCCTCACTAACTGTGTTTCCCACAACTTCCCCTGATCTCTCATCCCTTCACATCTCCATAGAAGCTCTTTATTCTGCTGTGAGTGCCCTACCATTACTTGTCCACACTGCTCAGTTTAGGGGATACTAGGAGTTAGTTGCTTGCTATTTTTTCTTTCTCCCAAAGCACCCCATACTAATTAAGAGAATAGGCTTTTGGAATTAGACCATCATTTAAGCCCTGGCCTCCTCTATTCATGAGCGTGAGATCTTTTGCAAAATTTCAAGCTCTTTGAGACCCAGCTGTTTTATCTGTAAATTGAGCATAATATGTACTTTACAGTATTGTAGGAGGATTAAATGAAATAATGTTCATGAAGACTCACCACAGTATCAGCATTCAATAAACACTTAGTGTGTAGTAGCTCAGTATACTAAAACACTTAGTATATAGATCTCTGCAAAACTTATTCCACTGTTTTTGTGATACTTGACTTCTCCACTGCTAGACTGAGCTCCCTTAGGGTGGGGATTTTGTTTTTCTTCCTTAGTGTGTCGGACCTACATTAATGTTTGATACTTGGTGTATTTTCAGTAATACATGTTGACTTGGTAGCTGTGTAGAGAGGATGGCTCCATAAAGGGAGAGACCAGCTAGAAAGTAATAATGTTTTAGTTCCTAAAATTGTTGCACATTAGAATCATTTGGAATCCTTAAAAAAAAAAGAAAAAAAAATTCCCAAGTCCCTCCATTGAATCAGAATTTCTGCATCTCTTGTTGTTAATCCAGGGGATGATGAAAGCTTGAATCAGACAATGGCTTTGGGGCTAGAGAAAAAACAGATTTTCAAGAAAGTTAGGAGAATTAATAGGACTTAGTGACTTGTGAGTAGTCTGGGTGGAAGGAACTAAGGTAAAGAATAGAGGGAGGAGGAAGAACAGGTTTGGTGAGGAAGACAAGTGTGAACTAGAGGTATGGACATCCCAACAGAGATGTTCACTAGGCAGGTGGAAATATGTAGGTCCAGCACTCAGGAGACAAGTGGAGGCAAGTATTAGACATGTGTGAATGTTGGAGAGACGTCAATTCAAATAAGGACTGAGAAGTATCCACTGAATGGAACAGTTAGGTCATACCTAGTTCAGTTTCAGGAGAGTCATGGGGAGAAATGATTGGCTGGGAAGTAAGGGTGTAGAAACAGGGAGTGCAGACTATTCTTCCAAGATATATGGAGGAGAGGAAACAGTAATTAAATATTAAATGCATGAATGTAATCTGTCATCCTTGGACAATATTCTAATGAGTGCTTTTTATTTTCAAGGATTATAAACTTCCCCAAATCAGTCTAAATTGAAAGG
Organism: Delphinus delphis; assembly: GCF_949987515.2. Lineage (NCBI taxonomy): Eukaryota > Metazoa > Chordata > Mammalia > Artiodactyla > Delphinidae > Delphinus > Delphinus delphis. The sequence continues at coordinate 75,011,289 of NC_082693.1, read as the reverse complement.
ATTTATTGTAAGGTTTCAAAGTGATCTAAGAATAAGAATTGCTGTACAGTTGGGTCTCTAGACAGTAGGACCTAGAAAGGTGTCGGGGCAGAGGCAGTACTCCCCTCTGTCTCACACAATCTCCTGGACCACTGGCATTTTGCCTCTGCATCTCTGTGTCCATCCTCCTTGCTACTCCTTGCTTAGTATGCTCAAGACCTCAGATGGCCATCTGACCACATGATTCTACTTGCTTTTCACCTTACCTTTGCATAGCCAACTGGCCAAATGTTGCATAGCCAACTGGCTCAATTTACAAACCCCAACGAGAAGAATCAAAAATGTCCTCCTCATCTTTTCTTGTTGGGTCATGCGTAGGTCTCTGGCTGGCCAGTAATGGAGTTACTTCCTCTGGGTCAGGTGTCTGCTGCTGGTTTAGTCAGCTGAGGTTGAGAGTGGAGTGAGGTCATTTGATTCATGGGATTCCTCCTTTTAGGAATTGTGATACCATGAAACACATCTTTTACAGATCATTCTAGAAATAAGCTTTACTGTGGCTCTGAAATAGTGATTATAGTTCTGGTTAGGTTCATTTGGTGCCAGCTAATTTTCTTACCCTCTATTCTAGTTTTTTCCTTCATAGCTTCTGCATTCTCAAGAGTCAGTGGTGTTTTGAAACTTTGGCTGGGTTATAACTTTGATTTACTTAAGTCCCTCCTGTACTCTTATTTACCTCATGACTTTGATGTGTATCTGTTTAGTGCCAGTTTGTGTGGCTAATTTTTTTTTTTAATATTTATTTATTTATTTGGCTGCACTGGGTCTTAGTTGCAGCACGTGAGATCTTCGTTGCCACGTGCAAGATCTTTGTTGCGGCTCATGGGATCTTCGTTGTGGCATGTGGGACCTTTTTAGTTGTGGCATTTGGGCTCGTTGTTGAGGCACGTGGGATCTAGTTCCCTGACCAGGGATCGAACCTGGGCCCCTGCATTGGGAGCGTGGAGTCTTAACCACTGGACCACCAGGGAAGTCTCTGTGTGACTAGTCATTTCTCTTCATAGTTTGCAGTTTAAAGGCCTAAGCATGGAGCTCAGCAGTAGTTCATTGTTCACACTGGGGTTTGTTTGTGTGTGTGTGTGTGTTTTGCCACTGAACCATTTTATTGGTTGCTAGCTAGCTTGTAAATGGCTGCTTTTGGGTCCAGGTGATCACATTTGGTCGATTGGCAGTAGACATGGGGTCATATACCCTGGCTGTCTTGGACTATGTTCTCAATATGGGCTGTGGTAGGATAACTTACTTTGGGATAGATCCATGGCCATTGCTTACACTGTGATTGGTTGACATATTGAACATGAATAACTTAGTTGCATAGACATCTGTTTAAGTATTGCATGGGTCATAGCAGCAGATGGAATTTAATAAAAACCACATCCTTTCCCTCGTTTCAATGTTTAATATTAGACTATGGTTAAGTTTTACATAAGTATGCTAATATGTTTTTCTAGCGTCTCAGTGATACTTTATTGCGACTTTATTAGCTAAATAATATTTGGAAAGTGTTTTAAGAATTCCTGACTTTGTGTAGTGCTATGCCAAAACACACTCTGTTGTGGGGGATTGATTAAGAGGTAATTGTATTGAATTGGACCTCTGATAAGGAAGTATGGGTTTATTTTGTTCTATAAGACATTAATTTTTCTGATGAAACCTTGTTATATCTGTTTGCAACTTCCAAATATTCAAAGCAATGATTTAGTTTTAAAATAGAATATTTAGAAATAATAAAAGAATATATTTCTGGTTATAAAAATAAATCATGTACATCATGGAAGTCTGAAAAGTTCAGGAAAGGAAAATTGAGAAGAAGCATAGGGCTTGTAGCATAGTGGATGTTTTAACTTTGAGAGCATTTTGTTTAAGTCAGGTGGAATCTCCAGCTCTGTGCATTATTACATTTGTAATCTTAGCTAGCAACTTACTTAGTTTCTTTAACCTTATTTTTCCCCCTTGGTTAAATGGGAACAATTCCTTTAATTTTATCCAAAGGATTGTTGTGATGATTAAATGATATAGTGTGAATAAAGATCTTGATGTTGTGCCTGTCACAGAGGTTGTAAGTTAGCTATTATTATTATTAATAGAAAGATATAATATTTCATTTAGCACACTACCAATTGACATTTCTTTAACTAGTGTAAAACTCAAGTTTCTTATGTGCCTGATTTTGAAAGTACAAATGATCTAGGAGAAGTTGATATTCTGAGCTTTACAATAAGATTCATGTCTCTGGGTTATTTTGATTTTGTTAAGTTTTTGAATGTAAAGACATCACATCAAGTAGAGAAATCACTGAATTTGGAATCAAAAGACTTGAGTCCACGTTCTAAATTCTGCTATCAGTGTGATCTTAGGCAAATCATGAGCTTCTCCTGGCTTCACTTTCCTTATCTGTTCAATGAGGGCACCACCTAGGTGATTTTTGAAGTGCTTTTCAGGGTAAAAGTATTAGTTGAAAATCACGGAAGTACCAGGATTTTGAGTGTGCAGACCATTTGCAACCCCAAAGTAGCATTTTAAGTGTTACATAACAAATCCTGGTACCTTTTACCCTGTTTCCTAGCCTCTTTGCTGAGAAAAAACACTGTCTTCAGGAAGCAAGGATTCAGTGATAAAATCCCATAGCTCATGTAACATGACTATCACAGCACCTGCTACATAGTAGGCTCCAGAAGAGAGTAGGTCTCCTTTTCTGTTGAGTTCCCTCTGCCACTCCCTTTCCCCAGTGTATAGCCCTTTATGCGTGTCTCAAATGCAAGTAAGGTACATTCATTTTAGTGGATGCTTTGGTGTGGGCCATAGATTCCCCTTCAGGATAGAGACACATTCTCTTAGTTGCTTGGGATCATGACTGCCTCACCCAAGTTTATGTCCCCTTCCTGGAAGCCGCCTGCATTTCATTCCTGGTTAATGGTGGGGGATGAAAAGAATCATCCTCTTGCCTTGATTAGAGACTAACATGAAGGGTCATTCTCGCTTCAGGACTCTTAGTAGGCTTAGCTGAGGCTGCTCTTGCAACTGTTATTGATCAGTACTGTTCAGCTTCTCCCTTGGCCCAGTCATGCTGCCTCTGTGCCTACACAGGTGTTCTTGAGAGCACTCCCCAGTAAACCTGCTTGCAGATATCAATCTCAGACTCTGTTTCCTTGGGAACCTGAATTACGAGTCATCTGCTATTTGGATAGTCTTTCTCAGGGATTTTTGCATCGTAAAAGATGATAATATTCAGGATGGATTTTAATTTTATAAATATTGTGTTCCACTTCTTTGAAACTGACATTCTACATATTTTTTAACAGGAATCCATAGCCAGTAGATTAGGATTTTTGTTAGATTCTGAAGTTTTTACATAGTAGGTCTTCAAGAACATTTTGGGATTTTGAGTATGGCCCACAGATTCTCTGTTTAGGAAATTTTATTATTAGCACCTTTCCCAGCTCAAGTGATTTTAAGACTTAAAAAATGAAAAGTGCCGTGTGAGGGACGGGAGCAGGAGTGTGGGCCATCCTCCCTCGGGGTGGGGTGTAGTTGTCGTTTCCACCCCCCCCCCCACCCCTCCCCGCTCTGAGACAGGTAGGAGGGCTGCGTTGAGCCTTGAAGCCTAGGGTGTGGGCCCAGGTGGAGCCGCTGCAGGTGCAGATCTTGGAGATAGTAGCACATATTCAGATGAGAACTTTGAAGGCCAAGGTAGAGAAGGGTTGCATGGGAACAGCAGTTGAACATAGGTCAGTCGGTCCTGAGAGATGGGCAAGCACCTTTATTTTTTTTAAAAAACTTTTAATTTTATATTGGAGTATAGCCGATTAACAATGTTGTGATAGTTTCAGGTGCACAGCAAAGTGAGTCAGCCTTTCATATACATGTATCCATTCTCCCCCAGGTTCTGAATTCTTATTTTGATATATTTTTGTGTCTGTCTCTCCATATTTATTGAATCAAGACACCTGATAGCCTAAACTTGCTTAAAATATGTGAATCAATTTTAATTACATGTTAGATATTTAAGAAGTGTTAGATATTAAAGTCTTTTATTCTTTCACTTAATATTGAGTTAATTGTATGATGTCTATAAACCCAATTTAGTTGCTAGTAACTTATCTATAATTAGTTTTGATTGTCTCAGTCTCTTATTGACTAGGCTGCCTTTTTTTTCTGACTTCATTGCTTTCATATACCTATTAATAACCACTAACTAAATTTTAGAGTTTTGAAAGTATGCATAAGAAAGCTAAGCATATATAAAAATTGGAAATATATTTGACTTTGTTTCTATGGGCATGCTTTTAAGTTAGCCAGTTTAAGGCCCACATGAATCATGGAATGAGAATTTTGGAGCTAGAAAGACCCATGATCTTGTCATGTCCCTGTAGTTTGTCATTGAAGAAGTTGAGATTAGAGAAATTAAGTGTCTTGATGGGTATCAGAGAGATGGCCAAGAAATATTTGAGACAGTAGAGAGGATATTGAATTAGGACTTGGAAACCTAAGTTTTAATTGCAACTCTATCGTTAGATAGCATGATGTCAGGTAAGCCAGTTGTACTTTCTAGGGCTTCGTTCCCTCATCTATGGAGTGTTACAGTTGGAACATGATTTCTGAGATGTTTTCCAGCTTTTAAATTTTGATTCTAGGTCTTTTTTTTATGAGTGCACTTAGTAATAATGTAAGTATCTACTACATATAGTATATCTAACAAATGCCAGGCACCGATTTAAACGTTGTATGCATACTATTTCATTTAATCCTCCCAACAGTTCTTTGAGGCTGACATTAGTTCCACTTTACAAATGGGAATTTGGGGCTTACAGAGGTTAAGTACTTTTACAAAGCTTCTAAGTGGGTAAACTGGAAGTTGAATGCAGGTCTGTGTGACTCCAACTACTGTTTTATGAATCAGTATTCCTAGATTTAGATGTACTTTTGTTTTGGGGACGCTTGACATGCCCTGCTGAAAACAAGAGCCAATTGCATTTAGATAAGTATATGCTTCTCACCCCCCTTCTCTGGCATACTGTATTGTATGTATCATAGTCTATGTCACTAGGTTAGGCAGGGAAGACTTAGGATGTGGAAGTATATTGTGTGCTGGCACTTGAGAAATTTTGGAGTAGGCTGGAATCAGGTGCAACGGGGGAATATAGCCTCTTAGAGACACCTTAGAAAGACGAATAGGAATTGCACTCAATTCACCATTAGTAATTTAACAACAGGGGTGACTATTTGATGCTTATTAAAGTTGTAGATGGCTCTAGGTTAGGCGGAACTGCTCACATTTAAAAAAATAGGAATTATTTTCAGTTGAAAGCTGATGTAAATGAATTAGTGTTAAATGTGGTATATTTGTAAAGAAGCTTACTATTGTACATGGTTTATGATGGATACAAAAGCATCTGTGGAGTTACATGGTGGGTCAAGGTCGTACTGCAACAGTCTGAGTAAGTCTTCTACATCAGGATTTGATATAGATTGGGATATATTCGGTTTTAAGAAGAAGGTGGAGAAATGAGAAGGAACTCAGAGGACAAAAAAAAAAAAGTAATTACCAAAAATGAGTTGTAAACAAGTTTAAAGTTGTTAGATTTGTAATGGAGATTAGAACAAAGAGTATTAGTGACCATTCTCAAGGTTGAAGATTGAGAGCAAGCAGGAAAGGACTTAAGAGACAAATTTTATATGAAGTTTGAGGCTGACAGGAGTTAAGGATTAGGAGTATAGAAGATATAAAGTGAAAAGTACAAGGTCCTTCCCAGTAATCAGTGCTAATAGTTTCTTGTGTATTTTTCCACAAAGTTTTAATGCATATATCCATTAACATTATACTATATGAATTTGATTTTTTTCACTTAATATAGTTTGGAGAGCTTTCAGTATCAGCACTTTCAGAACTGCCTCTTATTATTTGTTTATTTTTAATAACTACATTATATTTTATTATATGGATTATTAAAATTTAATCATTTCTCTATTGAAGGACATTTAGTTTGTTTCCAGTTTTGCTAATAAATAACACTGCAGTGAGCATGCTTGCTATACATACATAGGTGGTCCTTTAATGAATTTGTCCACTGGGTAATTTCCTAGCAGTGAGTGAGAGAGTATGCATATTTTTTGTATTTAGTTACACTCCCATAAACAATGTTTGAGAGTGTTGGTTTTGCAATACTCTTTCCACCAATGAGTATTGTCAAAGAAAAAAAATTTTTTGTGGGCTTCCCTGGTGGCACAGTGGTTGAGAGTCCGCCTGCCGATGCAGGGGACACGGGTTCGTGCCCCGGTCCGGGAAGATCCCACATGCCGCGGAGCAGCTGGGACCGTGAGCCATGGCCGCTGAGCCTGTGCTCCGGAGCCTGTGCTCCGCAACGGGAGAGGCCACAGCAGCGAGAGGCCCGCGTACCGCAAAAAAACCCCAAAAAACAGTTTTTTGATTTTACTCAAATACCCTGAAAACCAGATTGGCAGTTTAGTCTTCTAGTCTCTTGTTTAACTTAGAAAGTTAAAAAAGAAACAATGGAAAATAGAATAATGTAAATCTTGGAGTAGTTACATTAATTCTTTTTAATGTAATGAGAAGTATTGTGTGTTAGTTAAACTCAGGGGGTATTTTTATTGTGTCCTTACTAGGAAATTTGATGAATACCTCATTCTTTATAAGGCTCCCATCCTCAGAAAGGTTCCTTTTCTCTCTTGTGGAGAAGATATGACATTATATTTACTGTATCTAATTGTGTCTATTGCTGCATAATAAACCATCCCCAAACTTTGGCTTCGGCTTTGGCTTAAAACCACCATCATTTTATTTGCTCTAGATTCTCTAGATCAACAGTTTTGGCTAGGCTAATCTGAATGGTTCTTCTGCTGGTCTCTCTTGGAGTTACTAATACAGCTGGAGTTATCTGTTGGTTTGATTGGGGTGATAGTCTAACAGCCTCTCTCATATTGTTGATAATATTCCTTGGGTCACATGTGTCCAAGGTTAGCCTGGGCTTGTGTGGTGACAGAAGAGTTTCCAGCAATGAGGGAGCATATCCCATTGTGCACTCTACTTGTATGTTATTTGCTACTCTGCCATCAGCCAAGGCAAGTCTCATTGCCAGAGCCCATGTGGGAGAGGATTACACAGGAGAATTGCAAGGGCATTAAAACATAGGTGTGATTCATTGAGAGTCATTACTGTAACAATCTACCACCACTTTCTTCTTCCTTGTATTGGTAAGTGTTACAAGAGAAGTATAAATAAGAGATATAACAGTTTAAAGTAGAGAAAGATTTCTTGTCTAAGGAAAGGTTTTATTGATGTCACTTAAGTTAGAAAGACTGATTCCATCAACAGTTGCAGACTGTTGATTTTCCAGATTTTTAATTTCTTCTACATATATTAACTGACATTTTTCTGTAAAGAACTTTTCAGTTTAAACCAGGGCGATTTGGTTGCCATGAATTTCAGAGTATACTGGATGGTCAGGATAAATGCTTAATTCTTTTTCTTTAATTATGAATTTTCAGAATAAGAATCGATACACTACTCTAGTAGTGATCAATGAGGCTTGCTTATTTGTCTTTTGACTTTCTCTTTCCTTGAGGAAAGAGAACTCATGGATTTTTTTTTTTTTTGCCTTTTAATTTTTTAATTACTCAGAAAAACTTCATGTTTTTATTTAGCTTTCTGACTCTGTGCTTGCGCTTTCAACACTTTCACAACGATTTTATGTTCCTCAGTAAGGAAAGCGTGCTTGTTCCTGTCACGGACACATTTAAAACACACATGGAACCACCATAGGCCTGGCTGATAAGTTTTTTCGTTTTAGACAACCTTGTAAGAGCTTTAGGTCTCACAGCACAAACTCCTCAAAGTTGGCCTGGGCACACGCCACATGTGGATTTTGGTGCTTTGCCAACCTTCTTGGTATAAAGGTAAACCCCAGGGGTTTGGGACAGCCTGGTTTTGTTAGAGGCTGTTTTGTAGGATAGCCTACGATGGTGTCTCAAACACTGGACCATCCTGAATGCCTCTAGGTACCATCCCCGGAAGAGGAAGAAGCACTCATGGATTTTTAAATATATTTCATGAACTCAAGGATTTATATATATTTAGTGGGTTTCAGTCAATTGAAGTCAGTGTGGTTTTTTGGTATGCAAATTGTCCCAGCTTTACCTAGTAGAAGTGCCTTCAAGGTGACTTTTGTCATTTTGACAGGACCCTGTTAGTGTTTGATAACTTCCTTGCTTTTTGGCACAACATGTGCCAGGTTCATCTAGTAAAATTTCTCCTCCAGGCTGGAATCATCCATTTCTCCAAAGAGTCCTGGTTCCTTTTAATGGGGAATGCTATTTAAATACCACTGTCTGGGCACTTAGGGTTCTCATTGCTTCTGTGTTGTCATTGCTTTTAAGCATTTAAAATAAGAACTAGGAGATATATACACACACACACACACACACACACACACACACACACGTACATATGGACAGATTTAAAAAGCAAAACAACATGAGTTCAACTTAAAGTATTTTTTCCTTCTTTGAGTTTGTATTTTGAAATTTTATACTGAACATCTTGGCTCTTAACGTTAACATAATTATTTTTTCCTAAAAATATATATAACATAGCTTTAAAATAACAATACTAATATTACTGTTAATAAGCTTACTGAATCAGTTTTACTAATTTTTTTTAGCAATTCTTTTTGTCCTTATACTATAGCTCGCTAAGGCTATAAAGTCAAAACATTGTGTTCTTAAAACACTTGAAATAATTATATTCTTTGTGTGGCTGTAGCATTAACTTGAGATTCAGTTGGGTTTAAAATGTAAAAAAAAATTAAAAATTGTAACATGAAATTTAGCATTTTTATCATTTTAAAGTATAAAGTTTAGTGGCATTAAGTACATTCATATTGTTGTGCAACCATTACAACTATCTATTTCCAGAATGTTTTTATCATTCCCAAACTGAAATTCTGTACCATTAAACAACTCCTTATTCCCCCTATCCCAGCCTTTGGCAACCACTGTTTTGCTTTCTGTCTCTATGAATTTGATTATTCTAGGTGCTCATATTAGTGGAGTCATACATATTGGTCCTTCTGTGTCTGGCTTATTTCACTTAGACTAATGCTTCCTGGGTTCATCCATGTTGTAGCATGTATTAGAATTTCCTTCCTTTGAAAGGCTGAATAATATTCTACTGTATGCATATACCACATTTTGTTTATCCATACATCTATTGGTAGACATTTGGGTCGTTTCCACCCTTTAGCTATTGTGAATGCTGCGATGAACATTGGTGTACAGATACCAATTCGAGTTCAGTTAGACTTTAGCTGAGGTTTTAAATAAATGAGGATTATTATTAACTAAGCTAGAGAACATAGGAGGAAAAGAAAACTTTTTCCCTGGGGTGGTAAAGGGTTGAGATACGTGGTTTGATTTTGGAAATGATTCATTTGAGGTGCTTTGGGAAATCAATTAGTCTCTCTTTTATAGTCCAGGTGAGAGATGATGACGTCTTGAACTGAGTTAATGGCAAAGGAGATGAAGAAAGGATAGATTCAAAATTTATGTAGGTGATTCAATTAACTTGGTGATTGGATGTGAAGGTTGAGAAAGAGGGGAGTTAAGGATAATGCTTTGGATTTAAACAAGATGGGTATGTGATGTTTCTGTAAGTTTAGGTAGAGAATGCAGATGGATAAAAGGTTTATGAGAACAGATAATGAATTTGGTTTTGAATAAAATGACTGTAGTGTGCTTTCACGGCACTCTGGTAGTGATATTTAGCAGGAAAGGAAAATATGAATTTGAAGTTCAGCAGAGATCTGGATTAGATTTAGAATTTTATTTTTGTCTGCATTGGGGGATAAGTAAAGTTAAGGCAATAAGTGAGATCACCTAACAGTGTATGGTAAGCTAAGAGGTTGAACATGAAAATTCCCTGGAAGCCCTGGAATACTTTCCATGAAATAAGAAAATTGTCATTTGCAAATATACCTTTTCAGTTCATCTGTATGTGCAAAGTTCTTAGTTCTTAATAGTAAGAAAGAGGTAGTGAGGGCCCTAAGAAATCTTTGATTATTCATTTATAGTACAAGGATCAGGTAATGTATTTAAAGCACCCTTCTTTTTTTTTTTTTTGATAGATTTATTTGTTTTATTTTTGGCTGCATTGGGTCTTCATTGTTGTGCGCGGGCTTTCTCTAGTCGCAGCGAGTGGAGCCTACTTTTCTTTGTGGTGTGTGGGCTTCTCATCGCTGTGGCTTCTCTTTTTGCGGAGCGCGGGCTCTAGGTGCGCCTGCTTCAGTATTTGTGGCACGTGGGCTCAGTAGTTGGGGCTTGTGGGCTCCAGAGTGCAGGCTCAGTAGTTGTGGCATGCAGGCTTAGTTGTTCCAGGGCATGTGGAGTCTTCCCAGACCAGGGCTCAAACCCATGTCCCCTGCATTGGCAGGCGGATTCTTAACCACTGTGCCACCAGGGAAGTCCCCAAAACACTCTTCTTAAGGTCTGAATATAATAGATGGCTTTTCAAACTTCTTGAATTTGTGAAAATTTTCCTAATTGGTCTTTATGGTGGGAGGAGGGTGAAACAGTGACAAAATCAATGCTGAAAGTTACATTTTATAAGAAATCCTTGTCGATGTCTTGTAAGTCTCCAAGGTTTTGAGGTTGTATGTCATTTAATTTCTAATACTTGTATCCTTTCCAGTTTCAGAAATAATTTTGCTAAGTATAAGGTGTGTTTAGTATCTTACAACATTTTTTTTCAAAGATTTTCGTAAAAGCAATATTTTATTTCTAGTCAACTCACCTTTTTCTGGCAATTAATGTGTTACTAACTCAGCTTCTGCTGGTTTGCCTTGTTCCCTTTTGAGTTTCAGCTAGAGTGGTATGGGTTGTGCATTTGCTTATTAAGCATTTACTACATCTCTTCTGTGTGCAAAGACTAGTTATCCTTTTAGTTGGTTTTAGTGCTTTGAAGATAGGTATGATTTAGAGATGAGGTTCTTTATTTTTAGTAGCAATTAGGTTGTAAAACTGAGTTATGTTCTCAATGAAATTATTGCTCTCTTCCTGCTTGACCTTCTCTGTAGTGAAGTCATATGTAGGGGGAGAGTTATATGTAGGGAGAATATGTTGAGTTTGGAAGCTCTGACTCAGTATATCACCAGATATTAGAAAAACTTTTGTTATTCATCTATAAAATAGGTGTTTTTTATATGCTGCTAGATGTTTGTTTTGATTGTTTTTCTTTGCTATTAGATTTTCAGTCATAATTGGAAGACATAGCTATTGGTTGCTTTGGATTACAGCAGTGTAGTTATGATTCTTACAAGTAGATTTTTAAAGTTGTATTTAATAAAGTAGTCTGAAATAGATAAAATGCATTTTAAAGAAACTTCATGTTGTTAAAACTTCTTTGATAGTGATACTACCTTTCAAGGTATTGCGTACAGTGAATAGTAACTTTTTTTCCCCCAGTTAAGTGCTGTTCTTTCTTCAAAAACTTGTATGTGATTTTTGAAAGTAGTTTTTGGAGAGATTAATGCTGCTTTATGTTGATCTTATAGTTGTTGGTAGTAGGAATGTATTTTTATATTATCAACAACCTAAGGTAGCCAAATATATTGCAGGCATCTATTCTTATTTGGTTGAAATAAATACTTTGAATACCATATAACCTTTTTCCCCCATGTTTTCAAATTTTGATCTGTTTGGCTGACACCACTAAGCATTAATGATAGGTGTTTGATAACTCTAATCATTTGGATCTTTTGCTAGCCCAAATATTTTTTAATTAAAAAAATCTGAAAATTAAAAAAAAATATGACCACACTAATAAAAATTTTTGAGAGGAGATGGGTAGGTGGTTAACTAAATCATCAGCACAAATCTTATCCTTTCAGCAACATAGAGGAAAAGTAGTAATAACAAAAATAGCCCTGACGTAAAACACATCAGTCTTCTGTGACCTTTCAATCTGTGTTTATATCTTTGCATAACTGAAATCATAATATATCCAAACTTCGTATTTTGCCTGTCTTACAAATTCAACATTATATCACATGTGTTATAATTTCTTTGCACAATCTTCACCCTTGTCACTTTTGAAAACAATTTAAAAAATTAAAAAAATTTTTTGGCTGTGCAGCGTGGTATGCGGGACCCTAGTTTCTTCACCAGGGATTGAACCTATGCCCCCTGCAGTGGAAGTGTGGAGTCTTAACCACTGGACTGACAGGGAAGTCCCCCACCCTTGTCATTTTTAATTGTCAGTTTTGTTGAGTTGGGTATGTCACAATTTAGTTAACCTGTTCTTTGTTTTAAACATAGTTTGCTTGTAATTTTTCACTTAAAATTTTTAAGAATTATATGTTTCAGGTGTATAGCATTATGATTTGACATCTGTGTACACTACAAAGTGATCACCACCACAAGTCTAGTTGCTACCCATCACCATACAGTTGACCCCGTTTATCCATTTTGCCCACTTCCCAACTCCCTTTCCTTCTGGTAACCACTAATCTGTTCTCTGTATCTATGAGTTTGTTTTAGTTTTATTTTATTTGTTCATTTGTTTTTTTTTTTTAAGATTCTGTGTATGAGCAAAATCATATGGTATTTGTTTTTCTCTGTCTGACTTATTTCATTTAGCATAATACCTTCAAGGTCCATCCATGTGGTCACAAATGGCAGAATTTCATTCTTTTTTTATGGCTGAGGAGTAGTCCAGTGTGTGTGTGTGTGTGTGTGTGTGTGTGTGTGTGTGTATGTATGTGTATGCCATTTCTTCTTTATCCATTCATCCTTAATGGACACTTAGTTTTTTTTCATATCTTGGCTGTTGTAAATAATGCTGTAATGTATAGGGGTGCATGTATCTTTTTGAATGAGTGGTTTTGTGTTTTGCAGATAAATAGGCAGAAGTGAAACAGCTGGGTCATATGGCAGTTCTAGTCTTAATTTTTTGAGTAACCTCCATACTGTTTTTCATAGTGCCTGCACAATTTATAGTCCCACCACTAGTTCAGGGTTCCTTTTTCTCCACACCCTCTCAAACATTTATTTCTTGTCTTTTCTGACAAGTGTGAGGTGATATCTCATTGTGGTTTTGATTTCCATTTCCCTAATAATTAGTGATCGTGAACATCCTTTCATGTGCCTGTTGGCCGTCTGTGTGTCTTCTTTGGAAAAATGTCTGTTCAGGTCCTCTGCTCATTTTTTGATTTGGTGGTTTTTTTGTTGTTGAGTTGTATGAGATTTTTGTAGATTTCAGATATTAACCCCTTATCCGATATATGACATTTGCAAATGTCTTCTCCCATACAGTAGATTGCCTTTTTGTTTTGATGATGGTTTCCTTTGCTGTACAGAAGCTTTTTAGTTTGATATAATCCCATTTGTTTATTTTTGCTTTTCTTTCACTTGTCTTTGGAGTCAGAGCCATAGAAACATTGCTAAGACGGATATCAATAAATGTTAACCAGACTTATTGTGGTGATCATTTTGCAACATATACAAATACTGAATCATTATGTTGTACACCTGAAACTAATATAATGTTATATGTCAAATATATCTCAAAAATTATTAAAAAACTCAATTAAAAATAAATAATTCATAAAAACAAAAACAAAATAAAATTCACTGCTTAAATGACAAAAAAAAAGACTGATATCAGTGAAGTTTTCTTCTAGAAATTTCATGGTTGCAGGTCTTACATTCAAGTCTTTAATCCATTTTGAGTTACTTGTTTCATTCTTTTGCATGTGGCTGTCCGTTTTCCCCAGCCCCATTATTGAATAGACTATCTTTTCTCCATGGTATATTCTTTGCTCTTTTGTTATAAATTAATTGTCATATATGTGTAGGTTTACATTTTTGGACTCTCAGTTCTGTTTCATTGATCTGTGTGTCTGTTTTTGTGTCAGTACCATACTGTCTTATTACTGTAGCATTATAGTATAGTTTGAAATCAGGGAGTGTGATACCTCCAAGCTTTTTTCTTCTTTCTCAAGATTATTTTGACTATTTGGGATTTTTCTGTGGTTCCATACACATTTTAGAATTATTTGTTCTAGTTCTGTGAAATATGCTGTTGGAATTTTGATAGGGATTGCACCAAATCTGTAGATCGCTGTGGGTAGTATGGACATTTTAACAATATTAATTCATCCAATCCATGAACACAGAATATCTTTCCATTTGGTTGTGTCTTCAACTTCATTCATCAGTGTCTTACAGTTTTAACTGTAACAGGTCTTTCACCTCCTTGGTTGAATTTATTCTTAGGTATTTTACTCTTTTTGATGCAGCCATACATGGGATTGTTTTCTTAATTTCTCTTTCTTTTTCTTTTTTGGCCGTGCCATGGCACGCGGGGATCTTAGTTCTCCAACGAGGGATCAAACCCGTGCCCCCTGCAGTGGAAGTGTGGAGTCTTAACCACTGGACTGCCAGGGAAGTCCCTTAACTTCTCTTTGTGATAGTTTGTTGTTGGTGTGGAAATGCCACAGACTTCTGTATGTTGATTTGGTACCCTGTGACTTCACTAAATTCATTTATTATATTATTAGTACTGACATTGTGTGTGTGTGTGTGTGTATGTGTAGTCTTTAGGGTTTTCTATATGTATCATGTCATCTGCAAATAGTGACAGTTTTACTTTCTGATTTAGAAACCTGTTATTTCCTTTTTTTTTCTAATTGCTTTGGCTAGGACTTCCAATGCTATGTTGAAAATAAGTGACAATAGTGGGCATCCTTGTCTTGTTTACTGATCTTAGAGGAAAAGCTTTCAGTTTTTCATTGTTTAGTGTGATACTAGCTGTGGATTTGTCATATATGGCCTTTATTACGTTAAGGTATATTTCCTCTCTACCTACTTTGTTGATAATTTTTATCATAAATTGATGTTGAATTTTGTCAGATGCTTTTTCTGCATCTATTGAGATGACCATATAATTTTTATCCTTCATTTTATTAATGTGATGTATCATGTTGATTGATTTGTGGATGTTGAACCATCCTTTCATCCCTGGAATAAATTCTACTTGATCATGGTGTATGCTTCTTTTAATGCATTGTTGGATTCAGTTTGCTAACATTTTGTTGAGGATTTTTGCATCTGTGTTCATCAAGGATATTGGCTTGTAATTTTCTTTTTTTGTGGTCTTCCTTGTCTGCTTTTGGTATCAGGTTAACGCCGGCTTCATAGAATGTGTTTGGAAGCCTTCCCTTCTTTTCAGTTTTCTGAAGAATTTGAGAAGGATAGCTATTAAATCTTTGAATGCTCTAGAATTCGCCAGTAAATCTGTCTGCTCTGGGCTTTGATTTGTTGGGAGATTTTTGATTACTGTTTCAATCTCCTTACTAGTAATTGGTCTATTCAGATTTTTCTATTTCTTCATGATTCAGTCTTAGAAGATTGTATGTTTTAAAAAAATTTTCCATTTCCTTTAGGTTGTCCAATTTGTTGGCATATATTCATAGATCATGAGCCATCCTTTGTATTTCTGTGGTGTTAGTTATAACATCTCCTCTTTCATCTCTGATTTTACTTATTTGAGTCCTCTTTTTTTTCCCTGGTAAGTCTAGCTAAATGTTTGTCAATTTTATTTATCTTTTCAAAGAATCAGCTTTTAGTTTCATTGAACTTGTTTTTTTTCTTTTTTTGGTCTCTGTTTCTGCTCTGATCTTTATTATTTCCTTCCATCTACCAATTTTGGCATTTGTTCTTCTTTTTCTAGTTCCTTTAGGTGTAAGGTTAGATTGTTTATTGGGAATTTCTTGTTTCTTGAGGTAAGACTATATTGAATTTGGTCCATTTACATTTAAGGTAATTATTGATAAGTATGTGCTTATTGCCATTTTGTTAATTGTTTTCTGGCTAATTTTGGAGTTCTCTCTTTTCCTTTGTGTTTTGGTGTGGTTTCTTTTAGTGTTATGTTTAGATTTTCTCACTTTCTTTTGTGTACTTACTATAAGTTTTTTCCTTGTGGTTACTGTGAGGTTCACCTGTAACATTCTATGTAAGTAGTAGCCTGTTTTAAGTTGCTAGCAACTTAAATTAGAAATCATTCCAAAGCTTTATCTTTTTACTCCCTCCCCATGTTTCCTACTTTTGATGACACATTTTACTTCTTTTTATTTTATGCATCCTGTAACTAATTATTGTAATTTTAGTTATTTTTAGTACTTTTGTCTCTTAACCTTTGTGCTTGCTTTATAAGTGATTGATCCTCTGCCTTTATCATACATTTACCTTTAACAGTGAGATTTTTACTTTCATATGTTTTCTTATTATTAACTAGTGCCATTTCTTTTCAGCTTAAAGAAGTCCCATTAATATTTCTTGTTGGGCCAGTTTAGTTGTGATGAATACCTTTAGCTTTTGCTCATCTGGGAAACTCTTTATCTCTTCGTCAATTCTGAATAACTTTGCTGTGTAGAGAATTCTTGGTTGGAAGTTTTTTCTTTCAGCACTTTGAATATGATCTGCCACTCCCTTCTGGCTTGTAAAGGCTCTGCTGAAAAATCTGCTTGTAGAGTTATAGGGTTTTCCTTGTATGTAACAATTTGTTGCTTTTAGGATTCTCTCTTAATCATTTATTTTTTACTGTTTTAATTATAGTGTGTCTTGATGTGTGTCTCTTTGGGTTCATCTTATTTGGAACTCTCTGTGCTTCCTGGACCTGGATGTCTGGGTCCTTCCCCTGATTAAGGATGTTTTCAGCAACTATTTCTTCAAGTAGGTTTTCTGTCCCTTACACTCTTTTCTTTCTGGCACCCCTATAATGCAAATGTTATTCTGCTTGATGTTATTCTGCTTGATGTTGCCCCAAAGGTCCCTTAAGGTGTCTTCATTTTTCATCTTTATTTTATTTATTATTTTAAAAAGATATTTATTTATTTGGCTGCGTCGGGTCTTAGTTGTGGCATGTGGGATCTTTTGTTGCGGTGCGGCGGCTTCTCTCTAGTTGTGGTGCGTGGGCTCTGTAGTTGCTGTGCATGGGCTCCAGAATGTGCAGGCTCAGTGGTTGCGGCACGTGGGCTTAGTTGCCCTGTGGCATGTGGGATCTTAGTTCCTCGACCAGGGATTGAACCCGCGTCCCCTGCTTTGGAAGGTGGATTCTTAACCACTGGACCACCAGGGAAGTCCCTGTCTTCACTTTTTAAAATACTTATTTCATTTTCCTGCTCTGTCTGGGTGAGTTCCATTGTTTTATCTTCCTGCTGACTGATTTGTTCTTCTACTTCACCCAGTTTGCTGTAGAACCCCTCTAGCATATTTTTCAGTTCAGTTATAACTTCTGTTTGGTACTTTCATATATTTTCTATCTCTGTTGAAGTTCTCACTGTGCTAAGTTTTTCTTCATCTGAGTTTGTTTAGTGTCTTTATGACCATTACTTTGAACTTTTTATCAGGTAGATTGCTTATCTCTGTTTTGTTTAGTTCTTTTTTTGAGGTTCTGACTTACTCTTTTGATTGGAATATCTTCCTCTGTCTCCTCATGTTGCCTAATTCTTTGTGTTTGTTTCTATGTATTAGGTATATCAGCTATCTCTCTTAGTCTTGAAGGAGTGGCTTTATTTAGGAGATGTCGTATGGGGCTCAGAAGCACAATCCTACCTAGCCACCAGAGCCAGGTGCTCGAGGGGTGTCTCCTATGTGGGCTACATGCAGTTTGTGGGAACACAGCTGCCATGGGGTGCTGGTGGGTGGGGCTGTTGCTTGGGCAGCTGTGAGGCCCACCTGAGGTGTGGGGGTTGGCAGGTGCTCTCTCACCCCTGGTGGGATGTGCCCACTGGTGGAGAATTCCAAAGTGGTGCCTTCCAGCACCAGTATTAGCAAGGTAGCCTGAGATCACATAAATGGCTCCTGCCAGTAACTCAGCCCGTGGGGAGCATTCCAACTGGTTCCTGCCTCTCTGGCAGATGCTTCAAGATTAGTAGGTGAGTCCCCTTCACCTATGGTCTTATGCACTTTTCAATTTGGTGTTTTTGCACTGGTTTTCAGATCAAGTCAATCTGTGTGCAAGTCCTTTAAGAGCAGGTTTTCTATTCCCTGTAGCTTTCCTGGACATATTTCCCGTTGGTTTGCAAAACCAGGTGTTTTGGAGGCTCATCTCTCTTGTGCAGGATCTAAGGGTTGGGGTGCCTGATGTGCTCAAATCCCTCATTCCTCAGGGAAAGGATCCGTGCCTTTGTGGTCCCTCCCAATTGTGGATTGCTGAAGCTGAGGTGCGGTTTTCATATCTTCGCCTGTCCTACACATCTCATTGCTGTCCTTTTATTTCACCCTTTGTTGTGGAGGTTCTGTTCATTCAGTTTTCAGATCCCTTTCTGGGGGAACTGTTCCATATGTGGTTGTACATTTATGTCTGTAGGAGGAGGTCAGTTCATGATCTTTTTATGCTACCATCTTGAACTCTCCCGTAATTTTCCACTTTTGTAAACAATGCTTTGCTTGGAATGCCCATTTATCCCTGCCTGGAAAAGTTTTGATCAAGCTTCAAGCCCAGACACAGTGCTTGTTTGGGTTTAAAGCTTTAAAAAATTGTTGTTTATGGCAGGGTGTAGTAGCTTTGGCCAACTTTCTGAGTTCCCACAGTGGGCCTGGCTTCTTGTTACCTATCACATGTAGGGTGTTTTGGTTCCTATTATCTCATTAGAACTTGTTTGCCTCTATCTACTTTAGTTCCCAAACTCTATACTCTGTGTGTTTGTTTTATTTTTTGTCCACTGAGATACTTACCTTGTGTTTGAGCATACGTCTACAATTTTAACATTAAAAAAATTTTAATCAGCTGTTGATCGTTGATTGGAGCTGAGGCAGCTTAGTTTCTATGCTAACTGTGAGTGCAATCTGGACTGGAGTTATGGACACTCTCTCTTTACCATGGCATATTTCAATGTTTTATATCCCTTAGCCTATTCCACATACCCTATTCCACAGTTTAACCTATTTAATACCTGTTTGTGTGTCTATTACTTTATTTCAAACATATGTATTTTTTATCAAATACAGTGTTCTTATTTCTGCCCTGTCTGCTGTTGTGCATTTTTTTCATCTATTTGGAATGATTGTCATTTTATTTAATTAAATTTAACTTTAAGAAATAAGATTTTTTTCAGTTACCACAACTTGCATTGATCTCTTCTTTCTCATAATTCTGCTCACACTCAGAGCTCCCCCCTTTAGCATTTAATTTTTTTCAAATTGTTTCTGATCTCTTTTTTTACACATTAGCTTGGTTTCACCAGCCAAGTTGTATAGTCTACCTGAAGGCTTGCTCCTTGTTTCTCTTACATTGTCCTCATACTCAGTGTCCTCCGTCTGGCATGCAGAGCTTTATAGAATGTTAGGTACTTCATGGAAGATGGATAAATATCTATTGAAGAAACCATAAACAAAATGAATGTGTTTTGTACCTTTTAGTCACTGTAAAAGATATCTAAATTATGTAATAATTTTCCTAAAAAGCACAATTTGGAAGATATTTATCCCCTATCATTTTTTTTTTTTTTTTTGTGATACACGGGCCTCTCACTGTTGTGGCCTCTCCCGTTGCGGAGCACAGGCTCCGGACGCACAGGATCAGCGGCCATGGCTCACGGGCCCAGCCGCTCCGCAGCATGTGGGATCTTCCCGGACCAGGGCACGAACCCGTGTCCCCTGCATCGGCAGGCGGACTCTCAACCACTGCGCCACCAGGGAAGCCCTATCCCCTATCATTTTAAGTTTTTAGCACAAGTTATTCTTATCCCATTGTATTTACAAAGTAAAACTTCTTATAAGTGTAAATGTTAGAATGCTTTATATTGTTTCCTCAGGGTCATTGTTACTGTAATTGCATTTCTCATTGAAGTGATAGGGTTTTGGCAGCCTAATAATGAAAAAGAAGTTCTTAGACAATTTAGCAACAATCTGAGGGAATGAGGGAATATGTGTAAAATATGCACGTCAAAAGCATCTCATGATGATTTTATTGTTTCTTCCCCCCCCCCCCCCCCCCCCCCCCGTACCTCTTGGGCTTACTTAGGTCTGTTTACTAGGATTATTTTAGGCAAATTTAAGGAAGGGTATTTTTGGTGATGATAATAGGATTATGTAGATATTTCTGTGAATTGCTTGTTCTCAGGCAAGGTAAATCTCAGGTGAGAAGCCACCTGGACTCTGGGAAAACTTAGGATACAGAATGGGGAAAGTAGTTCTTGGGAGGTACAGCTTTTGTTTGCTGTGCTTTTGGGGATGGGGTCAGTAGTTTTAAAAACCATTATGATGTGAAGCTCTGCAATGTTGATGAGTCAAAAATGAATTTCTAGTTTTATACAGTTATTTATATTAAGTATATAATTAAAATGCTCTTTAATTTTTTTTACTATTTAGTTACTTTTTTGTCACATGCATGAGTATATCATCAAATTCAGATAGTAGGCTTGAGACAAATTCATGTCTCAAGTATATCATTTTGAGAAAGAATTATGCTTTTTTTTTTGGAAGAGGGTAGCTGATGTAATAGTTCAAACATGAGAATGTTGTGGATGTTAAGTAAACACAATAAAGACATACTCTGGATAAGTTTAGAAAGAGAGAGTTATGTTTTGCGAAAATATGATAGGAACATAGATCATCCAATTTGGACAACTCTGAAATATCAAAAATTTCTCAATGTAAAAGTAATTTAACTATGAATCTAAAATTCTGAAAAAAATGTAGCAAAAACAAAAACTGAGAAACTAAAGACCAAAAAACCCATAATTGCTTCTTGCTAAAGAAATTATTGTTTGCATTTTGGGATATTTCCTTTGAATCTCTTTTCTTATATAATTAGTTTTTATACATAATTATAATCATAGTATATGCATGTTATTTCATTTTTTCTATGCAGTTTTTATAATCCTTATTTTAATTGATTAATTTTGAAGTAGTATCAGTTCATCCTTCTTTGGCATTTATGTTGAATATGTAAGTGATGTACAGGGTGTTCATGTTTTGAGACAGATGTTTAGCGATTTGTTCTCAATCTTGGGTGCTTGAGGTATATCTCAGTGGAGATGTCAAGCAGTATGAGTTAGTGATTAAGAATCAGACTGCTGAAGTTAAAATCCTTTCTTCCACTTATTAGCCATGTGACTTCGGGCAAGTAACTTAATTTCTACACCTTTATTCTCTCTTGTATAACGTGGGAATAATGATAGTGTGCACCATAAATGTTTTTGGTAAGGATTATTGAGTCAGTTCTTGTGCTCTGAATCTGTCTTTTAGTCAATATTTTACTAGATTTCCAGTTCCTTTAATGTCATACCTAAGTATAATGAATAATGTTAGATGATAAATGTTGCAGGAGAGGGAAAAAAGAAGGCCTTTAACCCTCCAAACTGTATATTTGATGGTGGAATATTAAGTATTGGAAACAGATTGGTAATGGTTGGCATGGGTAGTAGATGGATGGGTGACTAGATAATGTGGCCTGTGTTGATCTTTTTAGCTCCCCTCAAATCATTGTAGTTCACTTGATGTAGTGGGGAGCAATGCAAGAGGAATTAAAATTTCAGCATTTTAGTTCTGCTTCTTTCTGATTTTTGTTAACAGTAGAATCTTGAGAAGTCCCTTAGCTGCTTTGAATTTGTTTTCTCATCTATGGATATAACATTTTACCTGTCTCTCTCAGAGATGTCTTTATGATTAAATAAGATATTCTGTAAAAGTGAGGTGAAGATGATAAAGCACTATATATAAAAGTAAACTTTTTATTAATTTAAAAAGACTAAAGCTGAGAGAAGGCAGATAGAGATCTTGATACAGTATTACGTCCAGTCAGTCTTTAATAAAGGATAGCTTCTAGTGCTGTTTGAGAGGACATCTACCTTTATGTGTAAGGCTAGCCCTGATTACTGTTTAGGTTATTAAATAGTTTATGAATATATTGTTGATATTTACTTTTTTTTTCCCCCTTTCTGCTTGTGTTTCAGACTCCTGGGAGAGTTGGCTCTCAAGGTTCTGATTTAGATTCATCATCAGCTCCTATAAACACAGTGGATGTCAATAATGAAAGCTCTTCAGAGGTATGAAAATAATAATTTGGCAATAAATATTGTTTTATTTAAGGAAAAATCACAGATATATGGAGTAACAATTGATAATTTTAACTTTTGTAGGGAAAGGTCTCATAAATCTTTCTTACAAATTGGAATGCAATTCTTGAATCTCACTTGTAGATAGATAATAGTGCTTAGTTGTGAGACTGTGAAAGTGTATATTAAGACTGAAAAATAATATTGACAATTTATCTTTAATGTTAAAATCATCTCAACTTAATGAAGATTTAAAAATCTGTTTGTAAAGAATTACCAGTTAATTAGTATCTACTTATGTGTTTGTACTGCCATGAACGACTAAGCTAATGAAGAATTAGATGAACTATAACATTTATACATTATTTGTTGTCTTCATTTATGACTTTGTAAGAACTTCTATGTTTGATAGCTTATTAAAAATTAATGGAGAAAGTAAATAAGTCTAAAAAAGAAATAACTCAAATTTTTTGAGGTCAGCCTTAGAAGTTGCTACATTACTATCATTATTTTTATTTTATTTTTTTTGCGGTACGCGGGCCTCTCACTGTTGTGGCCTCTCCCGCTGCGGAGCACAGGCTCTGGACCCGCAGACTCAGCAGCCATGGCTCACGGGCCCAGCCGCTCCGCGGCATGTGGGATCTTCCCGGACCGGGGCACGAACCCATGTCCCCTGCATCGGCAGGCTGACTCTCAACCATTGCGCCACCAGGGAAGCCCTACTATCATTATTTTTAACAAATAATATATACTCATTATAGAAAAAGGAGATAAGGTAAGAGAACATAAAAACCACCCATAACGCTGCCCCTAAGAGATCAACACACTCACATTTCTGCTCTGACACTTTTTGTCAATTGCCCCTTTCTCGGCCCAGCTGTACCACCTACCCAGTCCCCTTTTCCCTATTCTTTCCCATCTCTTGGTTGGTGAGTCTATTATGTGTATGTTTCTGGGTATTTCTCTATCCATTCATTTCTCTGTTTTGTCTCTTTTTGACCATCTGTCTTCACGTATATGTATGTTAACCATAACAAGATCGAACAAGACTGTGAGAGTGAGAAGAACAGTATCAGTTGAACTTTATTAAGAGCAAGTTTAAGGAAATATCTTTAGGGAAAACATTCCAAACGGTATTTATGATATGATGAGCTCAGAGAACTAGGTTGTAACCCTGGAGAGGAATTTAGTATTAATTGTTGACCTCATTTAGACCAAAAACAACAAAAAAAATCTCCAGTGGGTAAATGAGCAGTGCCTGATAATCCTGCTATATTTTCTTATTAGGCTCCCTTTTCTACTCTCTGTGATAGTTGTACTCTCTGCTTTGTCCTCAAACCTTCCATGTGTCTTACCTTAGTCCCGCCTTCTCACCGTCACCTTCTATACCATTGAGAAAAGATGAATGTTCTCATTTTGCCCCTAAAACTATACTTGCACCTGTATTCTCTTTATTACTTTAGTACACGGAAGACAGGTCTCTTTTCCTATCAGATTTCAGTCCTTTCCCTTGTGCTCTGGATTCCATTCTCTCTTCCATTCTCATCTTATCATCTCTCCCTCATGCAACTTTGGTTTTTACGTATGCCACAGATTATTCCCTTCAGCATACAAATACTGCTCTAGAGGTGCCATTAACCTGGGACTCCCTTAAATTAAGTTCGGTACTTGAAATTTTGCACATTACCCACTAGTGTAAATTTCTAACCTAATTGAGGGCTATTGGTGATTATGAATTCTCAGGGGGTATTGTTTTTTCCATATGCCCAGTGTTAAGGTATTGACTTGTTAAGGTCTCAGTTGATATCTCTCCCCACCTCTCTCAATTTCTCTTTTTCTTGCTTAATCTTCCCTTTTACCCTGATGTTGGCTTCCCACTTTGAACAAATTCTAGGTTTTAACATTGTGCCCTTAGCATCCATCTAAATGGGAATTTGAAATATCATGGTCTCCAGGATTTAAAAAAAATGGTCAGAAATAAAGCAGTACCTTGCTTTAGTGCTCATTTATATCATATTTTATATATTATGTATAATAATATATATAATAGTATTTTAGTCAGTTATAGGCTATTATAACAAAAGCACTGAGAGGCTTAAACAGCAAACATTTATTTCTCACAGTTCTGGAGGCTGGGATGTTCAACATCAAGGATTTGGCAGATTCTGTGTCTGGTGGGGGCTTCCTTTCTGGTTTGTAGATGGCTGTCCTCACATGGCAGAAGGGGCAAGAGAGCTCTCTGGGGTCTCTTTTATTATATAAAGGTACCAATCCCATTCATTAGGGCTCCACCCTCATGACTTAATCATCTCCCAAAGGCCCCATCACATTGGAGGTTAAGATTTCAACATATGAATTTTGAGGGTACATAGACATTCAGTCTGTAACAAATATATAATCTGTATAATACATAATGTAATAAGTGATATCATATCATTTGTCTCATCAGGACAGTTGTGCAGACTATTTAGTATATTGTATTGCAGAAGCAAATTCTTTGTTCACTCTATCCATTTCTAATCTGGCTTCCATCCTTAGTACCCACTGAAACGCACTAATGACCAGCATATTACCAAATCAGGTCTTCATTTTCCTAATCATTTGGCTAGGGAGAGCAGACTTTTCTTGGAGCTTTTTTGGTAGGTGTCCACTGAAGTTTCCAGGTAGCTGGCTTCTCCAGCAGCCAGTCCAGAATATATGAGACGGAAAGAAAACCCAGAGTACTCACCACTCTCTCAGTCCTTGGCTCCTGAGATCCTCAGCTGGTCTGCCTTCTTCTCTTTACCTTTCAGAGTTTTCTTTTTGTTTTGTTTTATATATAAAGCCTCTGGATTTCAGCTGTACTTAGCAGGAAGAACAGAGAAGTATATCTGTTCCATTTTGTCTGGAACTGGAAATCCAACCATTTTGAAAATTAGAGTATTTATCTTTATATTAAGGAATTATAAGAGTTCTTTATCCTTTGTCAATGTTTTGATTGCCTCCTATTCATCTGATTAGTGAGGGAAGGATTCCTGTCCTAGGCTTATGGGAATAGCTAAACACATAATTAGACAAATGAGACAAATGAGATCAACAGCAGTTTATTAGTCACATATACTCACAGCCCAGAGATGGAGGACACGGTGTGCCATGCAGGGCCGCATGAGGATTGCACTTGGGAACAAAATGAACAACCAGGGATTGTTCAGAGGCAGGCATTGTAGTATCAGGAAAGTAAGGTGCCCCCTGGTTTCTAAAGGAGATGTGATTGGCTTGCTTGAATAATTCCAGGGGCCGGCAGAGAACCTTCTCAGGGATAAGCAGGCCCTGTGCTTGCTGCCTGTGAAGAGGAGGGCTGTTTGGCTAGAACTCCTTATCTGTGAGAGCAGGGTGGGGAGGGGAACTTGCAGTTAGGCCATTTGAAGCCCTCCCAGTTTCACCAGTTGTTAAGGCAACACAAAGTATTGGGCCTTAATTTTAGCCCTTACACCACAATCAGAAATATGTGATGTGTATATTTTTTCTCAGTCTGTGGCTTATTTTTCATTTTGTTAATGTTGTCTTTCAAAGAGAAGAAGTTTTAAATTTTGGTGAAGTACAGTTTGTCAGCCTTTTCTTTTATGATTTTTGCTTTTTGGGTACTACGAAGTTTTTTGCCTACCCCAAGGTTGCAAAACTTCCTCCTATGCTTACTTCTGATTAAAAAAAAAACAAAAAAATCAAGCTACAAGCATATATTGTACAACACAGAGAACATAGCCAATATTTTATAATAACTATAAATGGAATATAACCTTTAAAAATTGTGAATCACTATATTGTAAACTGTAACTTACATATATTGTACATCCACTATACTTCAATTTAAAAAAAAGATGGAAGGATTAAAAAAATTAAAAAAATCATTTTAGCATGTACATTTAAATGTATGATTTATTTTAAATTATTGTATATGGTATGAGATAGCGGTTGACGTTCATTTTTTCCATGTGAATATGGAAACATTTTTCCATATGCTTGTTGCAGTACCATTTGCTGAAAATATTACCATTTCCCAATGAATTAAATTTTCACTTTTGTGAGAAATCAATTGACCTTATATATGTGGTTATATTTTTTTATGTTCTTTGATCCAGGCATAATGAACTGATTTTAAGGTGTGCCAAGTTTTTTCTTACCTTTGAACTTTTGTATATGCTGATCTCTGTGCCTTACCTAGTTTTGCTATTTCTTTTTTCTTGGTTAACATCTGATTATCCTTCAAGTCTCATCACAGATAATTTTTCCAATAAACTTTCCTGACTCACATGTTGGATAGATGCTTCTTCCACATGCTTCTGTGGAAAAGAATTCCCTATCCTTTTGGTAATGATTATTAGTCTGAGATTCATTTATCTATCAAATATTTATTGTCACCAGACACTGTTCTGGATGCTGGAGGTATGGCACTGAGTGAAATAGTAAAAAATCTTTATGCTGGTGACATTTATTTTTAATTTATTTATTTAATTTATTTTATTTTTGGCTGTGTTGGGTCTTTGTTGCTGCACGCGGACTTTCTCTAGTTGTGGTGCGGGGGCTTCTCCTTGCAGTGGCTTCTCTTGAGCGCAGGCTCTAGGCATGCGGGCTTCAGTAGTTGTGGCATGTGGGCTCACATGCCACAACTACTGAAGTTGCCTCTGAGCAGGGGGTAACTCAGAAAGAACTGAATGAAGTGAGAAATCATGTTGATTTCGGGAGCAAGCATGTTGCAGGCATGTGGAACAAGTCTCTGAGGTGGGAGCATGCCTGGCATATTGAAAAAGCATCCAGGAGGCTAGTGTGGCTCCAGCACAGTGAATGGGGGGCCATTAGGTTATTGAGGTAATCAGGCCCACCTCATGTAGGGCCTTATAGGCTTTTGCACAGACTTTAGTGTTTTACTCTTGGTGAGATAGGAAGTCATTGGAGAGTTTGGATCAGGGAAAGGACAAAATTTATCTATATTTTTGTAGGATCACTCTAGCTGCTGTGTGCAAAATAAAGCTGTTAATGGGGTAAGAATAGAAGCAGAGAGACTGTTAGCAGGCTTTTACAGTGATCCATGTACACCATGAGGGTGGCTTGGATCAGGGCAGTTGTGGAGACCCTGAGGTTCTAAACACATTTTGAAGGTAGTTCTAGTAGGATTTTCTGATTAGTGGGGTATTTTCTTTTATAGCTGTTTCAAGAAGCATGCAAGCTTATTGAGGATGGGGTCTTTGCTTTATTTTACCATTGCATTCTTAACAACATAGCATAATGACATAGTAATCACACTCAGTAAATACTTTTTAAAAAAATTATTCCTTCCTTCCTTCCTTCCTCCCTCCCTTCCTCCCTCCCTTCCATCTTTAGTTGCAGTATGCGGACTTCTTAGTTGTGGCATACGTGCGGGATCTAGTTCCCTGACCAGGGATTGAACTTGGGCCCCCTGCATTGGGAGCACGGAGTCTTACCGACTGGACCAGCGGGGAAGTCCCAATACTTTTTGAACGTATGACTGAATGATGATATGTGGAAACTTAAAGTGAAGAAATGAGTAAAGAGGCAGGCAGCATAAAGATATTGTGGTAAAAAACAATGCAACAGTACGTTAAAAAAAAATATTATTCTGTAGTTTTTTTTTTTTTGTTTTTTTTTTTTTCCAGTACGTGGGCTCTCACTGTTGTGGCCTCTCCCGTTGCGGAGCACAGGCTCCGGACACGCAGGCTCAGCGGCCATGGCTCACGGGCCCAGCCGCTCCGCGGCATGTGGGATCTTCCCAGACAGGGGCACAAACCCGTGTCCCCTGCATCGGCAGGCGGACTCTCAACCACTGCGCAACCAGGGAAGCCCTATTATTCTGTAGTTTTAATACTTGGGCCTGTGATTGCCTGGAAGACAACCCTTTCATCAGTAAAAAGAAAAAATAAGTGAATTCATGTTCCTCACTTTCATCCCCTGGCTAATCTCCTTAAAGGGTTGTTAACAAGAGGAACAATGATATTAATGATATTAATGATAGCTAACATATATTGAATGTTTTCTTTGTATCAGATGCTGTGATAAGGACTTAGTATGTATTATTTAATTCTCACGAGACCCCCTCCCCCATATGGAGTAGGTGTTACTGTTACCTCATTTAACAGATGAGGAAATTGAAGGTAATATAAGCTACTAAGAGTGGTGTGGATCCAGGATTCAAGCCCAAGACTAGCTCTTAACTGCTACCCTGTCTTGCCTCTTACTTTGGAACCTTGTTTGTAGTCTTCCTCTTCCTTGCTACGATCCTAACGTACATCAAGGAACTCAAGGAACATCTTAGCCTCCCAGTTCTTAATGTTATCAGTGCCAATGATCTTTATTACTTTTCTTTTCTAATTACTCAAGCCCATGGCAGTACCTTCCATCTTCTTATCAGGCAGAATAATTTTACCTGACATGTTAAAATCATATCTCTGTGTTCCTTACCTCAACTCACTATCCTCTCAAAAACTTTCATAGTCTCACTACTTACCTTCTTTGGCCTTGCTGATTATTTTAGATTTTTAATTTTAATTTTTTCTTCTAGTCTGTCAACCTTTCTTCGCTTCGTTTCCTTTACTCTCTAACCATACATCTAATGACAGTTAATACTTGTTGAGCACTTATAATGTCTCAGGCACTGTACTAAGCATTTTATACACTGCACAATAACTCTAGACAAATAGGTGCTAATATTAGTCCCATTTTATAGGTGAGGAAACTGACATTTAGCAGGGTAAAGTGAATTTTTTAAAGTCATATAGTCAGTATTGGTTGAGACTCAAACCCACATCTATTTCTGACACCAAAACTCATGACGTTATAACCTTTGTAACCTATTGTCCTTCACCACTGTCTTCATTTAATTTACTTTCTCCCTGATACTCTGAACTCCTTTATTCTCTTATCCTTTTACTGTTCCTATCTGACAAAACCCCAAACCATAGATCAGTGTAACAGCCCACATTTTAAAATACATATATTGTTAGGTATGGGGAATTTGGGAGATTGTTTTAAAATGATTTTATTTGGCTCATAAAATTAGAAGGAAGGGTAACCTACTGGGAATTATGGGTATGGGCAAGAATGGGATCTTAGGCTAGTGGAATATGGTGAAGACTAAAAATTGCTTTCATTATAACAACTTTTTTGTTGAGAACATCATCTACAAAAAAGTATTTGTTAAAACTGCCAGTCATTTCTTGATCTAAAATAAAAGCTACCTTGCCAATACTAGCTCTTAAATGAGTAAGGACAAATTATCATAAACAAAAAGAATAGTAATATTCCAACTAAAGCAACTGGTTACTCAATAAAATTGACCAATGGGAATCTATAGCATAAGGATGGAAACTAATTTCAGAGTTCTAATTTGGATAGGTCTTTCACCTTTTGTACAGTTACTACTTGAAAATTTCCCTTCCATATACTAAAAAGAAATATACTATTATTTTCCTGTTATGTCTATTTTCATTGTTTCTATTTTGTTTCATAAATAACTTTTTGTATATATCCTCCTAAAAGTTGTTATTTCACAGGGTTTCATCTGCCCATTATGTATGAAAAGATGTATAACTGCTATTGATTTGTCGGAGCATTACCAGAAAGTGCACGCTGAAAATGAGACAAGAGGACAGGAACTTCTTCTTAATGACTCCAGTGTTACTGTGGGTCCTGAATATTTTGTTTTAGCAGCTTGGTTTTGGGTTGCTCAAAATAGCTTTGTTTTTCCTTGCCTCAGTGTTGCTTAACTTTTTCTGCTATAAGGGAATGTGGATTGCTTTAATTATGCATGCTCTAAGAAGGTTTAATAAGGAAAAGAGGCTCTTGGGAAGTTGGCTGTTCTTACTGTTTGCAGCAGTCTTTTTGTGAATCTGTAAACATATATAAAAGTTTAAGTTTATATTTTTGCATAAAATTTGCCATGAAATTTGAAATATAAAGTGAATGTTTTTTATTTCAACATTTGTAAGTTATATCTTTATTATGTAGTTAATGTTTTATTAATGAATGTTTTAAAATGCTTTAGGTTAAGATGCTTTACTCTTACACAGAAAGAGGACTTTGCATGTCAACTGTTACTGTCTTTATTTGGAAAAATATACAGCATTAGAATCTGGATCTACGACTGTTTCAGTCTTTGTTTTGATTGCCCAGACCTGTTGGAAGTGACAGAATGATATACACCTGTTATTAATCATGGGTCACCCAAATGTTCTCTGTAGTGTGTGAGGCTGGTGTATACAGAAGGCTGGGAGTGGGAGCGAGTGAGGGGAAGTGTTGCCCATTTTTAATCTGGAAAAAATTTCTCAGATGATATATCTCCTTTCTTGGAAAACTACTACAGTATTCTAAAAACAAAGGGAGACATAGCTTTTTAAAAAATTCTTTTGCAAATCTTTTAAAAGAATGAAACTTTTTTTACCATGAAAGACAAAAAAATCAGACTTACTCTTTCCTATGAATTAATGATGTATAAGAAAACGATCTGACCAAACTTTCACTTATTTAACATTAATAGAGTACCTCTTATGTGCCAGGTATTTTGGTAGGTACAGGAAATAAAAAGGTAAATAAGATATGGTCTCTATGCCAGGAAGTTTTTCTGATAGATATTTGCAAAAAGAGTACAATGTCTGATTCAGCTTGAGGGGAACTGCAGAAGAACTTGAAGAGGGGAACAATTAAACCAGACATTCTCTAGGGTGGTGGGGAAATGAGTGCAAATAGGACACCAGTTAAACTACGGAGGCAGTGTGAGCAAAGATAGAGGCATAAAAGATTCTTGGAACTCTGCTTAGCATTTTACCAGTTGTTTTTCTTACAGAACATATGGGTCAACTTTTCTTTATGGGTTAGCCAAAATCAAAAGTGACTATCTTACCTACCTGTCACTTAAATAAGAACTTTCCTTTTAACTGAAAGGACACTTGGTACAATAGGATATCATAAGTATCAAGTTAACCTGAGTTCTTAGCTATGGTGGATCTGAGAAAGGATTACAGATAACTGAAAACTAACAGTAAGGAATTTAATCTTAAGTCAGCACTATGTGTGTGTGTGTGTATGTGAGAGAGAGAGAGAGAGAGAGAGAGAGAGAGAGAGAAGGTGAGATATTTGGAATGATTAAGGGAAATAAAATGTAGCTGGCTATTTTGGTGTATTATTTTTTGCTGTTTTACTGTTTGTAAGTTATCTATCTAGCAACCTTAATTCCCTTGAAGATAGTTTAGAAAAAATAGAGGAGTCTCTTAATATCCAGAATTAGTATCACAAAGCCCATGAACTAAAGGTCATGTACTCTATTCATGGGACATCCCTCAGATATTCATTCTGAGCTTATTTTACTTTTTTTTTTAAAAAAATATTTATTTTTATTTTTGGCCGCGTTGGGTCTTAGTTGCGGCACGTGGCATGCGGGATCTTTCGCTGCAGCGTGCACGCTCAGTAGTTGTGGCGCGCAGGCTCCAGAGCGCATGAGCTCTGTAGTTGTGGCATGCGGGCTTAGTTGCTCCATGGCATGTGTTCCCTGCCCAGGGATCGAACCGCATCCCCTGCATTGGAAGGTGGATTCTTAACCACTGGACCACCAGGGAAGTCCCTTTACTTTTATTTTAAATGAGTGATGTGGTTTAATAAACTTTTTTTCCCTTAATCTGTCTTTCCTATCCATATCAGGCAAGTGCTGCTAGAAATAGCATAGGAATAATTTTTAGAAATGATTGTTGAAAGACAAAACAGGGTGTAAGAAAAACTATAGAATGTGGGTACAGGAATTAGAGACTTGCCAGAATTAATAGAGTGGAAGACACTCATTCAGTGATTAATATTTATGCTTCTGGGACATTAAGCAAAGGTTTAATATCATCTTTTTAAGTAGGTGAGGAAGTGCATATATGTATTTTAGAATTATTTTCATCAGAAATGTCCCAAAATTGAAGTTTTATTTAAACATGCAAGCTCTAATCACATGGAAAAGTTACTTAGGTGGAATATTTCTAAATATGTATTACTGAATTTCTAAAATTTCTCTTTAGGGATGAATCAGTTCTTTCTGGAGTATTAACCTGGTGATGTTTAGAAGCTTTAAGAAAGTATGGCATACCCTAATGGGATCATTAGCTTTTTGGCGTCCTTGGGTATCTGGAGCCAAAACCTGGAAGTAAAGACAGTGGTCAAAAAGCCAAAGTTTTGAAGATTAAATAGCATAATTGGGATGTGGATTTCCTGAGGAACACTGTAATTTGCCTTCTAGTTACTAGCAGAAGCTGAGACACGAAAGAGAAATGACAAGCTAAATATTATAGGGGTTTATGTGCTGTTGCACTAAAAGCATGTTAACTAGTGTGGTACAGCAGTTACTGGGCAGAAGTTATAAGAATACCAAATAGAGCTTAATATAGAGCCATTATGAAATATGATGGTAGATAATAGATGGCTTTGAAAAAAGATAATACCAAGTAGATTAAAACACAGGCTGGGGGCATTCATTCATTCAGAAGACAGTGCTGAGCATCACATATCTGGATCCTAATGGCATTATTCTGATGTCCAAAGGCGCATCCTCAGTACTACTGTCTTTGCTTACTTTAGGAGTTTCATAAGACATCATTGCATTCATTCACCTGTAGTGCCCCTGCCCTTCACTCTGGCTCTGTGATCAGAACATACCTCTGTTTCCCAAATGCAGCATGACTGTGTTTCATACCTTTTCCTATATCTTTGTTCATGCTCCTCCATGTGCTTAGAATGCCTTTATTTCTGACAAGTAAATTCCTATTCAGTACCTAATTCCAGTGTCTCATATAGACATATTTCTACATATATGTATATACACACATACATAATATGTATGTGTTTGTGTGTGTGTGTGTGTGTGTGTTTAGTTTTTGGAAAGCATTAACTGCTGCTGCAGGCAGATTTGGATATTCCTCTTGTGTTCCTGTAGTTCTTTAAATATATCAATACTTCTGTTATACCATTGTCTGGTAATGTTATGTTCATTGAGCCTTGATTCTGCCATATGATGTGCATAAATGATGTGAAGGTATGTTATTTGTATAGCACCCAACAAAGGAGCAGAAGTTATTTGTTTATTCTTAGTTTTTATGTGTCCGGAGTACTTATTACTTAGCTCAGTCTATCCTTTGGAAGGTTTTATAATCTGCAAGCTGTTAAAGCTCTTCTGTTTTTTTGCCAAATTCTGCCCGCCAGGTTCATTCATATTTCATTAAATAAGTACACTCTGTAGAAAGTATATGGTATGTTCAAAATACTGCACTAGCCATTAGGGAAATGTAGATTAAAAGCTTCATTGTGTTGTGCATTATAGTGGATGTAGAAACTTGACAAACTGATGATGAGAATGCTGGAGGAAAAAAGCAATATATGCAAAGGCGTAAAAATGTGAGATACTGTGGTGTGTTCAGGGAAACATAGGTGCTTCAGTATAGTTGAAGCATGTTATATAGAGTAAGGAATGTCCAGAGATCAGATTGGTTAGGTCATTGGGGAACTATACCTGCAGGACCTTGTATGCCATAACTATATAATAATTCTGGGATTATTTATAAGTTTTTAATATTTTATGGGACTATATATTAATTTTAAGCTTTTATAGTGTTAATCTTAAGTTAGCAAGGAATTTATTGATGAAAATACTTCTCAACCATTGTAGATACTCTGTGGTAATTATGAGTTATTTATATTACCTTTTTTCTCAATGATCAGAGTGCTTCATGTTCTTAATATTTTGGTTATTCCTGTGCAGTAGATTGGAGCAGATATCGTTTTACTGAGGGAGATATCTAGAGAGATGGAGGATATGATGGCAAGTCTTCTCAACTAGACTTCTAGATTAGAACTAACTTCTCAGATTAGAATTCTATACTCTAGCCATTAATTTATTCAACCTAAAAGATGGTTGTAAGGGTTTTAAAAAACATTTTGTAAACTGCAACCAGGATAGGCAGTGATGTACCTTTGCACAGTACCAGAATTTGGGCTTAACACTGTAAATTACAATTTACCTGTTGGTATGAATAATACATATGACTGTATTTAATAACATACAAATGGTTATTTTGCAATACTAAATACTATTTTGAAACCTTTTTCTGTAGGGTTTCATATGTCCGCAGTGTATGAAATCTCTTGGATCCGCTGATGAACTTTTCAAACACTATGAGGCAGTCCACGATGCTGGTAATGATTCGAGTCATGGAGGAGAAGCTCTGGCTCTGAAGCGGTACAGTATAATAGTTTTGAAGTGTAATGTAGTGAATGCATGTGATATCATTGTTTTATCATGAATACTTAGTTTTCGAAAAGAGTAGTGTTTTTATATTATTTAATTTAAATCTATTTTCTTTTAGCATAGCCTTCATCTTTTATTGTTATAACCAATCCTATCCTTGACCAAAAACTATCTATACCAGCATCTACAATATGGTTCACTGGTTTATATTTTTAATAAAGATTGTGATTTTTTAAAAGGTTAAATTTGATTTAGCAATTCTGCTTAATAAAGAATGATATGCTTTGTTTAGAAGATTTTACAGTAAGTTGTTAAAATAATGAATTTAGCAAAGAATTAAATTGAATAATTATTAAAAAAACATTTTTTTTGTAATCACCAGTATAACAGCAAGCACACATAACACATTCTACTTCTTGACAATTTTGCCTGACCATTTTAAGAATTAAACTAAAATATAATTAATTAGAACAGCATTCAACAGTATGACTTTGCTTTTCTTCTTCTACTGGTAAGGACTCTTGTCTTATATTCCCACTAAGGAAGAAAACTTGATTTTATTCTACTTATAAAAAATTGTTTTTCATGTTTTTCTTTAAAAAAAAAAGCCTCTTAGTTGGTTAATATGCTATAGCATAAAGGACACCACATTAAGGAAAAGTATTATGACCACATTTTGGTTGATAGATACGTAGAACTATAAAATATGGTTGTTTTAATTTATTAAAATATGTGGGAAAACCAGAGCTTTTGGGAAATATGAATCTTCCCTTTTACATGACTATTAGTGCTCTTTAGGATTTTAATGTATGAGTCAATAATTTTGGGTACTGTTCTTTTGTCATTTGTTAGGAGATAGATATAAAATATATACTTATATATAAATGTTTATATATTTAGTGTCAGTTTAACAGAGTTGCTTTCTCAGCTGTGAATTAGTGCCGAATACATGAACTTTCAACATAAAAAGATCCATAGTCTACCTGTGTTCTTGCTTCTTAACTTTTCATCCAATGTTTAGCTCACTAAAACCTGGTTTTTGCCCTATGATTCTCCTGAAAATACTTCTTCAAAGGTCAACGGTAAAAAAAAACCTGGATTATTTTCAGTTTTTATTTTACTTGACCTCTGTTTTGGTTATCTATATAACTGTGTAACAGTCCACTCCAAACCTAGTGGTTTAAAACTGTAACTCTGTATTACTTCTCATGATTCTTTGATTTGACTGGATGGTTCTGCTTTAAGTTATGTAGAGTTGAGTGCTGGGAAGGCCAGAAGGTCCAAAATGACCTCACATTCACGGCTGGGAGATGATGCTGGATGCTGGCTGTCAGCTCAGCTGGGGCTGTATATCAGGGGACTCAGTTTTCCTTCATGTAGGCCTCTCTATGCTGCTGCTTGGACTTACAGGCCAGCAATTGGGTTCTAATAAAGAGCATTACAAGAGGAAAGAAACAGAAGCTGCCAGTTATCTTAAGGCCTGGCTTCAAAAGTTTCAGAGTGTCACTTCTGCCATATTTTATTGGTCATAGTAGCTACAGGAGTGCTCAGGAAACTGAGGGCCAGCTCAGATTGAAGAGGCCAAGAAGTAAGCTCTATCTTTCAGTGGAGGAGTGGCTTCTGTGTATACGAAGGGAAGAACTTGATGGCAGCCATCTTTGTAGACTATTTATTACAATCTCTGCACAATTTGGTTCTTTTGGCTCTCTTTCCTTCTACTCTTCTGAGACAGCACATCATTGTGATAATTCTTTCTTGATCTGTTTAATGTACTCCCTTCCTCTATATAATGTACTTGGGGTAATATCCATATCCATGACTTCCTCCTAAACTACATCTCCAACCTAGAATTATCTCCCAAGTTGCCTACTAGGTATCTTCTCTTAGATGTTCCAAAGGAACATCTCCCTGTTGACATTTGTAAACAGGGTTCATTATATTTCCTTCTAAACCTTTTCCTTACCTACTGTTACATCTTCTGGTTAATGGCAACATTATCTTTCCACCAAGTTACTAAAGCCAGAAAATTGGATATGCTCATTTTTACACACTTACCCTCCCCTATTTGATCTGTCACAAAGTTTAGTTAATTCTATCTCCTTAAAAGCTCTTATAACCCTTTTTTTTTTTTTTTTTTTTTTTTTTTTGCGGTACGCGGGCCTCTCACTGTTGTGGCCTCTCCCGTTGCGGAGCACAGGCTCCGGACGCGCAGGCTCAGCGGCCATGGCTCACAGGCCCAGCCGCTCCGCGGTATGTGGGATCCTCCCAGACCGGGGCACAAACCTTTGTCCCCCGCATCGGCAGGTGGACTCTCAACCACTGCGCCACCAGGGAAGCCCCTCTTATAACCTTTTTTTATCTTCCCTGCTACGGCTTAGTTTAGGCTTCATCATCTCTCACTCAAAAATATTTTTCAGTATTTATAGTTAGCTCTCTCCCTATGTATTGTACCTCTCTACTTAACTCTCCATGTTGCTGCCAGACTAGTATTCTTTTTCTTTTTTTAAAAAATAAATTTATTTATTTTATTTTTGGCTGCATTGCGTCTTCGTTGTTGCATGTGGGCTTTCTCTAGTTTCAGTGAGCAGAGGCTACTCTTCGTTTTGGTGCGCGGGCTTCTCATTGCAGTGGCTTCTCTTGTTGTGGAGCACGGACTCTAGGCGCATGGGCTTCAGTAGTTGTGGCATGCAGTCTCAGTAGTTGTGGCTCACGGGGTCTAGAGCGCAGGCTCAGTAGTTGTGGCGCACGGGCTTAGTTGCTCCACGGCATGTGGGATCTTCCCGGACTAGCGCTCGAACCCATGTACCCTGCATTGGCAGGCGGATTCCTAACTACTGTGCTACCAGGGAAGCCCCAGACTAGTATTCTTAAAATGGAAATTTGATTGCTTTATTCTGAATATTAACTTTCACTAGTTTCTCATTGTTTATGGAATAGTCAGTGTATACTTTTCCAGGTTTATTTGTTATTATATGTGTTCTTCCCATCTTCCTGTACCTCTCCAATTTCTTAAAATTACATCCTGCCCTTCTATAACATATTGGGTAGCATGTGACTATGGGCAAGATATGTCTTCTAGATCAAAGCCCACGTGACTTAGGTGGGTCATGAAACCTTTTTGTTTTAAAGCTCTACAGTTAACATATGACAAACTGAGAATTCCATCAACATCAATCATATATATGAAACGTGATGCATTAGTTTTCTTGGGTCCAGATTTTAAAATTAGATGTATGGATAGCATATGCAGAATACAAAATTCAAATGGTTCAAAAAATTATGTGGTATAAATTGACTCCTTGCCACCCTTTCCCCCTAGCCTCTTACTTATCATCAGTTTCTTGTGTATATTTACAGAGATAGTGTATGCATGTATACACATATGCTTATATCTGTGTATATATAAAGAAATATATAAATGTATGTAATTACATAAAAGAGAAGTTCTGCATTGTCCTATACCTTTTGTTTCTCTGTGTATCTTATGGATTGTTTCATATCAATGCAGGTAAAGCTATCTCATTCTTCTTAATGACTGCATGGAATTTTATCATTCTCCTGATCATAGCATTTAGGCTATTTCCAGTGTTTTGTAATTATAAATGTTGTGGTATATGTCCTTGTGGACATAACATTTGCACATGTTTGAATATATCTGGAAGATAAATTTCTAGAAATGGAATTTTTGGATAAAGTTTCCCTTTAAAATTTTGATTGATGTTTCCTAATTTTCTTTTGTAAATACCCTAGATTGCTTTGATATGTTACACGTTTCAAAAGATTTTCTTTGCTAGGCAAATTGCTTCAAAAATTTGTTAAGTGGCACTTTTTAAAAGATTAATTGGAGTAACTGAGCCCACCCAATTAGAAGTTGAATTGGAATTATCTTCCTTTATCTTCCTTGCAATTTCATTCAATTTAGTATTAGCCTTTCAAGAATATTGTTATTAATTCCTCTCTTCATCATTTTAGTTTATACATAGAGTTGGAAGATTAATAAAGAGTAGGGAAAACTTAAAACGTATATACACTTTTCTATACACATATTAAAACTAAGTGTTCCCTGTGTTCTTCTCATATTAAGACTAAGTTGGCAGGTGGTTTCTACAAGTTGGGTAAGTTCCTAGGGCCACATGGGAGAGAGGGAGGGGAGGGGAGACACACACACACACACACACACGAAGTAAAGAAAACTAATGAAAGTGTCATAAAAAGACAAATTTTAAGAGTCAACAAAAGAAACAGGAATCTATTATCCAGTTTTACTTTTGTATTCAGAGATTAATGACGTCACCTCAAAGTTTATCTCCATCATGAAGTGCTTGTAAGTAGAAGTGATCACTATCTTTATGCCTCTGTTTTTTTAAAAAATTAATTGATTTATTTTTGGCTGCATTGGGTTTTTGTTTCTGTGTGTGGGCTTTCTCTAGTTGCGGCGAGTGGTGGCTACTCTTTGTTGTGGTGTGCGGGCTTCTCATTGCGGTGGCTTCTCTTGATGTGGAGCATGGGCTCTAGGCGCTCGGGCTTCGGTAGTTGTGTCATGCGGGCTCAGTAGTTGTGGCTCGTGGGCTTTAGAGCACAGGGTCAGTAGTTGTGGCGCACGGGCTTAGTTGCTCCACAGCATGTGGGATCTTCCCGTACCAGGGATCGAACCCGTGTTCCCTGCATTGGCAGGTGGATTCTTAACCATTGCACTACCAGGGAAGTCCCTATGTCTCTGTTTTTATTTTTATCATAGAACTGATGGTCTGTTACTCTTCTTTCCATGTTTACTTGCCCCATTAAACTGAACAACTTGAGAGTCTGGCATAGACAAGTTCTGTTGAATAATGAAGTAATTCTTTACATATGAATGGCTACCAAAGGTAGAGGACTTATTTCTCCATCTTTCACATTTTTCTTTGTTGGCAATTTCCTTCTTTTTCTATTATTAACCATGTTTCACAGATGAAGCTGACTCTGTTATTTGTTCTCTACCCCCACTCCCATCCTAGAGAATAATTCTCGCACCAGTATGTCCCATTATCTTTTACTTTCTGATAACGCTTGTGCTGGTGTGGACTTGGTCTTCTGAAACATTAGAACTGATCCTGTTCTGTTCCCTTTGTACTAGAATCAGTTAACTTGAGTATTCCCAATCAGCTCAGTTCAGTTTTGTGTCTTCTACCATGGCAGCCATTGGAGTGGCGTGGAGGAAGGAGAGTCCCTTTTTCTGCTATTTATAATCCAACAGGGGAAGATATGTTCCTCATATCCACAAGAATAATCCTAAATGTGTTTTCTCATGGAATCTTTTTCCTGCATTAGGTCCTTGAGGTGTCTGCTCACCATTCTTTGTCAGACTGACAGAGAATTAGGTGAAGTGAACAGAATGTGAAGTTTTGACAGGAAAGAGCATTTCAGACTCAAGAAGCAGAAAGAAGCCAGAATTGTTAGAGCTAAAGTAATGAGGGTGAGAGTGGTAAGGCAGGGAGTAGATTGTGCAGATTTTATAGTCCTTGTTAATGAGTTTAGATTTTACACTACTGCAATAGGAATCTATTGATGCTTATTGCTGGTAAATTAATGGGAGATATTTTGCTTTGGGCTCAGGTTCTTGACAGTCAGTTTTATCATTTCCATGAGAAAATGTTCTTCCCTTTATAGACAATGTGCTTTAGGAATAAAATTATTTTCCCAAGGATTTTATATATATATGTATGCCACTATACATAAAATCTATAGTATTTTTTTAAGACTTGAGAAAATTAGAATACTAATATGCAGTCACTGGCCATGATTTGTTAAAGAACATTAACTATTAATTCCTTTTTTTTCAACTTATGTTTAGAGATGACATAACACTACTCAGACAAGAGGTCCAAGACCTACAGGCTTCACTTAAGGTAAGACTAAAAATGATTATACTTGTTTATTTTCAGTGTTTCAGATAAATAAAATCTTTTACAATTTACTAATTAAAAACTGTTTTCTTCTCTTAGGAGGAAAAATGGTACTCAGAAGAATTAAAGAAAGAATTAGAAAAATTTCAAGGGCTGCAGCAGCAAGTAATTGCTTTTAAATACTTGAAGTGTGTTATTAGTTGTTTATTTTCATTGTTGAAAATTAAGCATTATACTTTTTTGTAAACAGGTGGCCTGATATGAATAACTTCCTAATTTGTTTCTCTGTGTATTAGCCTACATGTATATCCTTTGTAGTACTAATGAATGCAAACCAATATAACTAATATGTGGGAAGGTCAGATGTAACTCCTTAAAGGTGCTCCATTAAGAATCATTTACCTATGGATTGTTTAAAACATTATTCTTATTTTCTGACAATATACCTAAATGGTTAAGAAATATAGGTTCAAACAGTAGTGAAGCTCTTCAAAGCATTTGTGTTTGTGACAAATTAGAAATCACTAAAATGTCTGTTAATAAGGACAGAACCATTAGTAGCTGCTTACAGTTTATATTAGTGGAGATTGTTTGAAAACTTGGGAAAACTGATGTATTAATGATGTTAAAAAACATTTGTGTCTTTGTACACACACAGGCACATATGTACTATACAACTTTACATAAAAATAATATATAGGGAAAAGAACAAGCAAATCATTGTGGTATCAAAAGTGGTTATTTTGAGGGATTTCACTTGATATCTTAGATTCTTTATATATATATATGTTCTTTATAGCTTAATGTATTTTCTAAACAATGTCTTAACCAATTATGATTTTTATACTAAAATTATTTTGACTTTTATACTAAACTTACATAAAGAATCATAGAATAATGAATTTTACCAAATACATATATAGTTTTCATTTATAAGAATAAAACTGACACCCTTTAACAATAGCTCTACTACTTTTATAGAGTAATTAGTGATCCCTGTGCACATTATCTTAGCACATTATGACTCCCAGTTGGTCTTTTTGTCTTTTCACCAAAAATTGTGATTTAGACTAGGAAAAAAACAAATAAATGGATAAAAAAGATATCAGTCTTATTACTGCTCAGCTTCTATAATTGAGGACGCATTAAAGAGGTTTTTAGTAATCCAAAATACTTATAGTTCACTTATGTGTGTTTTACATAGATGCCATTAACAATCATTCAAACATGAGCTGTATTATTTTCCGCACCTGAAAACACAGAGGAAATTGTTTACTATATTTGATACGGCTATTTTACATTTATAATATAAATTAAATACATTCCCACAGTGCAATTGCCTTGATAAGAAATTTACCTTTGGGGGAAAATGTATTTTAATTACTGATGATTATTAGCAATCAGTATGTCTAAATCCAATGTATAGGAAAATAAAAAGTCAGATGTACTATGAGATACCTTATGAAACTTTTTCAGGTATATGTAATTCTTTAGAATATGGGAATAATGACTAGGTGGTATATTATTTTATTCCTAATGCATGGGATAAATTAAACCTTATGGAATACATTCTTTATTTCGGCTCCTTTAAAGACAATTTATAATCTGGAATTAAAAATTTATGTTTTTAAAGCCAATTTTTTAGTAGTGTTAGTTTCATGGCATATTTCAGCTTATGAAAAGTTTTGACTATTATAGGATTGAATCTTGTCTGCTAACTTAAGTATTTGCTTTAGAATCTATTTTTATAATTGTGATAGTTTATGTTACTTATTACTGTATTTATGGAATTTAAGATGCCATCTTGGCAAGACTCATAAAAATTTAATATATGTTAACATAAAATAATTCTTAGAATCAGTGAGCTACAGTTACATCATTATTCCAGACTGCCTAGTCATACCTTAGAGATCTAGAAGAATGTGAGCAGGCCAAGATTTGATTTTCATCAAAATCTTGCTACTTACCTGACAGAATGTGGATTTCAGAGATTTTTTTCACATTGGCAATTGTAACAGTATTGTCTTTTCCTTTTAATGTATTTGTTTATGTTTTTTGTTTTCATTGAGGACTCTAAACCTGATGGATTAGTGACTGATTCATCAGCAGGTAACTTTACTTGAAGCTGTTAATTTTTCATTTTTCTTTTTCTTCTTTCTCATCCTTTCTTTCTTTTTCTGTGATGCTTGCTACATGAATTTTATTTTGTGATTATACTTTATGGCTTTAAAACAGTGAAGACAACAGTCATATTCTAGGCTGAGAGTATCTGTTACCTGTGAACTTTGTAACTTAATCAGTTAATGAAATCTTAGTCCTGTTTTAGTTCATTATATTCTGAAGTTAGAAAGAAACTTCTGAAATATTACATTAATATGGTGGTTAATGAAAATTTAGATCTGTATTAAAGAGCGATGCAGTTTTTTCTCTTGAAATAAAAAAATGATGAAACTAGCATCTTGGTAATGGACTTTAACTGGAGGAATGCTCAATGAATAATCAAAATTATATTTTGAGATTAGCTATTGTATTTAATGTCCCTCTGAAATCCCTT
Source organism: Delphinus delphis (assembly GCF_949987515.2). Classification (NCBI taxonomy): domain Eukaryota; kingdom Metazoa; phylum Chordata; class Mammalia; order Artiodactyla; family Delphinidae; genus Delphinus; species Delphinus delphis. Next base: position 74,968,482 of record NC_082693.1, on the reverse strand, counting down.
TTCTTTATGAGAATGAAGTAGTAGGAGTTGACTGCATATTTTAATTGATTATTTTATTTAAGACCTTGATTGTTCTTAAAACAGTTCTAATTTCATTTCGCATTGTTACATTTTTCATCAGCGGTGCAGGATATATTTCTTTTTGGTCAGTTGACAGATATAGGAAAATGAGAAATGTGAAGTCACAATAATCCTTAAACAAATATTTATAAATTATTTGGGTATGATTGCTAAATATTCCTTTCATTTGTTTTACATGTTTGTAAACTATGACTTGAGCCTTAAATGAATTGGCTATGCTTAATTCTCTTTTTTTTTTAATACATTTATTTTATTTTTGGCTGCATTGGGTCTTTGTTGCTGCGTGCCGGCTTTCTCTAGTTGCGGCGAGCCGGGGCTACTCTTTGTTGCGGTGTGCGGGCTTCTCATCGCAGTGGCTTCTCTTGTTGCGGAGCAGGGGCTCTAGGCGCGCAGGCTTCAGTATTTGTGGCACATGGGCTCGGTAGTTGTGGCTAGCGGGCTCTAGAGCGCAGGCTCAGTAGTTGTGGCGCACAGGCTTACTTGCTCCGAGGCATGTGGGATCTTCCTGGACCAGGACTCCAACCCGTGTCCCCTTCATTGACAGGCGGATTCTTAACCAGGGAAGCCCTATGCTTAATTCTTAAAATATGAAGATACTCTACTAGTAATTGGCTAGTAGACACATGTTGATTGTCTTTAACTTCTACAGTGATTATAAGTAATAACAATTTAGGAAATGTAATTCACATTGTATTTGAATAATTACTGTACTTTTTTGTAGAACTACAGTCTCTGGAACAGCAGTTAGAAGAAGCCCAAACAGAAAATTTTAATATTAAGCAAATGAAAGACTTATTTGAACAGAAAGCAGCCCAACTTGCCACTGAAATTGCAGGTAAATTAAATCAGAATTATTTAGCCAATATATCAGTCTCATTACAATTTTGCCATTGTATATCCTAGAAATAAACATTGTATTTTAGTGTGATAAAGCATTTGTTATAGATTGTGGTGGTGATTACTGCCATTTAATGATAATAGAGTTGCTATATAAGTTATTTTGTTTGTTCTCCCACCTCCTCCTTTCAAAGGACTGATTTTCTCTCTAAAATTCTTCTTGAATTTTAGAGAAGATGAATTTTCTTTTGGGGTATGCTTAAAGATTAACAAGTAACATTTTGAAGAAGTTAAGTAATATAGTACAGATTTAACATTTGGTTATGCTAACAATCGCATATAATTTTTTTAACTACATATACATGCTTTTAGGTAATATATTGTATGTGATTAAGTATACATTAAAATGCTAATTAGTAATTTATCGCTGTGTGGAATTTATGTAGACAAAGACATTTGATCATTTAAAGTTTATCATTTAGCACCAGAGGGCAGACAGCAGAAGCAAGAAGAACTACAGTCATGCAGCCTGGGGAACAAAAACCACATTCACAGAAAGTTAGACAAGATGAAAAGGCAGAGGGCTATGTACCAGATGAAGGAACAAGATAAAACCCCAGAAAAACAACTAAATGAAGAGGAGATAGGCAACCTTCCAGAAAAAGAATTCAGAATAATGATAGTGAAGATGATCCAGGACCTCTGAAAAAGAATGGAGGCAAAGATCAAGAAGATGCAAGAAATGTTTAACAAAGATCTAGAAGAATTAAAGAACAAACAAACAGAGATGAACAATATGATAACTGAAATGAAAACTACACTAGAAGGAATCAACAGCAGAATAACTGAGGCACAAAAACGAATAAGTGACCTGGAAGACAGAATGGTGGAATTCACTGCTGCAGAACAGAATAAGGAAAAAAGAATGAAAAGAAATGAAGACAGCCTAAGAGACCTCTGGGACAACATTAAGCACAACAACATTTGCATTATAAGCGTCCCAGAAGGGGAAGAGAGAGAGAAAGGACCAGAGAAAATATTTGCAGAGATTATAGTTGAAAACTAACCTAACATGGGAAAGGAAATAGCCACCCAAGTCCAGGAAGTGCAGCAAGTCCCATACAGGGTAAACCCAAGGAGAAACACACCGAGACACATAGTAATCAAATTGGCAAAAATTAAAGACAAAGAAAAATTATTGAAAGCCGAAAGGGAAAAATGACAAATAACATACAAGGGAACTCCCATAAGGTTAACAGCTGATTTCTCAGCAGAGATTCTACAAGCCAGAAGGGAGTGGCATAATATACTTTAAGTGATGAAAGGGAAGAACCTACAACCAAGATTACTCTACCGGGCAAGGATCTCATTCAGTTTCGATGGAGAAATAAAAAGCTTTACAGACAAGAAAAAGCAAGAGAATTCAGCACCACCAAACCATCTCTACAACAAATGCTCAAGGAACTTCTCTAAGTGGGAAATACAAGAGAAGAAAAGGACCTACAAAAACAAACCCATAACAATTAAGAAAATGGTAATAGGAACATACATATTGCTACTTATCTTAAAAGTGAATGGATTAAATGCTCCAACCAAAAGACACAGGCTCGCTGAATGGATACAAAAAGAAGACCCATCTATATGCTGTCTACAAGAGACCCACTTCAGACCTAGGGGCATATACAGACTGAAAGTGAGGGGATGGAAAAAGATATTCCATGCAAATGGAAATGAAAAGAAAGCTGGAGTAGCAATACTCATGTCAGATAAAATAGACTTTAAAATAAAAAATGATACAAGAGACAAGGAAGGACACTACATAATGATCAAGGTATCAATCCAAGAAGAAGATATAACAAATATAAATATATATGCACCCAACATAAGAGCAGCTCAATACATAAGGCAACTGCTAACAGCTGTAAAAGAGGAAATCGACAGTAACACAGTAATAGTGGGGGATTTTAGCACCTCACTTACACCAATGGACAGATCATCCAAAATGAAAATAAATAAGAAAACACAAGCTTTAAATGACACAATAGACCAGATAGATTTAATTGATATTTATAGGACATTCCATCCAAAAACAGCAGATTACACTTTCTTCTCAAGTGCGCACAGAACGTTCTCCAGGATAGATCACATCTTGGGTCACAAATCAAGCCTCAGTAAATTTAAGAAAATTGAAATCATATCAAGCATCTTTTCTGACCACAACGCTATTAGAGTAGAAAAACATAAAAAACACAAACACATGGAGGCTAAACACTATGTTACTAAATAACCAAGAGATCACTGAAGAAATCAAAGAGGAAATCAAAAAATACCTAGAGACAAATGACAATGAAAACACCATGATCCAAAACCTATGGGTTGCATCAAAAGCAATTCTAAGAGGGAAGTTTATAGCAATACAAGCCTACCTCAAGAAACAAGAAAAATCTCAATCTAACCTTACACCTAAAGGAACTAGAGAAAGAAGAACAAACAAAACCCAAAATTAGCAGAAGGAAAAAAATCATAAAGATCAGAGCAGAAATAAATGAAATAGAAACAAAACAATAGCGAAGATCAATAAAACTAAAAGCTGGTACTTTGAGAAGATAAACAGAATTGATAACTCATGAAGAAAAAGAGGGAGAAGATTCAAATCAATAAAATTAGAAATGAAAAAGGAGAAGTTACAACAGACACTGCAGAAATACAAAGTATCCTAAGAGACTACTAACAGCAACTCTATGCCAAAAAAATGGACAACCTGGAAGAAATGCACAAATTCTTAGAAAGGTATAACCTTCCAAGACTGTACCAGGAAGAAATAGAAAATATGGATAGACCAATCACAAGTAATGAAATTGAAACTGTGATTAAAAATCTTCCAACAAAAGTCCAGGACCAGATGGCTTCACAGGTGAATTCTATCAGACATTTAGAGAAGAGCTAACACTCATCTTTCTCAAACTCTTCCAAAAAATTGCAGAGGAAGGAACACTCCCAAACTCATTCTATGAGGCCACTATCACCCTGATACCAAAACTAGACAAAAATACTAAAAAAAAAGTTACATACCAATATCACTGATGAATATAGATGCAAAAATCCTCAACAAAATACTAGCAAACAGAATCCAGCAACACATTAAAAGGATCATACACCATGATCCAGTGGGATGTATCCCAGGGATGCAAGGATTTGTCAGTATACGCAAATCAATCAATGTGATACACCATATTAGCAAATTGAAGAATATAAACCATATGATCATCTCAATAGATGCAGAAAAAGCTTTTGACAAAATTCAACACCATTTATGATAAAAACTCTCCAGAAAGTGGGCATAGAGGGAAACTACCTCAACATAATAAAAACCATATATGACAAAACCACAGCCAACATTGCTCTCAATGGTGAAAAACTGAAAGCATTTCCTGTAGGATCAGGAACAAGACAATGATGTCCACGCTCACCACTATTATTCAATAGTGGCAATATTGCCACGGCAATCAGAGAAGTAAAGAAATAAAATGAATACAAATTGGAAAAGAAGAAGTAAAACTGTCACTCTGCAGATGACATGATACTATACATAGAGAATCCTAAAGATGCCAGCAGAAAACTACTAGAGCTCATCAGTGAATTTGGTAAAGTTGCAGGTACAAAATTAATGCACAGAAATCTCTTGCATTCCTATATGCTAATGATGATCTGAAAGAGAAATTAAGGAAACACTCCTGTTTACCATTGCAGCAAAAAGAATAAAATACCTAGGAATAAACCTACCTAGGGAGACAAAAGACCTGTATGCAGAAAACTATAAGACACTGATGAAATAAAGATGATACCAGCAGATGGAGAGATATACCATGTACTTGGATTGGAAGAATCAATCTTGTGAAAATGACTATACTACCCAAAGCAATCTACAGATTCAAAGCAATCCCTGTTGAATTACCAATGGCATTTTTTACTTAACTAGAACAAATCATCTTAAAATTTGTATGGAGACACAAAAGACCCCGAATAGCCAAAGCAGTCTTGAGGGAAAAAAACAGAGCTGGAGGAATCAGACTCTCTGACTTCAGACTATACTGCAAAGGTACCGTAATCAAGGCAATATGGTACTGGCACAGAAACAGAAACATAGATCAATGGGACAAGATAGAAAGTCCAGAGATAAACCCACGCACCTATGGTCAACTAATATATGACAAAGGAGGCAAGTATATACAATGGAGAAAAGACAGTCTCTTCAACAAGTGGTGATGGGAAAACTGGACAGCTACATGTAAAAGAATGAAATTAGAACACTCCCTAACACCATACACAAAAATAAACTCAAGATGGATTAGAGACCTAAATGTAAGACTGCACACTATAAAACTCTTAGAGGAAAACATAGGAAGGACACTCTTTGACATAAATCACAGCAAGATCTTTTTGATCCACCTCCTAGAGTAATGGAAATAAAAACAAAAATAAACAAATGGGACCTAATGAAACTTCAAAGCTTCTGTACAGCAAAGGAAACCATAAACAAGACGAAAAGACAACCCTCAGAATGGGAGAAAATATTTGCCAACGAATCAACGGACAAAGGCTTAATCTCCAAAGCATATAAACAAGCTCATGTAGCTTAATATTAAACAAACAACCCAAACCAAAAATGGGCAGAAGACCTAAATAGACATTTCTCCAAAGAAGACATGCAGATGGCCAAGAAGCACATGAAAAGCTGCTCAACATCACTAATCATTAGAGAAATGCAAATCAAAACTGCAATGAGGTATCACCTCACACCAGTTAGAATGGGCATCATCAGAAAATCTACAAACAACCAATGCTGGAGATGGTGTGGAGAAAAGGGAACCCTCCTGCACTATTGGTGGGAATGTAAACTGATACAGCCACTATGGAGAACAGTATGGAGGTTCCTTAAAAGTAAAAATACGATTACCATATGACATAGCAATCCCACTACTGGGCATATACCCAGGGAAAACCACAATTCAAAAAGACACATGCATCCCAGTGTCCATTGCAGCACTGTTTACAATAGCCAGGTCATGGAAGCATCCTAAATGCCGATTGACAGACGAATGGATAAAGAAGTTTTGGTACATATATACAATGGAATATTACTCAGCCATAAAAAGGAACGAAATTGGGTCATTTGTTGAGACGTGGATGGATCTAGAGACTGTCATATAGAGTGAAGTAAGTCAGAAAGAGAAAAATAAATATCGTATATTAATGCATATATTTGGAACCTAGAAAAATGGTACAGATGAACTGGTTTGCAGGGCAGAAATTGAAACAAAGATGTAGAGAACAAACATATGGACATCAAGCAGGGAAAGCGGCGGGGGTTGGGGGTGGTGGTGGGATGAATTGGGCGATTGGGATTGATATGTATACACTGATTTGTATAAAATTGATGACTAATAAGAACCTGCTGTATAAATAAATAAAATAAAATTCAAAAAGTAAAAAAAATAGTTTATCATTTAATGTAATCAGAAGTATAATTTTATTGTATATGTTTATGGTTATCAAAGGAATGTGAATTAGAGTGATATATAGATATATACTGGAATATACAAGAATTTATAAAACTGTTCTTCCCTAGAGTTAATGTCATGTCATTTGTATAACTATCTTTAATTAGATGTAAAGTCAAAATATGATGAAGAAAGGAGTCTTCGAGAAGCTGCCGAACAAAAAGTGACCTATCTAACAGAAGAATTAAACAAAGGAGCAACTATAATTCAAGATCTAAAGACTGAACTGGTAATTTAGAAGCCATTTATTAGAATGTACCTTATTTGAAATCGAAAAATTAAATGTATACACTGATGAAACATTTTTGGAAGTACAGCTTGAGTAGAATGGAGGAAAGAAAAAAATTCCCTTTAGTTTTTCCACATAAATGTATATACTTTATATGATTTTTAAAGTAAAAATGGAATTTTATGACACATAATTTATGACTTTAACATTTTTGTTGTTTCTATCTTAATATCGTGTCTTTTTTAGTAGTTTCCATATTTGCATCTCTGATCTTACCATCCCTTGAACTTTAGTTGTATAAATTTATACTTTTCGGGTACTTCTGATTGCATTTCTAGCTTTCATTTCAAATTCAACAAGTATAAAATCAAGTCATCCTGTTTCCTCTGTAACTGTATTTCTGTCATTGGTACCATGTATTTTCATCACTCTCCCCAGGCTTAACAACTTTGGATCTGTCCTAGCCTCCTTTCTGTCCTTTATTTAGCACTCAAGAAATATATGAATAAATGAATCAACTGTATTCAACCTGCAACAAACCCAAATTATGCTTATACCTGTTCCTTCTTCATGTTATTGACCAGTTTCCTAGGATAAAAAAATGAAGGAATTTAGCATTTATCAAGTGATTGTTATCACCAGTGGGTGTACTTTGTGAAGGAAAGGAAAGCAATTAAAGTGCTAAGGATAATTGTGAATTTGTGGTTTTGTACCTTGAGTGCTAATACTATCAAGTATAAGATAGAGCGGGAAAAGGAGAGGGTGGTTGGGGGAAGACATCAGTGTTTGATGTTTGGAATCTAGTAATTGATATTAAAGATTGTTTTATTTTGATTTATTAGTAGTAAAACTATTTTAAAAATGTGTGTTGGCCTTCCCTGGTGGCGCAGTGGTTGAGAGTCCGCCTGCCGATGCAGGGGACATGGGTTTGTGCCCCGGTCCGGGAAGATCCCACGTGCCGCGGAGTGGCTGGGCCCGTGAGCCATGGCCGCTGAGCCTGCGTGTCTGCTCCGCAGCGGGAGAGGCCACAGCAGTGAGAGGCCTGCATACCACAAAAAAAAGAAAAAAAAAAGTGTGTTATTTTAGTTTCACTGTGATTTTTAATTAAAATGTGTTGTTTCACAGCTTCAGAGACCTGGAATAGAAGATGTTGCTGTGCTTAAGAAAGAACTGGTACAAGTTCAAACGCTAATGGACAACATGACCTTGGAACGTGAGAGAGAATCTGAAAAACTCAAAGATGAATGCAAAAAGTTACAAGCAGAACATGCTCACTCACAGGTAATGAAGTTTAATGCACTTAAATGAGATTTATGTTAACTTGTTTAGTGTGCACTCTTGAGTGAAGCCAGAATTTTTCCGAGTGACCTATCAAGCAGTATTTGCCTTTCTTTCATCTGGTCTGAGTAATATTTGTATATAGTCAATATAGTCTGATAGTCAATATTTTTAATATTTGCTCTATGAAGCTAGAGCCTTAGAGAAGAATGTTTGCATACAAGAGTATTATTCTGTTTAATAAATGATGTATATTGTATAGAAATTACATTTAAAGTTAAATTTGCTCCAGACTAGTCAGTAAGTAGTAATTAAGTTTATTTCAATTTGGTAGGGGTAAAGGAAGTATGATTTCATTGTCTTCATTTGTATAACCAATGTTGTTTAGAAAAAGTATTTAAGACTTATTTTCTATTCGACTTCTTTTTCATTTATCAGTTATTTAATTTTGTGGTTGAAAGAAGTCATAAAAATCATCTAGTCTAACACTCCATCCAGGAATTCCCTTTATAGCATCTCTGATAAGTGATCTACAACTCTTGCTAGGTGGTGTAGGGGTGCATATTTCTTCCTAAGTCAGCCATTCCATTGAGTTGGCATTTGTTTCCCTATAATTTACATGCACTGGTTCCAGTTCTCAGGAATTAAACATAGTAAACTGTTCTTTTCCACATGAAATATTTGAAGACTGTTCATATTTACTCTGAGTTTTTTTCTTTTCCAGGATAAACATTCTCAGTTTCTTGTACTATTTCTTGCATGACTTTGGCCTGTAAATCCCTTATATAATTATGTCAGCATGTGACAAACTCTAGGATGTGTAGTAAATATATTTGCTTAAAAATGCCTTTGTCCTTCCTACTGTATCATAGGAGGTATTTTGTTATAACTAGTACTATGTGTAGTTCTTAAGCTCCCATATATTATGTGGACCTCTGTTTTTCATGTTTTCAGTTTAAAAAGTTGTTATAGTGACATTTCAACTTGCATCTCTTTCTTAGAGTTTTTCAGCTGGTGATCTAAAAGCCACTCTATTCATAATTAGTAACTTATTAATGAGCTATGGAGTATAAATATTATAGATAACCCATGTCATCCTTTATTTTAGTTCCTCCTGTATCTTATTAGTGGAGGAATGGTGAAAGTTTATGGGTACAACATGCATAGGCATGTGAGGCTTTATGATGCTTAACATTTCAGACTTTAAAGTTTATGAACTTCAGGTGCAGATTTCCCAAAAGTGATCTTTGTAGCCCAATGACACATAGTACCACAAATTTTCTAATAATTTCAGGGAGTTCATGAATTTATCAAAGCCAATAAAAAGCTCCTAATGTGTAATCAAGGAGAGTCTGAATCAAAGAAGTCTCATGAGGTAAAATCCCATCCAGATAATGCTTGAGTAGAAATTTCTTTTAACCCTGGAAGTTAAGTATTAAGTTTGTTTTATATTTAAGGAATCTGGGCTCAATGAGGTTAAATAACTTGTTCAAGGTCATGCACCGAACATAAAGAAGCTTGGATTAGAACTCAAGTTTGGTCTGAAACTCGTGTTCTTTCTATATCATGTTATTTCCCATTTTAGGTGGTCTGGTGATTGCCTTAGAAGTAAATTTGTGCTATTAATCTTGATCTAATACTTATTTTTATTACTTTTTATATCTTGACATATTGTATATTTGTATTGAGTATAGCTTAAAATACTTTTGAGTTGTGTCTAGTACCATTTCCACATGAAAAAAAATTACTGTCTAAATATTCCATCTCATTTATTTGTTTATAACTGTTTTTAGCTTCTGCTTACTCCTTGAAAACTGGCATGTATTTTATTAATTTATTAAAATTCATTTCTATTTATTCTCAGTTAAGTGTGTTAGTGAATTATATAACTTAATAGAAAAAAAACTATTTTATATATTACTGCTTTACTGAACCTAAAACATTGGAATCAGAAACAAAACAGTAAAAGGAGTTAAAGAAACTAAAAATGTAATGATTTGCTTGGTATTTCTCGTTGAGGCTCAAGATATACAATCTGGTATTATACATTGTTAAATATGTTCCATTCCTTTCATTAAAAATATAACTTATGAATTCATTGACATTTAAAAAATCTAGATATTTTAGAAGGCATATAGAAAAATAACTCATTCTAAAGCATTTAAAAGTACTTTTAAAATAATTAGCTTTTCTTTAGATCAGAAATTAAGGTTAATAAAAGGATTATTCCTAAAAATCTACATTATTAAACATATCAAAGCTGTCATCAACTTATATTTGGTGTTGTCTTTAATGGAAATGGTTTTTTAAGAATTTTATTTGTATTCCAAATATACTTATTTGAATCCCAATTTTTAAAGCTAATAAGGTTATAAAGAGATGGAATAAGTATGATTATACTCATGCATAGTTACTAAAGAGAGCATTTAAGTATCATTTAAAAGTAAGCTAGTATAAGAGATCAGATTTAGAGGTGTGTTTGGACTTTTTATTGTATGTTCAATGTGTACTTTTGTCAGTCTTCCACCTTTCATCCATCATTTTATTTTATTTTTTTCTGCTTTCTAATGGAGATGCTTAAACTTGAGGTAATGTGTTTTTGGAAGGCTTTTAATATTAGTACTACTTTTAATAGTACCATAGCACCATATGGCAATTTTGTGTTTTAAGGCAATCTCAGAACTTCAAACATATGCTCATTTTTGTTTTATTAATCAAGCAAATTTTTAACCATCTTTAAAATGATTATTTACTAAAACTAGTAGAATATTAGGACAATAATTATAATCTTAAAGCACTAGCAGGTTTGCGTGAAATATTTTTCCTTAATTATTTTGTAATTTAAAATTTTTTAGTAAAAATTCGATGTTAAATTCAATAATGTGGCTTCAAGGAAATGCAAACTATTTTATAGAGTCTTATATACTGTTTCCTTGTGTACAAATATCTAGTAACTTCTTGGAGATAGAATCACTCATCCCTTTAGCGAGTATTTTTTGAATGCCTGAGTGTCAGCAACTATTTTACATGTGGGGAATACAACAGTGAATAAGATACAGTGCCTGCTCTTATAAAGCTTATATTCCTTTGTGGAAACCAAATAATATATAAGTAAACCAAATCATGATAGAAAGTCAGTTAATGCTAAGTGCTATGTAGACAAACAAAACGGGATATGGACAGTAGTGGGGCTGGCAATAACGTGGGACAATGTTAGATAGAATGATCAGGGAAGGTATCCTCAAAGAGGATACATGGGAGAAGAATGAAGTAAGCAAGAAGCAGGGTGAAGAATTGGGAGCAGCATTCCCAGGAAGTGCAAGTGCTAAAGATTTCTAGCCACAAATGAGCTTGTCCTATTAACTAGTGAGGACTGTCTGTGTGACTTGAAGAACTTCTTTTTGAATTTCACCCAGTGATATTGCTATAGTGAATGTATTTATTTTCTTTGAAATTTTGTCTTCAGTCTTTATTTTTTAAAATAGAAACATATGATCACTGTCAAAAATTAAAACGACTCATAATGTGCAGTAGAGAGAGTGAAAGTGTCCTATAATTCACTCCTGTTCCTCCCCTTCCCCATAACTAAAATGTACCTTTAGGTGTATACTTTTCCCACATCTTTCTTTTTTCCCCCCTTGAGTAAAGTGAAAAATTTTAAATGCTTGCTTTTATATTTTTAAAAATTCTAGTTTAGAAACATATACATATTTAGGGTACGAAGGATACATTATAAAATTATTTATGTTACTGTATCTAAAAGGTATAAGATATAACAAAATAATTTTGGATACATTTGCTTTACATTTTCTTTGTTTAGTTCCTTTTATATGTTGGCATTTATCAGCAAGATAGATACTAGATAGATGTTACACATGGCTAACTGTATCTTATAAACTTTAATGTGGAATCATGGTATTTTAATGAAATATACTCAAAATTTGCATTTTAATACACTGTTACTTATTTCTGCTTATTATGTGTGAAATATTCTAGTAATTCCTTTGAAAGAGAGTTAGAAGTAGGGATTTAAATATGATAATTTATTTTCCTGTGTGATAAGTAGGCATTTGTACTACATGATTAAAACATACTAATTTAAAGTAGCTGGATTGTTCCTAATATTTTTATTAACATCCATAATATTGCTAATAGAAAGTGATTCTGAGGTTCAAAGTTGTTAGACATAACAAATTGAAATAAACTTCCAATACCTATATCCATTTCAACGTTACATGACCAGTTCAAGACAGAAAGCGTTTAGGATACACTTTTTACTTGAACACAGTTAAAAATACATGAATATTTAAATATTTTCTTTGAAGTATATTTTATATACATGTTTTCCTTAAAAAATCAGGTCATAAACATATCTCAGACATGCTGTCATTCCCCAAAACATTTTTGAAACCTCTTTTTATTGACTTTAAAACAGTTTGGAAAGCACTCAAAAAACTAGTTTCATTAATTTATGGTTATTAAAATAAGCCCAAGTGCTTAATCATTCAGTTCAGTTACCTTGTTTACTAGTTTGTTTCTAAAACTTTATACCTTCATCCATTATCCTTATCCCTTCATCCACAATGGATTTGGTTTTATTATAATGAGAATCCTTTAACAAAAAAAAGGGCCACACATTCTGGAAGGCTTTCCAAAAGAAGTAGCAAAAGATCACTTGGCATTATTGTCACAATAAATTAGTAGCCTTCTAAGATTTTTTCCTTGAAGATGAAAGTACTCACTTGTAATGTATGATATAGGTAATTGCCGATGTGTTCATTTAAAAAAATTAAGAAATTTATTGTATTCATATTATAGTTTATTTACTGATGAAGAATATAGGCAATTGAAAATAATCGTAATGTTAAGAATGTAAAAAGTAAAGCCAGTAAGCAGTATTAGAAATGAAAAAGTTCTCCTGTTAATATCACTTGCAGGAAACCATACTTAAAAGGCAGTACTTAGTCTCTCTCTAGTGGTTGAAGCTTTCATGTATAGGAAGCTTGTATTTCTAGGCTCTTTGCTTATCTTTCTCTTACCTTATTTATTAAATGATTAAACCATTGTTTTCATAATAGACATTAATTTTCATTTAAACAATATTAAATGCATTAAAGCAAATTCATACCCAGCTATTATTCATGGTCATAGAGTGATCCAGGTTAATGAAACTATATATAGCTTCTGTTTGATAACTTCTTTGGACAAATACTTTCCATTACAGTCCAAAAGATGAATCACCACTTTCAATGGTATTTCTATGTTGGTTGTTGCATTTAACATGATTTTGAAGTAAAAAAAAAAAAGGCTGTGCACAGAAACTGGGAGAAAATATAGACGTAACTTGGCATATCCTTTTTAAATTCAGGAGGATTAAAGTATAGAATTTAAAGCCAGTAAATTCAAGTTTGCAGTTTGGTGCTTACTTCAGACACATAAAATAGGATGTCAACTTTTCATTTCATGTATTATTAAATAAATGAAGTTGTATATTTTGGATAAATTTTAAAAATTAATTTTCAGCCAGAAAAGATGTAGAGCTGGTAAGATAAAGAATCAGGTTGAAATTTCTGAGTTATTTCAGTTCAACAACAATGACAAAAATGTATGTAATCTGAAAACCTTTGGATGCTTTCATTTCCTTTTTCATTTTAGTTTACTCTAATTTTCTTTTTTTTCCTTTTAGGCCATAATAGACCAGCTGAGGAGTGAACTTGCCAAAGGCCCCCAGGAAGTTGCTGTATATGTGCAGGAACTACAAAAACTTAAAAGTTCAGTTAATGAATTAACACAAAAAAATCAGGTAAGAATTTAAAAACTACATATAATGGTGAATTGATTTTATAGATCTTAAACTTTAATCTTGTGTATGTTATTTATATATTGGCACAGTACAGTATGACTTGTTCTGTGTGGGTTTTTTTTTTTTAAGTGTTATTTACATTCACATTGTTATGCAACCAATTTCAGAAGTCTTTTCATCTTGAAAAACTAAAACTTAACACTCATTAAACAACTCCCCATTCACTGTCTCCCCTGCCCCAAACCCCTTCTACTTTCTATATCTATGAATTTACTATTCTAAGTAACTCATATGAGTGTAATCATACAGTATTTGTCTTGTTGTGTTTGGTTTATTTCACATAGGATAATGTCCTCAAGGTTCATTCATGTTCCTACCTTTTTAAGGTTATATTACATTGTATGTATATATTGTATTATCTATCATCTGTTGCTTCCTTTTGGCTAGTTCTATTGTCAATAGTGCTGCTTTCAACATGGGTATACAAATATCTATTTGTGATCCTGCTTTCATTTTTTGGGGGGTAGATACCCAGAATTGGAATTGCTGGATTGTACTGGTAATTCTATGTTCTGTTTTTTGAAGAAATCACCATACTGTTTTCCATAGTGGCTGTATCCTTTTAAATTCCCATCAACAGTGCACAGGGATTCAACAGTTTCTTCACATCCTTGCCAACATTTGTTATTTTCTGTGATTTTTATTTGTCTTTTTTTTGAGTGTTAAGGTGGTATCTCCTCATGGTTGATTTGCATTTCCCTAATGATTAGGAGGTTGAGCATCTTTTCATATGCTTGTTGGCTATGTAATTTTCTTTGGATTGTTTGTGTTTTTGTGTTGAGTTGTAGGAATTCTTTATATGTTTTTGATATTAACCCCTTATCAGATATATGATTTGCAAATATTTCCTCTTAGGTTGCCTTTTCACTCTGTTGATTGTATCTTTTTATAAAGGAAAAACGCTCCTGTGTGTCTCTACTCTCAATACTGTACTACACCTTCACTTCTGACATCAGATGTGAGGGTGTTCCGTATATTAACAGTTGTCAACACCAGCTGGGTGTCCTACAGTTTAGCTCAGTTCTTAAACGGCTTACCTGGAGCTAGCATCGGATTCCACAGATGAAGGGTGCAGTCCTGCAGGGCTGCCTGAGCACCCCAACCCCACCTCCGCCACACATCCCAATTCACACACCAATTGAAAGTCCAGCTTGTTACTTGTACTTCTGACCAACCGGCTATATAAATGGGAGGTTCCCAATCCCCTGCCTCCGGTGTGATTAATTTGCTAGAGTAATTCACAAAATTTGGGAAGACATTTTACTTACTAGATTACTGGCTTATTATAGATGACCATAACATAAGAACAGTGAGATGGAAGAGATGCATAGGGTGAGATACGTGTGAAAGGGTTTGAAGCTTCCATGCTTTCTCTGGGTGCTCTCCATGTGTTCACCAGCTCAGAGTCTCTCAAAACCCTCTCCTTCCTACACAGACATGATTGATTAAATCATTGACCACTGGTGATTAATTCAACCTTTAGCCCCTCTTCCCTCCCTGGAGGTCAGGGTGGGACTGAAAGTTCTAACCCTTTCTTCAAGGTTGGTTCCCCTGGCAACCAACCCCCATCCTTAAGGCTTTCTAAAAAATCACCTCATTAATACGAACGCATAGGTGGTTGAAAGGGGCTTGTTAGGAATAGCAAAGGATATCTTTATTGCTCTTATCACATAGGGAATTCCTGGGGTTTTAGGAGCCTGGTTCCAGAAATGGGAACCAGGACCAAATGTATATTTTACAGTATCACACCTTTGATGCACAGAAGTTTTAAATTTGAGAGAATTCAGTTTATCAGTTATTTTTGTTGCTATGCTTTTGGTGCCATATCCAAGAAATCATTGCTAGGTTCAGCGTCATGAAGCTTTTCTTCTAATAGTTTTAGGTCTTTGACTCATTTTGAATTAATTTTTTTATAGTGTAAGGTAAGGGTCCAGTTTCATTCTTTTGCATATGGAAATTCAGTTTTCCCAGCACCATTTGTTGAAAGGACTGTCCTTTTCCTATTGAATGGTCCTGGATCCCTTGTTGAAAATCATTTGACCATGTATGTGAGTGTCTATTTCTGGGCGCTCTAGTCTTCCTCTGTTGGTCTATATGTCTTTCTTTATGCCAGTACCACATTGTTTTGACTACTGTATGTTTCAATAAGTTTTGAAATCAGAAAGTATGAGACCTCCAACTTTGTTCTTATTCTGTCATGTTAATATTTTCCGCCTTGGTTCTTTAAAGATGAACAACAGATAATATTTAGTTTTGGGATAGGGCAGGTATTGGTATCAATACTTTTTTTCCCCATGTCTTTACTTTTTTGGTGGTAGAGGAATAGGAAGTTATTAAATATTTTTACTCAGAGATATGGTGAATTTGTTGGCTTTGCTTTGATGACTTAATTAATTCTCATATCTGCTTTTACATTTAATCTGTTGTGATATGTTTGAAGCGTGTGAAGAAAATTTAGTCTCACAGATGTGTAGTTGGAAAAGGGAGGACTATCTTAATAGCCCTTTCAGATAATTGTAGCTATTTTTATTTGATATTATACTGAAACAAAAGTATAGTTTCTCAAAAGTTAATTACAGTGTAGAATATGAAACCATAGTAATGCAGTTTTTGTACTTTGTAACAATAAAATTTTTTTCTCTGTCTTGCCTTTTGCATGGGTCTTTCCTGTGCATGATTTTGTAACGTTATGCATTAGTCATGTGGAAAATATTGGTTCACTGAGTTATGCAGATTTTTTCCCCAAATATTGACACATTTCATTGTACAATATAAAACTAATCACATTTGTGAATATCACCATCAATCTTAGAATACTTTATAGGTATGAGGAAGTGTCAAGGTCACGGTGGTGGATACAAGTTTTCCAAAATTCTAAGCTTCATTTGGAAGCTTGAATTTTATCATTGGCAACCAGTACTATCAGTTCTATCCTTTGAAGTGACAGATTTTCTTCCTCCCCAAATCTGAATAGTCATAGTTTGTCTGTCATTCTTAAAAATGGTGTTTCATGGAAAAAAGCAACTAGTTCAGTTTATAATTCAATCACATAAATGCTCTTCTTTATGACAGTTATATTATTTGGTATGCAGCAGAAGTGACCCAAATATACTTCCTATTTTTTCACAGTTTTTCTTTTTTCTTGCTATTTCAAATATTGCGGCTATGAACATTCACATACAAATCTCATGCATTTGTGTAAGAATTTCTGTTATGTAGTCTCAGGTGAAATTGCTGGGTTATAGGCTATATACATAGTCAAATTTACTAGATGATCCCAAACTATTTCCCAGAGTAATTATACCAGTTTACCATTGTCCATTTTTCCGTATACTCCTGGTGCTGATTGGTTTTTAAAATTTAATCTTTTTTACATTTTATGAAAACCTCTGTGTCTCCCTACCCCATTTTTTCCCTCCTGTCAAGCTATATGTAGACAGCTTCCACATATACTCTAGTTTTATCTTTGTCCCTCAGTTTGATTTTTAATGTCTTTGAGCTCAGAGTTGACCTTCTACCTCTTGGAAATTTACCAGAGGTGTACACACAATCGATGTTTATGATCAGTGTAATTTATTTTGTATTTTTGAAGCATTAAACTATTAATAAGGGATAATGAAGCACAGATTGTGTGTATATATATATATATTCACACATGCATATATACATTCACACTATTAAAGGAAGTACTATTTTTTTTTATGAATAATACATGGACTCAAGACGGTTTAGTGTGGTAAAATTAGGATAGTTTTGATTAGGGAATAATAGGATTTTCTACTAATCTTAATAATCTTTACATAAGTAAGACTTCAAATTTTTCTTGAAGTGTTTTCCTGTGTAGGATTGTTTTCACTGGTTAGAGCAAGCACAGATGTGCATCTACCTTTTTTTATTATCCTTGCTCCCCCACCTCTCCTCACCCAAGTCCTTGGCAAACCATGATTGTTGACAGTGGTGATATCCAAGTGTTACGAATTTGGAAATCTCTGTGCCTGGTTTGTTTTTTTTTTAATTTTATTTATTTATTTATTTTATTTATTTATTTTTGGCCATGTTGGGTCTTCGTTTCGATGTGTGGGCTTTCTCTAGTTGTGGCGAGCGGGGACCACTTCTCATCGCGGTGTGCGGGCCTCTCACTGTTGCGGCCTCTCGTTGCGGAGCACAAGCTCCAGACGCGCAGGCTCAGTAATTGTGGCTCACGGGCCTAGTTGCTCCGTGGCATGTGAGATCTTCCCAGATCAGGGCTCGAACCCGTGTCCCCTGCATTGGCAGGCAGATTCTCAACCACTGTGCCACCAGGGAAGCCCTTGTGCCTGGTCTTTTGAAGGCTATTAATGAAATGCCTTGGGCAGCTTTTGTGGATCACAGGCAGCATCAAGGTGGATAGATAACATTATAAAATATAATGAATTGAAAAAATAGTTACTTTTTTGTTAATGTCAAGATTTTCAGCATTAAACCAGTGTTTTTTAATCACTGGCTTTGAAAACTTAAAAACAAGCCAGGAATCTTGAAGAAATTTCCTTTTTGGTTTCTAATAAGAATCATATGCTGACATTTAAACAAAATTCTGCAGCTCAATTTAATTAACTATTTCCATATAAATTCTGAACAAAATCATATGCTTATTTAAAGCTACTAATGTGATCAATATAGGTCATTGTAAGAGACTGAGTTATTTTTTGGGTCTCACCTCTTACCCATTTTCCATCCTTCATTGCTCTCCGCTTTCCCACAGTCTCAGTATTAAGATGTTCATAGGCCAAAGCAGAAGCCAGATATGGCAAGTAGTTGTATTGCTGTGTATTACCACTGTATTGCAAAGTGGTATATTGAGATGAACAGCATAGTACAGTGGTGAAAGGCATGTTTAAATGCCAGCTTTGTAACTGACTGGCTGTAACCCAGAGCCTCTCAAAGTCTCTTTCCTCTTCTGCTAAGAAGTACTGTTATACTTATTTGCCTCTTAGGATTGATATGAGTATTAAAAAAAGTAATAGATGTTGAAGTGCTTAGACCACTGCCTGGCTTAGAGTAAGCACCTCAGTGAATGTTTGTTGTTACTGTTTTTATTTACTGTAAGTTTTGTGATACAGAGTTGAGTCAAGACCAAGGTGGATGTTTTCCTAACTTACTGCCTAGTAAATCAGGAAAGACTCTTGTTGAAGACATAACTTTTTAGCTTAGTCTTGTTTTTTTTTTTTAAATTAATTAATTAATTAATTTTGGCTGTGTTGGGTCGTTGTTGCTGTGTGTGGGCTTTCTCTAGTAGTGGTGTGTGGGGTCTGCTCTTCGTTGCGGTGTGCGGGCTTCTCATTGAGGTGGCTTCTCGTTGCGGGGCACGGGCTCTTGGCGCGCAATCTCAGTAGTTGTGGTGCTCGGGGGCGGGCGTAGTTGCTCTGCAGCATGTGGGAACTTCCTGGATCAGGGATTGAACCCATGTCCCCTGCATTGGCAGGCGGATTCTTAACCACTGCGCCCCTAGGGAAGTCCCTTTAGCTTAGTCTTTAAGGATGCTTAGGAGCATGTCACATGGCAGAGGGGTTAATGGCATTTCATTTTGAGAGCTAGATACAGAAGGCTTGGGGACATGTAAGAGCACAAAATATAAGATGTTGGAGAGGTACAAGTAGTTCAGTTTGTTCTTTCTCACAAAGCTGTTTTGAGGAACAAACGAGATGAGATCCTTGAAACCACTTTGTAAGCTATCAAGCAATAAAAAATGCCATTCTTTTTGCATTTCTTCTCATTACCTGGGCTAGTAACAAGTGAATAACAGAGTCTAATACAGGGAAATTGTCTCTGTAAGGAAATATGTTGAAAGAACAATTGGTGAGGAAGTCAAAAGAGAACTGGACATTCGGAAGGAAAGAATTTTGCTTACTCAAATGATAATTATGTTATGAGTTAAGCTTAACATTCATTTTATAATTTAAACTTGAATAGTGTATGCTTTGGGAAGGCCTGAATTGACTCACGGAGTGTCTGAATTGTGTTGTGAAAACTTTATTGGACTTAGAATCATCATATGTGACTCTGCTACCTGGCCAAGTCATATCAGGTTCTTTCAGCTTTAGCTTCTTCATCCACAGAATGGGGATGATAATGTCTATCTCATCTTTTGTTGTAAGGATTAATATGGAGAAGTGAAAGTGCAATTACTGTTTTCTTTAATGGATTCTACTGTACTTAAAAAAAAAATCAATCTTCGAAAACCATGTATTCACTAGACTTTCTGCTTCAGATTCCATGAGAAGACCATAATAAGGATAAAAAGTTTGTGATACTAGATATAGTAAACCTTTTGCATATAAAAAATATATAATGTGAGTGGATTAGGTTATTTAAAAAGAAAGTGGTTTAGGTTCTTTTAAATAAAATTTAATTATCTCATCTGTGCAATAAAGCAGGAAGATTTTGATTAATATTTTAGGATAAGTGAATTTTAAAGTGAATGGTTGTAATGTATTTTTGCTTCTTAAAGAGTAAAGCTGTCTGAGGGGTCCTTTTTGTATAGAACTAGTAGGATTACTTGGGCACTTTATGAGTAAGCCTATGAGGAAGGCTCACTACCTCACTACTAGACTTAATTTTTGTAGCATGTTTTAAAATTATATCCCACCCAAGTATTTGTGAGCATGGTTGCATTCATAAAATTTAGTAACTTAGAATTTTCTTTGAAAAGATGCAAGGCATTTATAATGATCAATGAATAGACTTAATTTAGCTTATGAATTCTAAAATAAATATTATTTTCTTAAAAGAAAAAGTATGAAATCAAGTCAAGAAAGATGTGGAGTTACTAACGAGTAAGACAAAGTGTTTATAAAGAGAGAACTTTCCTAACAAGTAGTTTGACTCAAAATTATTATTTTTTTCTCTAGTCTTTTGGCTCTACCTCTTTTGTTCTGTGTCTGTTGGTCAGTCAAGACACAACTAATTGCTAATTGCTAATTTTGCTGAAAACTTCTGGGTGCTGTTTTTACTTTGTCTCCCATTTTGTCTTTCTGACATATATCTTTTTGACACTGCTTTTTCTATAGTATATTTCTACTTGGTAATTTACATTAATGAACTTTTTCTCAGACATGTGTTTAAGAACCATTACTGCTGCCTTTCCCACTCTATTATCTAAATTTATTACTCCCCTGTGTCCCCTCTTGCAACTTGTTTGTCTGTTCCTTTGTGTCTTTTTGTATAGAGCAGATAGCATGAGTCATGTATATATACCTTGTCCTTAACTCCTCTCACTACTTTACCAAGTTCAAACTTTGTTTTCAGGTGATTTTAACTTACTAGTTAGCCCCACCTGACTTTGCTCTTTTCATTTAAAAAAAAATTGTGCACTTGAGAAATTTAACACAGCTTTTGTATTAATCTGTGTTTGTGCATTATGTTTTAACTTAGAAAAAATTTTTAAATGTGTTTCATTTAGATTATAGTCTGTTTAAAGGCCAGAAGTTTTGCTTCCTCTCCACTATTTCTGTATTATCCCCTTCTAGCACACTGTATATAAAAATGAGTATAGTAAATGTCCATGATTGACTCATCAGGTGCTTATGGTGGCTTCTTTTCCTGGCTATTTTTCTTACAGAGTTGAGTCAAAATTCTGATCCATATCTTGTGTGTAAATATCTTGACTAAAAATGTTCAATATTAGTAGTAAAAACTCCACTGAGCCCAGACTTTAACATTTGATTAGGCTGGTTGATCCAGATCTTTGATTGGAGGTGTCATTTTTATATTTTGTACCTGATAGTGTTGAGTAAAATAACAAATATAAGGCAGGTAAGTGATATTTTTAAAAAAGATCACTGTTTTACACACCTAGAAAGAAATTTGAGTAAGTCTTAAACTTGTGACTCTTAAAAATGATGTTTGTCAAGAAGAGCAAAAATGAGGAATCTGTAGAATCAGGCATACTAGAGCAGTAAATGGTATTGTTATTGCTAAAGCTCTTACCAATTATGAAATTGCAAAGCCAAAAATCAGAATTGCCATATTGTTACTTAAAGTAATTTTTGATAATAGAGGGGTAGTTTCAATTTTTAACTCAAATGGGAGATTATAAATATGTTGCATAGCCTAAAGAATCTAGTTAGTAGATTTTAATGTTTTCATTTTATGTCAAAATTTTGTTGGTAATTCTTAAATTATATTAATAGAGCTTAGTCAAGTAGACCAATAATAAAACCATAAGTTAGTATATAACAATTTAATTCTTCTTGATTAAAATATTTTCACTGTGTTTATACTATTTACTAAAACATTTAGTAGGAAATGATATTGCTCTAAAGATTATTTGAATAATTAGAATAATTAAAAATATTAGGAAAAGAAAAAAATTGTTATTTCAGAACTTGACTGAAAAGTTGCAGAAGAAAGAACTGGACTACACTCAGTTAGAGGAGAAACATAATGAAGAATGTATGAGTAGAAAGAATATACAAGCAAGCCTTCATCAAAAAGACCTAGATTGTCAACAGCTTCAGTCAAGGTTATCTGCATCTGAAACCTCACTGCAGAGAATACAGGCAGAGCTAGGTGAAAAGGGAGAGGCTACTCAAAAGCTCAAAGAAGAATTATCAGAAGTGGAGACCAAGTACCAGCACCTTAAGGCAGAGTTTAAACAGCTACAACAACAGAGAGAAGAAAAGGAACAGCATGGATTACAACTCCAAAGTGAAATTAATCAAGTAAGAGCTGTTAACTTTTATTTATTGTAATTCCCCCTATGGTTTCTTCTTAGTGTGTTTGATGGTTGTTTGATCATAATATAGTTCATAAAAAAGTTGTCATTTAAAAAAAAAACTCTTAATTTTCACAACCTATAGTATTGCGTCAGATCTCATTTCTGTTAATTTCAATTTCCCTTAAAATGATAGTATCTATCATATAGTATTATTGTGAAGTGTTTATGAATTAATACATATAAATTGCTTAGAATGGTACCTGGTACATGGTAGGTACTCAGCAGGTATTAGCTATTATAATAATTCAAATTGTTGATCATTCTTTTATTTAAAAATTCTTATCTTTTTTCTTTTCTTGTTACTAAATTTTAAAAATATAATTACTGTTAAACCAATAGTATAAAAATTAAATATTTTAAAAGAAGAAAACAAATTAGTCCTAACAACTATTTTTTATAGGTAAATAATATCTCTCAGAAGTTTCATGGAAGTTTTGACTTTGCCATTAACTTAAATTTTGAATTCTCTATTCTAATTATTTCTTATAGGTAACATTAAAGTTGGTAGAAAAATGGAAATTTGGGGGAGATTAAAGTCCTCAGCCACTTTTTTTTTTTTATAATTTTCGACTATTTTCATTTATAGGGCAGTGATACTTGGCTTTGTGGCATCAGTCCTCTGTCTTCTTAGCCTGAGATACTCTTCCTATTTCTCTTCTCCCTGATAAATACAATTTACCCCACTTGTCCCGTTACCAGAAATCTTTTTCTGCATATTGCCACTTCTCACCACCACTCCCTCCAGAGATGGCTTAAGCATTTACATATCTTTTTTTTTTTTTTTTTGCGGTACACGGGCCTCTCACTGTTGTGGCCTCTCCCGTTGTGGAGCGCAGGCTCAGCGGCCATGGCTCACGGGCCCAGCCACTCCGTGGCATGTGGGATCTTCCCGGACCGGGGCACGAACCCGTGTCCCCTGCAGCGGCAGGTGGACTCTCAACCACTGTGCCACCAGGGAAGCCCAAGCATTTACATATCTTGATTGTTTTACTTATCACAGTATAGTATATTATCATAACTTATGTATCTTTCTTCACTAGACTCTGAACTCTTCAGGTGCAGAGACCATGTCTTATTCATTTTTTTTCCCAACTACCTGGCATTTTGCTTATTAATCAGCAGATGTTTTAGTAAGTAAGTGAATGAACAAATGCAGGCATTCATAATCGAAGGAAACAGAGGCTTGGGGATATCAATGAATAACTTAAATATAACTTAGATATTTGCCTTTCAGTTCAAATGAACAAATGGGGCATTTATGGTTTCTAAAAGACACTATGCCTTGTTTATTAGGAGATACAGAAATGAAAAAGGAAACAGTACCTACCTTAAATGATTATGTAAATCTCATTGAGGATGAGGCAAGTACTATCCTATACCAATGAATGTGAGAATTAAAATAAAATGATCTCATATACCATGGGAATTTGGAAGAGTTCCTCTCCTGTTTTCTCCCCCTCGCCCCATAGTACTTCATATTGTATAATTATTTTGTCCTGTTAATGTGATCAAAAAAAGCTTTGTGTGAGAGAGAGAGATGGTGCTTGAAATTGTGAATATTGGATGGGTTTTGACAAGTTGCAGTTTGAAGGCAGGAGGGTCTTCCAGGCAGAAAAGTAAACTAGAGGCAGGGAAGTATCACAAGAACCAGGGAGGGACACACATTTGCTCTGAGGATAGGGTATGTGTAATAGTAGTGGACTATTTTGAATCCAAAGAGCATTTGGAAGTTTATTATGCAGGCTTTTGAATAGCAGGCTGAGGAATTTGGGTTTCATTTGGTTGTCAGTGGGTGGAGGGGCATCAGGAATTTTTGAGAACCTACTCAATATTTTTATTCAAAGACTTGAATGTACCTAATTTTTTGGTTTAGTCACAATTCTGTACAAAATAAAGAAGTTGTACTGAAGACCTTGAAGTGATACCATTTATCTTCTTCTCTTCAGCATGCTGTCTGGATTCTACCTTCAAAGCATGACTCAAATCTGTCCACCTCTCTTCATCTATACTGCTACCACCCTTAATCTCAGCTGCTGCCATTGCTCACCTGGGCTACTGTTAGCCTTTTTACAGGTTTCCTTTTTCTAGAGACCTCCTTAGTCTATTCTCTGTATGGAAGCCAGAGGCCTTGTTTTAAAATGTGAAGGATATCACTTTATTCCTCTGCTTAACAACCTCAGTGGCTTTGCTTACACTTTGAATTGAATCCAAATATCTTACTTGGTCATGTAAGCACTTGTGTGTAGTATGGTCCACACTATGTCTGTTTTCAAGCTTGTCTCCAACATGTGAAGCAGCCATACTGATCTCCTTTCAGTTCCTCAAACACTCCCAACACTTCAAAGCACTTTCCTGCCTTAGGTCCTTTGCCCATGTTTTTTTCTTAGAGTGTTCTTGATTTCAGTTCTTCATAAGGCTTGCTCAAGTATTGTTTCCTCAATAAAGCTTTTCTGGACCATTCTATTTCAATAGCTTATTTTCCATTTATTCTGGACCCTACTTTATTCCAGCAAGCTGCTTCTTTATAATACTTTATATTGTATAGTTAGTTTACTTGTATATTATCTACCATTCCCTTTGGATGGTGAGCTACTTAATTTGAGGAATCTGTTTTATTCTGTACTCTATCAGCCTCTATACTTAGAGCTTTCAGTAAGTATTTATTGGAAGAATGGAAGTGAACCTCACCTTAAACCTTCTTTCAGCGTCCTTAAAGAGTGTAAGGATGAACTGGGTTTGTTTTGCTCTCCACTGTATCCTCAGCTCCCATATCAGTGCTGACAAAAATAGATAGCTGTCAATTGTCAACAAAGGACTTGAAAACAAAGTACCCCATATTCTTCATATTTGTGTTCGTGAGCACTTTCAAAATAGCCACAGATGTGCAGATAATGATGTTACGTAATTAAACAATTAGTCATCAATTTACTTTTTTAATTTTTAAAAAATTTTATACAATATTTAAAGGTTTCTTTTTCTTTACAGTTATTATGAAATATTGGCTGTATTCCCCATGTTGTACAGTATGTCCTTGAGCCTGTCTAACCCAGTAGTTTGTATCCCCCACTCCCCAACCCATATGTCCAACTTCATTTAAAAAAATTATCTAACATGCCATCTCAAATAGCATAGTGGTTTATGAGTGTGGATTTAAGAACCAGCTTTCTGAGTTCCAGTTCTGTGGCCTACAAGCTGTGTGAGCTTGGACAAGTTATTTAATTTGTACCTCAGTTTGCTCATCTATCAAAAAGAGGATAAGAATGGAACTGTCTTCATAGGGTTATTATAAGGATTAAATTAGTTAATATTTGTGAAGCATTTGGAATAGGGCCTGGCACTTAGCAAACATTAATTGGAACTTAATGAATAAAGAATTATGTATATAAGTTTACAAAACTAAATTTCTCAGAGAACATATACATGTATGTATATCTCAAAATGTAACTTTAGGATAGACCATTCTATTAATAATTCCAGGATGTACTATTTTTGCTCTTAGTTTATCCTTTTTTTTCCTTAACATATTTACTCTAAAATGATATAGGCATTACGGCTTAAGGGATTTTGGCCTGCTTACACCCTTGGGCAGCTTTGATTTGAGATTCATCTCTTTATTAAAGATCAGGGATTTATCAGGATTGTACAGTAAAGAATGACAGTTATTTATAATATATAATGACAGTTATTTATAATATATAATATCTCTTTTTTCACCCCTTTAGTAAATCTTCGCTTCAGAGCAACAGTTATCTTTATTTATTTAATAAAAAATTTTTACTGGAGTATAGCTGACCCACGATACCATGTCAGTACCAGGTGCACAGAAAAGTGAATCAGCCACACGCATCCACACATCCACTCTTTTCTAGACTCTTTTCCCATATAGGCCACCAGAGGAATATTGAGTAGAGCTCCCCGTGCTACACAGTAGCTCCTCACTAGCCATCCATTCCATATATAGCAGTATGTACATGTCAATCCCAATCTCCCAATTTATTCCACCCCCCCGCCTCACCTGCTGGGAACCATAAGTTTGTTTTCTACATCCAGAGCAACACTTATCTTTAATTTGGTGGTTCTTCACTCTGTCTGCACACCAGAATCACCTGGGGAAATTTAAGAAATTATCAATATCAAGGCCTCACCCTCCACTCAGTTATGCCATAATCTCTGGCATAGGCCTGGGCATTGGTGTATTTAAATGTTTCTCCTGTGATTGTACTGTGTAGTTGAGATTGAAAACTGCTGCTTTTTAAAGTGTTGCTTTTTGGCAAATGATTCCTGAAACTAAATATCATCTGATTCTTGTTATGAAAACATGGATTTCTGGGCTTCAGCTCAAATGTACTAAATCTAAACTTCTAGGGGAGAAGTCTGATGATCTTTGTGTTAATAATGATATTGGGTGATTCTTATCCAACAAGTTCAGGAACTAGATGTAGGGGATGCCTGTCTGTAAGAGATCAAGCACTTAGATGCTTGAAATATGAATTTACTTTGAAGGCCTCCTTTGCTTTCACATACCAGGATTGGATCTACTTCTTGTAGTGAGAAGGAGAGGGTTTGGGTAGTTACTACAGGCTAATTCACTGCATTTTAAGAAGAAGAAGAAGAAAACGGAGAGATGTCAGGGTGCTGGCTTAGGACAAGAATAAAATAAATGTCTTTTCTTTAACTGTTACTGATTCCTGTTTTAGTTAGATTGAAGCATGCTTTACTTTAGAAATCCACTTTGGTTTTCTTTATTGAGGATAGGATATATTTTGACAGCTGCAGCTTGTTTCATAGCATAAGAAAATAGTGGGTGTCCACTCTTCCGATAGAACTTTATTTTTTTCCTTGCCAACTGTGAATTTTTATGGAGAAATATGCAAGTGTAGAGCATATAAGTGTATATATGACACAAAGGCTATAGACTCTTAATATTTTCAGATTTAATATGAATGGGTTTGATTGAAAGCAATTGTATAGTATGCTTGTTATTAATTTCCAGTTTTGCTGAGGCACATGCTGAGATTTGATTTAATGTGTTATGAGGCTGGGGTGTAGAAATACTCTTAGTGTGTAAACTTTGCCGAATGTCTTGCATCTTTATCTCCACGCCACTCTTTTTTTGTTCTGTACTCCCAGCACTTGTGCAGTAATTCTTCTAAAATTAGTACAAACTTTTTTTTTTTTAATAGACCCACCCCCAGCCAGTCCCACAAGAGAAACCAGCTGTTATTTCTGGTAGTATTAGTGAAAATAAGGAATTTGAGAAAGTGATAGTTCTAGCTCCAAGAAAAATTTCTCCTTTAGTTTTAGCTAGGTGGCAATTTTAAAGCTAATGAATGAGAATCACCTAATATTTTAAGAAACTATTCTTTCCTCTATTTTATTTAGAAATTGTGTGCCAGTTTGAGGACTTGAGAATACTTTGTGCTCTATTCAGTACCCAAATGTAAGAAGTCAGTTGTGGTGGTTCATAATTATGGGAAAACTACAAGAATCACTTTGGGATTCTAAAAACTACAGTGGAATAGGTCTGAATGTGCCTTAAGTGTCTTAATTTTTAAGTTTTGTTTTATTTAATTTCCTCAAGTGATTACAACACTTATATCTAAACAAGAGCTTCAGGTTTGCTGGTTTTTGTTTTTTTTTTAAAGAGTGCAAAAACCCTGAAATCTGTGATGTTTGGTTACAGTTTTATGAGTCATAATTTATGTGATTAAAATTCAGTTGTTTCTTAGGTTCCTCTAAAGTATCAGGAAAATTAATATATTATTTTTATATTGGTGAAAAATAAAACATTGTTTGGAAAGTAGGTGGTAGTAGTAATGGTGGTGATCGTAGGTGTGTTTATACATATGTACTTACTTTTTTTTCCTTTTCTGAAGTTACATAGCAAACTTCTGGAGACAGAGCGCCAACTAGGGGAAGCTCATGGTAGGCTGAAGGAACAGAGACAGCTTTCAAGTGAAAAGCTGATGGATAAAGAACAACAAGTGGCTGATCTACAGCTCAAACTTTCTCGTTTAGAAGAAGAGGTAAGCTCGCATTTCAAATGAGTTTACATTAGTACATTTATTGATAGATTTGAGGCATCTTAAGTATTGTTTTTAATCTTTTTATGGTCAAGAGCTTTAATTGGATTTTTTTAACTTTAAGTTGGGACTTTTATTTCTCCCCAGTTAAAATGTCCTATTTATTAACTGCATTAAGTCATTTTGTTGTGATTGTATTCCCTAAAGTTCTCAACAAAAATGTGCAAAGAAGGCTGCTCTTCAGCTTTAGGCAGGATAAATTCTCGGGGTGAACCTGTCAGGCTGCTCAAGAAGAGTCTTCCTATCCAGGAAGGACCAATTCCTAATGACTCTGGAAAATGAACAGTTGATGAGGGCATTAATGACATGTAGTTGGTGCATATAAACTTTGAGTTTGCATTTAAGGATTTTCTCTTTTAAAAATTAAACATAAGATTGTATGCTATCCTAATTTAAGCTGTAGTTGGCAAAAATGGTAACTGATATTTGGTTAAAGTAAAAGTTATCATTAAAGTACTTCTTTTATTAGAATTGAACAAACCCTGAGAGTTAAAATCTGTAGCTTCAGCAAAAGATTTTCTTCTAGACCCAAAATCTTAGTGTGGTAGATCATGCTGTTGTTTCCCAGTAAGTGATAATTATGATTGTTGTGAAAAAAGTAAAACAAATATGGATACTGTTACAAAAATAATTATATAATTAATTTAAAATTAATTAAAATAAATATATAATTAATTATATATAATTAATTCCTTGATCATATTAGTATATAAAAACAATAATAAACTAAATACCAACCTGGAGAAAGAATTTTATACTTTTCAGGATGAGAATGAATTCTTAAGGAATAATTTCTTAATCATGAGATTACGATTCTATAAGTAATGAGATATTGCTTTTAAAGTTGATTTTTATCTGTTGTTTGAATTGAATTTTCTCTTCAGACTTGAGAATTGTGAGATCTGAAGTACTACCAGATATTTATATGCTAGCATTATGCCTTTAAGTTGTCAACTGACAGTCTTCATTTTTTTTTTTTTAAGTTGAAGGAAAAAGTAACAAATTCCACAGAATTGCAGCATCAGTTAGATAAAACAAAGCAACAGCATCAAGAACAACAAGCTCTTCAGCAAAGCACTACAGCAAAACTTCGTGAAGCTCAGGTAAACAGTATTTGAATTTTTAGCCTTTTAAACAAAAATTAACCAAATCATTATCCTTTTGTTGTGGTGAAACTAGATAATGCAAAGTACTTGATTATGAAGAGTTTTGATAATTTTCAGTATCTGGATAATCAGAAAATCTTTTTCTTTTGATTGCTCTGTTGAAAAATTTTTCTAAAATATTAAAAAATATTTATTATAAATAATTTGTTACTTATAAATTTATATAAAAATTTTAAATTTATTAAATTTCTGTTAAAGAAATTTATTAAATTTATTTAAATAGAATATATTATTTAAATTGTTATTTATACATAATAAATTATTTATTATTGTTTATTAAAAATACCTTATTTTAGAAATTAAAAATGCAAATAAAATTTCTCACTTTAGTTTACCTCAGTAAAAAATAACATTTTGTATTTCCTACAGTAGAACTTACTGTTTATTGGTCATGTCTTTCCCTGTTTCAGAGCTATCATATGAACATTGGAATTGTAGGTATAGAAAATGTGACTGAGTTAAATTTGTACAGATTCTATAGTATAGCTCAGAAGATTGAAATAAGTTAAATTTTTTTTTTGTTATGGTGAGCAGAAGACGGTACCCATATGTTTGAAATGAATTTGAATTTGACATTCATTTATTTCTTTGGTCTTTCACTAATTCATTGAATATTATTGAGCACTGTGTGTCAGGCCCAGTGGTAAGCACTGAAATTAGAGAGCTGAGTAAGACACAGTGCCTGCCTTCTAGGAAATGGCAATCTAATGATATACACACAGAAGCAATGTTGGAATTGAAAGGAGGCAGTAAGTAATATATGCCTTTCTTTCCCTTCTGAGTTTGGATAGTGGCATGGGAGTCAGGTGGTTAGAGATCCAAATATTGTATTCATTTATTTGTTCTTTCATTCAGTCAGTCAACAAATATATATTAATGTCTACTCTTAGCCAAGGAAGTGATTTTGTGGATATGGCAGCAAAGAAAATAGACAAAGATGTCTGCTCTCATGGAGCTTAGTGAGGAAGACAAATACTAGCCAAGGTAAATAGGCAAAATATATAGTGTGTTAGATGGTGGAAGTGCTATGGAGATGAAAAAAGGGACGGGGAGTAGGAAGTATCTGGGGATCTGGAGGTGGGACTGCAATGTTAGATATGGTTGCCAGGGAAGGCATCTTTGAGAAGATCTAAAGGAAGGGAAGGTGTACAAGAACATCAAGAAGCCAGTGAGTGGAGTGGTGTGAGTGATAAGAGAGTTAAAAGCCATAGGGATCACAGCCATAGAGATCACAGAGGATCAGAACATGTAGAGCTTCATAAGTAATTTTAAGGATTTTACTGTGAGATGAGAAATCATTGGAGGTTTCTGAGCAATGGAGTAGTATGATCGGACTTATAATTTCATAGGATTACTCTGGCTACTGTATTGAGAGTAGGCCGTAGGGGCACATAAGTAGAAACAAATTCACTAAGAGACTACTATAATAATTGACACAAGAAATGATATGGCTTGGATCAGAGTGGAAACAGTGCAGGTAGTGAAAAATGGTCAGATTCTAGATATACTTTCAAAGCTGACAGATTTACTGATAGATTGATATGGGGCATTGGCAGAGAAGTCAAGGATGATTACAAGGATTTTGGCTTGGGTAGTTGGAAGGATGGAGGTCAAACAAGATGAAAACTGGGAATCCTACTGGATTTGGCAACATGAAGTCACTGATGACATTGGTAAGAGCAATTTGTAAAGAGAAGGAGGGGCAAAAGCCTGATGGAGAGGGTCCAAAAGAAAATGGGAAGAGAGAAGTTTGATGCAATGGATATAGATAACTCTAGGAGTTTTATTATAAAGAGTAGCAAAAAAATAGAGTAGTAAAGATGAGGTAGAGAATTTGGTATAGATTGCGGGCAAGAGGACTTTCTTATAATGTACCGCAGAATTAAATTTATTCATCCAATCACAGACAAAGCTGGAAATGACAGCCTTTTACCTTCTTATAGGCAGGTTGTCTCTTAGACTGAGGGGAGAGCAAGGGGCTGAGTTAAACATTCTTGATTCCTTATTCCAAGCTTTCCAGTTAGTTAAATTCTCAATCTCTGGGGAGGAATAAGAAAAGGATGGCAAAGAGGCCAGGCAAAGTCTCTCATTATGAAAAGTCCTAAAAACTAATTAAAGAGATGTGATGAGTATAGTTCTAGGTGTATATATGTGTATAAAATTATTATGATAGCATAGAGAAGACAGTTATGTAACTCTGATAAAATTTGGAAAAGAGCAGTTACAGAAAATTTCCTTAGAAGGGGCAGTCTGTTGCAAAGATTGTGTAGATGTTTCTGGGTTGCAAAGATGGTGATAGTGAGTAGTATACTCCAAGTAGAAGTTACAAGGAAAAGAATAGTGAAGCTGGTATGAACGAAACTGTTAGGTTTTGCTGGAGCTTAAAGTGTAACTTAGAGATGAGTTGGAGAAGAGCCCAGAGCATTAGACATGGGTAAGTTTATGGAAGGCCTTTCTATCTATGCTTGAAGATAGAAAGGTATTGAAGGTCTTTAGAAGTGCCATAGCCAGATTTGATTTTTAAATAGATTATTCTCATGGTTTTGTAAAACATGAATTTTGGAGAGAATATTCTGAAACAGGAGATCAGTTAAAAGACTAATATATGCAGTAGTTTAGGTGAAAAATAATGATGGTCCTTTTTTTATCAATTTATTTTTATTTATTATTTTGGGCTGTGTTGGGTCTTCGTTGCTGCACGCGGGCTTCCTCCAGTTGTGGCGAGTGGGGGCTACTCTTCTTTGTGGTGCACGGTCTTCTCATTGCGGTGGCTTCTCTTGTTGTGGAGCACAGGCTCTAGAGTGCCCCGGCTTCAGTAGATGCGGTACGTGGGCTCAGGAGTTGTGGCTTGCAGGCTCTAGAGCGCAGCCTCAGTAGTTGTGGTGGGCAGGCTTAGTTGCTCCGCGGTGTGTGGGATCTTCCCAGACCAGGGCTCGAACCCGTGTCCCCTGCATTGGCAGGCGGATTATTAACCACTGCGCCACCAGGGAAGCCTAATAATGATGGTCTTAGTTTAAGCAATTGCTAAAAAATATCATAGGGACAAATATGAATGCTACTTTGGAGGTAGAGTAAATACTACTTTGGAGGTAAAATACTACTTAAGACAAATATGAATACTACTTTGGAGGTAAATTAATAGTTGTAGGGAATGACAGAGATAGGGAATGGCTTGCAGACTGGTAACATTGGGTACATGGTAAATGGAGGTATCATCAGCTGTGTTAATGAACTTGAGAAAGATGGCCAGTGCAGTGAGTTCAGTTTTGGACAAGTCTTGAGGCACCTATGGGATGTATTAATTTAAAAAGCCTGAAGGAGAGGACCATGCTATATATTAGCTGTGAGAGACAGTATTTATGGGGTAAATGGAATTATTACAATAAATGTGATCAACCAGGGAGAGAGTGTAATGAGAAAAACAGACAACTGGTGACACAAGACTTCTGGGAAACACTAACATTTAAGGGATGGATGAGTAGAGGAAGAACAGCTCAAAGAAAGAATGATCAGAGCAATTAAGGAGACCTTGCAGAGTGAAAGCCAAAGGACTAGGGAGAGTCAAAAGTTGGGAGTAAGCAGCAACTTCAAATGTGGGTGTGTGGAGAGGACGCCCAGTATGATAAATGAAAAATATTCATTAGGTTAAGTAGTTAAGAATTAGTGACCTTGTGAAGCATGATTTCAATAAAGTGATAGACATGAATGTCTGATTTTTGATTGATGAGTAAATGAGAGATGAGGGAATGGGGAAAGTAAATATGCATTACTTTTGAAGTTAAAATGTGAATTGCATAAAGACTGGGCAGAAGCTGGAGTGGGACTTGGTCTAGGAAGTGTTTTTGAGAACCAGAGATACCTGAATGTGTTTATAATGTAGGACAAAGGGACTAGTAGAGGGGGAATAATTGAGGATATTGGAGAAGGGGAGGTGACTGAAGGAATAAGGTATTTATAAGCTGTGATGTCACTGATACAATGGGTGGTGGTAAATTCAAACTTATCCTGTGAAGGATATCCTTTGAAGAAAGGAGGGTGGGTGTGTGTGTGTGTGTGTGTGTGTGTGTGTGTGTGTGTATTTAAATATATTTTACTTCATTATTTATTTTTATTGTATAGTTGATTTACAATATTGTGTTAGTTTCAGGTGTACAGCAAAGTGATTTAGTTATACATAAATACATACATATGCATGTGTGTGTGTGTGTATATATATATACATATATTATTTTTCAGATTCTTTCCCTTTACAGTTATTACAAAATATTGAGTATAGTTCCCTGTGCTGTATAGTAGGTCCTTGTTGGTTATCTATTTTACATATAGTAGTGTGTAAATATTTTTGAATTATATATGTCTATGTATAATTTTGTAGGTAAGAGGAAGAAAAGTCATGGTAGGTCATTCCTGAAGATAATATAGCACCGCCCACCCCCCAGGTTAGGTTTGAATAGTAATAGCTGAATGTCTGGTGGACAGAGATTAAGAATTTGGAGATTAAGATTAAGCTTTTAAATGGTTATTTAGGGGAATATTTGAGGATGAGAACCCCACTCAAGTGACAGGAGTGAAAAGATGATTCTGAGTATATAATAGAGGTTGGAGTCTAGAAATTTGTGGTGGCACCAATCTATGGAGGTTTGTGATTTTGCTCTAATAGTGCTTGGAAATGTAGGTGTGGAGAAAGCAGATTGCACCATTGATCTAGGATTGGGTTTTTGTTTGGAGTGGCTGTATTGGAAACTTGGGAGGTAAAAGGAAATGGAGAATTAGATGAAAGAATAGTTAAGGTTAGTTCATATCCATATATGAGGTTCAGGAAGAAAAGCTAGGTGTATGCTAAATATGCTAGAATAAAATTGAGGTTAATGTCTCTTTGACATTGAAGAGCAGAAATGAGGTCATGAAACTGGAAGACAGTCAGGAAGTTGTGGTCACAGAGTAGGATAATTGACATTTTTTTTATCTAGAACAATTTCAGGTGATTACAAGATCCTGCATGTGAGTGATTGAATAGAATGAATAAAGGTCCAGGAATTAAGATGATATGAATGTTGAGGCTGTCCTCTTAATTCTCTATGTATTTTGTATTTCCCAGGAAATTGGCAGAAATTGGGATTGAGAGAAAGACTAAATCAGGTCTCAAGTCTTCAGTGAATGAGGTAGGGATTTATAGATGATAGCAACACAGCATAGAGGGTAGAATAAATGAATACATAATTCCCAAAGCAGCATAAACCTTTTACTTGAGGGAGAGAGTAATGGCAGTGAAGAAATCTAGAAAAAGTCAACCTCTCCTGCTTGCCCAACAGAACAGTCCTTACATATCAGAGAGGGCTGATGGGGAATCAGCATCTGTACAGGGAGCACCAAACTTCAGTTAGACTTGGAAATAGAGTGATAGTTCTAGAAAAAGCTTAGCCCTGGAACTGTGTTTCCAGAAGATGGGTAGAATGTACAGAGAGGGTTCTTAGTGGCAGGAACAGAGGATGAGAGCAGAGAGATTATGTTGCTTTTCATCGTTTCGTGACTGAAACTTAAAGGGATGAGAAACATGTTTGAAAGTGACTGATCTTACAGTTTTTTTTTTTTTTTGCGGTATGCGGGCCTCTCACTGTTGTGGCCTCTCCTGTTGCGGAGCACAGGCTCCGGACGCGCAGGCTCAGCAGCCATGGCTCACGGGCCTAGCCGCTCCGCGGCATGTGGGATCTTCCTGGACCGGGGCACGAACTTGTGTCCCCTGCATCGGCAGGCGGACTCTCAACCACTGCGCCACCAGGGAAGCCCCAATCTCACATATTTTAATATTGGCACACTTCGTTGAGGGTACCAGGGGGTTGCTGGCTCTGTCTCAGGAAGGTGGTGTGGGCTGCTATAAAGTTTGCATAAGGGCTTGGTAGGGCCTTGTTCTGGGTGGAGGCTCTCTGGCTCTCTTAGAATGATTGAGGCAGAGGCAAAGGCTGTGGGTCAGATAGCTCTCAACATTAATGAGTGTTGCTCTGGTTGTGGCCTCTTGCATGTGCTCTGTGTAACATGACGGTCCTTGGTGAAGTAAAGAAGAGGGATCCCTTTATGTAGTGACAGAAGAGTCCTATTGGGGTATTGAAATGATCTTTCATGAGTGTATGTGCGTTAGAGTACAGTCACTTACTTTTCTGTTCATTCAGTAAATATCTTAGAACATACAGGTCTTGGATACCTTGATGAATAAAACAGATAAAAATCTTCACCTTCTTGGAGCCTACATTCTTGTGAGGGGGCAGAGGGAGGCACATAAACATGAAAAATAAGTAAATTATTTAGTGTTAGAAGATAAGTGCTATGGAAAGAAAAAATATTCAGGAGAAGGGAGTATTTGGAAAGGCTGCAATTTTAAATGTAATGATCAGGGTAGGTATGATTGAGAAGGTGGCATTTGAGCAAACATTGGAAGGAGAGGGAATGAGCCATGTGACTTTGTGAGGAAGTGTGCCAGGCAGAAGAGACAATTGGTGCGAAGGCTCTGAGGTGGGCATGTGCCTGGTGTGATTAGGAATAATGAGGAGTCCCACATGTCTGAAATGGAGTAAACAAGAGTCGTCGTAGGTGGTGAGGTCAGAGTGTTAGAGTAAGAATGTGGTTAATTGAAGGGGTATTTTGGTTAAATTCTAGTTTATTATCAATAATATAGGTTTATATTGTTAAGTATATAGTTCTAATTATTTAATTAAATTTGCCATGTTAAAATGTAATGATTAGTAAAAAATATGTAAGACTAAGAGTTTGAGTCTTAAAATTTATTTATTATCATTTTGTTTGAGGAATAACTTTTTAAGTTCTCTATCATTAAGGTAGTAGTTTTCAATTCTTTACAGAATGATTTAGAACAAGTACTACGTCAAATTGGTGATAAGGACCAAAAGATCCAGAACCTTGAAGCCTTATTACAGAAGAGTAAAGAAAATATTTCTTTACTAGAAAAGGAAAGAGAAGACCTTTATGCAAAAATTCAGGCTGGTGAGGGAGAGACTGCTGTTCTTAACCAGTTACAAGAAAAAAACCATACATTACAAGAACAAGTAAGCTTGTCAAGTGTATTCTATTTCTAAAATTTACTTTTCAAATGTATTCTATTTCTAAAATTTACTTTTATCTCTCTAAATCTTACTAAGTGCTTTATCTAAATGATTCTTCTGTTATTTTTAGTACTTTAAAAATTATTATGTATTTCTGACAAATACTATCTTATTTACCTTAGAGGTGGGTTGCTATTGTAGTGAAAATAAGCTAACATGATATGATGAAGGAACTCTCAGTTCATGTCCCAGGATGTAATTTATTACCTGTGATGACCATGAGCAAATCATTTCCCCTTGTTAGCTCATTTGAAAAGTATAGTTAGCTCATATTGAAAAGTTATTAATAATATATACTTGCCTCATGGCATTTTGTGATGTTTTGAAAAAAGTAAATAGCAAAATATATTTATAAACTAAAACCACTAATCAAGTGTTAGTTGTTATTATGTATTGGTTAATAACCGGGCTTAGTGGTTACCTATATTTTGATATTGTATATGTGTTTGGAATAGCTAATAATAATTTTGGTAAGTTGCCTTATCGTTCTAACATCTATGTGTTAGTTTAAGTGAAACTTATAAAAGTTAGCTTAATACATTTTCAAACTGTAAAGAATTTATAGTCACTTTTTGGAAGAATTGTCCAATAAGAGAATTCTAATTATCTAAATGAGAAAGTATTAAAGTATAAGTAGGTCATATCACTTTTCTAATTTGGGTATTAGAATATGACACAAATTTTTCCCCCAAATTTCAAAGTTAGCCTAGGTTACCAGTTTTGATGAAGAATTATTTAGACTAGCTTTTATAGTTGAAAGCTGCTCAGTGTTCAGAACTCAGTGTTCAGTATGAGTTTTGATACAGATAAGAAGGAACATGATACCTAAAAGAGACTCAAGTGATGGGGGTGTATTGATAAACATAAAGATTGCTTCCAGGATTATAGAGCTGATAATTTCCCTCATATCTTAAGCTTTGAAATTACCAGCTGCATTGATTTAGTACTCTAATTTTAATGTTGACATGAAACAAAGATGGCTTCTTTTTTTAGGCTTTTATCTTGAACACAGTGTCTGGATTTTAAAAAGGTATTGGTGGGCTTCCCTGGTGGCGCAGTGGTTAAGAACCCACCTGCCAATGCAGGGGACACGGGTTCGAGCCCTGGTCCGGGAAGATCCCACATGCCATGGAGCAGCTAAGCCTGTGCACCACAGCTACTAAGCCTGTGCTCTAGAGTCTGTGAGCTACCACTACTGAGCCACGTGCCACAACTACTGAAGGCTGCACACCTAAAGCCCGTGCTCCACAACAAGAGAAGCCACCGCAATGAGAAGCCCATGCACCACAACAAAGACCCAGTGGAACCAAAAATAAATAATAAATAAATTAAAAAATATCATATTAAAAAGGTATTGGCATATCCCAACGATCTGTACTGTTCTAGGGTGTGATGGCTTAGGAGTGAATGTGATTTGAACCTAATAAATTTTTTTTTTTTTTGCGGTACGCGGGCCTCTCACTGTTGTGGCCTTTCCTGTTGCAGAGCACAGGCTCCAGATGCACAGGCTCAGCGGCCATGGCTCACGGGCTCAGCCGCTCCACGGCATGTGGGATCTTCCCGGACCGGGGCACGAACCCGTTTCCCCTGCATCGGCAGGCGAACTCTCAACCACTGCGCCACCAGGGAAGCCCTGAACCTAATACATTTTTAAAGGGTGTCAAATTCAAAACCAGGCAGATCCAACTCCTGACCCTAAACGTGGTCCTAAAGTAAATTGCTCGAGGAAATTGGATCCCAAAGATTACAGGATGGAAATTTTGAAGTGTGTTCGTATTCCATTGGAGATATAAGAAGCCCAACTAAAAGAATTGTGGGCTGACTCACATGACAACTTCTTTTTGAAAGGGCTATTTTATCTTGCAGATTTTGAGTTTGGAGGAACTAAGGTGATTGGCAGTGGAAAGAATCAGAACACTTGAAATTCCTTAAAAATTTATTGACTTAAATAATTTTGCCAGGACTTCACTGGTGGGGCAGTGGTTAAGAGTCCACTTGCCAATGCAGGGGACATGGGTTCAAGCCCCGGTCTGGGAAGATCCCACATGCCACAGAGCAACTAAGCCTGTGTGCCACACTACTGAGCCTGCACTCTAGAGCCCGTGAGCCACAACTGCTGAGCACTTGTGCCACAACTACTGAAGCCAGCACGCCTAGAGCCTGTGCTCCACAGCAAGAGAAGCCACCATAATCAGAGAAGCCTGCGCACTGCAACGAAGAGTAGCCGCCGCTCACCGCAACTTAGAGAAAGCCCGTGGGCAGCAACGAAGACCCAACGGAGCCAAAAATAAATAAATAAAATAATTTTGCCTATGTTACACATAACTTTAAAAAACCCTTTACACTTAAAAAAATAAAATATGCTTATGGATATAAAGAAAAAACTATAATAATGGAAATAGAAAGTAAAAATTAGAACTAGAGATTAAAAAAAAATCAGAAATGAAAATTTCACTCGATGAATGTAATAGATTAAGCAAATGGAAAACAGTATCAGTGACCATTAAGACAAGGTAATTGAAACTGTCCACAATGAAGCACAGAGAGAAAAAAGCTGGAAAAAAAATGAACAGTGCCTTAATGACCTGTGGGATAGTATCATGTAATCTGGCATACATATAATGAGTGTCAAAGAAGAGTGGGAAGGAGGAAAATATTTATAGAACTAGTGGCTGAAAAAATTGTAAATTTGATTAAAAATATGAAACCACAGATTCAAGAAACTCAATGCATTCTAACCAGAGTACCCAAAGAAACATCAGATGAATTGGATTTCACCTAAATGAAAAATGAATGTTCTTCAAAAGACACCATTACAAAAATAAAAGCCAAGACAGACTGGGAGAAAATATGTGTAGTACATATATCTGACAATTCAGAAACATCCAGGATATATAAGGAACTCTTATTACTCAATCAGATCAGTGATTGTCTGGGGCCAGAGATGAGCGGAGGGTGGGTACTGAGTGCACAGGAGCATGAGGAAACTTTTGGGGGTAATCGGAATGTTCTCTTGCTTGATTGTGGTGATGGTTAAATGAATGTATTTATCAGCTCTCCTCAAACTGTACAATTGAATTGGGTGAATTTTATTGCATCTAAATTATAGTTCAGTAGAGTTGGTTTTAAAAATAATAGGAATCTCTGAATTTGATGTTATTCTTATGATTTTGAGAGATTATGTTTACTTATTTTTGGAAAGATGTGAATAATGTTTCTCGAAAAAAAGTTGAGATAATCTATCATAGAGCACTTTAACATTCTCATGGTCCTTAAATTTGGGTTTCTTAGTTCTTGTTACATCATTTGTGACCTTCGTAATTAGAGTCTTGCTTATATGGTAGGTAACTCAACTAACGGAGAAGCTGAAGAATCAGTCAGAAAGTCATAAACAAGCCCAGGAGAATTTGCATGACCAGGTGCAAGAGCAGAAGGCACATCTCAGAGCTGCACAAGACCGCGTCCTTTCCCTAGAATCTAGCATTAATGAATTAAGTAGTCAATTAAATGAAAGCAAGGAGAAGGTCTCCCAGCTTGATATACAGGTAATATCGAATTATGTAACTTAATATGAGTTTGCAT
Source organism: Delphinus delphis (assembly GCF_949987515.2). NCBI lineage: Eukaryota > Metazoa > Chordata > Mammalia > Artiodactyla > Delphinidae > Delphinus > Delphinus delphis. The sequence continues at coordinate 74,927,932 of NC_082693.1, read as the reverse complement.
GAATAAAACACCAATTTTAGGCCATCACATATTTTAAATCGTTTCTCTCTCCCTCCCCACCCCTGCCTTACTTATTAATGGAAAAAAAAATTAGGAATAGGAATTAAATAAAGTTTGTATTTAGACAGTTGTTGAGCCTTCCTGTTTGCCTTTCTCCCTTTCCCTGCGTCTCTTTCTCTCTCTCCCAACAAATTACTCTTCCTGAAACTACCAGATCTTTTCACTTTTTTTTTCATGAAGCCCTTATTATTGTTTCCTAAGTTCAAAGTTGTTTGATATTATTATACCATTAGATTTCTGTTACATATATTTGAATTATTTTGAATTTTATTTTTTAAAAGGTTTGGTTAAAAAAAAACTTTAGGGAATTCCCTGGTGGTCCAGTGGTCAGGACATGGCACTTTCACTGCTGAGGGCCCAGGTTCAACCCCTGGCTGGGGAACTAAGATCCCGCAAGCCTCGAGCACGGCCACAAAACAAAACAAAACAAAAAACCCAACTTTGTATGGTACCATTATGTATTGTTTTTTTTTTTTTGCGGTACGCGGGCCTCTCACTGTTGTGGCCTCTCCCGTTGCGGAGCACAGGCTCCGGACGCGCGGGCTCAGCGTCCATGGCTCACGGGCCCAGCCTCTCTGCAGCATGTGGGATCTTCCCGGACTGGGGCACGAACCTGTGTCCCCTGTATTGGCAGGCAGACTCAACCACTGTGCCACCAGGGAAACGCCCATTATGTATTTTAATGTGTTTACTTTCAGAGGCCAGTATGGAAGCCTTGCTCAGTGAGTCAGTCATGGTGTGGAAATTAAGACATATTCCTTTCTTCATTCTCATCATTGGTTTTTTATTCTATACTATAGTAAAGAAAGTTATAGAAACATTTCTAAGCCTTAATTTTCTTTATTTGAGGAGAATAATTCCATTGAAAATCAGAAATGATATAATAAAATAACAAGTATACTATTAGAATTTGGAAAAAGAGGATACACATTTCTTTTAAAAATATATTTGTTAGATGAGTTAAAGATAATTCAATATGTGGATGTCCAATTTTAGAGAGGAGGAAGTGTTTTGCTGTTATATAGGGGCATCTTTTTATCATTTATTCAAGCATTATTAGGAGTATTCTCTCCTACTCATTCCTGTTTGGGGAATTATCACATACTTATTTTTTAATGTCTAAATCTTTATGTTTTCTGGCAAAAGATTTAATTTTTTAAAATTATTTAGTGACAAAAGTAATGTACAGTCAAGCAAGGGGAAATCAAGAAGTAAATAGAAATTAAATGACTTGTAAATTTTGTTACAGATTAAAGCCAAAACTGAATTATTGCTGTCAGCAGAAGCAGCAAAAACTGCTCAAAGAGCAGATCTTCAGAATCATTTGGACACAGCCCAAAACGCATTACAAGATAAACAGCAGGTAGGAGAACCTGATGCAATTTCTTACCATAACCTAATGTTTTGGTAGATAAATTAACTGGAAACATGTAAAAATGATACTCAGTTTTATATAATATTGTGATTGACCTGCTTATTCTCCTTAATTTCTCCCTGAGTTCAGAACCAGTTGAGTGGTAGATGCAAGAGTCAGACAGATGGAGATAAAAGTATCATCTTTGGGAATTCCCTGGCAGTCCAGTGGTTAGAACTTGGTACTTTTACCGTGGTGGCCCGGGTTTAATCCCTGGTTGGGGAACTACGAATTCCACAAGACAAGAGGTGTGGCAAAAAAACAAAAACAAAAAACATCTTTTTTTTTTTGCAGTACGCGGCCTCTCACTCTTGTGGCCTCTCCCATTGCGGAGCACAGGCTCCAGACGCACAGGCTCAGCGGCCATGGCTCACGGGCCCAAGCCGCTCTGCGGCATGTGGGATCTTTCCTGACCTGGGCACGAACCCGCGTCCCCTGCATCGGCAGGCGGACTCTCAACCACTGCGCCACCAGGGAAGCCCCATCTTTGCTTTTGATAAAGCTCGACTTGTGCATCTATGGTTGAGCTTCTTAATATTGTATTTCTCCCATAATATAGACCTTGGTGTGGAGCTGAAATGTTTACTCCTAATTGTTGAATTGTTGCTTCATCCCATCAAGTGCCAATGACTGGGGAAGAGACAGATTTCCACACTTGTTTTAAGTAGGTAATCAGGCTGTGACCCAGGTATACTTCCTACTTGGAAGCAGGAAAAGAGCACCATGTATTCCATCTCAATAGTAAGAGTTACTCTCTTTTCTTGGGGGTAGGAGTAAGTAGGGCTGGAAAGCATACACAAGTTACTCTTCTCAACACTTCTGGTAGAATAAAAGCTTCCTCCTTTAGGGCCAAGCTCAAAATGCTGGTAGATTTTTCTTACCTTTGACCAGGTAGGAATTTTTAAAGTTTACTTTTTGCTTGAGAAGTAAATACTGGTTGTTGGTCCAAACAGTTTTTAAACAATATAGTAGTGTATGAAGTTAACAAAACAAAATGATTTTCTATATTAACCCTTAACCCCAATCCGTCTTTTCTCCTTATATGGAAATTTTGCTTTTAAATTTGGTATGTATCCTTCCAGACATATATAAACATTGAACAAAAATATATGTGTGTGTGTATATACACATACACAGATCTTTTTGTTTTATACATATACTATCATTATATATGTTGTTCTGCAGCTTGCTTTTTACTTTATATTGTTATTTACATTATTGCTAAACACATCTGGAAAGTATTTTCTAAGTATTAGGTCAGTGCCAGGAACTATAGTGGAAAAAGTATTTATAAGAATAACCACATAAAAGTTTAAAATTTACCTGCCAAAAATATTACAAAATTCTAAAGCAAGTAGCAAAAGAATAAAACATTTTCTGAAGTATGTCTGATGAAGGGCTAATATTTTTGATGTTTAAAACACTTTTACATAAGAAATAAGTGACTAAAAACAAAAGTAAATGATCAAAACTATATTAGCAAATCCTCAAGTTCATTAAGAACCAATTGCAAATTAAGACAATAATGGAATATGCCTTTATTAAGGTAAAATGTTTGTGTTTAACACTGGAAGGATTGGACATGGTGTAGAAGAACAAGCCACTTCCATACCTTGCTTGCGATAGTATACATTAGTTGAACCTTTTGATGGTGGTAGGGGAAGCTGGTTGGCAATATATTTATTTAAAGACCTTTAGGATTTTTCATATTCATTAGCTCACTTTTAGTCCTTTACCCTAAGGGAATAATCGTAGTTTTAAGCATGCTGTTAGCATATCTGCAGAAAGGTTTGTAGCAATCTAAGAATATAAAATAGGACATTTGGCAAAAAATGGTCTGTATTGATAAAATAGAAATTTACGCAGTCATGTATAATGATATTTTAGAAAATAATGTCACAGTTTCATGACGCATTGTTATGTAAAAACAAAGGAGGTTAGGGCTTCCCTGGTGGCGCAGTGGTTGAGAGTCTGCCTGCTGATGCAGGGGACATGGGTTTGTGCCCCGGTCCGGGAAGATCCCACATGCCGCAGAGCGGCTGGGCCCGTGAGCCATGGCCACTGAGCCTGCGCGTCCGGAGCCTATGCTCCGCAACAGGAGAGGCCACAGCAGTGAGAGGTCCGCGTACCGCAAAAAAAACCACAAAACAACAACAAAAAAAACAAAGGAGGGTACAGTAAAACAGTATGTAAAGCGACCTCCTTTATTTTAAAAGTACAAATCAAAAAATAGAAACTAACATACAGAAAAGACTAGAAGGAAAGTTATGAAAAAATAGTAATTATCTGTGGGTAGTGGATTTACTAGTAATTTTTATTTTGTTTTTTTCTGTGCAACTAGATATTCCCAATGAATTGCTCAAGTTTTATAATGTAATCCCTGTAATTAAAAAACTATATTAAAAAATGGTGTTTTGAACATTGAAAACATTTAATTATAGTATAAAAGTGTTGTTTTATTATTAGCCTGTTTAATATTCTGTTGTATCTTTTGGCTCCTAAAATAACTCTTCCTAGAAAAAGTTATTGAGCTCTTATGTATGTAAACGTAGTATCTCAGACTATGTACAACTTCAGTTCAGGTCCTTTACATTGGTGGGTAAATATAACCTCTGATATATTATTAGACTTATCTATGGTCTTACTCACAATAGTTTCTTAAATAAAGTTAGAGTTTTCTGCTTTACTTTGAACAAACATTTGGGCATTACAGCAAAGTAAACCTTACCAAAGTTATCTTTAATTGTATTTTTTATAGGAGTTAAATAAGATCACTACTCAGTTGGATCAGGTCACTACAAAGTTGCAGGATAAGCAAGAACATTGCAGTCAGCTGGAAAGTCATCTTAAAGAATATAAAGAGAAACATCTCTCTTTAGAACAGAAAACTGAAGAACTGGAATGTCAAATTAAGGTTTGTATAAAGGAAACTGTGGCCATATTTTCTACTGCTGTAGCAATGGAAATTGATGACCTAGAAGGAATCAAAGATTTTAAATTTGCAAACAAGTGTGAAGTTGTGATATACCAGTTTAAAAAATTACTTGTAGTTTTTTCATGTCTTAATTTTGGATTCCACCTTTACTTTTAATTTCTTCACTAATGGATGGCTTTTACAAATAGCAGTTTACATATACACGGGTTGCATTGTAATGTGTAAGTGTTTTAAAGAGACAACCAACCAAGGATCTACTCTAATTACAAGGAACTTAGTTTTTTATTGTTGTGAAGTCTCTTCTGCCCTATCATTCCTGTCTCCTTCCCTCCTTATTCCAATGTAATATTCAGGTATGGTATATTTCTTCCTTTTTTTACATTTTACATTTATACCCTTTGGATTTTGTTTCTAATTTAATATTATTAAAACTATTATAATTTACATTATGGTAAATTGCTTCTTTCTTTAACACAACTTCAAGTGAAAGTATTGATTTATACTAAAGAGATTAAATGACTGACTACACATATTAGAGAAGGATTTGACCTGAGTCCTTTGTCCTTTAAATTAGAACTTCGGTAAGTTAAAGAAAAATTTCTCAAGTTACTATATATGTAACTTATACCTTCACAGTCAGATGAAGCACTTCTGTACAATTATAGAATCATGGGCTATGTATATTTCTATATGTGCATCTATAGCAATATAACATGGAAGAAGAAAATTACATTTACAATTCTATTTATGGGTTCCCTTTTCTTTATGGTCAGTGATAATGGTATGATCAATTACATGATGTAATGGTTGAAAAGAACAGAAAAACTTTATTTTGGTCTTTTTTTTAAGATGAAAGGCATCTAATGAGAATTCTATTTGAGTATCTTTTAAAAATAGTTATTTAGGGACTTCTCTGGTGGTACAGTGGTTAAGACTCCATGCTTCCACTGCAGGGCAGGTACGCGTTTGATCCCTGGTCAAGGAACTAAGATCCCGCATGCCTCGTGGCGTGCCCCCCCCCAAAAAAAAGATATTTAGAACCACTAGTGTCTATTGTGATCCATGACAATGTCGGATATTTAACATTTTGTAATTATTATTTTAGGAAGTATTCCACCTGTTTTATATATATATGTGTGTGTTTGTGTATATATGTAGTTAATAGAATTAACATAGTTACATTGAATATCCAGTGTAAGTGTTGAGTAAGAGCCACGGGTACCTAAATTGGCTTATAAAATAGTATGCAAAATTTTTACAACTATACAAGAAAAGCATTGCTTATAGATGTTTAAACTATATATTTAACAGTTTGATTTTGTAACTTTGTAAAAATACATACAGTTATATGTATATGTATGAAATAGAAGCCATAGTGTGAAGAATAATAATCTCTAGACCAAGAGATTAAAGAAGCAAAATCAGAAGTTTAATTGGCTTTATATTTAGGGTCAATAGGTGTTAATGAGAAGGATGACATGACAACTCCATTTTAGTTTTGAATATTTATAATTATATAACAGTGTTGTAAGCTGAATATAAAGGATTATATATTTTATTTATTTATTTTAAAATAAATTTACTTATTTTTGGCTGCATTGGGTCTTCGTTGCTGCGTGCAGGCTTTCTCTAGTTGTGGCGAGCGGGAGCTATTCTTTGTTGCGGTGTGCGTGCTTCTCATTGTGGTGGCTTCTCTTATTGCAGAGCACGGGCTCTAGGTGTGCAGGCTCAGTAGTTGTGGCTCGTGGGCTGTAGAGCACAGGTTTAGTAGTTGTAGCGCACGGACTTAGTTGCTCCGTGGCATGTGGGATCTTCCCAGACCAGGGCTTGAACCCGTGTCTCCTGCATTGGCAGGCAGATTCTTAACCGCTGCTCTACCAGGGAAGTCCCAGGATTATATATTTTAAGTGGGCCCATGTGTGAACCTGTTACTTAGTTTTTTCATACTTGAGTTAATAACTTTTACTCAAGTAATAAATATAATTAAATTTATTCTCTTATTCAGAGTTCATTTTATTTATTTATTTAATTTTTTAATTAATTAATTTTTTTTTGTGGTATGCGGGCCTCTCACTGCTGTGGCCTCTCCTGTTGCGGAGCATAGGCTCCGGACGCACAGGCTCAGCGGCCATGGCTCACGGGCCCAGCTGCTCCGCGGCATGTGGGATCTTCCCGGACCAGGGCACGAACCCGTGTCCCCTGCATCGGCAGGCGGACTCTCAACCACTGCGCCACCAGGGAAGCCCCAGAGTTCATTTTAAAAAGTGAAAACTTAGTGACTGCCTGTCATATATAAAGCCAGCTGCTAGGTCTTCTGAAAGATTCCAAGATAAATGGCTTCTTTATTCAGTGATGGCTTCAGAATGTGTTTTTTATTATAACATAAATATTTTTGGTTATTTTTGTGTGTTATGTCAACACTAATTTGAGTGTAAATAAATGTTATAATGTTTAATAGATAGATAATCGTTGACATTAAAATGGTTTTATATTTCTGCCATAGAAACTGGAAGCTGATACTCTTGAAGTTAAAGCAAACAAGGAGCAAGCTTTGCAGGATCTACAAGAGCAAAGACAGCTGAACACAGATTTAGAGCTTAGAGCCACAGAATTGAGTAAACAACTTGAAAAGGAGAAAGAAACGTAAGCTAAACTACTTAAGGGAGAGGATTATAAACTAAGTTTCATAAGATTTCAATTTTGCTATCACAGTGCTTAAAGATTTATTTGATTCTATCAACTACTGATATTAATGTGAATGAAAAATAAAGCCATCACAGTATGGTTAAATAGGAGGGCTTGTGACCAGTCACATTTCAGTAGACTTTGTCTTTAAAGGCCAAATACACCACTCTGACAGTTGGCAGACTGGATCTGTGTCAGGATGGTGAGGGTTTTTGACTCTCAGTAGTAAAGCTGGAAGCTGAGAGCCTGGGAAAGTTATTCAGTACCTTTCAGGGAAATGAAATAAAACCCATCAAAGTTGATGATAGTAAATTGTTTTATACCTTCATGGTTTCATCCTTGTTTTGGGAGTGATGACAAAATGTTTTTGTTCTCACAGCTAGTAAATTGGGTCCTGACATTGTGAACTTGAGGATATACAGATGCATTTTGTGCCTCAAGTGGCATTTCTTCTCTTAACATCGTCGTTTCCAGTGCCTAGGTATTTGGGGAGTACATCTGATCCTTTGTATCACCCACTGAGTGATTTGTCACCTCTGGAACCCAGTCATGTGTCTGTGAAGATGACCTTTGAGTTGGTTCTTGTTCTCTTTCCCAAGGCCCGCTATGGGCCCAGTGTTTCTTTCCATTTCTACTGAGGTTTTAAAAATTTTTGCCTTTATACTTTATGCAAACATTTCTTATGTGGGGTCCTGCATTTCTAGAGAACTGCCTAAGAAAGAAGGGCTGGGTAAACACATCTGAGGTTTGACTAAACCTCACCCCTGGTCATAGGACTCAGCCCAGATAACAGGGTACAGAGCTCCACTTTCTCAAGGGCCACCTTCACTCTGCATGCAACTCTTTCCCTCCAAATTCCATCTTATAATGTATTTTCATTACTCTGCGGTTTAATGTATTTTCAAATATCCTTTGTGATTTCTTTGATTTACAGGTTACTTAGGAGTATATTGTTTACTTTTCAAATATTTAGGACTCTTCTAGATATCTTACTGTTATTCATTTCTAATTTAATTCCATTTTGGTAGGAGAACATACTCAGTAAAATTCAGACATTTCAAATTTTCATTTAGGGCACAGTGTATGGTTTATCTTGGTTAAGTTTCCATGTACACATATATGTGTTTTTGGGTAAAGTGTTCTATAAATATCAGTTAGGTTAAGGTGGTTGATAATGTTGTTCTAATCTTCTATATCCTTGCCAATTTTTTTCTCTGGTCATTTCTGTCAGTTTCTGAGAAAGGGATGTTAAGGTTTCCCAGATTGTGGATTTATTTATTACTTCCTTAAGTGACTTTGAAAAAAATAAACTAAGTTTTATAGTCACTATGCAAGGCTTTATTTCTTTTTTCTTTGTACTAAAGAATTTTTTATTATTTTTATGTCTAGAGGTTTGTCATGAAATGTAAAGCCACTAATTTAAAATATTTAATGAGATATGTCTCAAAGGGTTTTAGTGTAATAGAAAACAGGCATATTTAAAATAAAATTCTGTATGTATTTGTGTGATATATATATACAAGTTTCAATATAAATAGGGATCTACTATTAACTTTTTTACATAATAGAGAGCTGGTATAGATAAAGATAGATATCAAAACTGACTTTTTTTTTTTTACATCTTTATTGGAGTATAATTGCTTTACAATGGTGTGTTAGTTTCTGCTTTATAACAAAGTGAATCAGTTATACATATACATATGTTCCCATATCTCTTCCCTCTTGCGTCTCCCTCCCACCCTCCCTATCTCCCCCCACTAGGTGGTCACAAAGCACCGAGCTATCTCCCTGTGCTATGCGGCTGCTTCCCACTAGCTATCTGTTTTACGTTTGGTAGTGTATATATGTCCATGCCACTCTCTCACTTTGTCACAGCTTACCCTTCCCCCTCCCCATGTCCTCAAGTGCATTCTCTAGTAGGTCTGTGTCTTTATTCCCATTTTACCCCTTAGGTTCTTCATGACATTTTTTGTTTTTTTCTTAGATTTCATATATATGTGTTAGCATATGGTATTTGTGCAAGCCTTTATTTCTGTTTGCTTTCTTTGATTCACATAGTCTTATGATTTTATAATAATTACTTATGGAAAAGTTAAGTAGCATAGTAAATATATCAAGTCCCAGTTTTATGGTTGCTTGACAGGGATTTTAACTATATTAAATGGTAAAGTAATATTAGTACAATGACTTTTCTATTTAGACCTTTAAAAATCCACAAGGTACAGGATCCTGTGAATGTGCCTTCATATGTTCTACCTACTTTTTTTAAAGTAAAAGTAAGTTTCTGGGACTAAAAGTTAGAAAACTTCAAGGTATAGATGCAGTTCTGGTATTGTTTTAATACCCAACTTCAATTATGTGGCTGGTACATTTTTTAATAACCTCTCTTTAACATATTGTTGAATTTATAATAAAGTACATTGATAGTAAAGTACATTGGAAATAGTATGCATTCTAGAAATATTACTTTGCACTTGGTTTCATTTGCACTTTAAAAAATGGTTGATCTTTAATGTGTTCTTTTCTTTTGATATGTAATATGCATAATTTTATTCATTTTATGAAAGCAAAGTCTTTAGTTTAACTTTCTTAAAACAATATCTTCATTTCCTCATTCTTATAACTTTTTTTTTCCTGTTTTAAAAAATTGAAGTATAGTTGATTTACAATATCATGTTAGTTTCAGGTTCTTGTAACTTTTTAATTCATTCCGGTGTAGAAAACTTATATTAAATGATAACAAATCTTTTATATAATCTGCTAGGCTCTAGGATTAAAGTAAATCTTTTGTCTTTCCTCCATGTTTGAAATGAAATATTTCTTCTATTTTTTAACTTTATTTTTCCTGGTTATCTTATGTGTTTTCAAGTTTAAGACCTGGCAAACACATAATGTGTTTTAGTTTTTCAAGGAAAGAGGCAGAGTTCTGTGCATGGGGGCTAATGTAATAAATAAGTTCTTTAGGGCACATGGGAAAACATTTCTGGCTGTCATACACTAGAGGGTTTGCTGTTTGCACAGATTTATTTGGTGATACATTGTGGTCAACAAGACTGGATTAAGTCATGGGCTTAGATGGTCTTGGCTTTACCACTAATTTATTTGACTTGAGGAAAATCATCTTCATCTGTTAAATCATTGGATCAGATGTTCTAAGGCATTTTTCAGTTGTGTGGTTTTATGATATTAAATTATTGTTTTTACTTCTTAACTACACAAGAAAGTTTTAAAACTCAATAATTTATTTGAATGGTAAATTATGCATTATTAAAGAAATTGTTTCTTAAATATTTAGAGTATCCAATACAAAGTTGGATCTACAGAAGAAATCTGAAGCGCTTGAAAATATTAAGCAAATGCTTAACAAGCAAGAAGAAGAAAAAAAAGTCCTTAAACAAGAAATTGAAAATTTAAGTCAAGATGCAAAGATGCAGCACAAGGAATTGAATAACAAAGTTCACACAGCAGTAACAGAACTACAAAAAGTGAAGATGGAGAAAGAAACTCTAGTAGCAGAGCTTTCTGCAGCAAAAGAGAAATTATCAGAAGTTTCTGATTCTTTGAAGAACTCCAAAAGTGAATTTGAAAAGGAAAACCAGAAAGGAAAAGCTGCTGTATTAGATTTGGTTAGTTGTTTATGTTTACTGTCTTAGGTAGAAGTGATTTTTATTTAAAATGTAGTGACTTTTCTGCTTAATTCACTGTTGACTTTTCACCCTCCATTTAAGTGATTTTAAGTGTTCTTAGAGGAAAGGAATTGGGATTACTTAACCTGAGAAAAAGATATTGGTGTTTGTGTGTGTAATTTTCCAATGGCCCAGAAAATTTTCAGTTGAGTATATAGTTTTTCTCTATTCTGGGTCTGGTGCTAGATTTGGGAAAGACTACAGCATGTTTGTCCTCAGGGACACTTCCACAGAGAATATAGCTACTAGTTGAAATGTTTTTCACTTGACTATTAAAAAAAAGAAAGAAGACCAGAAAGATCTAAATGATTTTTAACTCTGGTGCTATAAACTTTCTTAATTCTTCATTCAATTTTCTAAAACTCTAGATAATACCATGTCTTAGAGATACTGTAAAAAATATTTAAACTATAGAGAAAAAAAATCTGAGTCTCAGGAAATGTGTAAAGAGGAATGTATTCTCAGAAATATTTTGACCCAGAATAACAGCAAAAGTAAAATTCTTTTGTTCTCAATATGAAGGTCAGTGAAAGTGTTGAGTACCATAAAAAACATGACTTTCGTATGTTGTTTTTATGTTCCTTTCTGTTTGGAGGAAACATCTTCTATCTGTATATGTTCCCACTTAAGTTATATGTAATTATTTTTATTTGTTGTTTCAATACTTTAAAAAAATTTGCTTCCATTTTTTGAAGCCCATTATTCTACTTTTAAAATAGTATAAGTTAATTAATTCTGTGACATAAAAATGTGGTTTCCAAAGTATTCTAAAATCTTGTCTAAATATTATCTAAAGTATTTATTGTGACTATTGGTTGATAATAGAAACTCTTAGCCTTTTCCTCTCCCTCCCCATTTACTGCTATAATATTTGCCTGTTTTTATTATTGAAATGGATGATTTTGTCCCATCTTAAATCATCAGTGATTCTGGTTTATTTCCTTGTGTGGATCTTACTGAGATTGTAAACCAAAATTCTTAAATTCACTACAAATATTTTCTGCATAATGTAGTTTCCATTTTTTTAGGAGAAAACGTGCAAAGAATTAAAGCAGCAACTTCAAGTACAGACAGAAAGCATGCATAAGGAACAGAATGAACTGAAAAAGTCACTTGAAAAAGAGAAGGAGGTAAAATTTTTTTTCTATAACAAAAAATATGTAAAGCATAATAAGGTCTTTATATTTTCAAAATATTTTCACAATACTTAAGTCAAAAGAAGGTTTTTTTCATTTGTGTTCTACCTACTACTAAAAAGTTTCAAGCTAGTTTAATAAAAGGCCCAAAATAAAAGATTATTATTAATAAAGGTAGAAAATTGGGTCAACTAACTGTAGAGTTATAATTAGATAATCTAGATTAAGGAACATTACTATGGATAAAAAAAGTCTTAATAGATTTTCCACAGAAATGACATTTTAAGGGCTCTTTATTTCATGGACATTTATATTAATGGCATATTTGATAATGGTTTTATAACAATTCAGAGATTTTTCTATGATTAATGCTTCTTTTGTTCTCCATCAAAACAAACAAGCAAATGAGGAAATAAATGGGTATAATATATATTGTTATTCTCTGAAGACATACCTCTAGTAGCTAGAGTCCAGGCATGTAGCTTTCTAGAGATCAGATTTGATAAAGCAGCAAAACATGGTCCTGACAAGTCTTTAGTGTGATTGTGTTCTGGTTGTTGATTGAAAGAAGACACCTGTGCTTTATATGCCAGCCATGTAAGTGGCAAAATTATAGAGGTTTAATACCCAAGCTGTGAATCCAGATTGTGCAAATTTATATCCTGACTGTGCCAATTATTAGCTATGCTGTCTTGCCTTGCCTTCTTAGGCAGATGACTTGATCTCTCTGTGCTCCAGTTTCCTCAGCAGTAAGATGGGGCTAATAGTAGAATCTGTGTCATAGACTTATTGCGAGAAATAAATGGGTTAATATATTTCAAAGTGCTCAGAATACCAGCTGTAACAAAATAAATGGTCAAATGTTAGCTATTACTTTATTATTGGTTATCATAACATAATCATTATTAACACTACCTGACTCCTGTTTTGCACAAAAATATTTCCGTTTGTATTGGAGATAAGCTGAAGCATCCATATATAGCACTGAAACTTTTTCAAAAGTAACTTTGAATGGTCAGATGCTCAAATTAGGTTCTTAATGAAATATGCATAAAATATGTAAACATGACTTTGGTTGGACGGGTGAGAGGTAGTGTAGTTCACCTTGGCCACAGAGGAACCTCAGTGTGACTTCTATATGATATCTAATTTTGAACAGAAATATATCCTAGAAGATTGTTAAAATAAGGTAGTAGCAAAATATGCCTCAAATCTCTAAATGAGGAAACAATTGTATGGTATAGTTTAGTGTCATCAGACAGATACTAAACATATTTGCCAAAAATTATCTTGGTTTTATCACAGTTAATATGAAGCTATCTTTTCTGATTCACTGGCCAACAGGCTCATTTAGCATTTTTTTAAAAAAATTATTTATTTTACTTTCTTTGGCCCCACTGTGCTGCTTGCAGGGATCTTAGTTCCCTGACCAGGGGTCGAACCCAGGCCTGGCAGTGAAAGCGCCGAGTCCTAACCACTGGACTGTCAGGGAATGCAGTTAGCATTTTGAGAATATTCAAAACAGTAGACATTTCAGCAATCTAAAGATTGATGTTGATTTTCCCTTTTTCTATGATATAAGAGAACACTAATCTAGTTCATTTGCAAGCTCTATCCAAATGTATAAGTTAAAAAGGAAGGCAAGATTAAACAAATATTGAAGATTAATCCAGCATGTCATCCAGTAGTGAATAGTGTCAGTTATGAAAGCTCCATGAGGGTAGGGATTTTTCTTTTTGGTTTACTACTGATTATTTGTGGCCAATAGACTCAGTAGTTTCTACTTAGAGTAGTGCTTGGCATGAATAGGTACTCAATAAATGTGTGTTGCATGGATAAATGAACGCTAAACAGGTTTTATTTTCTTTTAGACTTCTCATCAGCTGAAGCTGGAGCTCAGTTCAATGCAGGGACAAGTCATACAGGCCCAGAATAGTTTAACACAAAAGGAAAAAGAAGAACAACAACTTCAGGGTAACATAAATGAGCTAAAGCAATTGACTGAACAGAAGAAAAAGCAAATTGAAGCACTCCAAGGAGAGGTTAAAATTGCTGTTTCACAGAAGGTAGTGATATATTTGTTTACTTTTTATGGGAAGAAAAACTTTGCAGTTAAGATAACAATATGATAGTAACACAGATGAGTTACAACGAAGAAAATTTTACATATGCTCAAATTTTTTCTAAGTTAAATGTATAAATGCACTTAATTATATGACTAAATATCTATGTCTGGATTTCCATTCACTATAACCATGTTGTTAGATAATTCTTATTTGAAATTCTAGCACTAATCATTTGATAGGCATAAAACTACCTTTTTGTAAAATAAGATATAACTAACAATGTTAAGAGAATAATTTATACATTTCTAGTGTATTAGAAAATTTTACAGGAATTTAAAAATAAATTATCCTCATTAAGGGAATATAATCAAGAACAAAAATCATAAATTGAGATATATTTAAATATTCAGTAGTATAGGTTTCATATATTTATAATTGTTTGGTTTTTTAAGTTATAATGGTTTCCATTTCCAAACCTATCCTGATTTATTATTAAGCATCCGTTCTTCATCCTTAAGTATGTTTTTTTTTTTTTTTGCGGTACGCGGGCCTCTAACTGTTGTGGCCTCTCCCGTTGCGGAGCAACAGGCTCCGGATGCGCAGGCTCAGCGGCCATGGCTCACGGGCCCAGCCGCTTTGCGACATGTGGGATCCTCCCAGACCGGGGCACGAACCCGTGTCCCCTGCATCGGCAGGCGGACTCTCAACCACTGCGCCACCAGGGAAGCCCCTTAAGTATGTTTTAATACTTGTCCAGACTAAGAGTTGATAAAAGTGGATTGAACTTAATATTTGAACAAAATGAGGTTTTCCCCACTGTTGATGTATGCATATTAATTAGTTCATGGAGTAGAAAGATATAAGATCCCTAGTATGTAAAACAAGCAAAATATGTCATGTTATTAATAGTTGGCTTGTCACATTACTAGAGGAAAAAAAAATTAACCCCACAAATACATATTTTATGTTGACCACTATTTTTATAACTATTATTATGGTTATTTTACAAAAGGGTAATTTTCTAATAACAGAAACAAGAGTAGACAAATTTGTCTATCCTTTTTTTGTGTGTGTTGTATATAATCATACATCAGGATATAATTATCATAGTATGTATTTTGTTCTATGATTTGATATCTTGAGGTCATTTTTTCCTAAAATCTATTAGCCTCATGTTCAAGTTTTCCTTAGATCTTCATTTTTATAACAGTATGACTTAGTAAATTAAAAAAAAACCAACTATTTTTAGCATATTTTCTTTTTTATTAACTTATTAATTATAGTAAGATTTCTTCCAGATTTATGATTAATATATATTGCCTATACTTTGCATGGCTTTACTAGATGACACCTTAAGGATTTTGAGATTCAGAGGAAATGTTCTTATCGGTAGTTGTCTTACGTGGGACTGTTATAACAAAAATACCATAGACTTGGTGGTTTAAAAAATAAGCATTTATTTCTCACAGTTCCGGAGACTGGGAAGTTTAAGATAAAGGCACTGGCATATTGAATGTCTGGTGGGGGCCCACTTTCTGGCATGTGGACAGCTGTCTTCTTGCTGTATCCTTATATGCTGTATCCTTATATGACTGAGATTATCTCTTGTGTTTCTTCTTATAAGGGCACTAATCCCATTCACGAGGGCTCCACCCTCATGACCTCCCAAAGACTCCACATCCAAATACCATCACATTTGATCTAGGCTTCAACAAGAATTTGTCGGGGGGAGGGGGTGTCACAAACATTCATAGCAGTAGTTCACTTGTGTCAGTGGATGAATACTAGAAAAAGGAACACCTTTAACCTCGGGGAGGACAGCATTTTGGGGGAGTGTTGGGTAGATAGCCAGTCTCTGTAAATTAGACTTGGGATTTGGAGTTACCTAGAGAATCACTGAAAGGCAAGAATTGTTTAGTTTTATTGAGGAGCAGTGTACTATCATGGAAAGAAGATAAATTTTAGAGGCAGGCAAATTTGAATTTAAATTCTGTGTGACACACGTTAGGTTTATGGTCACAGGAAAGTGATCCATCTTTCTGGACTAAACAAAGTAGGGTCATAGAGTTGTAAAGGTTGAGATAATTTGAAGCAATTATACTTCAATAAAGATCTATTAAAAAAAAAAGATTGCGATAATGTATTTAAAGTACCTAGTACTGTGTGTGCCCAGTGCCATGTGGAAGCAAAATAGTTGTTGGATATTATATATAAGTGTAACAAACTATGATCTAAGAGTGTCATTTTGCCTGGTAAACCATACAGTGATGGTCTCCGGAAACTTTTCACTGGGCCACAGTGAAATAGGAAAAACAAGGATAAAGTTTAAATGGGTATAGATGTGTATGAGTACACACACACAACACACACCCCATATATATCTATATCTACATCTATCTATCTATATGAAACACACATATACATACACTTTTTTAATGTGATTGTGATTGTTTGGAAGTCACAGGTAAATCCAGCAAGGCTATATAAGTCATCAGTTCCTGTACCAACCTTATTTGAAACCTAATGTGGGAATACAGAATGAATAGGATATGGCCCCTATTCTCAAGTAGCCTATAATTTAATGAGGAATCAGGTATGTAGGGAAAAAGAAAACTAGTAGAAAGGAGAATGAGAAAAATTAGAACTTAATGGAAATTTTGACTGGCTTTCTAGAGGAGCTAGCATTTGAACTGTGTCTTTGAAGACTATGCTAATTTTGAAAGATTAAACAAAAGAGGAAATTAGATATTTCAAAGGAGAGGAAACAATATTAGCAAAGTTTGCAAAACTTAAAAAAAATGTCGTTATAGAAGATTTGCTATTGGAATACCTCGTAAGTGGAGAAGTGAGGGGAGATAACGCTACAGAATTGGATGAAATCAGATCACAGTAGATATTGTATAGTTGTTTCCACTTTAAATTTTTAATATTGGAAGACTAAAGGTAAAAATCTTTAGAAGGGAGAAATGTAGTCAGACCTGTTTTAGAGCAAAAACTGATAAGCTTGTGAAGGATAAATTGTAAATGATTGACCCTCCTGTATTCTCCTTTGGAACTTTGGGTTTACTTCTGTCAAACCCATTATCAAGCTGTTACATTGATCTTTTTATTTTTTTATTTTCTTTTATTTAACTTAACCACTAATAGATTTGAATCCCTCAAAGTCAGAGAACTGTGTTTTCTAACAAATAAGCTATCAATGATTTTTAAAAAAATGAATGAATGAATCAGCCTGTCATTTAGAGTAAGTAAAATGAAGGCCCAAATATGAACCCAGAGGGCAATTATGATCAGTGTTGAGACTTTGTAGAGGGCTTATTTGAGCCATAAAGGTGATTGAAGAGAAAGAAAACTAGATTGTGGGGGGGAAAATGTTAAAGAAAAGAAGTAGTATGCTACCAAAAAAAAAAAAATGCAGTGTAGTCTTCAACACGAAAAACAATGTCCAGGAATTCTTCATTGTGAAGACTCTAAATTGGAGGTAATGTGGGATGTTATCAGATAATGTGTGTGGTGATGAGCCCCCTTTCCTCTGTAGGCAGTTAGCACTGCCTCCTGGCAATCTGCTTCCTAGCTCTCTTGAATCTATCCCCTTTTCTTATTTCCCAACTTCCACAGTCTTAGTCTAGGCTATTTTTTTCTCTTATGTGGACTATTGTAAGAGTCTCTTAATGGATGTCGTGGGCTCTATTTGTCCACCTCCCATCTGTTTGTCATTTATTCATTCGAGAAACATTACTAGGCACCTATTCTGTGCCACGGACACAGTTCTAGGTGTTGGAGGTGTAGCTGTGAACAGACAAGGAACCTATTCTCATGGACTTAAACTTTCTTGGGGGGAAGAAACTTAAACAGGGTGATGTGAAAGACAGTGATGGGACAGAGTCCTACTAAAAGGTTGAGTGATCAAAGAAGCCCCTCTGAAGAGATTTGAGCTGATAACATGAAATACAAGAGCTATCCATATAGTGGTCGGGGCGGGACAACTAATGCAAAGATCTTAAGGCTAGAACAAGCTTGGTATTTTCTAAAAACGGAGACCAGTATAAGTTAAGTATAGTGGAGAGAGGAAGAGTAATATGCGATGAGCTCAGAGAAGTAGACAGGGGTAAAGGCATAAACATAGAAACTTGAAGATTATAATCTTGAAGATTATATATCTTGAAGATAACAATGATGTATTTTGTTCAAAGGATAATTAGAATCGATTAGGAGATTTTTGAGCAGAGAATGATGGGATCTGACTAAAGGGACATAAAGGAGCAAGCAGGAAAGGCATTGAAAAACTATTGCAGTAGTCTAGAAAGTACAAGATGCTGGCATGAACTAAAGTGTTAGCAGTGGATGATTTGGGAATATCTTTTGTAAGCTGAGTCATCAGGACTTGCTGATAGGTTAGATGGTGAGAGATGATGGAAAGAGGAGTCTAGAATAATTCTAGGTTTGTGGCTTGTACAAGTGGATAGATGGCCATATTTACTGGGGGAAGTAGCATGTTTTTGAGGAGCAGGGTTGCTGTCAGGGATCAAGATTTCTACTTGAGATAGATATCTATCAATCACTCAAGTGAAGATGTCAGGGAAGTACTTGGATATAATGAGCCCAGAGTTCAGGCAGAGAGGTTGGAGCTAGAGACATAAATTCAGGAGTCAATTGTAAATAAACAATATTTTTTAAAATATTTAACTTAACAAGGATTTATTCACAGGAATACTTGTAAGTAGAGAAAAATAACAGAAAAGCTAAACAAATGAAATGAAGAGGATCCAAACCAACTTTCACTTTGTAGCTTTTTAATTGCACCCTGTGTGCATATATCTAGGGCACAGAGGGCCACCAACATACGCCAATACAGTGTAGGAACCCTGCGTTACGTCCATTAACTTAAACATATATTTAAGATCATGCTTTGAACAAAAAAAGAAAGCTTAGAAGGCAATATGTTGAGTGGGAATAAACATTGAAATATAGCAATCATGTCTTCAACTTCTACAATTATCTTTATGTGCCAACTAACACTTAGGCAGCCTCTTACAGATCTTTTACCATGTAATTTAAGTTTTAGAAGTTTTGATAAAATCACTAGTAATATATAACCATGCAGAAACCACATCACACTGACAGCACAGAGGCAAAGATTTTGCACAGATGTATCTGCTTTCCACATTGTGCAGTTTACACACAATACAATATCAGTCTTATTCCTAACAGATCCTAAAAAAGATATTTCAAGGCCTAGCTGTAAACTACAGTACTTTATATCTATATTCTTAATAAAAATGGGTCTAGTTGGGATCTTCTAAATAGAGACTGTATATAGAATAAAAGAGGGCTAGAGACTGAACCCTGGGGTCACACAGTATTGAGAGATCAAACAAGAGAGGAGCTAGTAAAAGATTTTAAGATGGAATGACCAGTGAGGTAGGAGGAGAACCTAAAACACAAGATGTCCTGGAAACCAGGTTGAAGAATGTTTCTAGGAGGGGGCATCATCAACTGTTTGAAGGACTGCTGGGATGTTCAATGAGATGTGGACAAGGACATGAATATTGGATTTTGGAACAAGGGGGTCGCTGATGACTTCAACAGCAGTTTCATTGAAGTGTATTTATTTTAAAAGCCAAGTGCTGCTTTTCATGCTATGCTTACATATATTTTATTTATGTCATAATTTATGCATATCTCCTGAACCTTCTTAAAGACTGAAGGTTTAGAGTTTAGAGGAGTTGCACCTTTGCAACATTTTCTTCTCTTCTTCTGCCTTGATGTTAATAAAGATGACCTGTAGAAATTTCTTGTTATTCTTGAATTTCAAGGAGTAGAAACAGTATACTTCAACTTAGTAATGGCTTTTTAATTACTTCGTGTAGAAATTTCCCATAGTTCAACCTTAAATTATATCATTTTTTAAAGCATGCATCAGAATGTAGTTGTTACTTTCAGTCTCCTGAGACCTTGGTACTTGGGATTCTCAGTGAAATTCTTTTTTCTTTATTTAATTGCTGTTTCATTTTTTGTCTTTTAAATTAGGACTTGTTGAATTTTGTAATTCTTTAATTTTGTAACTATAAGGTAAGTTACACTTTATTAAAGTAGAATTTTAGGGCATAACTACAATTCAGTTTGTTCTTAGGAATCTTAGTTGTGTGGATTTCATTCTATATTTGTAACTGGTTTTTGGTATGCATACTGTTTTAAAAAACTATTGTATGTTTCAGACAGAACTTGAGAATAAACTACAGCAGCAGTCAACACAAGCAGCACAGGAACTTGCAGCAGAGAAACAGAAAATATCATTGTTACAAAATACCTATGAAAAAAGTCAGGAAAGTCTAAAACAGCTTCAGTCTGATTTCTATGGGAAGGAATCTGAACTTCTTGCCACAAGGCAAGATCTTAAGGTATAGTGAACTATATTATATGATAAAAACCAATAAGTTGTTTATAGACATTCATTAAATGATTGATTTGAACACAAATGGGCACAGGAATGTTAGTATTTGTGGAATATCATGCTTCTTTTCTGTTGAATTATTATATTTGGAGAAACATGCTTTTTAAATTGTTTTATATAACAAAATATATATGTAAATACAGGCATTTAAAAATAACATCTTTAATAGAAATAATTTGGAAATTGTTAATTGCTACATTGGCTTATCTAAGGACTTTGCTGCCTTTATGTAAAAAAAATAACTTTTAAAACGGACTGCTGTTAAAAAAATCTAAGGAGTTTTTTATTTTTTTGCGGTACGCGGGCCTCTCACTGTTGTGGCCTCTCCTGTTGCGGAGCACAGGCTCCGGACACGCAGGCTCAGCGGCCATGGCTCCCGGGCCCCGCCGCTCTGCGGCACATGGGATCTTCCCGGACCGGGGCACGAACCCGTGTCCCCTGCGTTGGCAGGCAGACTCTCAACCACTGTGCCACCAGGGAAGCCCCGGCCATTTCTCTTTTTTGTCATGGTGAAATAGTATGCTTTTTGATTCTTTCCTATGTTTGGATTTTTGTTTCTTAATTTAAAATGCCTTATTGAAAAGTTCTGTTGAAAATCACAGAATATTTTTATATATAATATACATAAATATGCTATGTCACTTTATTCATAGGCTGCTATAGGGAAGGCTTTATGAAGGAGGTAGGACTTGACCAGGTCCTGAAGGATATAAGAATTTGAATACACAGAGAGTCCTGAGAAAGATCAGTTCACTCAGGGGCACATTTGAGAAAAGGTGCAGCAGTGGGAACCAGCAAAGCCAGGAGGCAGTCACCATAATTGTCTTGCTAGAGTGCTGGTTTGTGTTTGGAAGTTAAAGTTAAAAAGGTTGGGGTCAAACTGTGAGGTATCTTAGATGCCTAGCAAGGACGACTGACTGGACTTTATATTGGGTTGCGGGGGGGATGAAGAGTCTAAGCAGAGGAATAAAATGAAGAAGGTATAATTTAGGCAACAACCTGGAACTGGTTTATAGATAGCAGCTTGGTTTGGATCTGGCGTAAACTATTGCTGGGGAGATTAGTTAAGAGGCTATCTCCCTTCCTTCCTCCATAAACTCCAGTAATCTAGCTGTGAGCTGATTAGAACTGGAGTTAAAGAGGATGGAACAGAAGAGATTAATGGGAGAGAGAATATGAAACAAAAGGGCGTTTCAAAACGTACAGGGTGCAAGGAAGTGAAGGAATCAGTGGTGACTAATGATCTGACAAAGAAACAGGAGACTGGGTAAAAGAATTTTCATAGGGCCAACAGTAGATATTATATATATATATATAGTTCACAATTAGCAAGAGTTCTTTAAAAAAAATACCACCTGACATTTAGAAATTGTCTTACTTCCTATATTCTCTAAGTAGCTTTAAATTATTATTAGCTTTCCTTTACAATACTGTTGCAAGTCAGGGAGGGTTTGTGGAAGAGTTTGGACTTTATCCTAAAGGCAGGAGGGAACCACTGAAAGGATGTGCTCGGATTTGTATTTTAGGCCAATAAGTGGCTGCAGGAGAAGGAATGGATTGTAGGGGAACGTGGCTGAACGTTGGGATGAGAGAGGAGACTTTGTGGTAGTCCAAGTGCGGATGGTGACAGCTCGGGCTGGTAGTAGTAAGGATGCCGAATGTGCATGAATTCCAAGGACACTGAGGTGATAGAGAAGATGAAGCCTAATGACTGAGTAGAAGTTCTGTAGAAATCATGTTTTTTCTTCATATGGATGTATTATTTACCCAAGAGCATAACACAGTAATAAGACTTAGATCTTTTAAATCAGTATTTTTTTCATTAAGCCAACAATTATTTTTATTATGCCCGAAAGCTACATCATGTTCTAATTTTATACACAAAAGAAAAATTCAAATGTAAACATGGGCAAGAAGAGAAAGACAGAGGGATAAGGCTGTTGTGGAGTTTAACAACTGTTGAGAGGCCATGGATAGACTCTCTCTTCAAAGCTTCCTTTTGCGGATGAAACTGAGGCCCTGCTTGATTAGTGACAGGCCTAGTGTTTGCACAATAACAGAACGATGATTGGATCTCAGCTCTTCTGATTCATAACCCTTTTTTAAAAAAATTAATTAATTAATTTGGCTGTGTTGGGTCATCGTTGCTGTGCGTGGGCTTTTCTCTAGTTGTGGTGAGCGGGGGTACTCTTCCTTGCGATGCGCGGGCTTCTCATTGCGGCAGCTTCTCTTGTTGCGGAGCGTGGGCTCTAGGCGCTTGGGCTTCAGTAGTTGGCACACAGGCTCAGCAGTTGTGGCTCTAAGTCTCTAGAGTGCAGGCTCAGTAGTTGTGGTGCACGGGCTTAGTTGCTCTGCAGCATGTGGGATCTTCCCGGACCAGGGCTCGAACCCATGTCCTCTGCATTGGCAGGCAGATTCTTAACCACTATGCCACTGGGGAAGACCAGTAGCCCTTTATTGTTTTACCATCATTTCACTAGAATTTTTTTTATAAAATAGGATATTGACAAATATAAAATAGGATATTGAAATTTTTTAATAAAATAGGATATTGACAAATTTTTATAAAATAGGATATTGACAAAATATCCTGTTTTATTTTTTTATGAAATAGGATATTTGGACGTTAATCCTTCCAAAATGACAGGTATCTGAACTACTTAATTTTTTAAAAAAGAAATTCCTAGGAAAGTTCAAATAATATTTATAATAGGCCAGAATAATGGATCAGCCATTCTTTTGCTTCAGTGACTATTATATGACCTTATGTATAAGAGAGAAAAGGAGACGTTCAGAACCTTGTAACATGACACGTAAGTCAAGGCTGCCATCTGTGGGCTGATAGTGTATACCAAGACACCAGTAGAATGCAAGACCGGCTGGCTTGATCTATGCCTTTAGCCCCATCTGCTGGATTATTTATGAAATACTAAAATTTGTTGACTGTATATTTCAAACTGGCTATGCTGTGTGCTATTCTTTGTTTTCCAGGAAAGGTAGAAGTGGCGTTTAACTGTAAATTTTGCACCCTCAGTGAAGTGAAAATTCTAGGATAAAAAGTTTAGAATTAAATGTAAATCTTCTTAGCCTAGTACTGTTCTTTATGTCATTTCATCAAACATCAAGGAAAAATAATAACTAAAAATTTTAAAGTTTTATTTTGAAAGAGAAAAGAGAAAAATTGTTGAACAGACCCCCCCCCCAAAAAAAAACCCACCAATAGCTACCACAGAACAGTGTAGAAAATCTTTTTCTTTGCTACATTACTATAATGTGATTGGGGTATTCAGGATCAGGGTTGGTACTTGATATACTCAGAGATTTGCTTATTCCAGTAGCAGTGGGTGGGTTAAAGATAGCCCCAGTAAACCATCTAATGGAAGAGTTCTCCAAGGGAAAAGATGCTGAGCAGATGAAAATAATATAGTCTGAAGCAAGAAAGATAAAAGGAAAATTTGAAACGGCAGTATACTGCTGAATGACATAGATGAATATTCAGAGGCAAGGTAGAACAACATGTCTTGGCTCAGAAAATAGTGCAGATTTTGAACTTGACTTTAAAGATTTAGTCACTAGGATTTTGTGAGTTCAGAATTTTATAGGCTGTTATTTAAACCATGGGCATTTTGGAATTCTGTGGTCAGAGATTGGGGGTGTTCTTGCTTTTAGGCTCTAGCAAGTGTTGGTATTCTTTAGCATTAGATCAGGACCTCTGTTACCGAATTACAATTGCTATAGACAGCATGGGCTAGGCTTTGTCAAATTTTATTCTTTTTCTATGAAATCACTCTCACCTTTTGTGATACTTAGGTCAGTTCCAACATGCCCACAAAGCCTTCTTTAAACATTCCACAGAGAATACACTCACACTCGTTTTTCTGTGCATTTGGCACATAGCAAATGCTCTAATACCCTGTACAACTTCCATTTTATACCCTGGTTCTGGTTTCCAGGCTATATGGTCAGCTTCTTTAAGTCCAGGACCATCTTTTACCCTCCTGTCTACCTTAGTAGTATACTCAATTAAAACTTAGCTGCTTGATTAGTAAAGGACTAGATGACTTTAAGTCTTTTCCAAAAAGGAAGTCTTACAGTTTTTAGTGTTCTACTGGAAACTATTGAAAATGGAAATTTGATTTATATCAGAAAAGACTTCTGAACCGGGTTATTTGTAAGGAATAATCTCTTTCAGGAAGCTTAAGTAAAGCCCTTTAAATAAGGTTTTCATTTATTCATTTATTTTTCATCGATTCTTTATCAAATGCTTACTGTAGCCAAGCCTAGATAGCAGTGATTCCTCCTGAATTGTATCTTCTGCCTTTTTTTCCAAAGAAACTGTATATCCAGAATAAGAAAGATAAACAACTTCTAGATGGTGGAAGAGCATCTTAGAGTTATTTCCCTTAGCAGCTGAGAGTGGCAAGGTTCCTGCCATTTTCCATTCCCCACCTGTTACCATATCCACCTCCAAATCAAAACCTAATGAGTCAAAAAGTTGCTGTTTCCCCCAGCTTCAGCTTCTTGAAATATTTGGGCCTTCGAACAGTTTGTAACTATGGACTGTGTTAACTGACAGAGCTACTTCTACCACACAGATGAGAAGTTAAGAGGATGGGGGTGATGGCCTTGTTAGAAGTAGAGCCTCAGATGTCTGGTTGACTTTACTCTTTTAGTTCACTTAATCAGGTTGGCAGATTAGAAATACATTTTTTCCCCCAAGACAAAAATCCCTTTCTATTTATTAAATAAACCTTTTAGCGTGTCAAGGGCCATCATAGATCCTACAAAACATGTATGCATATAATATGTCACGTTTAACTATCTTTTTAAATTGCTTTCTTCCCATGTCTCCCCATATCTTCTCATTATGTATATGTTCTCTGAGTGTGTTTGATATGGTTCCTACTTATTTGATATTCTTCGTATCACTTAGCTAGTAAATACAGATTATTTCTAAAGCTTTGGAATTGCTTCCGTTTTATTATTTTATACTTGCCTATGGAAAATACTACAAGTATTTTGCATAGGCAAGAGAGTTATCTAGCATTCTTTCTCTTTTACATCATCTTACTGAAGGGCATAACATACTATCTTTTTTAATTTAACTTTTTTAACATCTTTATTGGAGTTATAATTGCTTTACAATGTTGTGTTAGTTTCTGCTGTATAACAGAGTGAATCAGCTATACATATATCCCCATATCTCCTCCCTCTTGCGTCTCCCTCCCACCCTCCCTATCCCCCCCACTAGGTGGTCACAAAGCACCGACCTGATCTCCCTGTGCTATGTGGCTGCTTCCCACTAACTATCAATTTTACATTTGGTAGTGTATATATGTCCATGCCACTCTCTCACTTTGTCCCAGCTTACCCTTCCCCCTCCCCATATCCTCAAGTCCATTCTCTATGTCTGCGTCTTTATTCCTGTCCTGCCCCTAGGTTCATCAGAACTATTTTTTTTAGATGCCATATATATGTGTTAGCATACGGTATTTGTTTTTCTGACTTCACTTTGTATGACAGACTCTAGGTCCATCCACCTCACTAATAACTCAATTTTGTTTCTTTTTATGGCTGAGTAATACTCCATTGTATATATGTGCCACATCTTCTTTATCCATTCATCTGTCGATGGACACTTAGGTTGCTTCCATGTCCTGGCTATTCTAAACAGTCTTGCAATGAACATTGTGGTACATGTCTCTTTTTGAATTATGGTTTTCTCAGGGTATATGCCCAGTAGTGGGATTGCTGGGTCATATGGTAGTTCTGTTTTTTTAAGGACCTCCATACTGTTCTCCATAGTGGCTGTATCAATTTACATTCCCACCAACAGTGCAAGGGGGTTCCCTTTTCTCCACACCCTCTCCAGCATTTATTGTTTGTAGATTTTATGATGATGGCCATTCTGACTGGTGTGAGGTGATACCTCATTGTAGTTCTGATTTGCATTTCTCTAATGATTAGTGGTGTTGAGCATCCTTTCATGTGTTTATTGGCAATCTGTATATCTTTGGAGAAATGTCTGTTTAGGTCTTCTGCCCATTTACTATCTTTTTAAAGTATATTACTTTCCACTATGCTATGCATAACTTATGTATAACTGTTAACTATTATGTTTCTGTTGAAATTTGCCAAAAAATGACATAATAATTTGGGGAAATTGTTTTTATAAGTCTGTAGAAGAGAAGCTTTCTCTAGCACAGGAGGACTTGATTTCAAATAGAAATCAAATTGGAAACCAAAATAAATTGATTCAAGAACTGAAGACCACCAAGGCTACTTTGGAGCAAGATTTAGCAAAGAAAGAACAGCAATTGAAGGAACAGAGTAAAGCACTACAGGATATACAGAAAGAAAAGGTATTTTATTTTCTGACTAAATCTAGAATCTTAGTATTTAAAATTAAGAACCAGCTTTTTCTAAAGGTAAGTAGGGGTGTATTTTATATAAATGATGCTAAGTTATAAAGTTGAAAGCATTGTATTATGACCAGTACGTTTAAAGATCAGTTAAAATTTTATATGAATGAGAAATTCAAATTCTAGGAAACAGTTTTTGGTTTCATAATTGAAATTTTATATTTCCATCAGCTGATATTATTCTGAAGTGTACAGTTCCTGAAGTTCTTGGTATATTTTATTTGTGCAGTTCCTGAATTATGTGTTTTTTTATTTTTTGCTGCACTGTGTGGCTTGTGGGATCTTAGTGCTCTGACCAAGGATCAAACCCAGGCCCTTGCCAGTGAGAGCACGGAGTTCTAACCACTGGACCGCCAGGGAATTACCTCTGAATTATTTTTAAAAATTGGTGGATGTTTTTGTAGTGATGGCGCTGGTGAGGCTGGCATGAAATTTATGATTTGTGCCTCAAGGTTAGAAAATTCTGACAGAACTATAGTTTAGAGGCCTTTAATTACAAGGGTTTTAGATCAGGCAGATCTTGTTTTAGTTTTATGGTTCTACTTTTAATAGCTTATTTAACTGCTCTAAGTCTTTGTTCCTTTACCTATAAAATGATTAAAAAGAGCTACCTGGCATAGAGATTAGATAATGTATACTCCTCCTCCCTAGGCGCCCTATATAAAGATAGTGATGATGATAATAAGCATGAGATGGTAGTTTTAGCTAAACTTTAGCCAGGCACTATTAATTTTAATAGTTACTGTAACTATTTAATCCTTATAATGATCTTTTTGTTCATATTGTATAAATAAGGACACAGAGGCAAGAGAAGGTAAATAATTTGCTCAAGTTAACTAAGGTGGAAGGGGCAGAGACAGTCATAAATAGTAGCAGTCATTTTTGTTATATTACTTTTAAGTATTTACTTTAAAACTTTTTTAATAAATCATTTTTTCAATAGTCACTGAAAGAAAAAGAACTAGTAAATGAAAAATGTAAATTGGCAGAGATAGAGGAAATTAAGTGTAGACAAGAAAAAGAAATTGCTAAATTGAGTGAAGAACTCAAGTCTCACAAGCAAGAAAGCATAAAGGTATGTGAAGATAATCATTGTTTTTCCTTTTGTATTGTATTAGTGTTGATAAAAAGATTTGTGTATATATATTTATTTTATTTATTTATTTTAGGACATACTATGTGCCAGGCACATTGTTTTGCTGTTTTTTGACAAATACTCTCGCTCTCACAGTGCTCGTGTTGCATAATATCTATACACATATTGAAATTATGTTACCTTTGTTTTCAAATTACTGAATAAAGCAAAGTAACCCTAAAAGTTTAGATTTTATTGAGGTGATAATCGACAGAGCTATCCGTTATGCTTACAGATAGTAAACTTCAAAATATGTAAGAGTTTAGAATTAAGATTTTAAGGGATTGTTTTTTAATCGTTTTTCTTCCTAAAATCCTTTAATAATCTGTTGTTTAGAACATTTTTCCTATCATTAGCATGACTGGCATGCCACCTGAAAAAATTAACTGCTTATAATTTGCTTTGTAAAGTGTTTGTAAAATGTCATTTTCTTAGAGAAAGCTTGGATTTTCCCTTGAGTGCTCTCATAATACCTCTTATGTCTATCAGTATACTTGCCATTTTGCTTTATAATTACTTACCTCTTTATGTCATTATGTTCTTCCAGACTGTGACTTCCTTAAAGCAGGGAATGTATATAATTCATCTTTATATATATATCCCTAGAACGTGACACAGTGTGTGATGCCTAAATGTTGAACCAATAAATGCTTCCTAAATGAAGAAAGGGAAAATAAGGTGTAGAAAATTTTCACATAATTTAATCAAAACATATGCATGCAAAGCATCACTTGAATTTAAATGATTGTTGAGGAGGAAGTACATAATATTTCACCTTTTTAATCAACTGTTTGAAATACTGAACTTTAAGACTCTTGTAAGAGGCTAAAACTCTTTGTTTATATTGTAATAAGTTGCATAAATTTCAGCTACATTTTTTTTTTTACTATAAAGGATGGTTTATTTTGGCCTCACTTTCTCATAGGAGGTAACAAATCTCAAGGATGCCAAACAGCTTTTGATTCAGCAGAAATTAGAGCTTCAAGGGAAAGTAGATTCCCTAAAGGCAACCCTTGAACAGGAGAAGAAAGCCCAGCAAATGCTAAAAGAGCAGATGAAAAAGGAAGAAGATGAGCTGAAGAAAGAATTTATGGAGAAGGAAGCTAAACTGGTAAGTTAGTGGTGGGAGGTGTGTTTTTTAATTGATTTTGTAAATTAATCCAGTAAGAGAGGGTTTTTCTACTTAAAAATTATGATTCAAATGCTCACCTAACATTTAATTTTTGATTTAAGACAAGAGATCTGATTTGTCTAAATAGCTGACATGTGATTGGAAATATTTTATTCTGTGATTATATTTTGGTTTATATAAGTGAAAATTCAATAAAACATGATGGGGGGGCACTTTTAGTGCCAGAAAAACAAACAAACCTATAACTATGTAGATTGAGGTAAATGGCATGAATGCTAATCATGTTAAACTCATTTGTTTGGTCAAACTGAATGTTGATAAGGGGGAACGGAAACTTCAGTTTGGAATTACAATGACCAAAGTCTACTTTTCCTTCCCTAACTTGTGCATGCCAAATGGGAAGCATCTGGCTTTCCTCTGTTGAATTAAGTCCAGATATCCCCAGATAAATTGACTGCTGAATGTTTTCATTGAAGAACTGCAATTTCAAGTTCACACAGTGATTTGAAGTTCTGTTTTTTTGGCAGGTTGATAGAGACAAAAGGATGCATTTGGAATTTGAGACATAAGAAAATGCCAGCTCTATCTCCAGGGCACCTTGCTATCCCTAACTATGTGTTCTTCCCCTGTTCTAGTGGAAAAAAGGAAAATCTCAAATTGCTTTACTTTAGTTTGATCTTATAAGAGGCTTGCTGACCACCATTTCAATGTTATGACCATTGTCAGTTCAAACTACACAGATGTTTGTGGAATCAGTTTTATCAGTGCCTTCTTCCCTGAAGAAGTTATTATTTATGTTGCCAATATTTAAAGTTCAGCAACTAACTTAAATTTTGCACTACTTTTGTAATAGGTTTTTTACCCACTGTTTTTCCTTTTCTCAGCTTTCCGAAATAAAAGAAAAAGAAGTAGGAATGAAGCAGCATGAAGAAAATGAGACTAAACTTACCATGCAGATTACAGCATTAAATGAAAACTTGGGCACCATAAAGAAGGAGTGGCAGTCCAGTCAACGGAGAGTCAGTGAGCTTGAGAAACAGACGGACGACTTACGGGGTGAAATTGCAGTATTGGAAGCAACGGTTCAAAATAATCAAGATGAAAGGAGGGCACTACTAGAAAGGTGGTTGATGTCTATTAAAATTAGTTTATTTCCATGCTAAGTGATAAAAAGGTTGTTGTACTCCACATTTAAAAAAATAGAAGTCTTGAGAAAAGTGCTCCTGCAGGTATTTAAGTAGCCATTTAAAAATTAACTCTTACAACAGAGTTGAAATTAATGTATTATGTTTAAAGTTACTAAAGTAGTTCATTATCTGTGTTCAGAGAGGGTCTTTAATGATTTTTTAAAAATGAATTGTTTTTGCAATCTATTTCAGGTGTCTTAAAGGAGAAGGTGAAATAGAAAAGCTTCAAACCAAAGTACTAGAATTGCAAAGAAAGCTGGATAACACAACTGCAGCAGTGCAGGAACTGGGCAGAGAGAATCAGTCCCTTCAAGTGAGTCACCTGGTGTATGAGGCAGTTTTTTAGTCTAGAATTTACCTCTTAGTGAAAAGCATATTTTCAGCATTTAAAAAAAATCTCATATTTAATAATACTTTTGAATGGCTACTGCCTGTGTAGCAGTATTGCAGGTGTTACAGGTAATTAAATATAAGATTTAAAGAACTTATCTGAGACCCCAATGGTTAGAGAGCCACATCATTCATGAATTGTCATTATCGGGAAGAGCACAAAGGAATGAATGAGTTGCTATGTGATAAAGAAGTGATCTGATTATGTGCTCAGAGTTCCAAGGAAGGATTGATCCTTAGGGTTAGAATGAATGGGAAATCACCAAAGGTTAGAAATTACCAATGCCTTTGAGGTATAAAACTTGCTTTGCTTTATTTATTTATTGTCATTCAGACTTAATTATGTAACAACTTTTGATAATGGAAGTTGACCAAAGTATTTCTGATTTTTAAAATTTTATCCATTTTAAAACTTGGCCACCAACTTAGAAATTATCATTCTTTACAGCACTGAACATTATAATGTATTTTTTTTTGAATAGATCAAACATACACAAGCGTTGAATAGAAAGTGGGCTGAAGACAATGAAGTACAAAACTGTATGGCCTGTGGGAAAGGCTTTTCAGTAACCGTGAGACGGGTAAATGGTTTTGTTATATTCCTGTGGTTCTTGATTTTATTTCTCAGTGACAATGTTTTAACCATCGAAATTGTCCTGCATTTGACAGATTTTAAAAGTTTTGCCATTTATTAACTTTAATTTACAACTACATAGAATTAAGTTTCATGAAATCTTGTTTCTGGTTAGTGTGTTTCTATTTTAGTTTTAAATTCAGTTATTACCTTCCTACTGAGTTACTCTCTTGGATAATCATTTTCTGAACCAGTGCATCAGTATTAAACTCATGTTTTAGTCATCATAGGGTTCCCTTAAAGGAAAAAAAGCAGAGATAAAAAAATCATTTTAGGGCTTCCCTGGTGGCGCAGTGGTTGAGAGTCCGCCTGCCAATGCAGGGGACACGGGTTCGTGCCCTGGTCCGGGAAGATCCCACATACCGCGGAGTGGCTGGGCCCATGAGCCATGGCCACTGAGCCTAAGCGTCCGGAGCCTGTGCTCCGCAACGGGAGAGGCCACAACAGTGAGAGGCCCACGTACCGCAAAAAAAAAAAAAAAAAAAAAAATCATTTTAAATAATGCCATTATGTGATGTTTCAAGTTTATATTCCTATTGAAGAAATTATGCCTGAAACATTTTGTAAATAGGAATAATTTTCACCTGATAGAAGTGCTTTATTAAGCACTTTATTAAGGCATTAAAATGCCTCCTAAGGTTCTTCTGAGAATTCCAAGATAAATTCCATATTAAATGTTTAGTACAGTATCTGATTAAATAGGAAGCATTCAAATTAACTAAGGGATTAAATCGACATACTGAGATTTTATATTATTAAATGCTAATCACTTGAAAGTTAGTATACCTTCACAGTGAAGTTTGCTGTATTCTTGTAGTCTCATAATACTTTTGGTAGTTTTTATGCTTAAAAATGTTTAATTTTTGTCATTTACAGCATCACTGCAGACAATGTGGAAATATCTTCTGTGCTGAGTGTTCAGCCAAAAATGCCTTAACTCCTTCTTCCAAGAAGCCTGTTCGTGTCTGTGATGCATGTTTCAATGACTTGCAAGGATAATGGGTTATCACAACTTCAGAGTAATATTACACTAACATTAGATTTTTAATAATACACTTAATAGATATCTTGGACTACTACTATTCGGTTTGGACAGTGGTTGCAATACTAAACCAAATTAGAATTCATATATTTTGGAATGTTATCAAGTAAAACTCTTCTATTTTTGTGAGACTCAAGCCCATCTTTCATTACTTTTTTCCATTTACCCTGGAATAGCTTTCATGCCAAGTTTAGAAGTAGCCAATGAAATGTAAATAAATTTTGGATGGAAATGAATTTTGGACGGAAAATAGCAATGTATTTTTTTAAATATAATTTCATTGTTCAGAAATGACATGAATGCACTTCCATAGCTTACTTCTTTCTCCCACATTTAGTATCAAGAAATGTACATGGGTGATGTTACCATATCAGCTATGTTGCACAATAACACATTATATTAAATATTCTCATTGTGAAATGCATAGAACTATAAAGCTTTTTTTCCCTTATACACAGGTCCATAGCTCAGTTGCATTGTTATGTTACAAATTTACTACTCAAGTGTTCCAAATACAGATTATATTTAAATATTAACTATGAATTCAAACATGGTTTTTATTTTAACAATACTGATTAAATTCTCTTGGGTGGATTTTATGAAAACCTCTGGAAAATTATTTTATGGTTATCCTCGGGTTGTATTTTAAAGATTAGGGTTAATTTTTCTTTTTGTCTTTTTCTATCTCATTTTTAAACTCCCACGTAGTCTTAAGAATCCTACAAAACTTCCCACCCTCATCCCCAGTTGGAAGGTGAATAATAGAAGTTGTATAATGCTTGTATTCTCTGTTTAAGTGGGAAGTCTTCTGAGATTAGCCTTCATTTTATATCCTCATTTTGTCTCTCCAGCATCTTCAAGAATCTGAATTTGCTTTTTTAATGGATCTGCTTTTTTTCAAGGTAATTTGGTTTAACCTTCTCAAGCATAGCTCAGCTTCACTGTAATTGTTTTATAGATTTTGCATCTTTTTTTTTTGTTTGTTTTATAGATTTTGCATCTTAAAGCTAGTAACTGATACTGCTATAGTCTTATCTGTGAAAACAAATACAAAATGGTAAGGAGACATTAAATATTCTGCTTTATATTTTCTGCTTTATATTCTCTTCTTACCTAATAGGGAAGAAATTTTTTAAGTTTTAAATTTGACTTAAATTTTAAAAGGTTCTGAATTTGGGGTTCCATATCAACTTGTATCTGTTTACTCTGCAAAAATAATGCTATGAAATTACCTTGAAATAACAGTTGGATAATAGAGTATCGCCAAAAACAGATGTATTTAGGAATCCCCAAATTATAACTAGAACTGAAACAGACTGGCAAATTGAGGGTAATTAAAAATTAGCTTATTTGGATGCTGAACAATGGAATTGAACTTTATCAGTCTTATTAATTTGGAAAATTGGAGAACATCTGAAGAGAGAACTCATTAATATTGGTTTATTACTCTGAAGAAAGTAAAGCTATATATTCATTCAGTGCAATCATTTGGTAATAGGGAAGGATGGGAGCTAATATTTCATTTATAATACATAGTTTATAATGTACACTTGCTTTCAAATATCATGCTGAAATTATGTTTATGCTCTTCCTATAATGTATACAAACAAAGAGATTGCCATATATTCATTTAATTATTTAAAAAACCCATTTAAGTAAACTCTGTTGTCAGTAGCTACTAAGGACCCTGATTGAGTCCCTGGACTCAAATAAACATATATCCTTGAGCGTATAGAATGAAGAAATACAGTGGATCTTTATTAAAAATAAGTTGGATAATAAAAATTGAGCTAAAATTATTTATGCATTTTCATATAAATTCTTTCAAATAGTCTTAATTCTGTACTTATAAGTAAATTAATAAGCATGTTGGAAAAACATTCACAGCACTATTGTTATTATTTTTTTATGATATGAAACTTCACGGGAATTCTTCTGGCTTAGAATATTTGTTCACTCATCTCCCAGTTGGGTGCACTGAAGGCCTATCCCTGTCTTGTCCCCCCACCCACATATTCATAAAAAATTGTGGGGACAACAAATATAACCATATGTATTTGAGTGATTTTCTACTCTTCATCTAGCTAATCTCACTTCCTAGGCCCCAAATAATTAGGCTATTATATTTAGAAATGAAACAATATTTTGCTATTAATCTCACCAATAAGGTGTTTTGGAAACAAAAATTAAAGGGTTTTCTGTTTCTTTTAATTAAAAAGTCATCTTCTGAGTGCTTACTGGTTCGACATTTTAGATGTCTGCTGGTACTATTTGTCAGTGATTTAGAGCTGGCACGTATGGAGTCCCAGCTCTCAGCTCTAATGCAAAGCCTATTGGCATCACCTGTTAGTAAATTCTAAACCCAAGCACAGAAATGTGAGTTAAAATCAAGTCTTGCTGGGTTAGTGTACAATAAACTACACCTACACCTACAGAATTTTTAGTAGAAAGAAGACAAAGCTGCTGGTATAGGATTTGTTTATTTTGAAGAAAAGAGGGAAATAAACACAACAACCTCAATGCAGTGTGTAATTTTGTTCAACTACCTCTTAATGTGGAATTAGCTAGTTTAATAGTTTCTTCATAGTAGTGTTACATAGTAACTGCCAAATTTGTTAGTTCCCCATCTCTCTTGAAGAGGCTTTATGATTATTTTATAGTTTTGGGAACTTAAAAGCCACTTTTTTTTAACCTTGCATTTGCATAAAGATGTTTAGCTTTTAAGTGGAAAGCAAATTATGATCATATATTTTGATATTCATGACCTATTTGACTACAGCAGTTTTTTTTAAATGCACTTTGGCTATGAAACCATGGATGATTTGATCCACAAAATTTAAACGTGCCATCAATTTAGTATTCCTAGACAAGAGCTTGATGAATGGTATTCTGTAATTATATAATGTACCACACATTATTGTCTTAATTGCCCTTTGCCTGAATTTTAATGATCAGTTATTGTTGCAAATGTGCATACTGTGCATAAACTTACTAAATTTATGTAAAATTGTATAAAGCAGAATTGGAAATAGCTAGGTCCTCTCCCTGTAGAAGTAGTGAATTTACTGTAACATGATGCAGTTATGTATATGACATTCTGTACTTCTTGAACTGGATCATATATTCATAACTTCTGTAGATACTTTTGCATGAATATTTTGTTTAGTTTTTGGATTCATTGTGTTGTTTACTACTTGTGATCATGTAGTTGTGCCTTATTTGTGAGAGAGTTTAGCTCAGTAAATACTGTGGTTTCTAAACTCAGTGAGTGGAAGGTTATTGATTATAAATGTAACTGATAAATTATATAACATTTGAATCTGTATAAAGAACAATGGAAGAATCCTTTATTGAATTGTTGCTTTTTTAAAAAATATGCTAAAGATATTAAAAAATAATTTCTAGTATATTCTGTGACTAAATTATTTTGTCTATTTAAAAAATTAGCCATTTTACATTAATTTATTTACAGATTTAGAACTTTGCACTTGGATATAGACAATGGGTGTGCTTTATTATTTTAAATTAATTTTTATTGGAGTATAGTTGCTTTACAATGTTGTTAGTTTCTAGTGTACAGCAAAGTGAATCAGCTATATGTATACATATATCCCTTTTTGGATTTTCTTCCCATTTAGGTCACCACAGAGCACTGAATAGAGTTCCCTGTGCTATACAGTAGGTTCTCAGTTATCTATTTTCTAGATAGTATTAATAGTGTATATATATATGTCAAGCCCAACCTCACAATGGGTGTGCTTTAATGTTCAACTAAGAATAGTAATTAAGTTCATATTTCAAGAGAAATTACTAATGCTATTTTGCTCGAGACAGCCCCTTTTCATTTCATTCATTATTGAGAAAAATAACAAAACTAAAAAATATTAAACAATATTAATCTCTTCTTTCATTGTACATTTAATACCCAGGTGACCATTTAAAGGCTCAATGTACCATTGCTTTTTACTGATTTTTTTTTTTTCCCCTGGGAACCAAAGTTCCAGAAGGGATTTTTCATTTTACTCTGTGTTTCCCTCTGAAGACAATAACATGTATATCCTCAAGCACTTAATATATTATATATTAGATATGCTCTTTTGTGAGCTTTATAGAATTTCACTTTAAATACATAGTATATTCTTTTAAGTTTTATCTTATTGTGGTAAGAACAGTTAACATGAGATCTACCCTCTTGACAACTCTTGTAAAAGTGTACAGTACAGCAGATCTCCCGAGCTTACTCATTTTGCTTAACTGAAACTTTATGCCCATTGATTAGTAACTCCCCATTTCCCCCTACCCCCAGCCTCTGGCAACTACCATTCCACTCTTTTTGATTCTATGAATTTGAGTATTTTAGAAATCTCATATAAGTGGAATCATGCAGTATTTGTCTTTCTGTGACTGACTTATTTCCCTTAGCATAATGTCCTCAAGGTTCATCTATGTTGTTTCATATTGCAGAAGTTCCTTCTTTTTCAAGGCTGAATAGAATTCCATTGTATGTACGTACCAGAGTTTCTTTATCCACTCATCTGTTGGTGAACATTAAGGTTTTTTCCATATCTTGGCTATTGTGACTAGTGCTGCAGTGAACACAGAAGTGCTAATATTTCTTTGTAAAAGCTGTTTTACATCTTAACTAATTAAATTTACATGTTAATTTAGTCAGTCTTTTTCTTCCTTTAATGAGATTTAAGGGAGAAAATAGTTTTATACATATAAACAAATATATGTTTACTGGACTCAGACTAAAAGGAATCTTGGGAGATCACCTAGTCCATTGCCCTTTTCCTAAGTTGGCTGATATCTAGAAATCCTTGCAAGAAATTGTTAACTTTTTTCTAAAAAAGTACATATTTTTCATCTCTAAGAACTCACTTGAAGTTTGTTCTCCTGTACTTTGCCTTTTTTTTCTCATTTATTCTTAGGCATTGACCATAGTTACTGCCTTCCTGATTTTCCTTTCATTTTCACTTACTCCTAATAAATATGACATTATTATACATGGGCTGTGACCCTCCATTCTAATGGTGCTTGGCCCTTGAAAATAACTGTTATGCTGCACTTGTCTATACTGCCTGGTTTACATGGTGAAATCACATTTTTCTCAAAGAATTAACTGTGCATGTGACTTCCCCAAGCATCATCCTTTCTATCCCATTCTCCAGCTTAAGGAGATCAGTTAAGGTATAATTTGTCTTGCAGTCCAAGTTGATAAATTTACTACTTCCATTTTGGAAACTGCAAAAGGTACCATGTCTGAAATTGAAATCTGTGGATTTCCTTTTGATATAATCTGACTATAAGAACTAGTTCCTTACATGTAGTTAATAGTATATTCCACCATGATAATAGTTCAAGCTCTCTTTCTTAAGAAATTCTAATGATGTTTCAAGTCCTGCCAAATAAGACGAAGTAACTGTACTGTGCCCCTCTCTCTCTCTCTCTCTCTCTCTCTCTCTCTCTCTCTCTCTCTCTCTCTCACACACACACACACACACACACACACTCAAAACCAGAAAGAAGTTTTATGACAAACTCCACTGTTCTTCAAAAAGTGAGATTTAGAGAAAGATATCCTACTATTTCTATGAAATTTCCCAAGTAAAACTGTTAACTGGTGAAACTGGAACAGATATTTGCTTTTTCTTTCTTAAAACAATGGAATTTAGTCTTTGGGATTTTCTCCTTCCATGTTAAGAGTTATATAAAGTATACCTGAGATAAATAAACTGTTGGAGACTAGGAATTTAAAAACTGCTACTAAGATGGAGACCTTATTATTCATTGCTTAGTATGTTAAAAGAGCAATCAAGCTTTGTATGAGGTAGGACTGTAGAGCAGTAAGGCTGATTTATAAGTCATGTAGGAA
Source organism: Delphinus delphis (assembly GCF_949987515.2). Lineage (NCBI taxonomy): Eukaryota > Metazoa > Chordata > Mammalia > Artiodactyla > Delphinidae > Delphinus > Delphinus delphis. The sequence continues at coordinate 74,889,679 of NC_082693.1, read as the reverse complement.
ACTTGGTTTCATTACAGATACACACAAAGTAAGATGCTAGAATTCATATCAGATGCAAGCAGTGGGCATTGTTTTCCTCCTGATACTGCATTTACCTGATCATTCACCTTTTACGAATTATAATAGCATCATACTTCCCTCACCCCTCTTGCAAGCCTGACTGAAGCATTATAACGTAGTCTGGATATCAGCATGTATACACTTACCAAGAAATTCTTTCTGGTTCAAATTTGTTGCAGCCATTATTACTCTACGCTGAGGAATTTCCTAGCTTAAATTCTGGAACTTCTTTAAAATGCACATTTTCTTTTAGCTCATCACTAGGTAAGTGTTACAAGTTTGAATGAAAGAATACCTTAATCCCCAACGTGTAAAAAGGTGTGCCACTTGTTTTGGGTCCTTAAATTTCCGAGGATTCTGCAGGCAAAGTGAATATGGACATCATCTTGGTTTCCTGACTCTTGGTGAAGCAAGAGATTGCTGCTGTTAATTGTGCAATCCATGTTTTCTGTTAAGAAAGAAAAAATATATATAGAGAAGAAAATGTTAAATTTCTCACATATTTGGATTAATATTTTCCTTTGTATTTGTTGACTTGCTCTTTAAAACTGAAGACTGATGAAACATTTGCCTATGTTTCCCATTTTCTTTCTTAAATCGAATATATCATAAATACCTGTAATCACGTATGAAAATGCAAATGGATTAGATGAATATGGTATGCAAGCTGGATAAACAATTGTGAGGAATCAAGAAGCCATAATAGTCAATGACGACTACTTACAAAGATGAATACTGGGAATATAAGTAGTTTGAAAGCTGAATTTCTTGAATTTCCACTTTGTGTAGAAACAGAAGTTCTTAATCAGTGGCATAACTTGAAAAACAGACTGAGGGAGGAAACTGATTCCTTGAAAATAATGTAGTCTTCCATTAATTGTCTGGCCACATTGCTGCCCTGATGAAAGCCTACCAGGGGAAAGACAAAAATGGAAACTTCTAAGATAAAGAAACCAGAGTCAGATAGGCAGCTGCTCTTCAGCTCCATAGCTGTAAAAACAGTAGCATAGTTTCAAAGGGTGAAAAGAAGACTTGACACAGTTCATTTCTGCAGGAGCCCCTCACTTAAGCTGGCATCATACTGTGTGCATACTGGGGCTTTGGAAATTGATCGGAGCATCTTAAAAATCCAGCACGCAATCCAAAGCAGTTCTTCCCTCATTTCCTACAGACCTCCCAGAAGTCAGAGGCAGCTCTTGAGCTTCTGCCGCAGGAAAAAATGAGGGAGGCTGTGTCCACACTGGGGATGTAAGAAGATGGTCAGTTCTGAGGTTTCTGAGCCTGGTATGGTCTAGATATTCATATCCTTCCCCTCCTTCCAACCTCCCCCCTTCCCAAAGCAGGAGAGGAAAATACACAAAACTTTCCATTCACTGTTCCTTAATGAGCTTGGGGTGAGATTTTTTTCCTTAAGTCTGAAGAATCAAAACCTACAAAATTGAAATACATACCTTGATGTTTTCTGTTTGGGCTTGTAATAAGAATGCTGCTATACACTGTTGATAGCTGTTTTCATGTTGTATGAGGAAAGAGTTTCTCAGCCCAAAGACTAGAAAAAGATTAAAGACAAAAAGCCAAAGCATTTAATATGAAATCCAGTTCCTCAATACAAGAACCTGGATTTCTGTTTGTTTATTAATGAGTGTGGGAGGTTTATGTCGATTAAAAAAGAATCTGATTCCAAGACCAAGACTTTACTGCTATGTCCAAAGAGAGACCACTTAAATATGAAAACCTTTTCTTCCTTAGCCAATGACTTCTGGGGCCTGAGGAAATGCATTTATGGCTTAAGTGATGGAAAATGTGTTCCTTCCCAAGGAAAAAGCTTAGCATAATAGGTAGATTTTGTGTGTGTAAAATATAGATAATACAAATATGAAAAATAATACAATCACTGTTTCTTTGACCTCCACCACTCCTTTTAAAAATGTTTTATTTTTGTACTTAAAGGGAAGTCACATCAAAACAACAGTTAAACAAGTTAAGATGTAGCAAAAATACAAAACCACCTGAATGCTTCACAGCAGTCCAAGAAAAGCCAAAAAAATGGACTCAAATAAAATCCAACATCCACCAAATTACGTGAAATGTAAAACAAAACAAAAAATGTTGGCATGGTTTCTGTGTTGAAAAGAAACAGTCTATTCTGTCATTTCCTAGCTGGTCTCTTAAAGAAATGATAGGAGATACTGGGAGAGCAGATTTTCCTCTTTTTATACAGCTGGAGCTCTTAAAATGAAAGCTTCTTCCTTGAATTATTTATACAGCACCAGGAATAAAATTTTGCAGCCTATACATTCTTTCTACAGTCAATTTATGTTCAGGAACAAACAAAACCAAACCAGGGCTGGCTCTGGGTCAAAACAAGTACTTCAGAGAGGAGGAGGAGAACACTGACTCTTCCTGGATGACCATTAAGCTGATGCTTGCTCACAGTCATTATTTCTGTTCCTTGAAGTTTGTGTTTTGTTTTGTTTTGTTTTGTTTTTGCGGTACACAGGCTCCTGTTGTGGAGCACAGGCTCCGGACATGCAGGCCCAGCGGCCATGGCTCACGGGCCTAGCCGCTGCGCGGCATGTGAGATCTTCCCGGACTGGGGCACGAACCCGTGTCCCCTGCATCGGCAGGCGGACTCTCAACCACTGCGCCACCAGGGAAGCCCAGTTTGTGGGTTTAATTCAGACTCACTGAGGCAAGTTGGGCCTCATTTCAGAAACAAAGCAAATGTGAGACTTTTATTTTCTTAACTGCAAGAACTACTTCACTATTACAGATTGTAATAGATTAAACCTCATAATTCCTAAATTCTACCACAACAAAGCCTGTCAAGGTCATGAAATTCTGTCCAGCTTCTCTGGGGTGAGAGGACTTAAACCTATTAAAATGACTTTCTGGAAAAAAGATCTGGCTGTTTTTGTTTTACTCCCTGATTTTTCTCTTTATAAATTCCCTATAGTAAGTGAGGCTTTAAAGATCAGGTTGTTGTTCTTGGCTGGATTTCAGATTCCATGTTCCTCAAAATTGTAACTGTAGTTCTCAGTTATTTAAGGTATCCCTCATCTGTTTAGTTTGTAATATGGCTACTAAGGGCTTAATAAACAAAAGGACCTGGTATGGCTAGGCTTAGAAAATAAAATAAGGAGATAATAAATGGTCAGGAATAGCTTTTTTCTCTCTGATGTTCTAATATAATGATTAACAATTAATAGTTGACATCATTTATTCAGCACCTACTATGTACTAGGCACAGTGCTATGTATTTTTTTCCTTTTTGTGTCATTAACACCACACAGCAACTGTATAAGATAGGTCAACTAACTCCAAATAGCCAAAACAATCTTAAGAAAGAAGAATGGAGCTGGGATCACACTCCCTGACTTCAGACTATACTGCAAAGCTGCAGTAATCAAAGCAGTATGGTAGCAGCACAAAAACAGATACAAAGATCAATGGAACAGGATAGAAAGCCCAGAAATAAACCCAAGCACTTATGGTCAATTAACCTACAACAAAGGAGGCAAGAATATACAATGGAGAAAAGACTGTCTCTTCAATAAGTGGTGCTGGGTAAACTGGACAGCTATTGTAAAAGAATGAAATTATAATGTTCTCTAACACCATACACAAAAATAAACTCAAAATGGATTAAAGACCTAAAAGTAAGACCAGATACTATAAAACTCCTAGAGGAAAACATAAGCAGCACACTGACATAAATTGCAGCAACATTTCTTTGGATCCATCTCCTAGAGTAATGAAAACAAAAGCAAAAATAAAAAAATGGGACCTAATTAAACTTAAAAGCTTTTGAACAGCAAAGGAAACCATAAAACAAAAAGACAACTTACAGAATAGGAGAAAATATTTGCAAATGATGCGACCGACAAGGGATTCATTTCCAAAATATACAAAGAACTTATAAAACAACCCATCAAAAAATGGGCAGAAGACCTAAATAGACGTTTCTCCAAAGAAGATACACAGATGGCTACAGGCACATGAAAAGATGCTCAACATCACAAATTATCAGAGAAATGCAAATAAAAACTACAATGAGATACCAGCTCACACTGGTCAGAATGGCCATTATCAAAATATCTACAAATAATAAGCTGGAGAGGGTGTGGAGAAAAGGGAATCCTCTTACACTGTTGGTGGGAATGTAAACTGGTGCAGCCACTATGGAGAACAGTATGGATGTTCATTAAAAAACTAAAAATAGCATTACCATATGATCCAGCAATCCTACTTCTGGGCATATATCTGGAAAAGACAAAAACTATGATTTGAAAAGCTACATGCACCCCCAGTGTTCACAGCAGCACTATTTACAGTAGCCAAGACATGGAAACAACCTAAATGTCCATCGATAGATGAATGGATAAGGATGATGTGGTGTGTGATGTGTGATGCGTGTATGTGTGTATGTGTGTATATATATATACACACATACACGCATCACACACACACACACACACACACTGGAATATTGGCCGTAAAAAAGAATGAAATAATGCCATTTACAGCAACATGGATGGACCTACAGATTATCATATAAAGTGAAGTAAGTCTGACAGAGAAATACAAATATCATATGATACCGCTTATATGTGGAATTTAAAAAAGGGATACAAATGAACTTATTTACAAAACAGAAATAGACTCAGACATAGAAAACAAATTTATGGTTACCAAAGGGAAAAGGTGGGGAGGAATAAGTTAGGAATTTAGGATTAACAGGTACACACTACTGTATATAAAATAAACAACAAGGACCTACTGTGTAGCACAGGGAACTAAGTTCAATATCTTGTAATAACCTATAATGGAAAAGAATCTAAAAAAGAATATATATGTATGTATAACTGAATCATTTTGTTGTATACTTGGAACACTGTAAATCCACTATACTTCAATTAAAAAAAAAAAAAGTCAACTAATTCCCACTTACAAATGAGGGCACAGATTAGGTGAATTTTTCCAAGGTCACACAGCTTGTGAATAATATAGCCAGGATTTGAAACTAGGTCTCTGCCACTCCAAAGCACAATCTCTTCTTTTTTCACACTTTACACTCTCTCACTCTACAGCTATTCTACCTCATGCACTGTGTCTGAACAGTTAAAATAGCCACCAGAGCAATGAGAAAAATATTTAAAAAACAAATGAAATGGTAGTGACAAGTCAAAAAGTAACAAAAGATGGTGAAGTATGGTTTTTAAAAAGGTATTGATTTTATTTAAAAAGAAAAAGAAAAAGGAATACAGGAGAAAAAACATGCATCTCCTAAGGGAATCCTGTGATGTCAGATTTCCCATAAAGTCCAGTTGGCTGGCAGGGCTGTGGCTGACCTGAGCCCATGCTGCTTCCCTCTCTTGCTTGGGGGATCTGACACCTTCCTCCACTCCCACCCATTTATCATGGCAGAATCTTCTAACTATGGCCACTGTAGTAAGAAGGTTGTGCTCCTCTGAGATGCCCCCTTTTAGGCTTGCTCGGGAAAGCTCTCTGGTTTATGCAGACTTTGGCCTGTGACAGTGATTGGTCCGTGCCAAATCTGATCTAAGAGGCCTTAAGGGCTGCCCAGTTGCTTTTCAGCAAATATTAGTAGACACAGAAAGAATAGACAAAAGAGGCAGAAGGCTCTAGTTCTGGATACCGGTTTCCCCTCATTGGAGCCCTGCTCCTCTTGGGGAGAGAGTTTGCATCCATTCACGAGTTAAACATTTAAATATACAACTTACATAACTTAATGATGTGAAGTTTTGCTATTATTATTATTCATTGGTGTATTCACTGTGTAATGTGGCTCTGCTGAGTACAAGTAGGTCCCGTGCTAATGACTGGTGCTCTGGGCTTGGCTGCTGGAGTGGGAACTGCAGGACATGGATGGTGCTCCCTCTTTTCCTGCTCCTCCCTCGGGACAGGAAGGCCCTCCACTCCTGCCTGGCTTTGCTGGTCTTCTAGGAGCCTGTACCCAAGACAGAATGATGGATGCTTCCTTCTGAACACTGCTGCCACCCACCCAGTTGTGAGTAGGCCAGAATGTCCTTCAAGTCCCTCCGAGGCCCAGGGCTTTCCTGACAGGATTTATTGATCTTTCATTGCTCTGAGAGCTCCATCTTTGTAACTCCAGGGCACTTACAGAGTGCCTGGTTCACAGGAGACGCTCAGGAAATGCTTGAAAAATAAAAATATGCATTTCTGATCTATACACATGATGTATATATGTATGTACATGTACATATTTATATATTTATTTCTGGCATTTTTCTATAGAGCAATTGCAATAAAATATCTTAGGCTTGCATAGCATGTCATGGTTTACCAGTGCTTTAACAACAGCAATAGTACTAAAAATGGTTAACAGAATAACAATCCTAATAATAGCTATCATTTATTGAGTGCTTTACCTGCATTATTTCATTTAATTCTCATGACAGCTCACTGGGGTAGATACTATCCTGATTTTACCAAGATGAATCTGTGGCTTAGAAAATTTAAGTACCTTCACACAGGGTCACACAGCTAGCAAGTGGCAGAGTTGGGTCATCCAAACATTGGAAGCAAGTCCAATACTCTTTCCGTAAGTAGCCTGTAGAGTGAGTGATATTTAGCTACACAGGAACCCAGTATTATCTTTCATGAAGATTTAAATTAGATTCATGTCCTGTTACCAAAAAAGGCCAACATAAAACTCTGGGAAAGCAAACAGATGAGCTGAATGATGAAAATAGACACATACCTGACCTGTGGAGTGGATCGAGACCTCTGACAACCAATCTGTCTAGTGGAATGGGCTGATCGAGTACCATACATGAACCACCTTCTTTGATTGCTGTTTGTAGCTCAGGAATAAGTGAAGGGCACATTAAACCCGGGTCTGAGCCTCCAAGTTTCTAAAATTAAGGAGAAAAATAATGCAGTAAGTAGGAAGTAAATATTGATGCACATACTTCCGGTACATCCTTAAGCAAACTGATTTTTAGAAACAATTGCTTGAAATACAGCTTACTATTCTTTCTGGGTCTCGAAAAGCATTTCCCAAAGTACACAGTGATTTAAAGCATAGTGTTTCTGATCCCCAAGTTTAATTACCTGAATAAATAACAGGGTAATTTCATAGCTGGGAAACATTTAAATCATTATCACATCAATGGGAAGATCTTCATTTACAGTAGTATCCCTCTATGGTACTGAGTTAAATGAACAAGAAAGAGAAGCCTCATGTTGGCCAACTCTGTCCATGGGATCTTATACTAAAATCTAAATAAATAAATTCCATGCTCTATGATTTGTAAATAACTGGAATTGTTTTGAATATATAAAATACTGAATTTTTTAAAAAAGGGTGTCAGAGATTGGGATGTACGTGAAGTAATTTGTGCATTAAATAGTGAAGAGAAATTTAAAACAGATAACATTCCTTATTTCTTCTTCCAAAAAAAAAATGAAACCTGGTGTCTTCTCCGGGTGGTTCTCTCAGATTTAGCAGACGGAAGAATTTAAAGAGGAATTTTAAACAGATAACATTACTTATTTTGGAATCAAGTTGTGAAGCATGAAACCAGAACATTATCTTATAATATGGCCAATAATGGGCTGCCATTAGTTCATGGGCTCTGAGTTGTGCCATCATGTAAAGAGAAGGTAAGCTGTGCTTAACGTCAGGTTTTAGAAGGGGACAGAGATTTTTCAGAGCTTGCCTGTCAGACATGCTAGCCTGGGTAGCTGAAAATAAGAGGCCATCCAACTTTCAAAACTGTGACTTAGTATTCTCCAACACCCATTCCCCCCTCAACCACTGATCAACTATGCACGGATTAATGGGTGTCTATTTTATTGCTTAAAGACACTTAAATTATTTAGCTCAACTAACCAACATGCCATCTAAAAGCTTAGGTTATTAAAAGATCTGAGAGATCTAGTCTCATAATCTTACATCTGTGTAAGGCTAGTCGTTTAGTAAAGAAGTGAGTGGGTTAGAACAACATTAGTTATCTCCGACAGCCAAAAACATACTGCAGATCCTCTTCCCATCTCTAAGGGCAGGTTTCTGAGGGCTGTAGAGGAGGCCTCTTCCTGAAAGCACTCACACACACCAGTCAGGGAAACTGTGAAATGGGACATTAGATAGAAAGCCTTTGGTGGACCATGAGACCCATGGCTTAACGGGGAGTAACAACAGTAATGGTAACCATTAATACTTAAGGGAGAAATCCCTATTCTTAGAAGGGATTTTGTGGCTCTAGCCCCTGGTGACTCGTTTTTTTCCTGTGATGCCAACTGTACGTTTGTTTGGCTTCTGCAGTTCTTAATTATAGGCAGACACTGAGAGACCAGGGCTCCTTCCCACCTGCAGCCCCCAAAGCATTATTTCTCAGGAAGAACGTGAGAAGGGGTGGTGGATATCACCTCAGCACTTGGCAGCAGACGGTTTAGAGAGGCCCCCTGCTCTGGCAGCTTTTGTTGTGATAGTCAATTTGGATGAGGAAAAGGCGGATATGGACAAAAGTATCTTAATTTTATTTGCTGAGGCAGGTCAGGCATAAAGTCCTGTGGCTTCTGGGACTCTCCTCGAAAGTATACAGACTAAGTCATTCTAAAAATATACACACCCTTTGACATCCTTAAGAAATGGGACTTGCTTTTGTTACTGTTTTCAGTCCAGCACTCTACGATGGAAAAAGCCAGTATTTTAAAATGCCTCCATTTTTTAGAGGGTAAAGTCCGATCTGATGTATAAGAAACTTTTCTCTTTTTAACTCAACTTATTCAGAAATATTTCTAAACTCATTTAGCAGAATTATTTAGAGACAACAGCATTTTACCTTTTTGTTGCGCTTAGTTTTCGTAACTAAGAGGAAATCATCAAAGAGAAACAGATAAACATCTAGGAATCTTGTGCTTTCTGAGGAAAGAAAGAAGATGAAATTGGGGCTGGAAAGAGTAAGCAGAGTTTTTTTTTTTCTTTCTTTTTAAATCAAAGAATCCCTTAGAAAACAACACAGGCCGGGGATCAGGGCACACGAGGCTTGCAGCTCAGGGGGCTACAATCACGTGGGTCAGAAAACTGCATTATGGTTGAACTGATTTCTCCCCAAGGCAGGGACTTGATGTGAGCCCACCCTTCCAACTTTAAAGACATTGTATTTGTGAGGCATTTCATGTGGATCTAAGGTTACCTGGATGATATCTGTCGTGGTTTCAGCTAAGCCTAGGACATATCTATTCACTAACAGAACTCCAGCATTTTGGCCTCTTGACTCATCTGTGTGGTCATTGGCAAAGGTATACATTACCAGAAAAAAAGGCACTTTGTCATAGCTGTGGACTGAATTGCATCTCCCCCAAATTCTATGTGGAAGCCCTACTCCCTCCCCACTGTGTATTTGGAATAAGGAAATAATTAAGATTAAATGAAAGCTTAAGGGAGGACCCCTGATCTGACAGGGTGAATGTCATCCCCAGAGCATGCTCTCTCCCTCTCTCTCTCTCTGCCACGTGTGGACACTGAGAAAGCTGGAAAGAAAGCTTTCACCAGAAACTGCATCAGCTGGCAACTCGACTTGAACTTCCAGCCTCCAGAACTGTGAGAAATAAATGTCTGTTGTTTAAGCCCCCCAGTCTGTGATATTTTGTTATGGCAGTCCTAGCTGATTAAGACAGTCACTAAAACAATTTGTTTCTTAAGTTTTACAATGTGTCTATACAAGCGTTAAATAATCTTCATGAAGCTTTATATTTAAAAATATATTTCTGATATCACTTTTGATAATAACTGAAGGCAAACAGGCTTTTCTACTTTTCCCTAAGAAGAGGATACTCGTAGAAGAGAAATAAAATATTAGAATGAGATATCCCCCTCTCAGTTTAACTCTACCCCTTAGAAATTAGAAAAAGAAATGGTTAGTGAAGTCAGAAAAACAAATATCGTATATTAACGCATATATGTGGAACCTAGGAAAACGGTACAGATGAACCAGTTTGCAGGGCAGAAATTGAGACACAGATGTAGAGAACAAACGTACGGTCACCAAGGGGGGAAAGTGGCAGGGCGCTGGTGGTAGTGGTTGGATGAATTGGGAGATTGGGATTGACATATATACACTAATATGTATAAAATTGATAACTAATAAGAACCTGCTGTATAAAATAATAAATAAAATTTTAAAATTAAAAAATAAAATTAAAATTTTTTAAATTAAAAATTTAATTTTTAATTTAAAATTAATCTGACAAAGGTTACCCTTTCTAAAAGTTCCCAAAATAGTAATTTATATTAGCATACCAGAAAAAAAAAGAAATGGTTAAATTTAAATGATTTTAGAGGAACAGGCAGTCCTTGAGGGGGATGTGACAGGCACTTAAAGTACAAGAAAAATCAGTAAATATTTTTTATTATTCTATTTTATTTATATTTTTCTAGAAGTTCTTTCTCATATACATTTACCTGTGGAAACAAGACGTCTAAGGTTAAATTAATAAATAAAATATCTGGGATTCATTTTTAGTCTAAGTTTAGAGGAAAGATAATTTCTGTATTTACATAGAAGAGAAATTAGATATTTTATTCAATCTTGAATTGTCCTTGAATAGTTTTTTTTTAAGGTTTTCCATCACTACTAGAAACTCCTTTTTGCAAACTGGGCTGCAGCAAAGACTGCTGGTTGTCCCTTAAAAACCATTCTTCCCTTCTTTTGTAGTAATAACATTTCCAAGTTTTAGTGGGTAGACGCTCACTGTGAATAAATACTACATCTCCCAGCTTTCCTTGTAGCTAAATATGACCAAGTGACTAAATTCTGACCAATGGAATATGAGCTAGAATGTAGGCACACTGGTGACTCATCTTGGGGCCACAGAAGAAAGCAGTCTCTAGGATGGCAGAGCAAAAGGACATAAGAAACCCAGATCCCTTGTGGCTTCATGGAGTAAAGCTGTCATATAGCTCAGAATTTTACATGCGAGATAAATAAACCGGTCTGTCTCCAAGAGCTGGCTTAATATCCTAACTAACACATAGGGTGAGGAATGGGGCTAGACCTTTAAGACCTGTTAAATACTGCTTTCCTCACCCTCTGCCACTCCTATCTGATTAGGTGAATGATCATTGTCAAAATGAAATAGCTTTGTTTTCTCCTTCTAACTTCAAGTATTTTAACAAACAGGTATGAGCATCTTCTATGTCCTAGACTTCATTCTAGGAAATGATGATTATTTTAGCTACCGTTTATTAAGGCCCTCGTTTTCCACCAAGTAGTCAACAAATACTGAGCACCTCCTATGCATCGATGATTAAGACAAAATCTCTCCTTCAAAGAGCTTTAATTATAGTGAGAGCAGATACATAATAAACAGAAACAAGATTTAAGATAAATTCAAGAACTGATAGTGCTAAAGTAAATATGGGATTATGAAAAAGGACGACTAAGGAGGAAGACTGTAGGCATAGAGTTAGAGTATGCACATTTATTATCCCAGGAGTTTCAAGCTATGTGCCACACAACCAGATCTGAGACTTACAAACGTGTGCAGTTCTAACTCGATTAGGTCTTTATTTTTTCTCAGAGTCTGGCCTGTGGGGTTTTCATCACACTGCTAGAGAACAGAGCAGCGTCACTGACTTATTCTAGTTCTGCAGCAGCTTGAACAACGTGTGTTCTCTAGGTGCTACAGCTGCTGTGCCATCCTATTTGTCTGAACGTTACCTCTTTTTCTATTTAGAAATACCAGTCTGTGGGGAGTAATGCATTTGTGAAGGGCGTGCTGGCATGAATTCCAGTGGGAAGCTGGTTATGCTCCAGAAGTTATAAAAACTTGGACCTTCTGGGAATGAGAAAATGCACTTAATTTCAACACTACAGTTTTTAAGGCTAGAAGAAATTTGAAACATATTAAGCGGTAGATACCATCGTCATGGTTATCACTATCACCATCATCATCATCATCATTTACAGAAGAGATTAAGAGAATTTAAACAATTTCCCCAAAGCCCACAGTTGGGGCTAGACCCCCTAATTCTTGGTCCAATGCTTTTTCCATTCAAAATGATGTCCTGTTTCTTTTAACACTATTACCCCCACCGACACCATATCTCTATGCCAACTCCGAGCCAAAGTCCCAGTGACTTTAAACTTGATTTGACACTACTATACGACACACCCCTCTCTGATGAAATCTGACTAACAGCATGTGCTGTCAGACAGGAGCCTGGTGTTAGTAATGGTTACGTAGGTCATCCCCATTCTACCACATCTGACTCTACAAGAAACTTTTCCTGAAAAGTTGGGTTGAACCATAACGACTCCTTCTTAGGCCAGTCTCCCACCCATGCTTCCATGACAAGCACCCCCATCCCACTTGCTATGTGAATACACATCTGACACGGCTTTTCACCAAGAGATTTTTCATGGTCATGTTCATCCAGCCTCTACACGGCCTCCCATCACGTCCACACCTGAACGCTAAAACGGACTCCCTGACCCACTCCCTCCGCCACCCTCAGGGTCATCTACCAACCTTTCAGGTAGATAGATAAGCACACTTGAAGGTCTTCGACTCATTTACTCTTCATTTTATCAATCGTAAAGCTCTCCTATTTTTGCTTTTGAAATAGCTCTCACATTTATCCTTTTTGATCCAAGCCCATTTCTAACATTTTAGGATAGGCTGGTGGGTCTCACAGTTGGGAATTTGGTAGATAGAGGGAAGAGGGGAAATAAAATCTCTGATGATTCCAGGTGGAGGCCAGTTTTGCAGGGACAGGCACAGGATTGTACACAGAACTGTGTCTTGCTTCATGACACTTGGTTTTGGTTGGATCTGGCTTTGTCACAATGATATAATTAGTTTTGAAATTGTAAAAGAAAGGGTAAGATTGTTACCTTTCCAAACGAAAGTGGGAGGGGAGTGGTCTACAGGTGGAGAATGGTTGAGAAACACAGGCCCAGGCTCTTCCCACCCCATCCTGCGTCACTGTGACGCCCTCAGGCTGGCCTCTCTGCTTTGGTCTCCTCTTCTAGCCATTTTGGGCATTGCTTCCCATAGCTCTTTCTCCAGCACCCTTTTAAGCCTCTCATGTCCCCGAGCGCTCAGTGGCTTCCTGTTGCCTGCAGTGTCCTGGCTGGGTCCCTCTGGCTTTCAGGGCAGTGGCTATGTTTCTGGAAGCCTGCTAGGGTGAGGCAGCCTGGCCTGGGTCTGGATGCTGCCATTAGCTTGCCAAGGGACCCTGAGCATGACAGACAACCTCCCCGAGTCTCCCCTGTGACATGGGATAAAATGTAACTTCTCTGCATAAGTCACTGGAAGGAAAACACGCATGAAAAAGCCCTTTGATGTAAAAAGCTGGGCATGTCTATCTTTCGAGTTGGCAGTTGCCTGCGGGGGTTATGTCCCAAGCTGACATCTGGCGCTATCCCTAAAAGAGAGCAGGTTCTCAACAGGTGTGTACTGAGTAAGGAATTACTGCCTGGCACCCCCCAAAAGATCTTAGGCAAACTCACATCCCACAGGGCTTCACACACTGCAGGTGCTCAATCAAGATTTTGTGAAGAAATGAATCAATGAATGAATGCAAATCTCATTTCAGTCGGGTAGCCCTTTCTGATAATATTTACTGAGCCCTGACTCTCTCTCTGCCAATGGTTCTTTCAAGTGCTTATACATCCATTAGCTCATTTAATCCTCACACCAAAGAGGGGACACTGCAGCATGGGGGGATTGCTGTTACGTGGCCCCAGGTTACACAGGCAGCAAAGGCTGAGCTGGGAAGGGAAGCTGGCAGGCAGCCTCGGGGATCTCCCTCCTAACCACCCTGCCGTGAGCCTATTCTCTCAAGTGGCTTCTGCCTCCAAGCCTTTTCTCTTGCTGTGCTTTTCATCCGGGATGTCCTCCCTCCTGTCCTTTCACTGAACTACACCCTTCTATCCCCCCGAAGCCCGCCTCCAGTCCCATGGACCACATGAAGCCTTTCCTGGGTACTCCAGCATCAGACTCTCTTCTGGACTTAGACTGCAGGTCTGCTCATTATGGCAGCGCTTCCCAACTAGAGGGAAAGGATTATCCAGAATAGTGACTTTTCTATCCTCCAGTGGTACCTACACAATGCAACGTGTGTTACATAATAGGTTCTCAGTCAACACTGAGAGTATGATTGCCCAGCTCACTGGAGGAGTAAAATGAGGGTGGTAACAGCTGACATTGAGTGGTTACTATATTCCAGACCTTGAGCTAAGCTCTTCACATATGTTACTTCACTTTAACATCCAGCTTATAAGACAGATATCGTTATCCTATTTTACGGAGAGAAAATGGAGGGCGTGTGGCTAGTTACGTTGTGGTTTGATCAAGCTGGAGTCTGTGTGACTCCATAGGATGCTCTCTGATTCACATCTTCCATTGCCTTGGCCATACGGAAATACAAGTCTTGCCACCCTTCGATAAGCAACAGTTGGACAAGTCACAAGGTAGCAAAGATGTTGGGTTTGTAAAGGGAGCAGTTATTTACCTGCAAGAGTTAATTTTCCTTCATAGAGAAGGTGTCTGTTGGTTGCTGACAGGATGTTTTCTGCCATGTGTTCTTTAAAAACGTGTTTCAGGCACTGGCAAAACAAGGGAGGAAATCAAAGAGATGTTGTTAGTGATTGGAGGACAGCATATTCTAGAAGCTGGGGCAATCGTACTCTGTCTAGAAAGTTCCTGACATTTGGAAATGCCAGTAAATGCACATGGGAATGGGAAAGAATGGGAAAAATGCTTAGAAGGACCAGTTCAGGAATGGCATGAGGAGGTCAGCCTCCCCACACACAATGTCATGTGGATGAAGGCTTTACTTCTTGCTAGATTTTTAATTCTAGTGGGCAGCTGGGGACTTTGTAAGACTAGTATACTTCCACTTGAATGCCAAACGTTTAGAAAGGGACATAGGTTCTAATTGATCCTTTCTGTACCTCTGGAATGAAAAACCTTTTATCTCTATCCCAAAGTGGAGGCCACACTATAATCTCCTGTAGATGTCTGCATTTTTGAAAATTGTCAAGCCACTTCACTTTTCCTTCAAGATCCCCTGAAAGACAAGACACATCCAGTATCTGTTTAAATGCATGAGGCATTACAGCATAAAATTTAACCAAGATCCACAGGAATCATTTAGAGATACTGACCGCCCCTGGAGCCAAACCATATCTTAGGTTCATTTAACATATTTCTTGCTGTTTAAATGCCTTAGAAAAACTCATTAATTTGAAATCAGCCTCTTGCAGAGAAAAATGAAGCTGAACTAATTTAACTCAGTAAGTTGGAAATGTATTGTGCATTTTTATTTCAATAATACTAACAGTTCCCTTAGTAGCTTTCTCATATTCCCTCCATCACACAGCTTGTGATTACAGGAAGGAAAAAAAAAATCAGACTAACAAGGACAAACATATCCTTTTGTCTTAATCATAAAACATATATTCACTTTATGGTAAGGTTGATTATTTCTTTTGGTAAGAACTCATTTTCTCTTTGAAGGTCTATATTAATTTTCCAATGTTTTTTAATAACATATTGCTATTGAGGTTTTGAAATGATTTTTGAAAACATGGAGGGCAAGTCGTAGACCCACAGAATCACAGGGTTAGGGAATCCTTGAGAATTCTCCATCTTTAAGCATTAAAGGAAGGCCACAGGGATCTCTTTCCCCAACAATGAGAATTCATTTTATTGAGAAATTCCTAGAAGAGATGTTATCTCCCTCACAAACTTATCAAAATGAGTAATAATCTGCAAAATTACTTTAAAAGTTTAAAAAAGTCTGTCTTTAACTGAATTTTTTGTCTTAATCACTTGATAAGCTGAATTCTAGTTCCTTGGGTTATTTTAGAATTTCAACAAAAAATTTTTAAAAAGGAAAGAAACTCCTAAGTGAATGGTCATTTTATTTTTAAACATGCAAAAGAAAAAGAAATATGTCATTTCTGTACAGCTGATAATCATCATTTTGAATTGTTCCCTTTTGATGCTCCCCAGGAAATCTTGGTTTATGGACATATACCACGAACTTCTTTATTTGAATTTGATTATACAGAGCTACCCAAATAAACTTAAGTCATCACAGGGCTTTCTCTTTTCCTATTCCCAAATTTCGGGTCTAAAGATTGCAGTTGGCATTATATTTAGATTGGCCCTAGATTTCAGTGACCTAAAAAAAATGACGGATGGTAATTTATTCTCCGGAAAGGCTTCCCATGCTGTTTACTCCCATTTGCTTTGTGTGTGGGTTCAGTATGGATGTTAAAAACAAAGTGGCTTCATCATCTGGGAAGTAGAACTTTTCCTGCCTGAACTCACATCTGAAAGCCTTGGAGACGGGGCCACGTCCTGCGTGAACTTGGAGTTAAGAGTTCTCATAGGGTTCGCCAGGATGTGACTGGAGCCCATTGTTTTGAGCGTGTTTGATTTACAATGCAAACTCAAACTGGAATCCACATTTCGGAAAGCCATGACCTCAAGGCAATGGAATTACCTCCTAGGATGGAAGCCCAAATGGTTCCCAGGAGCCAGAGGGTCCCCCAACTCTTTGATTAAAGCTGACACTGGAGCTCTGGGTCACTCATCTCAGGGACTTACAGATTGACTTTTCCACCTTTTCCTTGATGGAGTAGATCATGATTTTCTCCGTAGAGTCTGTACTCCTTTTCCAGATGCTCTTCAGCAACAAGGGGTATCGAGTCAGCCTGTGTAATGGGGCCACTAGGGAGCTCAGGTAGGTGAAGGCGTCTGCACTGTTCATTGTCCTCACACCACTGGGGAAGGCAAAAGCAGGTGGATCAGAACATCACTTCTCCTGTCAAGACACTGAGAAGTCCGGACACAAGAAACCCTTAGAGATTTCACTCAGTAATGACATGACACACCTGTGAGCTTGCTAGGAAAATTTATAAGCCATGGACTAGACTTTGCTTTTGAAAATTCCATATTAAATTGTCTTAGCAAGCATCTATCTACCAGTACTAAATTCAGGGTCTGAAATGGGTTTTTTCAATGTGCTTAAGAAGTATTATTGAATATTACTGACTGAAACATTGCTGCTTTCCAATTAAAGAAATGAAAGAATCTTCCTTCAGATATCTTGCCTTCCCAGCAATGGTGATGAAGGACGAGGTCATCAGCACCACCTATAACACCACCCCCTCAATCCTCCTAAATGGGGAAACTGATGTCAAGATTTGAATGCACAGGAAAAGTTTGAATTTGGTTAAATCCCCTAGAAATTGCATACTCCATCAGTGGCCGTGTAAGATGTATTAATATACATATTTCAGGCTTGTTTACCCTTGTCACTGAAGAGTTTAGTTTTGCCCTGTGCCTTCTCCTTTTCCCTGGCCCTTGGGGGAGATTTCTGGTTTTGCCAACTGTGCTCCCACTCTTGCTGCAATGCAGTTAGGAGAACTGAGAGTCAACACTACACAGGTAGACAGGAAAAGGAAGGATTTTTGCTTCGTGGGTCAGTTCCTTGACTCCTTTGTTGGAGGGAATCAGGATAATGAAGAGAAAATGAAAATAGAAGTTGAGGACGCTAAATTGTTCTACATGATACAGAAAAGAGAGGAGAGGGAAAAAGACGTAGACAATTGTCAATAGGGAGAGTTTGTTCAAAGAGGCAGTTGCCAGGAGTACACACAATGGGGAATACATGAAAGGAAACTTTAGTAAGTATTGCTATGGGTGATACATTGGATTTCCATAAATGGTATTTTGAGAAATGCAAGCAACATGACAATAGCTCCTCCATTTGTTTCATCTGCTGGACTGTTTCTTTGAATGTGACACCGTTTGAACCTGAGGGGTCCCAGGGCTTTGTGCAGGTGACACATGACGCCTGGAGCCAGGTCTGTGGCTACTGCACACACAGGTACATCAAGAAGTATTATTAAGAGTGTGTTCACTTCCTCTTCTCTCCTCCCACCTGCTCACACCATTCTGGTCCTGAGTTCAGCTCTAAATGGATCCTGCTCTCACACTAAATATTTTTCTTGCTGCGGGCTCTCGCCTCTTCCCTCTTTCATGCTCACTTCAGGCCCAGGTTAAGTCCTGACCCTCATGACCCAGACCCTCAAGACCAACCTCAGGTAGGTCAAGGTACAGTCGGTTCTACTATCTGTAGGTTCTGCATTCTGAAATTCAACGAACTGTGAACTGAAAATATTTGGGGAAAAAAATTCCAGAAAGTTCCAAAAAGCCTGAATTTGCGGCACAGCAGCAACCATTTACATAGCATTTCCACTGTATTTACAATATTTACATAGAACTTACCTTGTGTTAGGTATTATGAGTAATCTAGAGATGATTTAAAGTATACGGGAGGATGTGTATTGGTCATATGCAAATACTATACCATCTTATATACGGGACTTGAGCATCCTCGGACTTTGGTATCTGTTGGGGTTCTGGAACCAATACCCTGTGGATACAAAGGGACGACTGTGCACTGCGGAAGGCTCCCTCTGCTTTCCCAAAGATATCGTCATACATCTTTATGCCCAGGTGTCAGCCCTTGCATTTCAGAGAGGTCGGTACAATTGGCTCAAACCTCCAACAAGTCCAAAACTCTCTTAGATATTTATAAAGAGATATTCCAATGGCTTCTTCTGGCCCCTGGGCTCCTGTTTGTACACATTCTGTTTCTTCGCTGAACAGCATGGGCCAAATGCCACACTTAGCCCTTTGGTAGGTTTCCTGTGTCGGTTTCCACTGTAAACCCATTCATGCCAAACATTTTATGAGTGTATGTGTTTATTTTACTGAAGATTTCAGATCATGGGTAGGGCTCACAGCCCACAGTCACCACCCACCACCCCATTTTGCTGGCTCCATTCTCTTTTTTGAAAGGAGAGAGCTCTCTCTCTCTCTTTCCTCTCCAACTTTCCCCTTTTTCTCTCCTAGCCTCGTGCTTTGCAATTTGTCCTGGTCTTTCATAGCCTGACCATGTCCCTGGAGGGTCGTACCCTCCTACACTAGCAGCTTTATCACATTTCTTTTAAAAACATCCGGGACTCTTCCTTATAGGAGTTCTGCCGGGAGTGATCTTTCCCACCACCCCACCTACAGATGGCAGGTCAGAAAGGTGCATGGAGGATGGAGCTCTAGGGGCCAGGCTTCAAGGCGGAGGGACCAGCCCCCTGTCTCTGCACCTCAGATTCTTCTTTAAAATGGGGGACGGCACTAGATGACTTCCCCTCAACCAGCTCAAAATGGCAGTGATTCTCATTGGGGTTGGAAGGGATGAAGGGAGCAGGGACTGCAGACGTGGAAAGGCTGGAAGTGGGGAGGAGTGGAAAGAGGAGGTGTGGAGAGGCTGTAGTCTGTGGCCTTAGTGGCTGATTTCCATGCTGAGTCACTAGCAGCAGCATTCCAGCACTACCTGCTGGTCCTTGTGGGAGGCTGGGGAGTTCCAGTAACTGATTTCTCAGCAGCAGTTAGGGATTCCCTCAAAACACACAACCCTGAGCCAGTGCTCCAAATTTCCATGTTGTAGGGAACAGCTCTGGCTGCCAGTACCCACCGGTGTTCAGGGTAAATATAAAAACACCGAATCCCCCCAACATATCAATCAGAAAAGAAACACCAGTGGTAAATAATTCAGACAAAGATCCAGGCAGAGATACTGGAAGCTTTTAGTGTTTTGGAAGGTCTCAGAAGAGCAAAAAAAAAGATATTTGATGATTCTAAAAGTAAAACTATAGGTTTTTTTTTCATCTCTCTATTGGCTTTACTTTTCAGAAACATTAGGGAAAGAAAAAAAATTCTCTGTCATGAGAGATTGGACATAAAAGTCCTTTTCGTGGATGGGTCTAGATCAATGGACTCTGCGTCAGTTTTATAATAAATAAATTTATAGGTGGGAGATCAAGATGGCGGAATAGAAGGACATGGAGCTCAATGACGCCCACAAATACATCAAAAATACATCTATAAGTGGAACAACTCTCACAGAACACCTACTGAATGCTGGCAGAAGACCTCATACAGCCAACACTGCAAGAAAGATCACCGTGTAACCAGATAGGACAAAAGAAAAAAAAAAGAAAGCAGGATGGGACCTGAACCCCTGGGAGGGAGCTGTGAAAGAGGAAAGGCCCCCTCACCCTGGGAACTCCCTTCACTGGCTGGGAGATCAGCTGGGACAGAAAGGGAGCTTCAGAGGCTCAGAGGAGAGTGTGGCAACCAGCTTACAGCTGGCAGGAGAGAGAGACACCAGCACACCTGGTCCTGGCCACCTTGCTGCACTCCCCAGCCCAAGACATGTGTCTCCTGGTATGAGTGGAGGCTGGGTGCTGAAACTTGGGCTTCAGGGGACAGAGCTGGGGAGAGGACTGGGGGTGGCTCTGTGGAGAAGCTGGAGGGGCTGGAGTGTGGCCTGGGCTGCAACTGGGGCTGTGTGCAGGATGAAGCCTGGGTCCACCAAAGCAGCCCCACTGTTAACAAGCCCTTGAAGGGAGGAGTGGGGCGCCGCCGGAGCGGCCTCACCCGCACAGGGCTCGAAGTGGGCAGGGCTCCGCCTCTACGAATTCTGTGTCAATGGATCGGCGCTGGTGGCCTTGTGAGCACAGCACCTGAGGGACATCCAGCCTGACTGCCTGCATTCCCGTGGCTGAGGAGGACCTGAGGGCAGTGCCAGCAATGGTGTACGTTCTGAGCACGCAGAGTGGGTGACAGATGACACCACAGATCGCACTTGCCGGTGGGCAGCTCCTGAGGAGGAATACTCAGTGACTCCCAGTGGGAGTGCTCCAGTACCGCCTACCTCACACCACAGCTCAGAAACAGACATGGGGGCTTCCACCCCAACAACTGGGACGCAGACCCTGCCCCAATAAGGCTGTGACAAGCACAGAGCAAAGAGGAGGCCCCACTCAACTTCCAGCGCAGGCTCTGGTCACCACAGAAACAATAAGACCCCCTATCAGGGGGATAACAACCAGCATACATGGAGGAAAGACACGGCAGGCATCCATACTAACAACAGCCCTTGCACCAAAAATGAGAGACTCGCATAGACTACAAAGGGAGGCTTCCACGTAAAAACAGCCCTTCAAGACCACAGTAGATAACTGTTTCTCCTAAATAAATGGAGTCAAAGAAATATAAGCAAAACAAAGAAGCAGAGGAGAGTCATTGACAGGAAGACACTGGATCTCACCAAAAAAGATACCCCACATCCAAAGAAAGGAGAAGCCACAATGAGGTGGTAGGAGGGGCACAATCACAATGAAATCAAATCCCATAACTGCTGGGTGGGTGACTCACAAACTGGAGAACACTTATACCACAGAAGTCCACCCACTGGAGTGAAGGTTCTGAGCCCCACGTCAGGCTTCCCAACCAGGGGGTCCAGCAATGGGAGGAGGAATTCCTAGAGAATCAGACTTTGAAGGCTAGCAGGATTTGATTGCAAGATTTGGACAGGACTGGGGGAAACAGAGACTCCACGCTTGGAAGGCACACACAAAGTAGTGTGCGCACTGGGACCCAGGGGAAGGAGCAGTGACCCCACAGGAGACTGAACCAGACCTACCTGCTAGTGTTGGAGGGTCTCCTGCAGAGGCGGGGGGTGGCTGTGTCTCACCGTGAGGATAAGGACACTGGCAGCAGAAGTTCTGGGAAGTACTCCTTGGCGCGAGACTTCCCAGAGTCTGCCATCAGCCCCACCAGAGAGCCCAGGTAGGCTCCAGTGTTGGGTCACCTCAGGCCAACAACCAACAGGGAGGGTACCCAGCCCCACCCATCAGCAGTCAAACGGATTAAAGTTTTACTGAGCTCTGCCCACCAGAGCAACAGTCAGCTCTACCTACCACCAGTCCCTCCCATCAGGAAACTTACACAAGCCTCTTAGATAGCCTCATCCACCAGAGGGCAGACAGCAGAAGCAAGAAGAACTATAATCCTGCAGCCTGGGGAACAAAAACCACATACACAGAAAGACAAGGTGAAAAGGCAGAGGGCTATGTATCAGAGGAAGGAACAAGTAAAACCCCAGAAAAACAACTAAATGAAGTGGAGATAGGCAACCTTCCAGAAAAAGAATTCAGAATAATGATAGTGAAGATTATCCAGGACCCTGGAAAAAGACTGGAGGCAAAGACTGAGAAGATGCAAGAAATGTTTAACAAAGACCTAGAAGAATTAAAGAACAAACAAACAAATGAACAATACAATAAGTGACATGAAAATACACTAGAAGGAATCAATAGCAGAATAACTGAGGCAGAGGAACGGATAAGTGATCTGGAAGATAGAATGGTGGAATTCACTGCCACAGAACAGAATAAAGAGAAAAGAATGAAAAGAAATGAAGACAGCCTAAGAGACCTCTGCAACAAAATTAAACACAACAACATTCGCATTATAGGGGTCCCAGAAGGAGAAGAGAGAGAGAAAGGACCCAAGAAAATATCTGAAGAGATTATAGTTGAAAACTTCCCTAATATAGGAAAGGAAATAGCCACCAAAGTCCAGGAAGCACAGAGTCCCATACAGGACAAACCCAAGGAGAAACATGCCAAGACACACAGTAAACAAATTGGCAAAAATTAAAGACAAAGAAAAATTATTGAAAGCAGCAAGAGAAAAACGACAAATAACATACAAGGGAACTCCCATAAGGTCAACAGCTGATTTCTCAGCAGAAACTCTACAAGCCAGAAGGGAGTGGCAGGACATATTTAAAGTGATGAAAGGGAAGAACCTAACGCCAAGATTACTCTACCCAGCAAGGATCTCATTCAGATTTGATGGAGAAATCAAAAGCTTTACAGACAAGCAAAAGCTAAGACAGTTCAGCTCCACCAAACCATCTCTACGACAAATGCTAAAGGAACTTCTCTAAGTGGGAAACACAATAGAAGAAAAGGACCTACAAAAACAAACCCAAAACGATTAAGAAAATGGTAATATGCACATACCTACTGATAATTACCTTAAACGTGAATGGATAAATGCTCCAACCAAAAGACACAGGCTCACTGAATGGATACAAAAAGAAGACCCATCTATATGCTGTCTACAAGAGACCCACTTCCGACCTAGGGACACATACAGACTGAAAGTAAGGGGATGGAAAAAGATATTCCATGCAAATGGAAATGAAAAGAAAGCTGGAGTAGCAATACTCATGTCAGATAAAATAGACTTTAAAATAAAGAATGATACAAGAGACAAGGAAGGACACTACATAATGATCAAGGAATCCATCCAAAAAGAAGATATAACAATTACAAATATACATGCACCGAACATAGGAGCACTTCAATACATAAGGCAACTGCTAACAGCTATAAAAGAGGAAATCGACAGTAACACAAGAATAGTGGGGAACTTGAACACCTCAGTTACACCAATGGACAGATCATACAAACATAAAATTAATAAGGAAACACAAGCTTTAAATGACACTATACACCAAATAGATTAAATGATATATATGGACACTGCATCCCAAAACAGCATATTACACTTTCTTCTCAAGTGCACACAGAACATTCTCCAGGATAGATCACATCTTGTGTCACAAATCAAGCCTCAGGAAATTTAAGAAAACTGAAATGATATCAAGCATCTTTTCTGACCACAACACTGTGAGATTAGAAATCAATTACAGGGGAAAAAAAATGTAAAAAACACAAACACATGAAGGCTAAACAATATATTACTAAATAACCAAGAGATCATTGAAGAAATCAAAGAGGAAATCAAAAAATACCTAGAGACAAATGACAATGAAAACACGATGATCCAAAACCTATGGGATGCAGTAAAAGCAGTTCTAAGAGGGAAGTTTATAGCAATACAATCCTATCTCAAGAAACAATAAACATCTCAAATAAACAACCTAACCTTACACCTAAAGGAACTAGAGAAAGAATAACAAACAAAACCCAAAGTTAGTAGAAGGAAAGAAATCATAAAGATCAGAGCAGAAATAAATGAAATAGAAACAAAGAAGACAGTAGCAAAGATCAATAAAACTAAAAGCGGGTTCTTTGAGAAGATAAACAAAATTGATAAACCATTAGACAGACTCATCAAAAAAAAAGAGGGAGGGCTTCCCTGGTGGCGCAGTGGTTGAGAGTCCGCCTGCCATGCAAGGGACACGGGTTCGTGCCCCAGTCCGGGAAGATCCCACATGCAGTGGAGTGGCTGGGCCCGTGAGCCATGGCCGCTGAGCCTGCGTGTCCAGAGCCTGTGCTCCGCAACGGGAGAGGCCGCAACAGTGAGAGGCCCTCGTACCGCAAAAAAATAAAAAATAAAAAATAAAAAGAGGGAGAGGACTCAAATCAATAAAATTAGAAATGAGAGGGAGAGGAGCTTCAAGATGGCAGAAGAGTAAGATGTGGACATCACCTTCCTCCCCACAAGTACATCAGAAATACATCTACATGTGGAACAACTCCTACAGAACACCTACTGAACGCTGGCAGAAGACCTCAGACCTCCCAAAAAGCAACAAACTTCCCAAGTACCTGGGTAGGGCAAAAGAAAAAGAAAACACAGAGACAAAAGAATAGGGATGGGACCTGCACCAGTGGGAGGGAGCTGTGAAGGAGGAAAGGTTTCCACACACTAGGAAGCCCCTTTGCAGGCGGAGACTGCAGGTGGCAGAGGGGGGAAGCTTTGGAGCCACGGAGGAAAGTGCAGCTACAGGGGTGCGGAGGGCAAAGCGCAGAGATTCCCACACAGCGGATCAGTACCGACCAGCACTCACCAGCCCGAGAGGCTTGTCTGCTCACCTGTCAGGACGGGTGGGGGCTGGGAGCTGAGGCTCGGGCTTCGGAGGTCAGATCCCAGGGACAGGACTGGGATTGGCTGTGTGAACACAGCCTGAAGGGGGCTACTGTGCCACAGCTAGACGGGAGGGAATCCGGGAAAAAGTCTGGACCTGCCTAAGAGGCAAGAGACGATTGTTTCTGGGTGCGCAAGGAGAGGGGATACAGAGCACCACCTAATCGAGCTCCAGAGATGGGCGCAAGCCACGGCTAACAGCACAGACACCAGAGACAGGCGGGAAATGCTAAGGCTGCTGCTGCAGCCACCAAGAAGCCTGTGCGCAAGCACAGGTCAGAAGCCACACTTCCCCTCCCAGGAGCCTGTGCAGCCTGCCACTGCCAGGGTCCCGTGATCCAGGGACAACTTCCCCGGGAGAACACACGGCACGCCTCACACTGGTGCAATGTTGTGTTGGCCTCTGCTGCCGCAGGCTCGCCCCACACACTGTACCCCTCCCTCCCCCCTGCCTGAGTGAGCTAGAGCCCCCAAATCAGCTGCTCCCTTAACCCCGTCCTGTTTGAGAGAAGAACAGACACCCTCAGGCGACCTACACACAGAGGAGGGGCCAAATCCAAAGCTGAACCCCAGGAGCTGTGCGAACAAAGAAGAGAAAGGGAAATTTCTCCCAGCAGCCTCAGGAGCAGCAGATTAAATCTCCACAGTCAACTTGATGTACCTGCATCTGTGGAATACCTGAATAGAAAATGAATCATCCCAAATTGAGGAGGGAGCAACGATATATACATTTTTTCCCCTTTTTGTGAGTGTGTATGTGTATGCTTCTATGTGTGATTTTTGTCTGTATAGCTTTGCTTTAACCATTTGTCCTAGGGTCGTGTCTGTACGTTTTTTTTGTTATTTTTTGCTTTTGTTTTCTCTTAGTATAGTTTTTAGTGCTTGTTATCATTGGTGGATTTGTTTTTTGGTTTGGTTGCTCTCTTCTTTCTTTCTTTTTACTACTGAAAAAATTTTTTTTTAATAATTATTATTTATTTTAATAACTATTTTACTTTATTTTATCTTCTTCTTTCTTTCTTTCTTTGTTTTTTCTACCTTTTTTTCTGAGCCGTGTGGAGGACAGGCTCTTGGTGCTCCAGCCAGGCGTCAGGGCTGTGCCTCTGAGGTGGGAGAGCCAACTTCAGGACCCTGGTCCACAAGAGACCTCCCAGCTTCATGTAATATCAAATGGCAAAAATCTCCCAGAGATCTCCATCTCAAGACCCAGCTCCACTCAATGACCAGCAAGCTACAGTGCAGGACACCCTATGCCAAACAACTAGCAAGACAGGAACACAACCCTACCCATTAGCAGAGAGGCTGCCTAAAATCATAATAAGGCCACAAACACCCCAAAACACAACCCCAGACATGGACCTGCCCACCAGAAAGACAAGATCCAGCCTCATCCATCAGAACACAGGCACTAGTCCACTACACCAGGAAGCCAACACAACCTACTGAACCAACCTTAGACACTGGGGGCAGACACTAAAAATAAGGGGAACTACAAACCTGCAGCCTGAGAAAAGGAGACCTCAAACACAGTAAGTTAAGCAAAATGAGAAAACAGAGAAACACACAGCAGAGGAAGCAGCAAGGTAAAAATGCACCACACGTAACAAATGAAGAGGAAATAGGCAGTCTACCTGAAAAAGAATTCAGAATGATAGTAAAGATGATCCAAAATATTGGAAATAGAATGGAGAAAATACAAGAAACGTTTAACAAGGACCTAGAAGAAATAAAGAGCAAACAAACAGTGATGAACAACACAATAAATGAAATGAAAAATACTCTAGATGGGATCAATAGCAGAATAACTGAGGCAGAAGAACGGATAAGTGACCTGGAAGATAAAATAGTGGAAATATCTACTGCAGAGCAGAATAAAGAAAAAAGAATGAAAAGAATAGAACAGAGTCTCAGAGACCTCTGGTACAACATTAAATGCACCAACATTCGAAGTACAGGGGTTCCAGAAGAAGAAGGGAAAAGAAAGGAACTGAGAAAATACTTGAAGAGATTATAGTTGAAAACTTCCCTAATATGGGAAAGGAAATAGTTAATCAAGTCCAGGAAGCACAGAGAGTCCCATACAGGATAAATCTAAGGAGAAACATGCCAAGACACATATTAATGAAACTTTCTAAAATTAAATACAAAGAAAAAATATTACAAGCAGCAAGGGAAAGACAACAAATAACATACAAGGGATTCCCCATAAGGTTAACAGCTGATGTTTCAGCAGAAACTCTGCAAGCCAGAAGGGAGGGGAAGGACATATAAAAAGTGATGAAGGGGAAAAACCACCAACCAAGATTACTCTACCCAGCAAGGATCTCATTCAGATTTGATAGAGAAATTAAAACCTTTACAGACAAGCAAAAGCTAAGAGAATTCAGCACCACCAAACCACATTTAAAACAAATGCTAAAGGAACTTAGCTAGGCAGGAAACACAAGAGAAGGAAAAGACCTACAATAACAAACCTAAAACAATTAAGAAAATGGTAATAGGAACATACATATAGATAACTACTTTAAATGTAAATGAATTAAATGTTCTAACCAAAAGACACAGACTGGCTGAATGAATACAAAAACAAGACCCGTACATATGCTGTCTACAAGAGACCCACTTCAGACCCAGGGACACATACAAACTGAAAGTGAGGGGATGGAAAAAGATATTCAATGCAAATGGAAATCAAAAGAAAGCTGAAGTAGCAATACTCATATCAGACAAAATAGACTTTAAAACAAAGACTATTACAAGAGACAAAGAAAGACACTACATAATGATCAAGGGATCAATCCAAAAAGAAGATGACAATTGTAAATATATATGCACCCAACATAGGAGCACCTCAATACATAAGGTAAATACTAACAGCCATAAAAGGGGAAATCAACAGTAACACAACCATAGTAGGGGACTTGAACACCCCACTTTCACCAAGGGACAGATTATCTCAAATGAAAATAAATAAGGAAACATAAGCTTTAAATGATACATTAAAGAAGATGGACTTAATTGATAGTTATAGGATATTCCATCCCAAAACAACAGAATACACTTTCTTCTCCAGTGCTCACGGAACATTCTCCAGGATAGATCATATCTTGGGTCACAAATCAAACCTTGGTAAATTTAAGAAAATTGAAATCGCATTAAGTATCTTTTCTGACCACAACACTATGAGACTAGATATCAATTACAGGAAAAATCTGTAAAAAATACGAACACATGGAGGCTAAACAATACACTACTTAATAACCAAGAGATCACTGAAGAAATCAAAGAGGAAATAAAAAAATACCTAGAAACAAATGACAATGAAAACACGACGACCCAAAACTTATGGGATTCAACAACAGCAGTTCTAAGAGGGAAGTTTATAGCAATACAATCCTACTTTAAGAAATAAGAAACAGCTAAAATGAACAACCTAACCGTACACCTAAAGCAATAAGAGAAAGAAGAACAAAAAACCCCAAAAGTTAGAAGAAGGAAAGAAATCGTAAAGATCAGATGAGAAATAAATGAAAAAGAAACGAAGGAAACTATAGCAAAGATATTAAAACTAAAAGCTTGTTCAGCCATTAGCCAGACTGATCAAGAAAAATGGGAGAAGATGCAAATCAATAGAATTAGAAATGAAAATGGAAAAGTAACAATTAACACTGCAGAAGTACAAAGGATCATGAGAGATTACTACAAGCAACTATACGCCAATATAATGGACAACCTGGAAGAAATGGACAAATTCTTAGAAATGCACAACCTGCCAAGACTGAATCAGGAAGAAATAGAAAATATGAACAGACCAATCATAAGCACTGAAATTGAAACTGTGATTAAAAATCTTCCAACAAACAAAAGCCCAGGACCAGATGGCTTCACAGGCGAATTCTACCAAACATTTAGAGAAGAGCTAACACCTATCCTTCTCAAACTCTTCCAACATACAGCAGAAGGAGGAACACTCCCAAACTCATTCTACGAGGCCACCATCACCCTGATAATAAAACCAGACAAACATGTCACAAAGAAAGAAAACTACAGGCCAATATCACTGATGAACACAGATTTAAAAATCCTCAACAAAATATTAGCAAACAGAATCCAACAGCACATTAAAAGGATCATACACCATGATCAAGTGGGATATATCCCAGGAATGCAAGGATTCTTCAATATACGCACATCAATCAACGTGATACACCATATTAACAAACTGAAGGAGAAAAACCATATGATCATCTCAATAGATGCAGAAAAAGCTTTTGACAAAATTCAACAACAATTTATGATAAAAATCCTCCAGAAATTAGGCACAGAGGGAACTTTCCTCAACATAATAAAGGCCATATATGACAAACCCACAGACAACATCATCCTCAATGGTGAAAAACTGAAACCATTTTCACTAAGATCAGGAAGAAGACAAGGTTGCCCACTCTCACCACTATTATTCAACATAGGTTTGGAAGTTTTAGCCACAGCAATAGGAGAAAAAAAGAAATAAAAGGAATCCAAATCAGAAAAGAAGTAAAGCTGTCATTGTTTGCAGATGACATGATACTACACATAGACAATCCTAAAGATGCTACCAGAAAACTACTGGACCTAATCAATGAATTTGGTAAAGTAGCAGGATACAAAATTAATGCACAGAAATCTCTGGCATTCCTATACACTAATGATGAAAAATCTTAAAGTAAAATTAAGAAAACACTTCCATTTACCATTGGAACAAAAAGAATAAAGTATGTAGTAATAAACCTACCTAAGGAGAATAAAGCCCTGTATGCAGAAAATTATAAAACACTGATGAAAGAAATTAAAGATGATACAAATAGATGGAGAGATATACCACGTTTTTGGATTGGAAGAATCAACACTGTGAAAATGACTATACTACCCAAAGCAATCTACAGATTCAATGCAATCCCAATCAAACTACCAATGGAAATTTTCACAGAACTAGAACAAAAAATTTCACAATTTGTATGGAAACACAAAAGATCCCGAATAACCAAAGCAATCTTTAGAAAGATAAATGGAGCTGGAGGAATCAGACTCCCTGACTTCAGACTATCCTACAAAGCTACAGTAATCAAGACAGTATTGTACTGGCACAAAAACAGAAATATAGATCAATGGAACAGGATAGAAAGCCCAGAGATAAACCCACGCACATATGGCCACCTTACCTTTGATAAAGGAGGCAAGAATATACAGTGGAGAAAGACAGCCTCTTCAATAAGTCGCACAGAGACGAGGGGAAGATGGCAGAAGAGTAAGATGCGGAGATCACATTCCACCCCACAGATACACCAGAAACACCAGATACACCAGATACACCAGAAATACATCTACACGTGGAACAACTCCTACAGAACACCTACTGAACGCTGGCAGAAGACCTCAGACCTCCCAAAAGGCAAGAAACTCCCCACATACCTGGGTAGGGCAAAAGAAAAAACAGAGACAAAAGAATAGGGACAGTACCTGCACCAGTGGGAGGGAGCTGTGAAGGAGGAAAGGTTTGCACACACTAGGAAGCCCCTTCGCAGACGGAGAATGCGGGGGGTGGGGGGGGGAGTTACGGAGCCGCGGAGGAGAGCACAGCACAGGGGCGCGGAGGACAAAGCGGGGAGATTCCCGCACAGAGGATCGGTGCCGACCGGCACTCACCAGCCCGAGAGGCTTGTCTGCTCACCCGCCGGGGCGGGCGGGGCTGCGAGCTGAGGCTTGGGGTTTGGACGGAGCACAGGGAGAGGACTGGGGTTGGCGGCATGAACACAGCCTGAAGGGGTTAGTGCACCACGGACAGCCGAGAGGGAGTCCAGGAAAAGGTCTGGAGCTGCCGAAAAGGCAAGAGACTTTTTCTCCCCTCTTTGTTTCCTGGTGCGCAAGGAGAGGGGATTAAGAGTGCTGCTTTAAGCAGAGCTCCAGAGATGGGCGCGAGACACAGCTAAAAGTGCAGACCCCACAGACGGGCAGGAGACGCTAAGGCTGCTGCTGCCGCCAACAAGAAGCCTGTGTGAGAGCACAGGTCACTATCCACACCCCTCTTCCAGGGAGCCTGTGCAGCCCGCCACAGACAGGTTCCCAGGATCCAGGGACAACTTCCCTGGGAGAACGCATGGCGGGCCTCAGGCTGGTGCAACGTCATGCCGGCCTCTGCCACCACAGGCTCGCCCCGCACTCCGTGCCCCTCCCTCCCCACCCCCCCACCCCCCACCCCCAGCCTGAGTGAGCCAGAGCCCACGAATCAGCGGCTCCTTTAACCCCGTCCTGTCTGAGTGAAAAACAAGACGCCCTCCGGCGACCTACACGCAGAGGCGGGGCCAAATCCAAAGCTGAGCCCCTGGGTGCTGTGAGAACAAAGAAGAGAAAGGGAAATCTCTCCCAGCAGCCTCAAAAGCAGCAGATTAAAGCTCCACAATCAACTTGATGTACCCTGCATCTGTGGAACACATGAATAGACAACGAATCATCCCAAATTGAGGAGGTGGACTTTGAGAGCAAGATTTATGATTTTTTTCTCCTTTTCCTCTTTTAGTCAGGGTGTATGTGTATGCTTCTGTGTCAGACTTTGTATAGCTTTGCTTCCACCATTTGTCCTAGGGTTCTATCCATTCGTTTTTTTCTTAATAATTTTAATTTTAATAACTTTATTTTATTTTACTTTATCTTCCTTCCTTCCTTCCCTCCCTCACTCCCTCCCTCCTTTAGACAACGAATTGTCCCAAATTGAGGAGGTGGACTGCAAGAGCAAGATTTATGATTTTTTCCCCTTTTCCTCTTTTTGTGAGTGTGTATGTGTATGCTTCTGTATGAGATTTTGTCTGTATAGCTTTGCTTCCAACATTTGTCCTAAGGTTCTATCTGTTCGTTTTTTTCTTGTTTTAAATTTTTTTCTTAATAATTTTTTAATTTAATAACTTTATTATATTTTACTTTACTTTATCTTCTTTCTTTCTTTTTTTCCTAACTTCTCTCCTTCCTTCCTTCCTCCCACCATCCCTCCCTCCCTCCCGCTTTTCTTTCCTTCCTTCTTTCTTTCCTTCTTCCTTCCCTCCTTCCTTCCTTCCTTCCTTTCTTCCTACTTCTACTAATTCTTTTTTTTTTTTTTTAACTAATTCTTTATCTCTACCTTTTCTCCCTTCTATTCTGAGCCGTGTGGATGAAAGGCTCTTGGTGCTGCAGCCAGGAGTCAGTGCTGTGCTTCTGAGGTGGGAGAGCCAACTTCAGGACCCTGGTCCACAAGAGACCTCCCAGCTCCACATAATATCAAATGGCGAAAATCTCCCAGAGATCTCCATCTCAACGCCAGCACCCAGCTTCACTCAATGACCGCAAGCTACAGTGCTGGACACCCTATGCCAAACAACTAGCAAAACAGGAACACAACCCCACCCATTAGGTGAGAGGTTGCCTAAAACCATAATAAGTCCACAGACACCCCAAAACACACCACCAGACGTGGACCTGCCCACCAGAGAGACAAGATCCAGCCTCATCCATCAGAACACAGGCACTAGTCCCCTCCACCAGGAAGCCTACAGAACCCACGGGACCAACCTTAGCCACTGGGGACAGACACTAAAAACAACAGGAACTACGAACCTGCAGCCTGCAAAAAGGAGATCCCAAACACAGTAAGATAGGCAAAATGAAAAGACAGAAAAACACACATCAGATGAAGGAGCAAGATAAAAACCCACCAGACCTAACAAATGAAGAAGAAATAGGCAGTCTACCCGAAAAAGAATTCAGAATAATGATAGTAAGGATGATCCGAAATCTTGGAGATAGAATGGACAAAATGCAGGAGACATTTAACAAGGACCTAGAAGAACTAAAGATGAAACAAACTACGATGAACAACACAATAAATGAAATGAAAAATACTCTAGATGCGATCAATAGCAAAATAACTGAGGCAGAAGAACGGATAAGTGACCTGGAAGATAAAATAGTGGAAATAACTACTGCAGAGAAGAATAAAGAAAAAAGAATGAAAAGAACTGAGGACAGTCTCAGAGACCTCTGGGACAACATTAAACGCACCAACATTCAAATTATAGGGGTTCCAGAAGAAGAAGAGAAAAAGAAAGGAACTGAGAAAATATTTGAAGAGATTATAGTTGAAAACTTCCCTATTATGGCAAAGGAAATAGTTAATCAGGTCCAGGAAGCACAGAGAATCCCATACAGGATAAATCCAAGGAGAAATACGCCAAGACACATAATAATCAAACTGTCAAAAATTAAATACAAAGAAAGCATATTAAAAGCAGCAAGGAAAAAATAACACACAAGGGAATCCACATAAGGTTAAGAGCTGATCTTTCAGCAGAAACCCTGCAAGCCAGAAGGGAGTGGCAGGACATATTTAAAGTGATGAAGGAGAAAAACCTGCAACCAACATTACTCTACCCAGCAAGGATCTCATTCAGGTTAGGAGGAGAAATTAAAGGCTTTATAGACAAGCAAAAGCTGAGAGTTCAGCACCACCAAACCAGCTTTACAACAAAGGTTAAAGGAACTTCTCTAGGCAGAAACACAAGAGAAGGAAAAGACCTACAATAAGGAACCCAAAACAATTTAGAAAATGGGAATAGGAACATACATATCGATAATTACCTTAAATGTAAATGGACTAAATGCTCCCACCAAAAGAAAGAGATTGGCTGAATGGATACAAAAACAAGAGCCATATGTATGCTGTCTACAAGAGACCCACTTCAGACCTAGAGACACATACAGACTGAAAGTAAGGGGATGGAAAAAGATATTCCATGCAAATGGAAACCAAAAGAAAGCTGGAGTAGCAATTCTTATATCAGACAAAATAGACTTTAAAATAAAGACTATTAGAAGACACAAAGAAGGACACTACATAATGATCAAGGGATCGATCCAAGAAGAAGATATAACAATTGTAAATAGTTATGCACCCAACATAGGAGCACCTCAATACATAAGGCAAATACTAACAGCAATAAAAGGGGAAATCGACAGTTACACATTCATAGTAGGGGACTTTAACACCCCACTTTCACCAATGGACAGATCATCCAAAATGTAAATAAATAAGGAAACACAAGCATTAAATGATACATTAAACAAGATGGACTTAATTGATATTTATAGGACATTCCATCCAAAAACAACAGAATACACATTTTTCTCAAGTCTCATGGAACATGCTCCAGGATAGATCATATCTTGGGTCGCAAATCAAGCCTTTGTAAATTTAAGAAAATTGAAATTGTATCAAGTATATTTTCCGACCACAACGCCATGAGACTAGATATCAATTACAGGAAAAGATGTGTAAAAAATACAAACGCATGGAAGCTAAACAATACACTACTTAATAGCGAAGTGATCACTGAAGAAATCAAAGAGGAAATTTAAAAATACCTAGAAACAAATGACAATGGAGACACGAGGACCCAAAACCTATGGGATGCAGCAAAAGCAGTTCTAAGAGGGAAGTTTATAGCAACACAAGCCCACCTTAAGAAACAGGAAACATCTCGAATAAACAACCGAACCTTGCACCTAAAGCAATCAGAGAAAGAAGAACAAAAAACCCCCAAAGTTAGCAGAAGGAAAGAAATCATAAAAATCAGATCAGAAATAAAAGAAGAAGAAATGAAGGCAACAATAGCAAAGATCAATAAAACTAAAAGCTGGTTCTTTGAGAAGCTAAAGAAAATTGATAAACCGTTAGCCAGACTTATCAAGAAAAAAAGGGAAAAGACTCAAATCAATAGATTTAGAAATGAAAAGAAGTAACAACTGACACTGCAGAAATACAAAAGAGAGATTACTACAAGCAACTATATGCCAATATAATGGACAACCTGGAAGAAATGGACAAATTCTTAGAAATGCACAACCTGCCAAGACTGAATCAGGAAGAAATAGAAAATATGAACAGACCAATCATAAGCACTGAAATTGAAACTGTGATTAAAAATCTTCCAACAAACAAAAGCCCAGGACCAGATGGCTTCACAGGCGAATTCTACCAAACATTTAGAGAAGAGCTAACACCTATCCTTCTCAAACTCTTCCAACATACAGCAGAAGGAGGAACACTCCCAAACTCATTCTACGAGGCCACCATCACCCTGATAATAAAACCAGACAAACATGTCACAAAGAAAGAAAACTACAGGCCAATATCACTGATGAACACAGATTTAAAAATCCTCAACAAAATATTAGCAAACAGAATCCAACAGCACATTAAAAGGATCATACACCATGATCAAGTGGGCTTTATTCCAGGAATGCAAGGATTCTTCAGTATACGCAAATCAATCAATGTGATAAACCATATTAACAAACTGAAGGAGAAAAACCATATGATCATCTCAACAGATGCAGAGAAAGCTTTTGACAAAATTCAACACCCATTTATGATAAAAACCCTGCAGAAAGTGGGCATAGAGGGAACTTTCCTCAACATAATAAAGGCCATATACGACAAACCCACAGCCAACATCATTGTCAATGGTGAAAAACTGAAAGCATTTCCACTAAGATCAGGAAGAAGACAAGGTTGCCCACTCTCACCACTCTTATTCAACATAGGTTTGGAAGTTTTAGCCACAGCAATCAAAGAAGAAAAGGAAATAAAAGGAATCCAAATTGGAAAAGAAGAATTAACCTGTCACTGTTTGCAGATGACATGATACTATACATAGGGAATCTTAAAGACCCTACCAGAAAACTACTAGAGCTAATCAATGAATTTGGTAAAGTTGCAGGATACAAAATTCATGCACAGAAATCTCTGGCATTCCTATACACTAAGGATGAAAAATCTGAAAGTGAAATCAAGAAAACACTCCCATTTACCATTGCAACAAAAATAATAAAATATCTAGGAATAAACCTACCTAAGGAGACAAAAGACCTGTATGCAGAAAATTATAAGACACTGATGAAAGAAATTAAAGATGATACAAGTAGATGGAGTGATATACCATGTTCTTGGATTGGAAGCATCAACATTGTGAAAATGACTCTACTACCCAAAGCAATCCACAAATCCAATGCAATCCCTATCAAACTACCACTGTCATTTTTCACAGAACTTGAACAAAAAATCTCACAATTTGTTTGGAAACACAAAAGACCCCGAATAGCCAAAGCAATCTTGAGAACGAAAAATGGAGCTGGAGGAATCAGGCTCCCTGACTTCAGACTATCCTACAAAGCTACAGTAATCAAGACAGTATGGTACTGGCACAAAAACAGAAATATAGATCAATGGAACAGGAAAGAAAGCCCAGAGATAAACCCGCACACATATGGTCACCTTATCTTTGATAAAGGAGGCAGGAATGTACAGTGGAGAAAAGATAGCTTCTTCAATATTTGGTGCTGGGAAAACTGGTCAGGTACATGTAAAAGTATGAGATTAGATCACTCTCTAACACCATACACAAAAATATGCTAAAAATGGATTAAAGACCTAAATGTAAGGCTAGAAACTATCAAACTCTTACAGGAAAACACAGGCAGAACACTCTATGACATAAATCACAGCAAGATCCTTTTTGACCCACTTCCTAGAGAAATGGAAATAAAAACAAAAATAAACAAATGGGACCTAATGAAACTTCAAAGCTTTTGCACAGCAAAGGAAACCATAAACAAGACTAAAAGACAACCCTCAGAATGGGAGAAAATATTTGCAAATGAAGCAACTGACAAAGGATTAATTTCCAAAATTTACAAGCAGCTCATGCAGCTCAATAACAAAAAAATAAACAAACCAATCCAAAAATGGGCAGAAGACCTATATAGACATTTCTCCAATGAAGATATACAGACTACCAACAAACACATGAAAGAATGCTCAACATCATTAATCATTAGAGAAATGCAAATCAAAACTACAATGAGATATCATCTCACACCAGTGAGAATGGCCATCATCAAAAAATCTAGAAACAATAAATGCTGGAGAAGAGGGTGTGTAGAAAAGGGAACACTCTTGCACTGCTGGTGGGAATGTGAATTGGTCCAGCCACTATGGAGAACAGTATGGAGGTTCCTTAAAAAAACTACAAATAGAACTGCCATACGACCCAGCAATCCCACTACTGGGCATATACCCTGAGAAAACCATAATTCAAAAAGAGTCATGTACCAAAATGTTCGTTTCAGCTCTATTTACAATAGCCTGGAGATGGAAACAACCTAGGTACCCATCATTGGATGAATGGATAAAAAAGATATGGCACATATGTACAATGGAATATTACTCAGCCATAAAAAGAAACGAAATTGAGCTATTTGTAATGAGGTGGATAGACCTAGAGTCTGTCATACAGAGTGAAGTAAGTCAGAAAGAGAAAGACAATACCATATGCTAACACATATATATAGAATTTAAGAAAAAAAAATGTCATGAAAAACCTAGGGGTAAGACAGGAATAAAGACACAGACCTACTAGAGAACGGACTTGAGGATATGGGGAGGGGGAAGGGTGAGCTGTGACAGAGAGAGAGGCATGGACATATATACACTACCACACGTAAGATAGATAGCTAGTGGGACGCAGCCGCATAGCACAGGGAGATCAGCTCGGTGCTTTGTGACCGCCTGGAGGGGTGGGATAGGAGGGTGGGAGGGAGGGAGACACAAGAGGGAAGAGATATGGGAACATATGTATATGTATAACTGATTCACTTTGTTATAAAGCGGAAACTAACACACCATTGTAAAGCAATTATACCCCAATAGAGATGTTAAAAAAAAAAAAAAAAAGTCGTGCAGGGAACCTAGAGAGCTACATGTAAAAGAATGAAATTAGAACACTCCCTAACACCATACACAAAACAAAACTCCAAATGGATTAAAGACCTAAATGTAAGGCCGGGCACTATTAAACTCTTAGAGGAAAACATAGGCAGAACACTCCATGACATAAATCACAGCAAGATCCTTTTTGACCCACCTGCTAGAGAAATGGAAATAAAACCAAAAATAAACAAATGGGACCTAATGAAATTTAAAAGCTTTTGCACAGTAAAGGAAACCATAAACAAGACGAAAAGAGAAGCCTCAGAATGGGACAAAATATTTGCAAATGAAGCAATTGACAAAGGATCATTCTCCAAAATTTACAAGCAGCTCATGCAGCTCAATATCAAAAAAACAACCCAATCCAAAAATGGGCAGAACACCTGAACAGACATTTCTCCAAAGAAGATATACAGATTGCCAACAAACACATGAAAGAATGCTCAACATCATTAATCATTAGAGAAATGCAAATGAAAACTACAATAAGATATCATCTCACACCAGTCAGAATGGCCATCATCAAAAAATCTACAAAGAATAAATGCTGGAGAGGGTGTGGAGAAAAGGGAACCCTATTGCTCTGTTGGTGGGAATATAAACTGATACAGCCACTGTGGAGAACACTATGGAGGTTCCTTCAAAATCTAAAAATAGAATTACCATACGACCCAGCAATCCCACTACTGGGATTACTACCCTGAGAAAACCGTAATTCAAAAAGAGTCATGTACCACAATGTTCATTGCAGCTCTATTTACAATATCCAGGACATGGAAGCAACCTAAGTGTCCATCGACAGACGAATGGATAAAGAAGATGTGGCACATATATACAGTGGAATATTACTCAGCCATAAAAGAAACAAAATTGAGTTATTTGTAGTGAGGTGGATGGACTTAGAGTCTGTCACACAAAGTGAAGTAAGTCAAAAAGAGAAAAACATACTGTACGCTAACACATATATATGGCATCTAAAAAAAAATAGTTATGATGAACCTAGGGGCAGGACAGGAATAAAGAAAAAGACGTAGAGAATGGACTTGAGGACACAGGGGTGGGGGGAAGGGTAAGCTGGGATGAAGTGAGAGTGTGGCGGTGACATATATACACCTACCAAATGTAAAATAGATAGCTACTGGGAAGCAGCTGCATAGTAGAGGGTGATCAGCTCGGTGCTTTGTGACTACCTAGAAGGGTGAGATAGGGAGGGTGGGAGGGAGGAAGCCGCAAGAGGGAGGAGATATGGGGATATATGTATATGTATAACTGATTCACTTTGTTATAAAGCAGAAACTAACACACCATTGTAAAGCAATTATACTCCAATGAAGATTAAAAAAATAAATAAATAAAATGGGAACAAAAAATAAACTAAAATTAGAAAAGAAAAAGGAGAAGTTACAATGGACACCGCAGAAATATTAAGCATCCTAAGAGACTACTACAGGAACTTTATGCCAATAAAATGGAGAAACTGAAAGAAGTGGACAAATTCTTAGACAGGTATAACCCTCCAAGACTGAACCAGGAAGACATAGAAAATATGAGCAGACCAATCACAAGTAATGAAATTGAAACTCTGATTAAAAATCTTCCAACAGGGCTTCCCTGGTGGCGCAGTGGTTGAGAGTCCACCTTCTGATGCAGGGGACACAGGTTCGTGTCCCGGTCTGGGAAGATCCCACATGCCGTGGAGGGGCTAGGGCCGTGAGCCATGGCCGCTGAGCCTGCGTGTCTGGAGCCTGTGCTCCCCAACGGGAGAGGCCACAACAGTCAGAGGCCCACGTACCGCAAAAAAAAAAAAAAAAAAAAAAAAAACTTCCAACAAACAAAAGTCCAGGACCAGATGACTTCACAGGCGAATTCTATCAAACATTTAGAGAAGAGCTAACACCCATTCTTCTCAAACTTTTCCAAAAAATCGCAGACAAAGGAACACTCCCAAACTCATTCTATGAGGCCACCATCACCCTGATACCAAAACCGGACAAACATACTACAAAAAAAGAAAATTACAGAGCAATATCACTGATGAACATAGATGCAAAAATCCTCAACAAAATACTAGGAAACAGAATCCAACAATGCATTAAAAGGATCATACACCATTACCAAGTGGGATTTATCACAGGGATGCAAGGATACTTCAATATAAGCAAATCAATCAATGGGATACACCATATTAACAAACTGAAGATGAAAAACCATATGATAATCTCAACAGATGCAGAAAAAGCTTCTGACAAAATTCAACACCCATTTATGATAAAAACTCTCTAGAAAGTGGACAAACAGCGAACCTACCTCAACATAATAAAGGACATATATACAACAAACCCACAGCAAACATCATTCTCAATGGTGAAAAACGGAAAGAATTTCCTCTAAGATCAGGAACAAGACAAGGATGTCCACTCTCATCACTATTATTCAACATAGTTTTGGAAGTCCTAGCCACGGCAGTCAGAGAAGAAAAAGAAATAAAAGGAATACCAATTGGAAAAGAAGGAGTAAAACTGTCACTGTTTGCAGATGACATGATACTATATATAGAGAATCCTAAAGATGTCACCAGAAAACTACTAGAGCTCATCAGTGAACTTGGTAAAGTTGCAGGATACAAAATTAATGCACAGAAATCTCCTGCATTCCTATAAACTAATGATGAGAAGTCTGAAATAGAAATTAAGGAAACATTCCCATTTACCATTGCAACAAAAAGAATAAAGTACTTAAGAATAAACCTACCTAGGGAGACAAAAGACCTGTATGCAGAAAACTATAAGACACTGATCAAAGAAATTAAAGATGATAGAAACAGATGGAGAAATATACCATGTTCTTGGATTGGAAGAATGAATATTGTGAAAATGACTATACTATCCAAAGCAGATTCAATGCAATCCCTATCAAATTACCAATGGCATTTTTTACAGAAGTAGAACAAAAAATCTTAAAATTTTTACGGAGACACAAAAGACCCCGAATAGCCAAAGCAGTCTTGAGGGGAAAAAAAGGATATGGAAGTATCAGACTCCCTGACTTCAGACTATACTACAAAGCTACAGTAATTAAGACAATATGGTACTGGCACAAAAACAGAAATATAGATCAATGGACAGGATAGAAAGCCCAGAGATAAACCCATGCACCTATGGTCACCTTACTTTTGATAAAGAAGCAAGAATATCCAATGGAGAAAAGACAGCCTCTTCAATAAGTGGCACTGGGAAACCTGGAGAGCTACATGTAAAAGAATGAAATTAGAACACTCCCCAACACCATACACAAAATAAGCTCAAAATGGATTAGAGACCTAAATTTAAGACTGGACACAATAAAACTCTTAGAGGAAAACATAGGAAGAACACTCTTTGACATAAATCACAGCAAGATCTTTTTTGATACACTTCTTAGAGTAATGGAAATAAAACCAAAAATAAACAAATGGGACCTAATGAAACTTAAAAGCTTTTGCAAAGCAAAGGAAACTACAAACAAGAAGAAAAGACAACCCTCAGAATGGGAGAAAATATTTGCAAATGAATCAGTGGACAAAGGATTAATCTCCAAAATATATAAACAGCTCATGCAGCTCAGTATTAAAAAAAACAAACAATCCAATCCAAAAATGGACAGAAGACCTAAATAGACATTTCTCCAAAGAAGACATACAGATGGCCAAGAAGCACATGAAAAGCTGCTCAACATCACTAATTATTAGAGAAATGCAAATCAAAACTACTATGCGGTATCACCTCACACCAGTTAGAATGGGCATCATCAGAAAATCTACAAACAACAGATGCTGGAGAGGGTGTGGAGAAAAGGGAACCTTCTTGTACTGCTGGTGGGAATGTAAATTGATAACAGGCACTATGGAGAACAGTATGGAGGTTCCTTAAAATCGAAAAATACGATTACCATATGACATAGCAATCCCACTACTGGGCATATACTCAGAGAAAACCATAATTCAAAAAGACACGTGCACCCCAATCTTCATTTCAGCACTATTACAATCACCAGGACATGGAAGCAACCCAAATGCCCATCGACAGACGAATGGAAAAAGAAGATGTGGTACATATATACAATGGAATATTACTCAAGTCATAAAAAGGAACAGAACTGAGTCATTTGTAGAGACGTGGATGGATGTAGAGACTGTCATACAGAGTGAAGTACGTTAGAAAGAGAAAAACAAATAATGTATATTAACGGATATATGTGGAACCTAGAAAAATGGTACAGATGTACCGGGCTGCGGGGCAGAGACCGAGACAAAGATGTACAGAACAAATGTATGGACACCAAGGGGGGAATGTGTGGGTGGTGGTGGTGGTGTGCTGAATTGGGCGACTGGAATTGATATATATACACCAATATGTATAAAATGTATAACTAATAAGAATCTGCTGTATAAAAAAAATAAATTAAAAAAAAAGCAGAGGAATCACTCCCAATTTATAGAACATGAGATATCCCCTGAAAGACCAACAAACAACGAAACAGACCAGTCTATAATACTAGATCCCAAGTTCAAAAAGGAGGTAATAAAAAGAAAACTGTAGAAATTAAGAATATTGAGAGGAATGAAGATTACTGTAACAAGGAACTATAAACTATAAAGAGAAGCCAATTAAATTTAGAAAACTCATTTGCAGAAACAAAAGCCAAGCTAAAGGCAATAAATAGCAAACTAAACAATGCAGAGGAACAAATAAGTGATCTAGAAATTAGAATAATGGAAATCATGCAATCAGAACAGCAGACAAAAGGACAAATGTAAAAGAATGAAAGCTATATACGAGACTTATGGGATAATATAAAGCAAGCCAATCTACACATAATAGGGATTCCAGAAGGAGAAGAGAAAAGGGAATCAAAAATGTATTTGAAGAAATTGTGGCTGAAAAATTCCCAAACTAAAGAAGGAAACAGATATCCAAGTACAGGAAAGTCCCAAACAAGATGAACACAAACAGACTTATATGAAGATGTATTAAAATTAAAATAGCAAAAGTTAAAGAGAGGATTCTAAAGAGAAAAACAGAGTTAGTTAAAAGGGAACCCGCATAAGGCATTCAGCTGATTTCTCTACAGAAAATGTTGTAGGCCAGAGGGGAGTGGAAAGATATGTTCAATGTCCAGAAAGGGGAAAACCTGCAACCTAGGATATTCTACCCAGCAAGATTATCATTTAGAATAGAAGGAGATATAAAGAATTTCTCAAACAAAACTAACAAAACAAAAAGAAATAAAAACTAAAAGAACACAGCAATACTAAACTATCCTAAAAGAAATATTGAAAGGTCTTCTCTAAATAGAAAAGAAGAATCTATAGGAATAAGAATCTATAGGAATAAGGAATAAGAAAGTCACAATTGGAAAATAAATCACTTAAATAAGCCAGTATATAGATTACAATTATTTTGTGTGTGTGTGAAAGCAATGATAACTACAATAAAGAGCAAAGTGATAAACATGAAGATATAAAAGAGGACATCAAAATCATAAAATGTGGGGGGAGGGGTAAGAAAATGTAGACTTTTTTAGAAGACTTTTTTCAGAATATGGTTGAACCTATATGACTATGAATCTAATACAAGTAGATATAGTAATGGGTTAACATACTTGTAAAACAGGGCAACAAAAAATCAAAAACATACAACAGATTCAGAAAAACCAAAAACAAAAGAACTCAAGCATAACACAAAAATCATCAAACCACAAGAGGAAAAACAAAAAGAAAAAGAAAGGAACAAAGAGGAAATACAAAATCAACTGAAAAATAAGGTTTAAAATGGCAATAAATACATATCTATCAACAATTACCTTAAGTGTCAATGGACAAAATGTTCCAATCTAAACACATAGAGTGGCAGATTAGATAATAAAAAAGAGTGGCAGATTAGATAATAAAACAAGAGCCTACAATATGCTGCCTACAAGAGACCCACTTTAGGGCGAAGGATACACAGATTTAAAGTGAGGAGATGGAAAAAGGTGTTTTATGAAAATGGAAATGACAAGAAAGTGGGAGTAGCAGTACTTATATGAGACAAAATAGACTTTAAAACAAAGGCCATAAAGAAAGATAAAGAAGGACACTATAAAATGATAAAAGAATCAATACAGGGCTTCCCTGGTGGCACAGTCGTTGAGAGTCCGTCTGCCGATGCAGGGGACACGGGTTCGTGCCCTGGCCCGGGAGGATCCCACATGCTGCGGAGCGGCTGGGCCCATGGGCCATGGCTGCTGGGCCTGCGCGTCCGGAGCCTGTGCTCCGCAATGGGAGAGGCCCCAACAGTGAGAGGCCCGTGCCAAAAAAAAAAAAAAAAAAAAAAATCAATACAAAAAGAGGATATTACACTTGTTAACATATATGCACCCAATATAGGAGCTCCTAAATAGAGAAAACAAGTAATAGGAAACATGCTAGGACACAAAGCAAGCCTTACTATATGTAAGAGGACAGAAATTATTTCAAGCATCTTTTCTGACCACAACAGCATGAAACCAGAAATCAACCACAGAAAGAGAAACGAGAAAAAAATGATTACATGGAGACTAAACAACAGGCTACTAAAAAACCAATGGATCAACAATGAAATCAAAGAGGAAATTAAAAAATATCTTGAGACAAATGACAATGAAAACACAACTATACAAAATCTCTGGGATGCAGCAAAAGCAGTCCCATGAGGGAAGTCCATAGTGATACAGGCCTTCTTCAAAAAATAAAATAAATCTCAAATGACCTAACTTACCACCTAAAAGAATTAGAAAAAGAAGAACAAACAAAGCCTAAAGTCAGCAGAAGGAAGGAAATAATAAAGATCAGAGAGGAAGTAAGTAAAATAGAAATCAAAAAAACAATAGAAACAAATCAATAAAATCAAGAGCTGATTTTTTTGAAAGGGTAAACAAAATCGACAAACCTCTGACCAGGCTCATCAAGAAGAAAAGAGACAGGACTTCCCTGGTCGTACAGTGGTTAAGAATCTGCCTGCCAATGCAGGGGACACGGGTTCGAGCCCTGGTCTGGGAAGATCCCACATG
The DNA here is from genome assembly GCF_949987515.2 of Delphinus delphis. Taxonomy (NCBI): domain Eukaryota; kingdom Metazoa; phylum Chordata; class Mammalia; order Artiodactyla; family Delphinidae; genus Delphinus; species Delphinus delphis. The sequence goes on along the minus strand of NC_082693.1, from coordinate 74,844,894 downwards.
CCACAGAGCAACTAAGCCTGTGCACCACAACTACTGAGCCTGTGCTCTAGAGCCCGTGAGCCACAACTACTGAGCCTGCACGCCACAACTACTGAGCCTGCATGCCTAGAGCCCATGCTCTGCAACAAGAGAAGCCACCGAATGAGAAGCCCACACTGCAATGAAGAGTAGCCCCTGCTTCCCACAACTAGAGAAAGCCCGCACGTAGCAACAAAGACCCAATGCAGCCAAAAATAAATAAATAAATATTAAAAAAAAATCAGTGAGGAAAAGTAGGATAATCCATTAAATTGGACTCAGGTTGGGTAATCTGCCCAAAGTCACACAGCCCATAAGTGGTGGGTCAGTGATTCTGTCTGACTTCGAGTGTCTGATGTTCTCACTCCACAACTTGTGCTTTTAAACATTTCGCTATCCTTGTCTATCTCTGTACTACCAAGGCTTTGACAGGGCACTGCAAACAGAAGGCATCAATGAGTGAGACCACAAAGCCATGCAGGGGGGAAAAAAAAAGAGAATAAAAGAGAGGACCCAAATAAACAAAATAAGAAGTGAAAGAGGAAAAACTGATACCACAGAAATACAAAAAAAAAAAAAAAAAAGAGAGAGAATAAGTAAAAAAGAGAATACTAAGAACAAATATATACCAACAAATTGCACAACCTAGAAGAAATGGACAAGTTTTTAGAAACATACAGCCCACCAAAACAGAATCAAGAAAAAATAAATAAATTGAACAGACTGATCACTAGAAGTGCAATAGAATCTGTAATTTAAAAAACTCCTTGCAAACAAAAGTCTGGGATCAAATGGGTTCACTGGGGAATTCTACCAAACCTACAAAGAAGAAATTATACCAATCCTTTTCAAACTCTTCTAAAAGACTGAAGAGGAGGAACACTCCCAAATTCATTCTATGAAGCCACCCTCACTCTGATACCAAAACCAGAAAAAGACACTATCAAAAAAGAAAATTACAGGCCAATATCTTGATGAATACAGATACAAAAATTCTCAACAAAATATTAGCAAACCAAATCCAACAACACATAAAAAATATCATACACCATGATCAAGCTGGATTCATCTCAGGGTTACAAGGATGGTTCAACATATGTAAATCAATCAATGTGATATATACCACATCAACAAAAGACAAAAACCACATGATCATCTCAATAGATGCAGAAAAAGCATCTGATGAAATCAACATGTATTCATGATAAAAACACTTACCAAAGTAAGTACATAACTCAACATAATAAAAGCTATTTATGACAAACCCACAGCCAACATAATACTCAATAGTGAAAAGCTGAAAACCTTCCCATTAAAATTTGGAACAAGAAAAGGATGTCCACTCTTACCACTTATATTTAACATAGTACTGGAAGTCCTAGTCACAGCAACCAGACAAGAAAAAGAAATAAAAGGTATCTGAATTGGAAGGGAAGAGGTAAAACTGTCCTTATAGGCAGACGACATGATACTATACATAGAAAACCCTAAAGACTCCACACAAAAACTACTAGAACTGATAAACAAATTCAGCAAGGTAGCAGGATACAAGACTAACACACAGAAATCTGTTGCACTTCTTTACACTAACATGAAATATCAGAAAGGGAAAGTTAAAAAATCCTTTTTAATATCACATCAAAAAAAAAATACTTAGGAATAAACCTGACCAAGGAGTAGAGGGAGACAAGATGGCAGAGCAGAAGGACACTGAGCTCACCTGCTCTTACGAGCACACTAAAATCACAACTAACTGCTGAACAACGATTGATAAAAAGGACTGGAACCTACCAAAACAAGATTCTACATCCAAAGACATAAAAAAGAAAACATGAGACAGTAGGAGGGGTGCACTAATGATATAATCAAATCCCATACTGCCCAGGTGGGCAACCCACAAATTGGAGAATAATTATATCGAGAAGTTCTCCCACAGAAGTGAGAGCTCTGAGCCCTACGTCAGCAGAACATATGGCTTTGAAGGCTAGTAGGGCTTGATTGCAGAAGCTCCACAGGACTGGGGGAAACAGAGATTCCACTCTTGGAGGGTGCAGACAAGGTCCCATGTGCACCAGGTCCCAGGGCAAAGCAGTGACTACACAGGAGCCTGGGCCAGACCTACCTGCTGGTATTAAAGGGTCTCCTAGGGAGGCAGGGGTGGCCATGGATCTCTCTGGAGTCATAAAAGCTGGTGGTGGACATAGCGGGGACCTATGTGAACTCTGGCTGGAGGCAGACATTTTGGGTCCTTGGCACTGAGACTTGGCCCCATCCAACAGGCTATTAGCTCCAGTGCTGGGACGCCTCAGGCCAAACAACCAACAAGGTGGGAACACAGCCCCAGCCATCAGTAGACAGGCTGCCTAAAGTCATCCTGAGCCCGCAGTCACCTCTAGACACACCCCCTCACACAGCCCTGCCCACCAGAGGGCAAAGACCCAGCTCCAACCACCAGCCCCTCCCACCAGGAAGCCTGCATAACGGCTAGAGCAGTGTCAGGGGTCAGACACCAGAAGCAAGGAAACTACGATCCTGCAGCCTGCAGAACTAAGTCCACAAACATAGGTCAGAACCTAACCTGGGACCAGTTGGTCCCTGGCCCTTGACTGATGAGAGGGGAGTGTACTGTTGGCACATATAGGACTTCCCCTTCAGGGGATCACTTATCCAAGACTGAGAAACGTAACTAAGCTACTACATACATAAAAACACAAACAGAAATTTAAACACAATGAGCTGGCATAGGAATACATTGTTCCAGACGAAGGAAGAAGATAAAAACTCCAGAAGAACAACTAAGCAAAGTGGAGATAGCCAATCTACCCAAGAAAAGAGTTCAGTGTAATGACCATAAAGATGATACAAGAACTTGGGAAAAGAATGGATATATAAAGTGAGAAGTTACAAGTTTTTAGCAAAGAGTTAGAAAATATAAAAAATAACCAAACAGAGTTGAAGAATACAATAACTGAAATGAAAAAATACACCAGAAGGAATCAATAGCAGAATAAGTGATGCAGAAGAATGAATCAATGAGCTGGAAGACAGAGTGGAGGGAATCACTGCCACAGAACGGAATAAAAAAGAATGAAAAGAAATGAGGACAATTTAAGAGACTTCTGGGACAACGTCAAACACACCAATGTCTGCATTATAGGGGTCCCAGAGGAGGAGAGAGAGAGAAAGGACCTGAGAAAATATTTGAAGAGATAATAGCTGAAAACCTCCCTAACACTGGAAAGGAAACAGTCACCCAAGTCCAGTAAGTGCAGAGTCCCTTACACGATAAACCCAAGGAGGAACATGCCAAGAAACATAGTAATCAAATTGACAAAAATTAAAGACAAAGAGAAAATATTAAATAAATACAAGGGAATCCCCATAAGACTTTCAGCTGATTTTTCAGCAGAAGTTCTGAAGGCCAGAAGGGAGTGGCATGATATATTCGAAGTGATGAAAGGGAAAAACCTACAACCAAGAATACTCTACCCAGCAAGGCTCTCGTTCAGATCTGACGGAGAAATCAAAACCTTTACACAGAAGCAAAAGCAGAAAGAATTCACCGTCACGAAACCAGTTTTACAACAAATGCTAAAGGAACTTCTCTAAGTGGAAAAAAGGGCACAACTAGAAACTAGAAAATTAAAAATGGGATGGCTCACCAGACATTTAGAGAAGAGTTAACACCTATCCTTCTGAAACTATTCCAAAAAACTGCAGAGGAAGGAACACTCCCAAACTCATTCTATGAAGGCACCATCACTCTGACACCAAAACCAGACAAAGATATCACAAAAAAAGAAAATTACAGGCCAATATCACTAATGAACATAGACATGAAAATCCTCAACAAAATACTAGGAAATCAAGTCTAACAATACATTAAAAGAATCATACATCATGGTCAAGTGGGATTTATCCCAGGGCTGCAAGGATTTTTTAACATCTGCAAATCAATCAGCGTGACACACCGCATTAACAAATTGTTAAATAAAAACTTTATGATCATCTCAATAGTTGCAGAAAAAGCTTTCGATAAAATTCAGCTCCTGTTTATGATAAAAACTCTCCAGAAAGTGGGCATAGAGGGAACCTACTTCAACATAATAAAGGCCATGTATGACAAACCCACAGCAAACATCATTCTCAATGGTGAAAAACTGAAAGCATTTCCTCTAAGATCAGAAACAAGACAAGGATGTCCACTTTACCTCTATTATTCAACATAGTTTTGGAAGTCCTAGCCATGGCAATCAGCGAAGAAAAAGAAATAAAAGGAATACAAATTGGAAAAGAAGTAAAACTGTCACTGTTTGCAGATGACAAGATACTATACATAGAAAATCCTAAAGACGCTACCAGAAAAGTACTAGAGCTCATCAATGAATTTGGTAAAGTTGCAGGATACAAAATTAATGCACAGATATCTCTTGCATTCCTATACACAAATGATGAAAAATCTGAAAGAAAAATTAAGGAAACACTCTCATTTACCACTGCAACAAAATGAATAAAATACCTAGGAATAAACCTACCTAAGGAGGCAAAAGACCTGTACTCCAAAAACTATAAGATGCTGATGAAAGAAATCAAAGACGACATAAACAGATGGAAAGATATACTGTGTTCTTGGACTGGAAGAATCAATATTGTCAAAATGACTGTACTACCCAAGGCAATCTACAGATTCAATGCAATCCCTAACAAATTATCAATGGTATTTTTCACAGAACTAGAAAAAAAATTAATTTGTATGGAAACACAAAAGACCCCAAATAGCCAAAGCAATCTTGAGAAAGGAAAATGGAGCTGGAGGAACCAGACTCCCTGACTTCAGACTATACTACAAAGCTACAGTCATTAAACAGTATGGTATTGGGACTTCCCTGGAGAGTGGTGGTTAAGAATCTGCCTGCCAATGCAGGGGACATGGGTTTGAGCCCTGGTCCAGGAAGATTCCACATGCCATGGAGCAACGAAGCCCGTGTGTCACAACTACTGAGACTGCTCTCTAGAGCCCGTGAGCCACAACTACTGAACCCTCGTGCCACAACTACTGAAGCCCGTGCACCTAGAGCCGTGCTCTGCAATAAGAGAAGCCACCACAATGAGAAGCACGCACACTGCAATGAAGAGTAGCCCCTGCTCGCTGCAACTAGAGAAAGTCTGCACACAGCAACGCAAACCTAACACAGCCAAAAATAAATAAATAAAATAAATTTATTAAAAAAAAAGAGTTGTTTGAGAAAGTACTTGGCAAAACATTATGCATTATAAAAATATCATATGTCATCATTACAACAGTGCATCCCTTATTCCTTTCCCTAAATATCTTTGGATGCTGTATATATTTTATATATAAATATAAACTTCTGTGTCACAGTTGTTACAGGATTTTCCAGTTACTTGAAAACAATGTCTGAGCCTTGTTAAATTATTCTCTGCCCTAGCATGGAAGGGAGAGGAATGAACCTGGATTCTCCCTAGTTTGGGGGCTTGGCGAGGGTCTCATCCATAAGCTTCCAGGGAAAACTTTTGCAACAAGATTATTCATACCCTGGAAATCTAATGAGCTTTCAGGTTTTGGTTTGAGTAGCAAAGAAAACATTGAAAGGATGAAGCTACAAAAATAGAGCCAAGTCTCTTTCCAACATCATTCATGCCACGCCCAGGTTTCCCGGCACATCCTGGCCATGGCAAAGATGCACCAATTCACAGCAAAGTTGTTGGAAACTGTGTGTGGTGGCCATTCCTCCCACAGCTCTGAGGTGATGCTCTGGCAGGTGCTTCCTGCAGCTGCAGGGAAGAGCTGGTTTTCTGTAAAGGCTTGGACCATTTTCTTGGGTCATGAAAAGGGCTCTGGCATAATACTGAAAGGCTGAAAGGTACGGTTCAGACTAAAGACATGTCAAAAAGGGGTTAAAGGAAGTAGGGAAGGCAAGGAAAATTCTTTTGTTTTGCTTATTAGCAAACACTGAAGGTCCCTAGCAGAGATTCCTTGTTCTAACAACACTTTGGGACCCATAGCCACCATGCTGGACAACTTCAGGGGCAGTGTTTACACTGTGTGCTCTGACGTCCTCCAGGAAGCACCATTCACACAGAATACAAGGTAAATGGTGCGCCCAGCTTTTGTGCAACAGGACCTTGCTGGGGCCAAATCCTGCAAGAGCCAAACCTCTAGTAACAAACAAAGCCTCAGTTCCTACTCTAGTTTTCTCACCAATTCCTTCCAAAAACAAACCAATGAACAAATAAAGCACTGTAAAGCTCCAGCCAAAATCTCAGGAGGGACATTAGATGATCAGTGTTTCCAGAAGTGCACCATTTAAAATCCTAAGTATGCAGAGGATGATGTCTTTATAAGGAAAGCAGGTTTGTAGTTAGAATGTATGGTTGATCATTTATTTTCCTTCTTTCCCATTTAATTTGGGTCTAATAATCCCTAGTACCTGTTATATCCAAAGAGTCTCAGGAAAAATATAAAAGAAACTGGTACTTTACTTTTAAATAAATTCTGAAGTCCCCTCTCTGCCTCAGACTCTCAAGATAAAAGACAGCAGCTGAGTAATTCAGGCAGTAGGTCTGGTGGCTCTGACACAGGCTTCCTTGGAAATACTGCAAGAGGAGAAGGACAGAAGGAGAATGATTGGAAGCAAAGAGAGCACAGACAGACTTTCTCTTTCTCTTCACTTTTATCAGCAACTAGAACAGGGAAAGTGGAGGAGGCACCATTATCAAGTAGGAGCTATGACTGCATGGATAGTAACAGGTAATCTTCAAAATAAACATTGTTTAAAAAACCCCCGATATCCCTATAATAAACAGTTAACTCCTCAATAAGTTGCCTTTTTTTTTTTTTTTGCCCATAAAGAAAATTCTATTTAGGACATATTGATTTAATTCACCCTTGCACTTATGCTTTGTTGAGGCCTACACACCACACTGCATGGAACCTGATAACAAACACCTCCTTTGGTTTCACTGCTCATGTTGTTGTCAAGCTTGTGTTCGTAGTAAGTGATTAAAGTGACAACATCTGACCTTTCACGAAATCTTCCTCAAAAATATCCACATACTGAATTCTCCTTCCAGCTTCTAAAAATAGAGAGTCAAATTTGGGGCACCTCTACTAAATGTAGTTTCGTAGCGTGCGTTTTATGTGCTTGTCTTACCCAATCTAACACTTGTGTTCCTTCTTCATTATGCTTACGTAATGCCTTAAACTTGCTATAATGACTACACATTCGTAAGCCATATCAAACTTATTTTAAAATGAGGCAAGTGGCCAATTCGTATGTATACATTCATATGTATAATGGTCAAACTGGGCACATCTCAGTTAAGTGTCTGTCTCGGGAATGACAGTTATTCTTTTCTCTTCACCAATGTTTCTGGCTCCTTACTGGCAGACACTCTCTTTAGGAATCCATAGTGCCTACCACGTTGCTAAGCCTACGTGCTCCTTGAGAGGTTTATTAATTAGTATAATGAGTCCCATTAGGGAATTTCCAATAGTGTCATAATGTGGTGAATGGGAGAAGGAAGACACACTTGCTGTAACATTATAACTGCAGTGAGTAGAGACAGCAGACCAAGCCTAACAGGCCAGTAAAGGAAGTGACAGTAGTAAAGGCAGAAATAACAAAAACCTAGAAAAATATTTTGCTATAGGACCTCAGAAGACAAAACGCTATGGGGGGAAATGTCAAGTTTTGCCTTCAAGAAGAAGTAATTTGAAAGCTGATAATGTGAATTAATTTTTTCCTGGGGGGTTGGTGATAGCTGGGGGCTTGGAAATAAACAGAAGGTCTTCTCACAGGTCACCTTGAGATGCTTGAGAAAGGCCATTATGAGGAGCCTGCTGTGAAGACCATAAACAGTCAGGCTTAGAAATGCAGCTCTACAACCCACTGGCTACGTGAACTTGGCCAAGTGATTTAACTTCTCCAAGCCTCAGCTTCCTTCTCAGCGACTTCTCAGATGGCTTTTGTGTAGATAACAAACGTCCCAATCTTCCACTGGTGAGCTTCTTGTGAGACACCGTGGTAGACTGTTATCACTGCTCATCTAGTTCCCTTTCCTGGGGAGGAATATATAGGCCCACTCCACCGAGGGTAAGCTTGGCCATGTGACTTTCTTAGGCCGATGAAATGTGAACAGACATGCCAGAAACTTGAAGAGTCAGTAAGAGCTCTGCCTCAGTCTCTTACGTCTTTGCCCTTGAGACTGGTAACATTCCAGGTGGTGGGTACTCCCTCAGCAGCGGTCCCAGAGCGAGGACAAAGTAGGAGCAGAGCATAGGTGAGATATGAAACCAAGCCACTGAGATTTGGAGTTTGTTCCTGTGGTATAACTGAAATTAACCTGACTCATGTAGGCCTTTTTAAATTTAGGAAACACTTTTATAGCCCATCTTTACACATCTGTAATGTAACAGGAAGCATTCATCTGTGGGTATTATTATTGACTTTCAGCAAAGGGTCTACGCTGTAGTAGGCTGTAAGTGCACTTACGCTACAGTCTGAATATGTGTGTTCCCCTCAAATTCACATGTTGAATCCTAACCCCCAATGTGACAGTATTAGGAGGTGGGCCCTTTAGGAGATGATTAGGTCATAAAGGTGGAGCCCCCATTAATGAGATTAATGCCCTTATAAAATAGGCTCCAGGCAGCTGTCTAGCCCCTTCCGCTATGCAAAGGATACAGTAAGAGGTCTTTGACTGGAAGAGGGCCCTCACATGACCTGGGCACTACCCTGATCTCAGACTTCCACCCTCCAGAACTGTGAGAAATTGATTTCCGTTGCTTATAAGCTACGCAGTCTGTGGCACTTCATTATAGCCGCCTGAGCAGACTAAGACAACTTACGTGTTTTGATGAGAAGTTGATATTTCTCCAGACTATTTACTAAAAACTACATTAAAAATAAATTCTAGGATGCCAGGTCTTGGTGCTAATGTCCCAAGCAAGATGTCAGCCTTTAGATGAGTATTCCCGGATGTTTGCCACCAGCTTCTATGTCCCGAGCAAGAGCCACAAAATGAAACACCCAATATAATGGGTGTTTATGCTCTTTTGTGCTTCCACCCATTACCATGAGAAGAGGATGACCAGGCTAGTGCACTGATCCAAGGAGATGGATAGAGCCAAGTGGAGCAAAGCCCACCAGTTGTCCTAGCCTTTGATGGAGTAAAGAAATTATCAAGAAAACCAAGGGGACTTCAGACCTTGAACCAATACACATCCAGATATTCATGTCCATTATGTAACTTACTAAGGGCTCTGCCCCTTTGTCTAACAAAAACAAAAAATGTGTATCATGTGATGGTCCTAAAAAAAAGATAATTTCTGACTCTAAAGGAATTGAGAGAGTGTGAGATTTTCGGTAATTCCCAACACTTTACATTCTTTCTCTTGTTTTTCAAAGCTTTTCTTATTCTAATCTGCTTTCGAAGGTCACTGAAAGATCTCCCCACTTTATACCTAATTTTTGCTTGTTTTGCCTTGTTAAACTGTCCTTCTTCTTCATATCTCACCTCAAGCGTCATCGCCCCAGGAAGAATTTCCTGTCTGTAACTACTTCACCATCTGCCCCAACCTAGAAGTTTTCCTTCATAATATCTATGTTCCTTTTTTCCCCAGCATTGATCTCAATTTGATTATATAATCATTAGTGTCATCATTGGATTAATTTCTTCCCCACTAGACTGAAAACTCCCCCAAAGCAGGGGGTGTGTCTAATTCTGCACATTACTGTGCACAGGGTATCAGTCCCACACGTAAGTACTTAGTAAGTGCTCGATAAACCTCAATCTATGTTTCTTTAAGTAGATTGCAACAATTTAAATCTTGCTAAATGAGCATAGACAGGGACTGAATTAAAAAGCTCAAAGTAGGGGAAGAGGTTCAAATACCTACTTAAGAAAAAAAATAGCATTTATCAGACCACGGGTACAAGTTTTCCTCTTTTCTCCTCCTTTCATACACAGAAGTCTTATTAAGGGTGTTAATGGATTTGAAGGTTTATTTTGTTCCTTTCAGACAGCCTGGCACTTTTGTTAGAAGAACAACTGAACCATGTAATTAGCCTACACAAACTACTGCCATGAATACAGCTTTAAATTGAAGTCATTTGAAAACCAGACTTGAAAAGGGCTTTTCCATGCATGCAGATTTTTGTCTTAATAAAACCCACACAGGAGAGATGACAATGGAGAAACAGATTCTGCAAGTTATTTCTGAAAATGTTGATTGGTGGGGAAAGGGATAGTTCCCTTGTGGGAGGGTGCAGGTGGAACCTTCCCAGGAACAACAATAACAACGATTAAGGAGATATAAACAACTATCCTGAGAGGTAGGTGAATTTATCACATAGAAGCTGAGATCTCCCATACGGATTTTACCTTTGTGAGCACAGAAATGAAATCCAACGATGGTAAAGTCTCAGAAGTGTCGACATAGTCCTTGAAGATGTGGAAAAGACTTCACAAAACCAAAGCTTGTCTAGGGCCAGAGAGAAAGAAAACAAGAGTAGGTATACTTCCAGGGGTAAGAAATAAAAATCTGATGAACTTCAAATGTCATTCTCACAGATGTTTTCCATTTCAAATTTATCTCCCGGCAAAATTCAAAGATTTATTTTCCTCTACTTTCCAATACATATTTTCTTATAAGTTTTTCTTATAAATGAATTCTTGTTGGTACCTCACTTCCTTTTTTAGAGGAAAGATATTATTTATTTATAATATATGTGAGAAAGAACATTCATTTGACAATAGACATTTACGGTGATGACGGAGATCTTAGGAATTCTTTTTTTGTATTTAACATCATTTATTGAGGAAATTCATGTATTCAACATTACTTATTGAGACTTCCCATGTACTCAGCACTGTTCAAGGTCTTCTGGATACAGCAGTGAACAAGATGGGTTCCTGAGCATATTCTAGAAGGTGTTCAGAGCTTGTATTCTAGAGGAAATATGGAACATTGCCCAAATTTTTGTGTCATCCTTGCATAGGAACCATGCTAATCCTTTTATCGCTCCAATTTTAGTACATGTCCTGCTGAAGTGAGCCCTATGTTTACTTTCTTAAAGAGCCATGGAAGAATTTTTTAAAATGTTACTAAAGGCTAACTAATAACTGCCATCTATTGGAAAGATACCAATGGATGTGTAGGTTTCCTTATTAACCTGAACTCCCGACCATAAGATTGAATGGGGATGAAATATGGAAGAAACCATATTCCATGTTCCAATATGGAATACAAGCCAGAAGAATAGACTAAGCATGAATTTTCATCATCCTCTGGTGAATTTTAACACATGGCTACTGGAATCTTCCTACTTTGGCTCACCTGACTTAACTCCTCCAGGTTTGCAAAAAGTCTCCATAAATCCACATCCAGGAGATAGTCATGAGTCTGTAGGTATTTTAATGTATTCATGAAGATCTTAAAAAAAAAAAAAAAAAAGCACATTACTTTGTTTTTCAATTTTGATATTTGCCCTTTGCAAGAACATTAAACATAAACCTCCCGAGTATAATTTTACAAAACAACTTGGAGATCAGTATTTTCAATCGTTAAGAGGTATGCTAAACACGACTGATGACATTTAAGCCCCCACAGAACATACGGGAGAGGTGCTCTTCTGTGTGAAGCTGCTGCTGCTTTGTGAGCCCTAACAACACTCCTGTTGAACATAATCTGTTCAGATGGGCTTTCTCTGCTCCCAGTGCCAAAGAAATCGCCAAGGTTCTCTTCTTGCCAACAGCACGTGAGACCAAAACAACATTCATACTGAGTTCTTATTTATTCCTTTCTCTGTGAAAGACCCAAATGTCCTTTACTTTCGGGAAATTAAAACTAGAGAACTAATGAGTTAATACCTGATAACTGGTAAGATGTTTAGATGTGGATAAAGCCATTAAATATTAATGAAAACACTGAGAGAGGCTTTATGTCATTACTTGATTTGATATTTTCCTACAAGAGAAGAACTACAGCAAGTCGATCCTCACAGAATACCTGCCTCTCATTCTATAAACTAAAGAGAGATCAATTTATTGAAACAGGAATACTTTGTATAAATATGATGAAGCATTCAAAGGGACCAAATATTTCAAGAACTATAGGTGTGAAAAGACTGGACTTTAGACCACCAGCGTTCTCCAATTCCCATTTCCATATTTCTTAATTAATGCAGTAAATGGTTCTTGAACTTGCATCAGAATCATCTAGAGGCCTTGTTAAACTGGAGGTTAGCAGGACCTACCCCAAGTCTTTCTGATTCAGTAGGTCTCTGATGGGGTCTGAGAATATGGGTTTCTAACAAGCTCCCAAGTGATTCTGATGCTACTGGTCCAGGGACCACACTTTGAGAACCACTGGCTCAGAGTTTCCCCCAGTCCAGGAAGCATCAGTTGTCTGGAAATCTGTCAATATCCAAGCATTTAAAGCATGTAATTGTAAGAAACAGAAATCATTAGTTCAGATAAATTGGGAAAATTTAGAAAAAACCATCTTTGTGCTATAAGATTATTTTCTTTATAGAAATTTTTGCCATTTAAGGAAAACATTGAGTCTTTCAGTGAATTTATTTTATTATTTGAGTTACAAAGTTCCAATTTACAAGTAACTTTGGGAAATTCATATTGATTGTGTAAAGAGAGGTACTTATATACTTTAAATACACTGGGGCATTTGAAAATAAACTCAAATTGGCTTTCTTTTAAGCAGAAAAATGCTAGTTTAAAAAGCTTATGTAGCTTATAGTGGGATGGAAAGTTCTGTACTGTCTATTAGGGCAAGGGAGGTAGCAGAGCTCACAGGGTAAGTGCTCTGCAGTGAACATCTATTGGGTACCACTCAGATTCAGTGCCCCCCCTTCCCTAATATCATCCCAGTTTTCACCTCAGCATCTACTCTTCCTCATACCTTGAATGTGATCATCTTAAGCCAATGAGCACTTACTTTCCTTCCTTATCCGGGTAGCTGGCTCAGAAGTGGGCATGTGACTTAAGCCAGTCCAATCAGAATGACAATCAAGACTTTGGCTATGAGTGCGCTGAGATTCTCTCTCTCTCCCTTCTATTTCTCACTCTCTCCGTGGCCTCAAGGACAGCAGTCACTCTGTGACTACAACAGAAGCCACACACAGGATGACACTGATATTGTGGAAGGCAGGGATGAGGGACGAAAAGAAATTTTGTCCTTGCTTTTGATCCCCTTGATCAAACCAACCTTGAATTCTGTCTCAACTCTGGACTTTACAGTCACATGGGTCAATAAGATCCTTACCTAAGCTAGTTTTCTGTATCCTGATACAGTCTCTAAGTTTTAACTTTCTCAGTGTCTTTGTGGTTTACATTTTGCTAAAGTACTTAGCAGTATGACTGTCACAATAAATATTACTTACAGAAAAGAACATCTGTCTAGCACTTGATAGATTTCAAAGGAAACTAATCTGACCATCTCAATGATCAGATGTTATTAGACAGTCAGAGACAGTACTGTCATCTCTCTTTTATAGCTTAGAACAGGAATTGTCAAACGACAGCCTGTGGGATAAATCAGGTCTGCTACCCATTTGTGTGAATAAGGTGTAACTGTAATACAGCCACACACATTTCTTTACAAATTATCTATGGCTTCTTTTGCACTGCAATGGAGGAGTTGAGTAGTTGCAATAAAGACCACATGGCTGGCAAAGCCTAAAATATTTACTATCTGGACATTTACAGAAAGCATGCGCCAACTTGTGTTTTATGGAATGGAGGACTAGACTTTCCTAAGTTCACATGGCAAGTCAGAGGCAGATCCAGGAATTGAACTCGTGTCTCCCAACACAGTGCCTTTTCCTGTGTAAGGGAGCAGCCAGGATTCAAAAATGCTTATGGGCAGAGGCAACCTTTGGAGCAATGTGGCCCATCCTCCTCTGTGGTCTTAGAAGGCATTTGCTCCCTTCCTATCCTTTGCCCTGTGGTTCTTCTATAAGGAATTCTCTGCTCAGAGCCTCCCCAGATCAGGGCTACTGCACTGCACAACCTCAGGAGCACCATTTACATGACAGACATCGTGAACACACCGTATAATCCATCCCTCCCCACCCACCCCCGCGTTACACGTGGATGGTTGCCCTGAAAATCTGTGGCTCCGTAGCTGATAAAAAGCATTTGCCTGGCACTGTTCATAAGGGAGTATAAGAGCCAAAAGAGGAAGCTGAACGAAGGTGGGATGGTCGCCTTGAGGGTGGCTGTGAGCTCCCTGACTTGAGGAGTATGTAAGCACAGGGTGAGAATCAGGCAGAAGAGATTCAGACATCACATGGGGAGCTGGAAGGTCTCACCCAATCCTAACAGGCTATGTTTAAGAAAAGAATGAAGAGAAACCAAGTTGCAGATAACCAAAAATAAACAAAATTTCCTTATGATCCTCTGAAAGAGGGGAGCCCACCCCATACTTCCTTCCTTCCTTCAGCATGGAAGAGAGAAACAAGTCCCTAAAGAAGCAGTGTTTTCCATCTACTACAAAAAGTAAAGCCAGCATTACCATCTTAAGAACTAATAAATGGTCCAAGAAATAAGTGCATTCACTCGTGAAGAGTTCCCACACAGCCTCTTGCTGCTTTCTCAAGTCTAATTGATTAGTAGGAAGTTTTTGATGTGTTTCCACGACTTCATTCCAGGTCTTACCCTGTATGTGGGAGAAAAGAGAGAACAAAACATTTCGATGGGTTGACCTGTTCACCCTTCCTCTGACTTGCAGTACAGCAGGAACAAGCAATCCCCCAAATCATGATTTCTCACTGCAAGCCCCAGACATCCCTCTGGGTAGAGTTATCTAAACCACAGTTCTCTCTGCATGGCTTTGGGGTATCAATTCCTCCCACGCATGGGATGGACATGCTATTTTTAGTTTAAAATGAAAACGAATTCAAATTGATGTTTTGAACTATGCTTGTGAATTTTATAAGTCCTTTTCAGTTTTTTGCAAAAAAAAAAAAAACAACCCACCAAAAGAACCCCAAACCCGGAACTGGGAAGTCTGATCCAGGTTCCACTGGTAAAACTTGTTGAAATTAATTACTGAAGAATCATGAAATAAGAGACAAAGCTTTTAAGAGACCTTCAGAAATTGTCTTATCAAAACCAACTTGTTTTGTAAATGAGGAAACTAAGGCCCAGAGGGGAATGGTTGTAACAACTATTAACATTTGTACAGGGCTTCATGGTCTACAAAGTGGTCTCACGTCCATTACCTTACTTAAGGTGAAATGACTTTCCTGAGATTTCAGTGTGCTTTAGAGCAGCGGTCCCCAACCTTTCTGGCACCAGGGACCGATTTCGTGGCAGACAATTTTTCCACAGAGGGCGGGGCGGGGGGATGGTTCAGGAGGTAATGCGAGCGATGGGGAGCGGCAGATGAAGCTTTGCTCGCTCGCCCGCTGCTCACCGCCTGCTGCGTGGCCCAGTTCCTAACAGGCCTCGGACTGGTAGGGTTGGTGACCCCTGCTTTAGAGAGAGCAGACCTCGGTCTGCCCAGGTCTGGGCTTCTCTCCTGCACTTTGCTGTTATTATGAACAAGCCAATAATCTGCCAACTTAAAATAATGGCTGAAACAACAAAAAAAGCTATGCCACACAGAAAGCAATGCATGAGATACCTTCAGTCTGTGGAACCCATAGTCCCTGAAGCCTGTAACCTTCAAAGAGGAGAGGCAGATATGTGCTTGTGTGTGTCTTTGCCCTCCTTAAAGATTGTTAGAAACAGGATTTTCAATCTTTTAACAACACACCTTTGGCAGCCTCGGCATCTTTGGTTCATTGTCCAACATGGGTGAGAACAGACTGCACATTTTGTCTATGAGTCACTAACAGGTGAGACACCATTTCTGAGCCACAGTCTGACCCACAGGACCTCAGAATGTCAGACATGGAGGACAGAGGCTGGTGAGGATGTCTGATGCAAATCTCTCATTTTACTAATAGGAAAAAAAAAAAAGACAGAGCTCAGAACACTCCTATAGCAAATAGATGGATTTCAGTCTAGCACATACCTTGTGGTCCTGGAGTCCTCATATTCTAACTTTTCCAAATGTTGGATCATAGAAGTTTACCATGAGAAGGGGCCTCGGATGTCTTAGTTCAACCCCTCACTTAGTAGATGACTAAATAAAGCCCAGAGCGTTAAAGCAACTTCTTAACATGATAATTCACAGCTGGAGAATACCAGGATATGCTAGAAACTCTAGTTTCCTTAGGATGGAACCTCTGACTCATTTTTGTTATAATTTTTATTTTAAATAATATTAGTTAAAAAATTGGATTACAGGGCTTCCCTGGTGGCACAGTGGTTGAGAGTCCGCCTGCTGATGCAGGGGACGCGGGTTCGTGCCCTTGTCCGGGAGGATCCTGCATGCCGTGGAGCGGCTGGGCCCGTGAGCCATGGCTGCTGAGCCTGTGTGTCCGGAGCCTGTGCTCTGCAACGGGAGAGGCCACAACAGTGAGAGGCCCACCTACCGCAAGAAAAAAAAAAAAAAATTGGATTACAAAGGTAATATATGGTTATTATAGAAAATCTGAGAAACAAAACCACAAAGAAAAAAAGTTACACAAAGTTACCTGTAATCTCCACCACCCCTCCCTCCCCTCGGGGTAACTATTGAAAATCTTTTTCTGATTGTATTTATAATTAATTTTTAATGGTGTCATATTTATACATCCTTTTGTAACTTGCTTCTAAACTTTATCGTGACCTTTCAATTTTTTCTGACTCATTCAATATCCTGGTGCAATGTCATGAATTACCTGCTTAAAGAGCTCATTTTACCAACTAAACCAGGAAGAAGCTATCAAATAACGAAGTGTGAGGCTTTCTAAAGTCAACTTGGCTGCATTTCAAATGAATATTTAGCACAAATCATTTTTCAACTTGTTCTACTGCCTCAGGGCACATGACGCTGGTGTGGATCTAAGCAGTTTGGTGGGCGTTTTCTGACTTTAGGTTAAGGAGCCAGAGAAGGCACAGCTTATCCGTTGTGGGGAGGCAGCTCCCTGTGTGTCTGAAAGGAGACCCCGCATCGGTTCAGAAAGTGCTAAAGGGCTGTGGCTGACTTCTCTGCTAGGGCTACGGCACTGAAAGAAGAAACTTACCAGAGACTTATAGGCTTCACAGTAGCAAAGGAATCCTGGAGCTGGTTGGGGACCTACACAGCAGCTGGGACGTATGCCTTTTGTTGATGTCTGAAACCACAGTGACTGCATGTTGTGGAAATTAAAAATCAGCAGCCAGTTGGAAAATAAAGAAGCTGAGGCAATGGAAGAGGCACTGGAGCTGTGGGAAAGGGGGCGCCAGCCCTGTCTTGAAGGACAATCACCGTGGCTTTCCAAGGGTCTGAATGACCTCCTGGCCAAAGTGCTTGGTGGATATGCTAGTGAGAAGGGAGGGGACAGTCGTCTTGGAGGAAACATTAACTCATTAGAGTTACAGACCCTTTGTTGGAACCTGTGCTGCTTCCACTATGGTGGCATTGGCTAGGAGACGCAATAAGAAGATGTGAAGGGTATCTGAGAGGATGTGGAGGATAAAGAAAAGAAGCCAAGGTTAACTCTGGGGCCTCAAATTTAATAACTAAGAGACGTGTGGAATGGAAATTTGTAGTAGGCACTGGTGACACGGAACTGGAGTAAAATGGATATACAGTCGTCCCTCAGTATCCTAGTGGGATTGGTTCCAGGACCTCTTCGGATACCAAAATCCTCAGATGCTAAAGTCCAGTTTATAAAATGGATTTACATATAATCCACACACATCCTCCCATACAGTTTAAATCATCTCTAGATTACTTGTAATACATAATGCAATGTAAATTCTGTGTAAATTGTTGCTGGTGGATGGTAAATTCAAGTTTTGCTTTTTGGAAATTTCTGGAATTTTTTTTCAAATATTTTTCATTTGTAGTTGGTTGAATTCAAGGATGCAGAATGTACAGACACAGAGGGCTGACTGTATGAGAATATATGGATTCTGTAGTTGTTGAGCTTGAATTGGCAAGCTGGTGGGAGATGCCCCTTCTCCTGAGACCCCAGACCCGATTGACAACTGACCCTGCTTTCATTTAAATGAGGAAGGAAAAATATACAAGCAGCTTATGCAGCTCAATATCAAAAAAACCAAACAACCCAATACAAAAATGGGCAGAACACCTAAACAGACATTTCTCCAAAGAAGATATACAGATTACCAACAAACACATGAAAAATGTGTAAAGATGCTCAACATCATTAATCATTAGAGATATGCAAATCAAAACTACAATGAGATATCACCTCACACCAGTTAGAATGGCCATCATCAAAAATCTACAAACAATAAATGCTGGAGAGGGTGTGGAGAAAAGGGAACCCTCCTGCACTGTTGGTGGAAATGTAAATTGATACAGCCACTATGGAGAATGGTATGGAGGTTCCTTAAACTAAAAATAGAACTACCATACGACCCAGCAATCCCACTACTGGGCATATACTCTGAGAAAAACATAATTCAAAAACAGTCATGTACCAAAATGTTCATTGCAGCTCTATTTACAATAGCCAGGACATGGATGCAACCTAAGTGTCCATCAACAGATGAATGTGGCACATAGATACCATGGAATATTACTCAGCCATAAAAAGGAATGAAGCTGAGTTATTTGTAATGAGGTGGATGGACCTAGAGTCTGTCATACGGAGTGAAGTAAGGCAGAAAGAGAAAAACAAATACCAGATGCTAACGCACATATATGGAAGCTAAAAAAACGGTACTGATGAACCTAGTGGCAGGGCAGGAATAAAGACGCAGACGTGGAGAACAGACTTGAGGATGCAGCGGGGAGGGGGAAGCTGGGATGAAGTGAGAGAGTAGCACTGACATATATACACTACCAAATGTATAATAGCTAGCTAGTGGGAAGCAGCTGCATAGCACAGGGAGATCAGCTCGGTGCTTTGTGACCACCTAGAGGGGTGGCATAGGGAGGGTGGGAGGGAGACACAAGAGGGAGGGGACATGGGGATATATGTATAGCTGATCTACTCTGTTGTACAGCAGAAAGTAACACAACATTGTAAAGCAATTATACTCCAATAAAGATATCAAATAAGGAAGGAAGGAAGGGAGGGTGGAAGGAAGGAAGGATCCCAGGAGAGGTTGCACCACAGGCCCTGTCTCGGGCCTGCCAGGAAAACAGTCAAATCATGTCCCTAAAGAGGGGCAAAATGAGAAAGGTTGGTGAGCAACAGCCTTGGTGACAATGGTATCATAGTTTTACTAACAGTTTATGATTTGAAACTTGTAATGTTTAGACTGTGTCCCTATAGACTGAATGTTTCTTTCCCCCCCAAAAAATCCATATGTTAAAGCCCTAACCCCACAATGGTATTTGGAGGTGAAACCACTGGAAAGTAATTACACGTAGATGAGGTCATGAGGGCGGGGCCCTCACAATGAGATTAGTACCCTTATAAGATGAGGAAGAGACACCAGAGCTCTCTCTACACCACGTGAGGACGCAGAGAGAAGATGGTCATCGGTAAGCCAGGAGAAGAGCTCTCACCAAAACCCGACCGTGCTGGCACCCCGATCCTGGACTTCCCAGCCTCCAGATATGTGAGAAATAATACTGGTTGTTTCAGCCACCCAGTCTGTGGTATTTTACAGCAGCCCAAGGGGAGTAAGACACTCACACAACTTTTTAACCCTTGAAAAAATAATGTGAAAGTCACTCCTATACTTGATTATGGGAACACACAGTTTTCCAAGCCCTGGTTATGAACAACACTAATATGGCCAGTAACGACTGTCTCAGGCGCCCAGCTCCGGGGTGAGCTTCACTCGCATTATTTGACTCACTTGTCACAACCATCCTAAGAGGCTGCCACTATTACCACCTACTTTTTACAGGAAGGACTTGAAGCTGAGAGAGACATGGATTCACTTGGCCAAGGTCACAGGGCAGTACATGGAGCAGCTGGGATTGAAACCTCAGAGGACTTTTAATTTAGCTACAGTAGTTAAGTATCAATGTGTGTGCACCCACAGAACCTCCAAGGTAGATGTCGATAATTGGTGGCCAACTGCAGAGGCCATGTGGGCAGATTTTTAACAGAAAGAAGTGCAGTAACTACTCATAAGGCCCTCCTGGTGCTGCTGGCTGTGGTGTGTAGGTACTGTGGGGAGAACACAGTCAGTCCTTCTCCTTCCTCCTCACTCCAGAAGAGAGGAACACTCCTTCCCTCTGCCCCCAGCATGCTTGCGAGAAACGCTTCACTGTGGCTAACTCCTGACCTAGGCAGGAAAGAATCAGGCACTACTGATTTCAATTTATAAGTCTTCAATAATTGAGGCGGCAAGAATGAATTTAAAGAAAACCCGCTAGGTCTAATCCAACTGGCTTTCCCAGAAATAGAAGTGTATTTGTGGAATCTGTTTCTGTAATATCTCATTAATTTTTCAATGTTCCCAGTATACTGGGCAGACTGCAAACTGGGGCATACGCTTGTGCAAGTTTTCTTCATCGAGTGAGCTGTTTCCCACACTGTGTCAAGTTATAAATTTGGAGCTGTAAGGCACTGCAATATTAGGATTGCTTTGTTTTCTTGCAGAGCTCATTAACCACTGGCAATTAGCACCGTATCACTGCAAAAAGTGGCATCATTTGGCAAGTTCTATATCCACTACTATGAATGTGATGATACAATTTAAACTTCATGTGCCACCTGCTGTCATGAAAAGATAAAGTAGGATGAAGAGGCTCTTTAGCCATTTCTTACTTTCCTGGCTACTGGAGGCTTAATTAAAACAAAAATGACAATGCACAACACTCACCACTCCTCTCTTGGAGAAAGGCCATCTTGGCTTTTTGGATTCTGGTGGGTGAAATTAAAGAAGATATATTAGTACTTTGAGTAACTACTGACAGATCAATGGAGTGCTTTACAAAACCTGCTTTTCAAATGAGCCGAACAGAATTTGTCCTGCTTTAATTCTCCTTCTCTTGAGAATGCACAGGATGAATATTTATATTTATGCAGATGAGTAAACGAAGCGATGTTCCAACTGAAAGGCTGGTGTACTATTGCTACCTTATGGTGATATTGTCCTGCTTCAGCCTCCTTTCCCCCTCATCATTCAAGGAGAAATCTATAAAATGCAATAAAATGTTGAGTATTCTTTTAAGACAGAGTCACAGGACTTTAGGGCTGAAAGGACTTAATTTTTATACTGGAAACCACTCCAGCATATGCAACTTCAATAGCCTGACCAAACTTGAGACTCAGAGACTGCATCGGCCTGATAACCCCCAGGTGTGGTTGAGTGTAGATTCCTGAAATAGGGGCACATCAACCCATGTCACCAATCTTTAGGTTGGGGGCTTATTATCTCTACTGGCCACCATCCACATATTCCTTAGGAGTTGCTTTAAATTGAAAAGGAAGTCATTTTTCAGTAACATATTCTTTTGATGATCAGGAAGTAAAGAGATTAGATTGTGGGTTCTTGATTTTTATGTCATTTGCATCAATCTCTAATGCTACCCAGAAAAACGTGGGAATCATCTCTTAGGTTTTGGTGAGATGTTCCGATAACTCAGTACACAAAATGGATGTTTTAAAGGTTCATCTCTGTTTCTACCCGTTTATCAGGAGACTGCATAATACTTCCATCAGATGAAAGCAATTACCTGAGCAGCATTTACTAAAAATCAGTGTGCTTGAGGGACTTTTCTCATTGGAACCCTGGAATCCAACCGATTATCCTGCTCATTCTGACCACCTTTTTGACCTTTGTAAAGGGGAGATTAGGTGGAACCTCCCTCAGAGACAAATCTGCTTCACCTCTCTTAGGCTTCAAATGCCTGGTGGTAAATTATTATGTACAATTTGAACTGCAATAATTGGGATCTCTTGTCTTAGCAAATTTCTCTCCTCTGCTTTTCTAACTTCAGGGGTAATTTTAGGGCCTTGGGAAATCTTCACAAGTATTCAGAAGAAAATTTAAATTGTGTCTCTATTGAATCCCTAATCTTTTATTATCTTTATTAAATATTAAGTTTTGCTGAATCAGAATCTACATTTCAACAATATCTCTAGGTGATTCATATGCACATCAGAGCTTGAGGAGCACTGCATTAGACCATGATGGGGACATGAGAACTCTATTCTAATCTCCTGGAGAAGAGGGCTTGGAGGGATATGGTGAAGAATGCTGTGTATCTTTTATTACGTGGTATCTACTGTGATGCCAGGCACACATGCCTAGCAGAGAACTTAACAAAGAACAGCATGCAGCAATTATGACCTTGTTCCTTAGCATGCTGGTTCTCAAACTTTAGCTGGTATCAGAATCACCTGGGGGGGCTTATTAAAAAACATATTGCTGGGCCCCACCCCCAGAGTTTCTAATTCAGAAGGTGTGGCATGGGACCCCAGAATTTCCCAGGCAATGCTGAAGCTGTTAGCCTGGGACCAGTATTTGAGAAGTACTGCTTTAGTTTTTAACCAGTTTAGAGCATTTGCAAAGCATCACAGAACATGTACTAACCTCTTACGGTTAGCTGTGCTTAGAACTAGCTCTAATTTCTAGGGGCCTGTCCTTGAGTAGATCACTTAATTCCCGCTTGGTTCATTCATTTGGGCATTTGGATTGCTGTGTCATATAGGACAGTAGATGTGAAAGGGCTCTATAAAGAGTGAAGAGCTATACAGATGTTCGTTATGCTTTATTCACAGCTGCCTGTGTAATGGGTGGTTGATGCAGGCTGGTGGAGCGTATACAGGGTTAGGAGTCAGGAGTCTCGATCCCATTCCTCTGACACAAACCAGCTGGCACCACGGCTAGGCTACTTCTCCTTTCTGGGTCTCACTTGGCACATATGTGAATGAGGAAAGAGCTTGGTGGTTTTCCATGTGTGTTGTCACAGGCTATCCTGGGCTTCTAGGGATGCCTTGGAGGTAGTCTTTGGGACCTGCCCCATTTTCAAGCACTACAACTCCACCTGGATCTGTTTTATAGACTGGATTTCCAAGTAAGGATTCTTTTGTAAAAAGAGCTCTGCTAAGAACAAAACCAGTTTAAAAACTACCAGGGTGGATGATGATCTTGAAGTCTCCTTTTAGCTCTCAGAGGCTACCATCAGAATCATGGGAATGTGTCCTGAACACCACAATTGTTCTTTTCTTTCACAACTGAGTTCAAAATGCAGATTTATCCCTAAGGCTGCCTCTCTCTAATCTGCTCTAACAGTAATCTGCTGTCACTGGGCCTGCTGCCTCCACACGGTACCACCGTGGTTAGAAGATACCAGTGTGATGTTGAAGGCCAGAACAGGGTGGGGGGTGGCATTACAGCAATGACAGCGACGCTGCCCACCAGCTCAGAGAGGGCATTCTGCTCCAGGATGGTGACCGTCACTGGTGTACCTGTTCCAGGTCCTAGATGTGGGGTATATTATTTGACAAGAGGACCCTTTGAGGAAAGGTCTATACCTTATCCATCTCTGTAAGTGGAATGCCCAATACCAAGAGCGGTATTCAGCTGGTTCCAGTAACTCATGGCTGATGCTCGTCCTAATTGGTGAGACATCTGTTCTAATGTGTCAGTGCGCATGTTCTCTTAGTCATTAAATATTCTGAAAATATCCTTTGCTTATTATAACACCCATCCCATAGCAGGTATGTAATATAAGTATGGTGAATGGACAGGACCTGAATTCAGCAGCAGAAGCGGGTGGCACACGTAATCGGCAGCTCCATCTGACACCAGAAGGTCCCCGGTGAACACCTCAAGTTCAGATAAGTTGAGGACCACAGAACTCCTCCTGTGCTCGTAGAATCTGTGTTTAAGAGATGGAAGGAGAGAGCTTACAGCTTACACGCCCATGCATGGGCACTCGGAAGTGACTGCTGGCAGCCTGATTAATGCCTGCTTTTGCAGGAGGCCACTCCAGGCTCCAGGCATGGAGGGCTGTGATGACCCACACACCGCCCCATGTTTGACACCTTTTTGAGCCTTACTGACTGCTTATGATTTTGACTAATCCAAAGCAGAACAGCTCACCTGGAAGTGTCAACATAAACATACTGGATACGTTCTGACTCAGGAGGACACTAGGAGGAAGCCCTTAAACACAAGAGTCTTTGCAAATTATGAACATGGCCTCAGAGGGAACAGGATGCATGGGCATGGCCATGGCCACGACACCCCTAGATATTGGAGGCCGGTTTTTTAAAGGCAGCCCTCTTGTTTTTCCTAGAGAAAAATGAGGACTGTTGTTGGAAAAGCTTAGCAAACAGGCCTATCTACCTTCTCCTTTCTTCCACCCTATTTCATGAAACTTCCTGTCTGTTGGATGTTCAGAAAATAAATGCTTGACATCAGACACAGTGGGGAGTAGCTCCAAAGCCACTGGGCATTTGCTCTGTGATCACTAAGGAACAAAATGGGTAAGGAATGATTGCATCGAATTGTAAGGATTTTCAGAGCTTCCCCATAATAGCTGTTCAGATATTCCTCTAGTCTATTCTGAGAATGAGAGATGCAATTCCTTCTATTTACTGACCAATGTAACCTCTAAATTCTCTTTTCATCCACAAATAGCTTAGCATATAGGTTACTTTACATACAAAGGAATTTTGTAAGTCTGACTTAGCCCCTCCTGGCTTCCGATAAACACATTTTTAAAGCATCCACAGAAGCCTTCCATAATCTGGCCCAGTTACCTTCCTAATATTCTTTACTTTGCAATTTATTCTCTGGAAACAGGGAATGGATTGTAATTTCCCACGCAAAATGTTTCACACGTCAGTGACTTAGCTGGGAATGCTCTGCCCTCTCTGAACCTGTCTAACTCCTATTCATCCCATGAGATTTAGGGCCATGGATTACCTAAGTAACTTTACAGGAATTACTTAGATACAATCAGGCTCAGATTTATTCAATTAGCTGCATTTCCTGGCATTTTAAAATCTGTTTTGACTTGCCTTTCTTTTTTTTTTTAATTGGAGAATTTTAGAGTAATGTTGCAGGCACTGCTAGCTGCCCAGCCAGCATGCATGCTCTCCACTTTTATTATTATCAAAACCCTGCTTTGCTGGGGGTGGCATGTGCCGAGTTAATGCACTGACAAGCCCCGACTCCCCTGCAGCAATCTGGCCAACAAGATTTAAATGGAAGTTGCAGGGTGTGGCTTCTGGGAAAAAATTTTCAAAGGGGACAGAGGTGGCTAGCTTCTTCTTTCACCTTTTGCCCTTTGCCCTTCTTGTTGTCATGAATACGGCTTGATACCTGAAAGTATACCTGTGATCTTGCAAAGATAACAGCAGAACAGGAAAACAGAAGGAGCCTGGCAGGATGCTGACATCTATCCTGGCCTGGGCTCTGGTTATGTTATAAGAGAAACATTCTTTATTTGCTTAGGTTGTTCTAGTTTGGTTGTTACATGCAGACAAATGCTGTCTTAACTGACACAGATCTCCTCATCCTGGACTTCCTTCTCCAAGAATGTCATCTTTCAGCATTCTGCACTCTTATTTGACTTTTTCACCATCTATTTATGATGAGGTTTGTAACAAAATCATTAAAGTTACAACTTCTCACAACTCTCCCTTTCTTGTTATTTGCCAACCTGATGTCCATGGTGGTTATGAGGTTAGAGGGGCCTGAATTAGGTGGGAGTTGGAAAAGTTACAGTAATTTGAATGAGAAATACAATTCTAGTTTCTTCATTTTGCAAACAGGACATTGGAACTGATACAAAATGAATTAACAGTATACAAATCCAGCCAGGAATTTTCACAGTGTTATGCAAAAGGTATTAGATAACATAAACTTCTTCTTGGGAGCCCCAAGAAGTCCCCTGAAAAGAAATATTAGAAGCTTCCCTGTAAACTTTATACTTCTCTTGATAAAGACCCTGGAAGCATACAATGAGATTTGGTGTTTATGGGGATAGAGGGGATTGGGAAAAGTACAGTAATTTGAATGAGAAATGTAAGCTAGGTAAACTTTGGGAAAAAAGTTTACTCTTTTGAGCTTCAACTCTAGATGGTACACAATCTGATAACTATTATGAATTTGGCATGAGTCTATAAGCTATCTTTATATTCCCTGGAGACCTCAGAGAGGACATAACCAATGGTGGAGTGGAAGAATCAGTCTTCCCCGGCCTCCTCTAGGCTGGTTTATATGTTTCTCTTCCATGCTTCTACAGTTCTCTGGAGCAGTGGTTAAGAATGTGGACTCAAATTGCCTGGATTTTAATCTTAGCTGTGTGACCTTGATTGAGCAAGTAACCTCTCTGGCCGTGACTGCCATCTGTGAAATGTAGACAATAATCATATCTACTTCCTGTGTGAGGATCAACTGATCAACATAAAGCGCTTAGATCCATGTCTGGAATTTAGTAAGCTGTCAATAAATGTGATTAGGTTGGTTGTTGAATATAGTATAATATGTTCTATTTGTCTGTTTATTCCACTAGACTGCTATCTCCTTCCTTGCAAGAAGCATGTCTTATAATTTGTGTTGGTGGGTGCCCATTTAGTACTCAATCCATTGTTACTGATGAACACGAATGAATAAAAGACTCTTTTGATGTTGTCCTCCCTCGAGGAAAGTACCTTACTTTATAAGGTAGTTTTGCAGATTCATGTCTTATCTCCTCTCCTTTTATCCTAAGTTCCTACCTCCTGGTCTAAATCCCTGTGTTTAGTAAAGGCTCAATAAATATTTGTTCAGTAAATGAATAATAACCAAACCTGTACACACTGAGTCATCCATTGCTCTACTTTCCTGACATGATCTCCTGCAGAATGTGTACTCCACTAATAGCTAGCTACTCACTGTTCTTTAAACTCACCCTGCACTTCATGCCTCCATGCCTTGGCTCAGGTAGTTTCCATCTGCCTGCCTATCTCCACTGAGCCTGACACACTCATATTCATCTCTAAATTCCCACTTAGATGCTATCCCTCCAGAAGTCTTTTCTGATCTGCTCAGAGAGAGCCAATTCTCTCCCTCCCTACTCCCACCCTGCCTCTTTATAATGATTTCATTGAAGGCTCATGCTGTGTCTTATATATCATAGAGTCTAAGCACCAAGTATAGAACCTGACATAGAATAGGTAATCAAATAAGCTTGTTGAATGAATAACTATGTTGACCTACAGGATGATATCCAGATAGTCCTCAAATGAATTTGCTTTTCCATTCTGGATCATAATTGTATAATTATATGCATATACAATACACAAAGTGCAATCTGAGTCTCCCCCACAGACTTTAAAGGTGATTAAGTTACCCCTATCCATTTCTTCCTTGTCTGGGCTACCTTCTGACATAAGGCATCCATTTGGGAGCACATAGGGCAGGTTTTGGAGTTCCATGTGCACATATGGAGCATAGGGAAGACAACTAGCTTGCATAGTGCTTGAGCCATGACCTTGGCTTTGTTGCCTTGGTGTTCAAAACCCAGTGATGCTCACTCTGGAAAGGGGGGCATGCCCCTGGGAAGGCATAACAGAAGCTCTGATGACATTCTTATGTTCATCAGAAGAGGGCACTGGTTAATAAAAATATCAAGAATTACAGTTATAACCAGAGACTTAGGAAAACAACAAGAAAGAACATCTGCACATACTAACATGAAGAGACATGAATTGGTACAGAAAACATGCCCGTGCATCACCCATGCCTGGCAGCCGACTAGATTTCTGGGCACTCTGCACAGGATCCCATGCCTGTGTCAGCCAGGGTTGCTCATCATTGGATGAGTGATATTAATGCAAACAGTTGCAGTGAATTCAGAATGACTTTGCATTTAGTCTCTTGAGGGGAGAGGTGTTGGTGGTTCCCAATTGGTATTTTATTTTTGCTATTCTAAAAGGACTGCTTCTCGTAAGACATGGCATGCACACAGGGTCACTGTATCCAGTTCTGGATTGATTGTCCACTGGAAGCAATCACTAATAAATTCAGACTTTTTATCTCCCTCCCCCAAACAAAATGGTATGTGCATGGGGTCATGGCATCCTGTGTGAAGAGGGTGGGGAAGAGAATTTTTTGGTACCTAATTTCCTCAGAGGGAGATTACACTAAGGAATGAGCTGATAATAACTGCAAAATGTTTGGGGTGTGGCTGGCAGGCCACTGTCACTGTGTAACTACAGTATAGCTTCTTGCTACCCTTTGTTTGAAAAAGTACACTAAACAAATATCCATGAGAAACACTTTTTTTGTTGTTGTTTTTGGTTCAATGCTTGGCTGTTCTGATTCTTTGTTTCAGGACAAAATTCTGGACCCAAGAGGTTGTATAACTAACTGGGTGCCTGACCCAGACTTCGCAGCCCTCTCGGGCTTGCCAGCCACCCCACTCCCCACAAACCCAAACGCAACCACACTTTCACTAACCCTAAGCTGCGCTGCCCCAGGCCGGTCAGATCTGAAGGGACTAGTCCCATGGTTGCTGGAATAATCTTGTCTCCTTTCTGGTACCAGGATTTCTCCTTTTTCTGTCTTCTGCTGAAGATCTGAAGGTCCACGGTGTGGGCTGGGACGGCAACAATTTAGAGAATCCAGAGAATGCTCCCCCCTCCCTCAGCTGAGCAGGCCATACACTCACGCATCACACTCAGGAATGAGCTTGTGCTCACGTGTTGGTGCCAGAAAAGTTTCTGGTGGGGGAAATGTGTCCCCCAGTAGATATCAAATACATACACTTTGTAAAGAACAGATTGGTCACGGTGAATATTATTCTAACTTAAAATCAGCTGGCACTTCCTGAGCATGGGCTTTTACTAGAAATTCTGTTAAGAGCTTTACATGCATTATCATATTGATTTTCACAAGTACTTATGAAGTGGAAATTACTGTTCTCATTATAGAGCTGAGGAAACTGAAGCTCAGAAGGACAGGAACTCACTTAAGGTCTCATTGTTAGTGAACAGCAGAGCAAGAATTCAATTCAAATACCCAAGTCTGACTCCAAAAAGACTTGTAAATGGAAGGAGAGAAAAAGATACTACAAACCATTTCAAAGCACTAAGCGTTTTTAAAAATTGATATAATGGTAGTTATTACTTTAGATAAAAAGGGTGTGTTGTGGGTTGAATGGAAAAACCTCTGCCCCCGCCCTCCCCAATATATGTCCATCTCTTCACTCCTGGAGCCTGTGAATGTGATCTTATTTGTAAAAGGAGTCTTTGCAGATGTAATTAAATAAAAGATCTCGAGATGAGGTTATTTTGGATTATCTGAGTGGGCTCTAAATCCCAGGACCTGCGTACTTATAAGAGATACTTAGAGAAGAGACACAAAAAGGAGAGAAGGCCATGTGAAGACAGAGGCAGAGATTAAAGTAATGCAGCCATAGCCCAGGAACGCCTGCACGAGAAGCAAGAAAAGGTCCTCCCCTACAGCTTTGAGAGGGAGGGTGGCTCTGCTGACACCTTGATTTTGGACTTGTGGCTCCCAGAATTCTCAGAGCATAAATTTCTGTTGTTTTTAAGCCACCAGTTACTGGTAATTTATTACGACAGCCACAGGAGACGAGTGAAGGGGGCAATGCAATTGAATGGCAAGGGCACCTGACTTAGGATTGTGATTCCCAACTCTGACCTTCATTACGTGTGACCTTGGCATGTCGCTTCCCAGGGCCTCAGTTTCCTTATGTGGAAAACAACTTTGAGTGAGACCCTTTCCATCCCTCATGATCTATGAATCAAGGGTTTAGGTTTGCTCTTTTCTTCCCTGCCAGTGGGTGGGGCAGTAATTATGTGATGACCTTTATCTTGGCAGAAATGTATGAAGATGAATAATTAAAGCTCCTCCTTCAGAAATATGACAAATATATCATTTGCATTTTTTTTAAAAACAGATTCCTTGGGTTTAACATACACCCACCACACTAGGTATAAGATAAATAACCTATTGTATAGCACAGGGAACTCTACTCTATATTCTGTGATAACCTATATGAGAAGAGAATCTGAAAAAGGATGAATATATGTATATGTATAACTGAATCACTTTGCTGTACACCTGAAACAAAATATTGTAAATCAACCATACTCCAATAAAATTAAAAAATAAAAAAAATTGCAAGTAAAAAAAAAAAATTCCTTCTGTACAGGGGGCTTAAGCCAAGGACTACTGGCTCTAACTCCCAGGTGCAAATTTTAAAGGAAAATAACAAAGATACTAGAGAATATGGGGAGGGAGGTTTGCAACTGCCCTTAGTGATATGTGTGTCTTAATGGAGTAAAAATCTTATTGAAGGTACTAGTGTTTAGATAAGGCACAGCCTAATCCTTCCCCTCTGCTGTGAATGTTGCCCAATGGTTTTTTTTTACCTTAATAAAAAGTACAATTGAGTTTTTTATTCTAATATTTTTTCAATTTCACTGTTGTAGACTGACAATAGTAAGATAACCCAAAGGTTTTTTTATCAGGCAAGCTTATCAGGCCTCATTCCTTGTCTGATAGTGAAATTCGTGGTAAATATACCTTTTCTAGCAGGCGGTTTTCCAGTAACTGTGTGACTAGAAAAAGTAGGTGTTCTATTTTAGGAACCATAGTGTTCTACCCTATGGTAGAGATATAGTGCAAATGGGAATGCTTGCTTATAACTGAGTTGATTATACAGGAAGAGCCAATTAAGAATCAGTAACAATCTTTTAAAAAAAATCCCTTTTAAGAAATAATCAACAGAGAAATGACAACTCGACTGCCACTTTAAGGAACTGTAGCTTTCTTGGTTAAATCTGGGAAATATTTTTTCATTATGAGTCTCACAAGATTGTTAGGAACTTTCCTTTGATTATAATTTCCCATTTTCTACCAAAATGTTCCATTTGCTGAAAATCCAACGGAGAAGGGAGAATGAATGGGGAGCCTCTAGCTTACTGTCCAAGGTCTGGCACAGGGCGGACACTTGGAGTGAACAAATGGAACCCTTCCTGACACAGTTTGAACACAGAAACAGAGACAGTCTTTGGAGTTCCAACTGCATGGAAAACACACCATGCTGTGACATTTTGGGCTCAATCAGTAATGGTTATTAAACACACACGTGTTCAGAGCACCAGGGTAGCTGCTGATACTGGTAACTTTCTAGAACTCTTGCCGTCTTTTGAGGCTACTGCCTTTTCTGGACAAGGGTCAAAATACTACCCAGTGGGATCAAACCATACTTGTACAAATCCCCAGCAACCCAATGTACACTCAAGAGATGAACACAAAACAGATTAGGAAGATGGGGGAGGTTGTAAAGAGCTAGAGAGAGATAAACAAATAGCTGGAGGAGAAAATTTCCAAAAAGGGATCATACAATTTCCCCTACGAGGCTTGACCTAACCTAACTAACCAACAAACGCACTTCCTTTCTTCTTCCCTAAACTTTCACTGAACATCTACTATGTGCTGGGTAGTGTTCTAGACACTAGGGATACAGCAATGAACAAAACAGGCACAACTCCTGCTGTCATGGAGTTTACATTCTGGGGGAGCTGATGCCAGTGCAAGAATAACACATGGTTCCTGATGTGAAAGGAAGCTGCCGGTTCCCACTCTAGCCTCCAGCCATGCCCGGATCAAGAAGGCTTCCCTGATGCCCTGAGGCTGCAAGCTCCTCTTCCGACTAACAGTATTCATGTATCTCATCACAAGGGAAAAAACTGTAATTCTGTGTGGTGATGGATGTTAACTTATTGTGGTGATCATTTTGCAATGTATACATATTTCAGATCATTATGCTGTACCCCTTAAACTTATATGATGTTCTATGTCAATTATATCTCAATACAATTGGAGGAAAAAAGAAAGCAACACAATAAAATATGATGCTGTGGAGGGCTGAGATTTAAATAAAGCAAGCAAGCAAACAAAATAACCAATATGCCATCTATTAATCATTAGTTAGTAACTTTCTAATAAGCTTTTAAGCTCAACAGTTGAGACAGGGCCTTCTCCCCCTATGGTGTTACTTAGAGTTTACAGACAGTGCTAGCTGCACAACAGGTTTTAGGTAAAAGTCTGGGGAGGACTTAACATTGTATTGAATCTAACATTTAGACACATTAGATGAGCGTCCTGTGATCGATCATTTCACTCTGGGGTCAGAATATTTTAGAAAGAATAAGTCAGTGACTTGCATACAGGAAGTGCTAAATGAATGAATGAATGAAGGTTTCTTAAAAAGGTAACATTTAAGTTACACTATTTATCATATCAAAAGCCTATTGGATGGGTACTACTGTTGACCCTTGAACAACACAGGTTTGAACTGAAGAGGTCCACTTATATGCAGATTTTTTTTTTCATGAAATACTACAGTACTACACCATCCGTGGTTGGTTGAATCCACTGGTTACTGAACCTTTAGATAAGGAAGGCAGACGTAAAGTTATATGCAAATTTTTGACTGCACAGAGGGTCAGCATCCCTAACCCCTGTGCTGCTGAAGGGTCAACTGTATCTGCATCTCCACTTCACAGATGAAAACTTTGAGGTTTTGAGTTGTTCACAGCCTTGCCCAAGGTCACGCTACTAGAGAAGTAGAGATAGAATTCAAACCCAGGGAGTTTGATTCCAGTAATTCTTAACACCATGCCGTGCTGCAACCCCCCACCCCAACCCCCCAGGATAACTCCAGATAAATGTGGCTTTGGGAAGCGCTTGACTGGCATTCAATGTTTTTGTCTGGTCTCTTCCTTGTCATTTTGTTTTCATGTTTTGGATATATTTAGGTTTTCTTTCCTATTTCTTTTGAGCACTGGAAGGTTAGTCTGTTCTCATAGATGTAATAGTATGTACCTTTCCTTTCTCAGTTTCAGGGCTGACTAAAAAGTTAGGTGAGGCAGTTTTCTGTGATTATTGATTTTAAGGGGTGCCAGGAAGGTGTCCCTACCCACAAAATCCCCCCACTCGCTTCCTGATGTTTAAAATTCCACTAACATGGCTTCACTACTTGGATTCAAGTCATGTCCTCTGTTAAAATTCAAATACATCGGGGACAGATAAGTAAACTGTAAGCCAAGCAGCCCGCCTGTCATCCTTCCACCCATCCTTTCCTTCAGTAAGTATTCTGGGGACAGACTCTAGCTGAGTAATAGCTGCTGAGATGAAGGGTAGATAAGTGGTCTCTGCCCTCAGGAAGATCTTGTTTCTGAAAGGAGACAGATGTGAGAGAAATACAATACAGTGTTTTAGGTACTGTGATGGAGGCATTTATGAGGTGTAGGGAGACCCAAAAGGGATAAATACACTGCTCTACTTGGAAAGATGAGTGTAGATATGCCTTAAGCCTGAAGTCCTTCACACTTTAGTAAGAATGATTTGTACAGACTGTTTTCCAGGAGGCATAGTTTGGTGATAGGAGAAAAAAGTTTAGAATGAGTGATAATTCACTGGAATGTTATATATAGGCAGAGGGAACAACAATAAGAAAAAAAGTCCACAAAGAAAAACCTGGAATCAAAGTCAACACTGAGCTGATTTCAGAAATGAGAGGAGATTGGGCCCTTCTCATTTATATAAGCCTGCCCAATTGTCAGGCCATGTGTTAAAACACTATATTAAAAGAAAAAATTTTGCAAAAGGGCTACAAGGAAAAAAAAAAGTTGCTGTGATTGACTGACAGCCACAGAGGCAAGCATTTCTTAACTGAACATACCAGGGTCAGCAAACCTTCTCTATAAAGTGCCACAGAGTAAATATTTTAGGCTTTGTGAGCCATATGGTCTCTGTAGTGGCTACTCAATTCTGTGGTTGCAGTGCGAAAGCAGCCACGGACAGTATTTAAATGAATAGATGTGGCTGTGGTCCAACACAACTTTATTTACAAAATCAGGTAGTGGGCCGAATTTGGGCCATAGGCTATATAGTCTGCTAGCCCCTGGTTTATACCATCTCATAGGCATATTAAAGGCCTAAGTTAAATAAGTTTAAGTATGTTTTAAATAAAGTTTAAATAAGTTTTTGAGGTGAGTGCCCCAGCTCCTCAATGGACATCAGGGCCTCGTGCAGAGCCCTTTACCTTACACTATCTGACTACAAGGCCTGGGAAATAGCCACCTGCAGGAAGAAGCCCTTTGAACAAATGACTGCTGAAAAGACTGTAGTGACAGGAAGGAGAGAGAGAAAGGGAGGGAGCAAAAGACAGGCAGACAGAGGATCTTTGTGCCAAAGACGGTTAGCTGTTTACCAAAAATTCATGCTTCTGGTGAACTTTTGATTAAAAAAGTATAGATTGAGTGGTCTGCAGCTGATGCAAAATTACTTCTTTTTAGCAGTAATGCATGAATGTTTATTAAGCATATTGTTTATAGTTACTTAGCCTTTCATTTATTCATTCAATAAACATTGCCTACTACATGCCAAGTATTGTACTAAGTCCTGAAAAAAACAATACTGAATAATTCAGGGTCATTACCAGATACCAAGATGTCTAAATTACTTCCCCTCTGATTCCCTGTTGTGATTTTCTGTAACCTTCCACTATTTTGTAGTATGTGATTGTGACATGCTGAACCTCACAGAACTTCTTAAGGCCTCAAGCCCTCTGACCAAGTTTTCCCTTTGCATCTTTTAAGACTATTTCTGTTATTGCCTCACAAAGATTCTGCAGGTCAATAAAAATTACCTGCATGTCATCTTTTGTAAATGGCTTGGTGTGTCCCATCAGTTAGCCTTTATATCTGCTAACTCCATCTTACACACAAAGCTGGACAGACTTTACCTGCTCTAGGAAGTATTCCTTGATCAAAGACTCTCATATATATATATATATATATATATATATATATATATATATCTCTCCATCCATGATGCTTTCTCTAGTCAACTATCCACTCAAAATATCCACTCAGATGTTCCATAGGTCCTCAAATTCAACATGTTCAAACTTACACCACACTTACCCATATCCTTCTCCCTTCCAAGGTTACCTAG
The DNA here is from genome assembly GCF_949987515.2 of Delphinus delphis. Classification (NCBI taxonomy): domain Eukaryota; kingdom Metazoa; phylum Chordata; class Mammalia; order Artiodactyla; family Delphinidae; genus Delphinus; species Delphinus delphis. Next base: position 74,809,884 of record NC_082693.1, on the reverse strand, counting down.
ATCAGAGAATGGAACCATTTGCCACCTAACAGTGGAAGCCATAAGCTCGGAAGTCCTTCTTGACAACTTCCTTCCCCTCTCCCCCGATGGTCTACTATTCACAAAGTCTAGGTGATGGTATCTCCTGAACCGAGATACTTCCTTCTAACTCCACTGCCTTCATCAGAGCCTAACCTACCAACCTCTCATACCTGAACATTCTAATTGTTCTGCTGGAATCCACTCTCATCTAACTCTCATGTCTACCCTGTATCTATATGATCATATCAATCCATTCAGTGGTTTCACACTGTTCTTAGGGTAAAGAACAAAATTCCTAAACACCCTATTAGACTCTGCATGATTGACTCTAAACAACATCATCTTTTTCTGACACTACTCTCTTTTTCACTTTCTCTGACACATCTGAATTAGGTGTCATTTTAGAGCTTTATTCTGGTTCACACCTGTGGAAGATTTCCATTAAAGGACCCTTTCTTCACCAACCCTTGCATCCAAACACTTTGCCATATAATACTTAAATGTTCTCCCACTGCTGGTGACATAATTTTTTACCCTTGAGTTCAGCCACGTGACTTGCTTTGGCCTGTAGAATTAGACAAGGTACAGAGCCCAGGGTCCAAGAGGCCTTGCATGTTTCCATTTATCCTCTTGAACCTCTCCCCTCACCACAAGAACATGCCCCGTGTAGAAATTTGGTTCCATGAAAAGGATGAGGGACATGTGGAGTGAACTACCTAGCTGAGCGCAGCCTAGATCAACTGATCCTCAATGGACACACAGATTTATAAGAAACAATACCTGGTTGTTGTTTTAAGCCACTGAGGTTTGGGGTGGTTTGTTATATAGCAATAGCTAGCCGATATACTAACACAATACTTTGTATTTGTCTATGGCTTTGTAAATATCCTCTACCTTAGCTGACATTTAGGTCAACTAGAAAGTAAACAAAGACTGCATAGATGGATCTCATCCTTCCTACTACGAACAGCAAACTTGCTTGAGGATTTGAGGTCCAGTAATAAAACAACAGCTAATTTCCTGAGGATTCCTCCATGACTTTCCAAATGAACTGAGGGCTTTCCCACCAATCCTACAAATTGGGTGGATGTAATTGGGCTTGAATCTTTCCCTTACTGCCACAGAAGCTCTTCATCCCTGAAAGAAATGGAAAATCCACTGCCACAGCTGGGGGACCAAGCTGAAAGTTCAGAGCTGGTTTCTGAAGTGACACAATCTACCTGCATTCTAGATAAAAGCACAGTCTGTCATAACAGGCATTTTAAAGGTCATCCTAGATTTAAACAGCACATCTTGTTCCTTTTATCCTTGTCCTCTGAATTTCTCTTTGAAAAGTTGTTGAATGTTTCTGGCCTTTACATTTTCTCTTCCTGACAAAACCTATTACTGGTGGATGTTAATTAAGCCACAGGACCAAGTCATTGACAATTCAAAATGAAAACCATGCTCACCTGTGGCTGTTATACCCTGCCCCAAAAGCCACAGCAAAAGGCTGGGCGCTTAAAGGAGACTCTTGAAATTAAGACTCTCTCACCCATAATATGAAGAGTGACTTGAGGGATGTAAAACAAACTGCCCTGATTAATACACCATCAGGTTTGCTACGTCAGAACAGAAGTAAAAGACGTAAAAGTAAACAGTCAACAGACTTCATAGCACTAGAGAAAATAAAGACACACATACCTGGACTGATGCAATTCTTCTCTCTGAAATAAATTTTAAAAATGCATGTTTTAGTCGTGCTCAAACCCACCCAAAATTCCAAAGCAGACATCTTGAAGGGAGAGGTCATTAACTTTCCTAGCTAAAATGTTTTGGAATTTTTCTTTTCAGGGGGAGAACGTTAGAACATTAGAAATTTAAGTAGTTTGCTCCTTCTGCCCTTTTAAACCAGCCACGCCAGGTGGTCTTCACATAGCGTGGCTATGCAAGAGGGCCACCTTTACTATCTAACGACTGACAGACAATCTCTAGCCTGGGTTCCTTCTTAAAGTGCCTTCAAGTATATTGAAGAAGAAAGTGAGCTCGACCTCCACGCTCCTTCCTCAAACTGCTGCACCCCTTTTACTTGACAGCCAACTGTCCTAAACACTGTGCGTCCCCCCAGCCGTCTCCCAACACAGCACCCCACCCCGCGACCGGGCAATATGGCAACCTCGAGACCTACTATGCTTTGCATCCACCAAATGAGAGGCAGGACGCTTAGAACTGTGTTACCTGAGGCCTGGGGAGCTGTGGGGCGCGGCTGGGTGCTGGCTGGCCTCCACTCCGTGGAAGGGAGGCCTGAGGAAGTGACCCCTCGTTGAGGGGCTGAGGCACGGGAAGGGCAAGCTCATCACTGGGCGCCATTTGGAGCTCAAACGAGTCGGCTGCGTTGAGTGCCCTTTCGGGGTCCGGAGGCAATCTTGAGTGGAGTCTCAGGGGCCACAGGGAGTGCGAAGACTCCTCTGGGCTTCCAAATAGCCCGCTGGAAAAGCAATGCGAGGAGCCGGAAGTCTCCCTGCAGCTGCCCCCAGGCGGGCCCTTTAAAGGCCGCCGGCTGAGGCGGCGCATGCGCAGTGCGGTGCGCAGCCCGCGCACACTCTCGCAGCTGCGGCCCCTTAACCTCCTCAGTCTGGGCGAGGTGGAGACGCGGCCCGGGGCTTGCCGGTCAAAGTGGAGAAGTTTCCCCTGGTTCTGACAGTGCTTCTTGGACAGGCTTTCCAGGGGGGGTCGAGGAGAGGGCCCGCAGTCTGGGCGCTGCACCTCTGGGAAGGATGGCTCCGTCTTCTCCACGCCACTAAGAGGCCCGGTTGCTGGAAGCTTCCAGGGGACGCCGTCAGAGTTGCTGTTCTCCCGCCCACACTGAGGTTGTTCCAGTTCCGCCTTCAGGTGCCTCTCTTCCTCGGGTGTGTCTTCGTCCTTTTCCAGAGGATAACTGCAAGCAGGTGGCTGCATCTTTAATGAGGAAGAGCAGAGGCCCGGTTGCTGGAAGCTTCCAGGGGACGCCGTCAGAGTTGCTGTTCTCCCGACTGCACTGAGGTTGTTCCAGTTCCGCCTTCAGGTGCCTCTCTTCCTCGGGTGTGTCTTCGTCCTTTTCCAGAGGATAACTGCAAGCAGGTGGCTGCGTCTTTAATGAGGAAGAGCAGAGGCCCGGTTGCTGGAAGCTTCCAGGGGACGCCGTCAGAGTTGCTGTTCTCCCGACTGCACTGAGGTTGTTCCAGTTCCGCCTTCAGGTGCCTCTCTTCCTCGGGTGTGTCTTCGTCCTTTTCCAGAGGATAACTGCAAGCAGGTGGCTGCATCTTTAATGAGGAAGAGCAGAGTGCGGAATCTGTTGCAAACAAGGAGACGGAGGTGAGAAAAAAGGTGTCTGAAATTTCACATAAAAACTTATAATTCACCAGAGCAGATAGGGAATGCCCAGTTAACATTAGTATCTGTTATGTTTTGTAGATAATTAACATAAGTGAGTCCAGTTCCCCCCGCCCCCCGACTAAATTGTTTACGTATTGAAATTTGTTTATGTTACCGAATTAAGTCGTTTGGATCTTGCTTTGTGCCTCGATGGGGGAGAGTTCTTTTTTCCATTGGGGTTCGAGTAGGTGAATACGAACCCCATGCAGAGATGGACACAGTGCAAGCTTTACTTAGTGGCCAAAGAATGGAGAAGCGGGAACCGCGTTTGCAGACCAACCTCTCGCCCACGTGGCGAGAGCGATTTAAAGAGTAAAGACAAGGGAGGAGGAATGAGGCTAATTTATGGGGAGGCTTATGCGTTAGTCTACCAGGCAGGGGCAGGGCTTTGTCCGAGGGAGTGGGGTGCCACCCCCTTTTTATCCTTTTTTTGTCCTTAATGTCTGGTCCTGGCCACCGGTAGGTGTGTCACATAATATGTTAATATAGTAAAATCAATGTATAATGAGACTTAGGATCTGTTGGGCGTCAGATTCATGCCATCTTAGTCCCAGCTGGTTTCATCTGTTTTCTTTGTTCGTAGCTTTCTTATCTCTGGACCCTTTAACTTAAAGATTTGTGTTCACTCCTGCTAAAGGTGGGGTGGGGGGCATTTGGCAGGTTTTGAGCAAGGACACTTCTGCTAACTGTGGAGGTTGATGGGTTCTGATTAAAGACCTGGAACAGCTCTGGCAACATTTACCGGTTACTTAATATCCCTTCCAGTTCAAACAAAAAAGCTTTTAAAAACCTTGGTGATCTAAGAGATTTCTTGGAAGCCACAAAGCTCATCACCTTTTGATTATTCCATTTTAAGAGAATCAAATATACATTCAATTTCCCTTACATTCTGCATTTACATATGTATGAATATGTGTATATGTGCTTTGGAGTATTCCAGGGATATAAGGATGAGAGAACAATAAAAATGAGAACCCCTTCCCTCAAGGTTTAAATTACAGAATGAGACATAATTTCAAAGATAGTGATGCAAAGTATTTGGCAAGAGACATTTTAGATTTTCTCCGTCCCCGTGTTCTGGAAAAATAACTCACCAGTTTGAAAAGAAAAACTGCGATGTCACACAGATGCCCTGCTTCTTGTGATTAGAGGTGCTTTCTATGATTCACTAATGCAGAATTACCTCCCAATTAAGCTCTTCTCATGTTCAAGCAAATCTGATTCTCCCATGGTGTAAATATGTTCATGGTGACATGGAAATGACTTACTGCTATTCCGTTATTTTGTAGTTTTCCATTTGAAGAAAGTAGTTGCCTGTGAGAAAGCATCAGTCCTTACCCATCCTATCAACTATTGCATAAGAGGCAACTCCTGATTATTTACAGGTCTGGTGTGGGACTGTGGAGCAAATACTAACCGTTTTGCCTTGCCATGGGCAACGTAGGAGGTGGTTTCAGGCTGCACATGGCTTGTTGGTGGATGGAACATCAGTAGTTGACCACATATTCTGAGATCTCCAGTAATAACTGCAGCAAGTCTATAATTCTTTTTTTTTTGGCCATGCTGTGCAGCTTGCGGGATCTCAGTTCCCCGACCAGGGTTTGAACCCAGGTCACAACAGTGAAAGCCCAGAGTCCTAACCACTAGACCACCAGGGAACTCCCAGCAAGTCTATAATTCTAAAGCAATCTGTAACCCTTCAGGAATGGACACATTTGGATTCCCCAATTTTAAGGATAGCTAATAATTTACTCTTTTAGTGCTGTATAATTTTAATTTCACTGACAACACTTTTGAGAATTTTTTCTACTGTGTATCATTTACATCCTCAATTTGATAATAGAGAATACTGACCACCGGAAAATTCCTGATGACCTGTCCTCCTATGTTGTGACTCATGAGACTAGATGACATACAGTATTATGGCTATTTATTGTAGTTCCATGCAGACTAATTGTTACAGGTTTTTAATAGCATATGATTATTTACCCCATACGAAATAGCCTCACACTGATGTACTCCCTAGTTTTTAGTCATTACTTCTCCTGATAGTTTTGTACTTGCCTATGGCAGATACTTTATTTCCTTTAATTTGTTTCTTCTAATCTGTTTCAGGGGTAGAAGTCCAATAACCGTGTGTCAAGAGAATTAATAGACTCTTAGATTTATTCTTATCAGTAAAGGGGAAGAGCCCAACATCATGATATTGTCATGACAATTCTGTGAGATTGATTTGAGGGACTCTGTGTTCTCTTATGTTTATACCCTGGCTCTCATCTGGTTTAAAGCCAAGTGAAACTACAAGGTACTGGACTTTAGATTGGAGAGTTGTTTAAGGAACTACTTAGATACCAACTAAAGTCAGTTCGACTCTTACTACAAAAGAAATCTGAAATTCTTAATGCTGGGTTTGCTTTAATATTTTGAGCCGAGGACTCAAATGTTACAGGACTTCACATATAGAACAAAAATGTATGAGGTACCCTTATTTTGGGGGTCAGGAGAGACAGTAATACCTACTAGGAAACTTACATTTTAGTTAAGGTGAGGTTGAACTGGTTTTGATTTTAGATTGGTAATTTCTGGCTGACACCAGCTTCACAGGAGAAGAATGAAAAGACCCATTTTGACCACTGATGAAAACAGGTGTATTAGGTCTCTTTTCAGGTCCTTTACTGGAGGGCCAGTTCCTCATTCTCCCAACAAACAAATGCCTGAGCTGAGGACTGGAGTTACAGGTACTTCCAACACGCATACACACCCAGGGGACTTTATTCCGTTCCCATTCATAGCATTGTCCAAGTTCTAGGCAGCAGCATGGTTAAAGGAGTTCAGTATGTTTACACAGGCACTTGTATAATAGTTCTATCAGAATTCTTAGTCCTCGGGTTTCCCCTCTGTTTTTGTGCCTTCTTTCTCCTCCTTAGAGGGGTTAGGACACTGCTTCAGATTTCCTTTCTAGTTGTCCTGACATAGGGTGTGGCAGTCTGTAGGTATACCCAATGGGACTCAAGGGTCATTAATATTGTTTACTGGCCAGTGTCTCATATATTGGAACCAAGGCAGTAGTAACTGCTGACATGACCCACGGCAGAACTGGAGAAACTTTAACTACAGCGGAGCTCTGGGAGGTTGTTTGATGAGAAGAGGAGCCCAACTAGAGTTAACCATCTGCTTGCTCTCTTTGCCTCACCAGCTAGCCCTGTGACCTGGGATAATCCACTCCCCTTCTGTCAGCCTCCAGGCCACACTTATGAAAGGATATTAAAGTCCCTCCCTCACAAGCTCCTTGCAGGGATAATGGCTGAGGCTCCTGGGAGGCCCTCCCTAAATGATTATCCCTGTGTATCTGGTAGGAAGCCAAAAGTTAGCAGAAGAGTTCAGGCTAACTCTTCTCCTTTATGTTCTCTAAAAGACTAAATCAATAAATGCTCATTATAAAGTAAATCCACCAGGCTTTGACCTCCCAAGCTTTAAGAAGCCAGCAGCCACCACCCACGCTGTTGGGGAAGCAATCTCAGTGTACTCGAAATTAAACCACACACATTAATGATTCACCCATTCTACTTAGGCCTGACCGAGACCAGCAAGACAGGACCAAGAGAAGCTGGTAGCAACAGGGTCTGACCAAATGAAAAGTGCAAGAGGGAAACCCAGATAGCAGCTGAACGGCCTCTAATACCTGCAAGATGGTCTGCTTCTGAAGGTGACATTGTCCAGGTGGGTCCTGACAAGGGAATCAGCAGAACCACACAGCGAGCTGCCAGGCAAGGGTTCGGAAGAACAAGTTCCACACCTGTAACAATAAACCCTCCTGGCCGAGCACAGGCACACTTGATGGGAGCTGAAATGAGGAACTGGCCTCTCCCCTCCTTAGAGACTTTTCTAGTTATTTGTTTATGAAAAAGCCTAAGGGGAAGCGAGTTCAGAATCTAAGACCGCCTAAGAAAAAGTCAGGTGATTTGTTGCTACTGAACAAAGTGACTGATCCAATACAGAAATGAGGCAGATGTGGCTTTTTAGTTCCCCTTTAGGTGCTCAGTGATTATCACTGATAGTTCAGTGAGACAATTCTAGGTTTCTTATCTGTTTATTTTCTCCGAAGTTCTGAGAAGTCATTCCTTTCAGCCTTACTTTGCTTACATCCTAAAACATTTCATTTGGATCTATTTACTTAGTGGAATGTTTTGATAAGCATTGAATAATAGAGGAAATGATCATTGCACTTGGGAACACATTTGTGAGCATTAATTTTCAAGTAGTTAAAAGGCAGATGGAAAGGGATTTGTATCTACCAGCATTCTCATTAGAGCAGTACCCCAGAGAACCTTTATTTGGTGTCCAGGTGGAGATATGGCATACATTCCCAAGAATGTATGCAGTCTTAAAAGATATTTCTGCAGACTCTTTACAAAAACAAATTCAAACGAATTATAATTCAGTCTAATTTACTGAAGTTGTCATTGTTTAGAATCATTACAGATACTTACTGTGAAGGTTTTTTTAGGTCAGTGGTTCTCTAAGTGGGGTCCCTGGGTCAAAAGCATCAGCACCACTTGCAAACTTGTTTGAAAGGTGAATTCTTGCCCCTTCCCACCTCCTGCATCAGAATCTCTGGGGGTGGGGCCCACAGTCTACGTTTTAACAAGCCCTCCCTGATTCTTACACGTGTTAAAAATTTGAGAGCTGCTGCCTTAGGGGGGAAAAAGGTCTAATTTGTAGATGTTGGCTTTGTGATAACCCTTGCATTTGTCTTTAATCCTCTCATGTTGGTCTTATTAGAACATCGTTTACTTAGAACTTTGGAAAAATGACTCGACCTTCTCCCCTTATTGCCAATGTCACTCACTGCCAAACCCAAAACGCAGTATCAGGGCATTTCTCTATTTTGCCAGCATGGAGCCAGCATGAAATAGTCTGAGCTCCTGCCAAAGCTGTCTAGAAATGAACTGTTTCACTTTAGGAAGAAAGAAAAATGAATAAAGTATTTTAGCTTTTGGTTTGTGGAAATGAAGGTCGTACTTCATCTGCAAGTCCCCTCACGCACACGAGATTGTAAAACTGTCTCTTCTGGGGGATAATGATAATGGGATATTTGACACCCATCCCCAAATTTCCAACCTCTGGTTGTATCTTAAATAAGAAAATTAAGAGTATACAGAAAGGTCACAAAGGATTATCAGGAAAAAAAATAGTGCAACCTCTAAAGAGTAAAAGGGACAGGGAAGCATTGGATGGGGAAGGGATACCATGATGGAAAGGCGATGCTGAGGGTCAGCTTCTCCTTCAGAACCTAGGGCAACTCCTTGAAACAAAGGTGGCTGCCCTTTATCTCTAAGTGTGACACACAGATGTTCTTTCCAGTACTTCGGAGGGGGCAGCTTTTCTTATGTTTTTGCCTCCTCCTTACTTGATTGTGATAAGACTTCACTGGGGAGAAAACCACTTGGGATGTGCCCCTTACAAAGTCTAAAGCCTGACGAGCTCTTTTTGTATCATGAACACCTAGATCTGAGGCTGTAAGCTGTGGAATTCTGACTGGTCTTCCAGCTTTTTTTTTTAATTAATTTTTAAAAATTGGAGTAGAGTTGATTTACAATATTGTGTTAGTTTCTGCTGCACAGCAAAGTAAGTCAGTTATACATATACATATATTCACTCTTTTCTAGATTCTATTCCCATATAGGTCATTACCGAGTATTGAATAGAGTTCCCTGTGGTATACAGTAGGTTCTTATTAGTTATCTATTTTATAAATAGTAGTGTGTATATGTCAATCCCCATCTGCCAGTTTATCCCTCCCCCACCTTTCCCCCTTGGTAACCATAAGTTTGTTTTCTATGTCTGTGTGGCCTTCCAGCTTAAAAAAAAATCTGACATTAAAAATTAGGAGATTTTATAGAAAATTTTGGATTGCAAGGATTTTAGAAAAATTAACCATTCCGGCAACACTATATTCATATTCCCACAATTCCATATCTATATAAAAGGACTAGATTTGAGGACAGGCTCCCTGTTTCAGGTAGGACAAACAGTGACCAGTTCACCATACTCTCTGCTTCTCCCAGTCTTCCTGACACAGGCTGATGCTGGCTCTCATTTATCTTTGTGCTTGTAAAGTTTTATTTCTTGTGACAGAACCACAAAGAATGGCCCCAAAGCAGAAACAACCCCAGTGTCCATTTCAATAGAATGTCCATCATCAACAACTACATTGATATATTAAACTCTGAAAGTGAAAGAACAATTTCTCTAGTCCCAAACGTGATGTTCAGTGAAAGAAGCCAGACTGTGTGTTTCTATTTATAAGAACGACAAGAATGGGCCAAGTTAATCTGTAGTATTAGAAGTTAGAATTGGAATTTTTATCTTTGGGCAATGGCAGTGACTGTGAGTCAGGAGTGTGACTTCTGGGATGGCTTATATGTTCAATCTCCTGACCTGTGTGCTGGCACTTGGGTGTGTTGTCTTTGTGTCATTCACTGTGTGCAGTTTTCTGTTTACACACGCTTTGCTTGAATAAAAATAAGAGTGTGCCTGTGCAAACAGATTATATCCTGGTTTGCTTACTTGTTTACATGACTTGCTGGCCAATACAGGTATTCGAATTGAAAAATTTCTAAAAAAAAATTGTTTTCCTAGTGTTTGAAAAGAGGTGTGATTTTTACTTGAGCTATTTTTTAGGTTTTAGGGTTATAAAAGTCCAGTGCAACCATGTTTAAAATGATTAATTTCAATGCCTCCAGATACATCTCAATATCTTTGAGTTGTTTATTCAAGAAAGTTTTCTGGGCAGTGCATATTCTGAGCCGTTTCATATCTGCTGTAGCATATGAATGCTGGATATAGAATTCTTGCGCCACAATATTTTCTTCTAAAAGTCTGTAGACATTTTTATAAGATTTTCAGTCAGCGGTATTTGAGATAGGCAGCCAATAGAATATTTGCTCTTTAGTGGGGTACTTTAAAGATTTTTCCATGTGATGTTGTACGTATTGTTTAACTTATTAAATTTGTTTCTATATTTTTTCTTTTAAAAATTGATTTTTTAATACTTGAAGTTAGAAATGTTCAATCAGCATATGTCAAAGTGGGTTCAGTTTTGCCTAGGATCTGGTGTGTACTCTCAGTTACTTAAAATACTTTTCCCAAATAAGAATTTTTTTCTGTTACTTGACAATTCTCTCTCTTTCGGTAGTTCTCTTTCTTTGGGGGACATCTGCTATTATCTCATCTTCTCTCTACATTATTTTCATTGCTTTTACCTTCTCCCTTGTAGTTGGGGATAATTTCTTGACATCATTTACTATTTTGTTTGTTCCATTTTCTGTGGAGTGCAAACTGCATTTAACTGCTTCTATAATGACTTTAACATCCATTTTACTTTTAAGATAAAGAAGACTATTCCACTGCAATTCTTTTTTATTGTAAATGTTTCCTTTTTCATGATGACAGACTCTAGGTTCTTGAATCATGTTGAAATATGAATTATTTAGTGTGTCATAAACTGAGGTATATGAGACACTCAGCTATACACTTGTCTAAAAATTAAAGTAAAAAAAAATCCTGAATCAGATAATTTGTAATTTTTCTGTTTTTTGAAATAACTCTATTTCGAAGAAAGGTAGCTCTACTTAGTCATCTTAGAATCTTTTACATTATTCTTATGATGTGTAGACTATTTTACTGAGTTCTGTAGTTATTCTCTTTGCTATTCTTGTAGAGGGATATATTTACTTGCTTGGTGTCCAAGAAAGCATTGGACTGGGTTCTGATAATGTGTGGGTTTATGACAAGATATCTCAAGTAGAATTTGTTTGAAAGAAGAAATGAGAAAAATACAATTAAATCATCAGATTGCTTGCTCAGTGACTTTTGAGACTAAAAGGCATGGAGAAGTATCTAGAGCCACAGCTGCAGTCACAACCAGCTCTTTGTGCCATTGCACAAATGCAGGGCAGAGCAGCTCCCCAGCGTGCTCAGTCTTCTGCTTGCTGAGACTTTTGTTTATTTTGTTGTTGTTGTTGTTGTTGTTCTGCGGTACGCAGGCCTCTCACTGTTGTGGCCTCTCCCATTGCGGAGCACAGGCTCCAGACGCGCAGGCTCAGTGCCATGGCTCACAGGCCCAGCCGCTCCGCGGCCTGTGGGATCTTCTCGGACCGGGGCACGAACCCGTGTCCCCTGCATCGGCAGGCGGACTCTCAACCACTGCGCCACCAGGGAAGCCCTGCTGAGACTTTCTGCAAGAACGAAGTCTGAGGCCTTCCAACACAGAAGCTGTTATCTATCGGCTGAGGCGAGAGGATCCCAAGGGCTGGGCTTACCAGTGAGTTCTCAATGCCCTCTTTTCTGAGTCTTAGGATGGCACCAAACTCACCTCTTTAGGTTGGGGTTTCAGTAAACGTTTGTTAGTAGCCTCACTGGATCCATGACCTCTTCCCCTTTCCAAAGAGTTGTGACTTCCATTTAGGTTTTATGTGTTTCCATCATGATCTTCCATGCCCAGCTTGAAGGGTGGAACACATGGCTTCCAACCCCCTGGCTGCAAGGATTGTTTAGAAGATGGCATGTAAACTAAGCCAGTCCAATCAATGTGCCTCTCAGGAATTTTGCTGAGAATACAGGGACAAAGACTCTCTTTCCTGATGGATGTGGACGTGGCACTGGAAATGTTGGCAGCTGTCTTGAGACCATAGGGGTGAAGGAGCCAGTCTTAGGATATATCTGACACCAAGGCTGGGAGAGTGGAATTAGAAAAAAAAAAACAAAACAAAACTGGGCTTTAGTGACATCATTGAGTAGCTGAAATAGTCCTCATTGGACTCCAGAAAGACATTCTTCTGCATTTACCTTTTCCCAAGTCATTAAGTTTCCTTTATTGTTAAGCCACTTTGAGTCATGCTTTCTTTACTTGCATACAAATGGATCCTCAGTAGTATAGTGGTGTCATTGGGGGTCTATTAGTTCTTCTCCCTACCATCTAGAAACATTGTTCTCAGGAAGAGGGCAGCCTTCATCATCTTTCTTTGATCCAGGACCTCTTAGACTATATCTGGAGAATAAATTCCTGTAGATTGCTGATATGTAGGTGGCACCAGTCCTTGATTTCCAGTGGTTATGCAGATGTTTTCCAATATGATTATTTTGTTGGTCACTGTATTAGTTTTCTATTACTGCATAATGAATTACCATAAATTTAGCGGCTCAAAACAATGGACACTGATTATCTCAAGTAACTGGATTAGGAGACTGGGCACAGCTTATCTGAATCTTCTGCTCACTGTCTCACAAAGCTACAGTCAAGGTGTTGGCTGAGCTGCATTCCTTTCCGGAATTCAGGGTCTTCTTCAAATTTCATGTGGTTGGAAGGATTCAGTTCCCTTTGGTTGAAGGACTGAGGCTCTAGGTCCTAGGGCCCACCTACTTTTCTCTGCCACATGCTTCTCTCCATAGGCAGTTTGCTTTCAAGGCTAGCAGGACAGCCTTTCCATCTAGTCTGGTAAGATGGAGTCTTGTAGATGTATTGTAGCATAATCACATCCATGTGGAATCCAGTGACATTCCATCACCTTTGCCATATTCTACAGGTTAGAAGCAAATCACAAGTCCCATCTACACTATCAGGGAGGGGGTTACTCATTGTGACTTGGGGGTCACATTAGGCTGTGTCCACCACAGTCATTTCAATAGTAATTTAGTTTTTTTAGAATTGGGTTGTGGCTAAGATATGTTCCCAACCTTTCGCACCGTATCTTTTAGTCTTTGACATCAGTTTGGCCTGAAGAATGGTTTTAGTGTTTCTGAGAGAGAGAGGCCAGTGTGGAAAAGTGGAAATAAACCAAGCAACTGATCATCATAGAAACCCAGGAGGAAGGCACAGCTAAGGTTTCACAATTCCTTAGGCTGCCCTGGCTCTGTGGCAGCCCATCTGTATTTGCCAAGACCGAACAGAGGCACTGTGGAATGTATTTCTTCCGTTTAATTTTAGCATGGGCTGCTTTGAATTTTACTCTGATATTTGACAGGGGCTCACAGTAATGCTCAGACTTACCTGAATGAATTTGTTCTCATGTTGACTAAACCAGCAAGTCGCCTACCTTGGAAAGTATGGAGATGAGATTTAGGTGTGAAATTCATTTCTGAATAGTGCTGAAGTTCTAAGCTGCTGCTGATTTTCCCAGCATGTTTCATCCAGTTAAACTCAACCAGTTTTTAGTGATGATATTTTTCAAGTGACTGAGTTTGCCTCCCTTGTCAGAATTCTAGCTGTGAAGAAGTTAATGACTACAATAACAAGCTTGGAAATGAGTTTTAAAAGCCCAGTGGGGTGGCGGGGAAGGGGGGGAAGCAAGCCTGTGGATTTTATTTTTAACTGTAGTAAAGCTAGAACAGATAATTTGGATGAAAATTTTTCTGCTTCTGGTTCTTCTCTGTGAGTTATGACCCGTTGTAAGACTTCATCCACTTCCCTGTGATCTCTGTTCTCAAGTCATAATTCTAGCATGATTATGTCAAAATTATCTCCACAGTAGCCAGTTGTGGTGTTACAGAGTTAAGACTTCAGGTGGTGAATAAGCAGAAGCAGCAGGAGCCCTAGAAACAGAGAAGCATAAACCTTCTGCTCTTCTGAAAAATGTTCCTGAGGACAGTAGAGTGAGGAAAGAGAGAAAACATGGTTTGTTACATAAGCCAGAATTATTTCTAAATGGAAGGAAGATGGATCTAATTTTCTCAAATGACATTTGTGAAATTGTTCTCAAGCAAAGGAACTCTGTGAGGTGGGTCATATTACTGTCACATTATATATGGATGTAAAGCTTTTTCAAAATGAAATATATGCTACTTCCTGTACCACCTATTATATAAAGAGGTTCTTTTTTTTTTAAAGGTTAGACTTTATTTTATTGCCCAGATTCTATTTTTATCTCCCAGGAATTTTTAATGGGCTTTGCCGGTGACAAACCCCTCCTCTGCCTTTTGTCCCGTTCCTCAGAGTCATCTTTAAACTTTTATGACCAAAAAAGCACTTTACCTGATTTTATTGTCTTTGCATGCAGAAATACTTCTCAGGTATATTGTCCACGGGACTGTGTAACCTGGAACTCATGTGTGTGTGGAATAGCCTAGTGAGTGCATTTATTGGAGAATAATCAGTGCACAAGGCTGATTATATCATATTAGAAAGTTAAATAGTCACTCCCAATTAATCGGTTTTATTTCTTTGTCAGAGGTTGCTGTATTGGGCGGCTATGCATTTTGTTTAACCCTAGGAGTGCCCTTTGTGGGTGGTTAAAGACTCAGCATCTCACGGGGTCAAACAAATTAACTCAGGAAAGGTTTCAGGAGTCCATAGGGCCTGACTGAAAACAAATCAATGCTTTCTATTCTTATTTTCTGCTTTTCATAGATAAGGAGAATTTTAAAAAAATGTAGAGTATACTTTAATGCTGTTTGTGACAGAGATACTCCTGCTTTCTTTCCGGGCAAGATGGGGAAGTGTGGGCTAAATTGGAGTTCAGGTAGGTTAATGGGGATCAGTTGTACCCCAAAAAAGATCATGTGGATGACAGGCTATAGAGGGGGGCCGCAAGTTCCTGCTTTTGGTCTGTGTTGATCAACGTTTTTATCAATGTTTGTATGATGGAATAGAAGTCCTGTTTATCACATTTGCGGATGCCACAGTGATAGATAGTGTGGCCAGTGAAATAGACAGATGAATCAAAATTACACAAGACAACCCATTCGCTGATGAGAGTGATGAAAGAAATCCAAGAAGATGGTATATGACTGGGATATACACCGAAAGTGATTTAAGTTTTTCTTTAATTTTAGATATTAAAAATGTTTAAAAATCATACAAAAAAGAAAAAAGTTTCTCATGTGCTCACTTTCTAAATGCTAATATTTTGGCTGTTTTCTTATAGACTTGTTAAAGTGTGTGTATACATGTTCATACATATATTTAGATTTATATATTTTGGATGCACATAATTAATATAGAAATATGTTGCCCTGTGGGAAGATATTACAGGTAAAGTTAAGTCTTGCTGTGGTCTGATGTGACCCCCGCCCCCCTTTCCTATGTTGAATCCTAACTTCCAGTGGTGATGGTATTAGGAGGTGAGGCCTTTGGGAAGGTGACTAGGTCATGACCAAGAGTCACCTCATTAGAAGAAATGACACTCTTGTCACTCAGGAAATTCCAAGAGATTTAGGAGTTCTGTGTCAGGAACTGGGGTCAAGGACCAAATATTAGAACAAAAGATGCTCTGAGCACCCCTGGTGCTTAGGAAATTATAAGAGTTTTAGGAGTTCTGTGTCAGGAACTGGGGGCAGATATGTCTCTGTCTCTGTCTCTATTTCTGTATCTAGATATCGTTATTTCACAAGTTTACCTGCCACTTTGCATATCTTAATGTAATCATGCCTCTATTGATATCACTGTCTCCCAATTTGTAGCAGGACATTGCCAGCCGAGAGTGATTTTCTTCTCTTCCTCCTCCTGGTGGTTGGATCTTTTTTCCTTTGGCTGGAGTGGGGCTGATTTTCCTTCTGCCTTCCCCTCAACACAGAACGAAACTTGGTCAGTCCAAAAACTTTATCACCCTGGCTGCGTGTGATTGGTTAGGAGTTGACAGCTGTTACAGTCCAGGTCAATCAAGACTTTTGCTGTAGTTCAAAGAAGCAGGTGCTCCCTGCTCTTCAGTCACATGCCTTGAAGATGATGTTAACTGGGATTTCCTCATGACCATATTTGCTTTCATGTGAGAGACCTTCCCCAAATCAAGTCACTCAAGGAAAATAAAACTTATGGATCCCTGAAGCCAGTTTTAATCCCTTACATTTAATCCCTTACATTTCCCAGCTAGGTAATATATTCTCCCTTTTAAAGCCAGTGTTAGCTGGGTTTCTATCACAGGTAACCAAAAGAGTCCCAATTGATACAGAAGTAAGATATAGTCAAGGGAAACAGAGAGATTTAACTTGTATAAATTTAGCTGAGGGCATATGAGAACTATCTTCCTGTGCTTAAAGAATTGTTGTGAGGAATTTATAGTAGTAGACTTATTATAAATGACTTCATCCCAGAATTAGATTGTGATTTAGACACAAATTTTAGCCCTAAATAAATAAAAACTTGTAACACTTTAGGGCTCTCCAAAAAAAATGACGGGCTGCTTTGTAGGTATTCAAAAGGCCAGGTCCTAGAGCAGTAACAATAACAAGAAACTTCTATACAAAGGATACCTGTGGGTGTGGCTCATCTCCTGGTCCTCAGGTTCTTAAGACCAGTGGTAATAGCACAGAGAAAGTCCCCATTGGAAGATCAGGGCCTCCAGATTGGGGCACAGCCAAAAGATGGCGACCCCAGTGTGTTGATGTCACTAAGAAGGGAAAGAGTAGTCAGGAGAAGGGGCTGGGCTAAGGTGACTGGGGAGCTGCTGATGCACTGCAATGGGGCTTATTTAAGAATACAAGGTTTTTTTAACATTAATAATTAATATATTTCATGTAATTAACAACATTAACAAAGGAGAAGAATCAGGAAATTCTGTGATCATCTGTTGCCAGTATTGCTTTGTTCCATTTTCTCTCTCTCTCTCACCCATCCTTCTCAGACTCCAATTATGTATGTTTTGATTATGTCCCACATGTCTGTTACATTGTTATTTCCGTCTTCCCGTCCCCTTTTTTTAAACTTTAGGGCTTCATTTTGGAATTTTTTTTTTTTTTTGCCACAGAGCATGTAACATGCAAGATCTCAGTTCTCTAATCAGGGATCAAACCCACGCGCCCTGCAGTGGAAGTGCAGACTCTTAACCACTGGATCGCCAGGGAAGTCCCATGATAGAAAAAAAAAATTTTTTTTTAACATCTTTATTGGAGTATAATTGCTTTACAATGGTGTGTTAGTTTCTGCTTTATAACAAAGTGAATCAGCTATACATATACATATATCCCCATATCTCCTCCCTCTTGTGTCTCCCTCCCACCTTCCCTATCCCACCCCTCTAGGTGGACACAAAGCACCAAGCTGATCTCCCTGTGCTATGCGGCTGCTTCCCACCAGCTATCCATTTTACATTTGTTAGTGTATGTAAGTCCATGCCACTCTCTCACTTTGTCCCACCTTACCCTTCCCCCTCCCCGTGTCCTCAAGTCCATTCTCTACGTCTGAGTCTTTATTCCTGTTCTGGCCCTAGGTTCTTCAGAACCATTTAAAAAAATTTTTTTTCTTCGATTCAGTATATATGTGTTAGCATATGGTATTTGTTTTTCTCTTTCTGACTTACTTCACTCTGTATGACAGACTCTAGGCCCATCCACCTCACTACAAATAACTCAATTTCGTTTCTTTTTATGGCTGAGTAATATTCCACTGTATATATGTGCCACATCTTCTTCATCCATTCATATGTTGATGGACACTTAGGTTACTTCCATGTCCTGGCTATTGTAAATAGTGCTGCAGTGAACATTGTGGTTCATTGTGGTTCACTCTTTTTGAATTATGGTTTTCTCAGGGCATACGCCCAGTGGTGGGATTGCTGGGTCGTATGGTAGTTCTATGTTTAGTTTTTTAAGGAACCTCCATACTGTTCTCCATAGTGGCTGTATCAATTTACATTCCCAGCAACAGTGCAAGAGGGTTCCCTTTTCTCCACACCCTCTCCAGCATTTATTGTTTGTAGAGTTTTTGATGATGGCCATTCTGACTGGTGTGAGGTGATACCTCATTGTAGTTTTGATTTGCATTTCTCTAATTAGTGATGTTGAGCGTTCTTTCATGTGTTTGTTGGCAATCTGTATATCTTCTTTGGAGAAATGTCTATTTAGGTCTCCTGCTCATTTTTGGATTGGGTTGTTTGTTTTTTTGATATTGAGCTGCCTGAGCTGCTTGTAAATTTTGGAGATTAATCCTTTGTCAGTTGCTTCATTTCCAAATATTTTCTCCCGTTGTGAGGGTTGTCTTTTTGTGTTGTTTTGGTTTCCTTTGCTGTGCAAAAGGTTTTAAGTTTCATTAGGTCCCACTTGTTTATTTTTGTTTTTATTTCCATTCCTCTAGAAGGTGGGTCAAAAAGGATATTGCTGTGATTTATGTCATAGAGTGTTCTGCCTATGGTTTCCTCTAAGAGTTTTATAGTGTCTGGCCTTACGTTTAGGTCTTTTATCTATTTTGAGTTTAGTTTTGTGTATGGTATTAGGGAGTGTTCTAATTTCATTCTTTTACATGTAGCCCTCTAGTTTTCCCAGCACCACTTATTGAAGAGGCTGTCTCTTCTCCATTGTATATTCTTGCCTCCTTTATCAAAAATAAGGTGACCGTATGTGCGTGGGTTTATCTCTGGGCTTCCTATCCTGTTCCATCGATTAATTTTTCTCTTTTTGTGCCAGTACCATACTGTCTTGATTGCTGTAGCTTTGTAGTATAGTCTGAAGTCAGGGAGTCTGATTCCTTCAGCTCCATTTTTCTTTCTTAAGAGTGCTTTGGCTATTCGGGGTCTTTTGTGTTTCCATACAAGTTGTGAAATTTTTTGCTCTAGTTCTGTGAAAAATTCCATTGGTAGTTTGATAGGGATTGCATTGAATCTGTAGATTGCTTTGGGTAGTATAGTCATTTTCACAGTGTTGATTCTTCAATCCAAGAAGATGGTATATCTCTCCATCTGTTTGTATCATCTTTAATTTCTTTCATCAGTGTCTTACAGTTTTCTGCATACAGGTCTTTTGTCTCCTTAGATAGGTTTATTCCTAGGTATTTTATTCTTTTTGTTGCAGTGGTAAATGGGAGTGTTTCCTTAATTTCTCTTTCAGATTTCTCATCATTAGTGTATAGGAATGCCAGAGATTTCTGTGCATTAATTTTGTATCCTGCTACTTTACCAAATTCATTGATTAGCACTGGTAGTTTTCTGGTAGGGTCTTAGGATTCTCTATGTACAGTATCATGTCATCTGCAAACAGTGACAGCTTTACTTCTTCTTTTCCAATTTGTATTCCTTTTATTTCTTTTTCTTCTTCGATTGCTGTGGCTAAAACTTCCAAAAGTATGTTGAATAATAGTGGTGAGAGTGGGCAACCTTGTCTTTTTCCTGATCTTAGTGGAAATGGTTTCAGTTTTTCACCATGGAGAACGATGTTGGCTGTGGGTTTGTCATATATGGCCTTTATCATGTTGAGGTAAGTTCCCTCTATGCCTACTTTCTGGAGGGTTTTTATCATAAATTGTTGTTGAATTTTGTTGAAAGCTTTTTCTGCATGTATTGAGATGATCATATGGTTTTTATCCTTCAGTTTGTGAATATGGTGTATCACATTGATGCATTTGCATATATTGAAGAATCCTTGCATTCCTAGGATAAATCCCACTTTGTCATGGTGTATGATCCTTTTAATGTGCTGCTGGATTCTGTTTGCTAGTATTTTGTTGAGGATTTGTACATCTATATTCATCAATGATATTGGCCTGTAGTTTTCTTTCTTTGTCACATTTTTGTCTGGTTTTGGTATCACGGTGATGGTGGTCTTGTAGAATGAGTTTGGGAGTGTTCCTCCCTCTGCTATATTTTGGAAGAGTTTGAGAAGGATAGGTGTTAGCTCTTCTCTAAATGTTTGATAGAATTCACCTGTGATGCCATCTGGTCCTGGGCTTTTGTTGGTTGGAAGATTTGTAATCACAGTCTCCATTTCAGTGCTTGTGATTGGTCCATTCCTATTTTCTGTTTCTTCCTGGTTCAATCTCGGAAGGTTGTGCTTTTCTAAAAATTTGTCCATTTCTCCAGGTTGTGCCTTTTATTGGCATATAGCTGCTTGTAGTAGTCTCTCATGATCCTTTGTATTTCTCCAGTGTCAGTTGTTACTTCTACTTTTTCATTTCTAATTCTATTGATTTGAGTCTTTTCCCTTTTTTTCTTGATGAGTCTGGCTAATGGTTGATCAATTTTGTTTATCTTCTCAAAGAACCAGCTTTTAATTTTATTGATCTCTGCTATAGTTTCCTTCATATCTTTTTCATTTGTTTCTGATCTAATCTTTATGATTTTCTTCCTTCTGCTACCTTTGGGATTTTTTTTGTCCTTCATTCTCTAATTGCTTTAGGTGTAAGGTTAGGTTGTTTATTTGAGATGTTTCTTGTTTCTTGAGGTAGGCTTGTATTCCTATAAACTTCCCTCTTAGAACTGCTTTTGCTGCATCCCATAAGTTTTTGGTCATCGTGTTTTCATTGTCATTTGTTTCTAGGTATTTTTTGATTTCCTTTTTGATTTCTTCAGTGATATCTTTGTTATTTAGTACTGTATTGTTTAGTCTCCATGTGTTTGTATTTTTTATAGATGTTTTCTTGTAACTGATATCTAGTGTCATAGCATTGTGGTTGGAAAAGATACCTGATTCACTTTCAATTTTCTTAAATTTACCAAGGCTTGATTTGTGACCCAAGATATGATCTAACCTGGAGAATGTTCCATGAGCACTTGAGAAAAGTGTGTATTCTGTTGTTTTTGGATGGAATGTCCTATAAATATCAATTAAGTCCATCTTGTTTAATGTATCATTTAAAGCTTGTGTTTCTTTCTTTATTTTCATTTTGGATGATCTGTCCATTGGTGAAAGTGAGGTGTTAAAGTCCCCTACTACTATTGTGTTATTGCCAATTTCCCCTTTTATGGCTGTTAGCATTTGTCTTATATATTGAGCTGCTCCTATGTTGGGTGCATAAATAGGTTCAATTTTTATATCTTTCTCTTGGATTGATCCTTTTATCATTATGTAGTGTCCTTCTTTGTCTGTTGTAATAGTCCTTATTTTAAAGTCTATTTTGTCTGATATGAGAATCGCTACTCCAGCTTTCTTTTGATTTCCATTTTCATGGAATATCTTTTTCCATCCCCGCACTTTCAGTCTGTATGTGTCCCTAGGTCTGAAGTGGGTCTCTTGTAGACAGCATATATATGGGTCTTGTTTTTATATCCCTTCAGCCAGTCTGTGTCTTTTGATTGGAGCATTTAATCCATTTACATTTAAGGTAACCATTGATATGTATGTTCCTATCACCATTTTCTTAATTGTTTTGGGTTTGTTATTGTAGGTCTTTTCCTTCTCTTGTGTTTCCTTCCTAGGGAAGTTCCTTTAGCATTTGTTTTAAATGTGGTTTG
Source organism: Delphinus delphis (assembly GCF_949987515.2). Taxonomy (NCBI): domain Eukaryota; kingdom Metazoa; phylum Chordata; class Mammalia; order Artiodactyla; family Delphinidae; genus Delphinus; species Delphinus delphis. The sequence continues at coordinate 74,788,315 of NC_082693.1, read as the reverse complement.
GTGGTGCTGAATTCTTTTAGTTTTTGCTTGTCTGTAAAGGTTTTAATTTTTCCGTCAAATCTGAATGAGATCCTTGCTGGGTAGAGTAATCTTGGTTGTAGGTTTTTCCTGTCATCACTTTAAATATGTCCTGCCACTCTCTTCTGGCTTGCACAGTTTCTGCTGAAAGATCAGCTGTTCACATTATAGGGATTCCCTTGTATGTTATTTTTATGTTTTTCCCTTGCTGCTTTTAATATTTTTTCTTTGTATTTAATTTTGATAGGTTGATTAATATGTGTCTTGGCGTGTTTCTCCTTGGGTTTATCCTGTATGGGACTCTCTGCACTTCCTGGACCTGATTGACTATTTCCTTTCCCATATGAGGGAAGTTGTCATCTATATAATCTCTTCAAATTTTTTCAGTCCCTTTCTTTTTCTCTTCTTCTTATGGGACCCCTATAATTCGAATGTTGGTACGTTTAATGTTGTCCCAGAGGTCTCTGAGACTGTCCTCAGTTCTTTTCATTCTTTTTTCTTTATTCTGCTCTGCAGTAGCTGTTTCCCATATTTTATCTTCCAGGTCACTTATCTGTTCTTCTGCCTCAGTTATTCTGCTATTGATTCCTTCTAGAGAATTTTTAATTTCATTTATTGTGTTGTTTATGATTGTTTGTTTGCTCTTTAGTTCTTCTAGGTCCTTGTTAAATGCTTCTTGTATTTTCTCCATTCTATTTCCAAGATTTTGGATCATCTTTGCTATCATTACTCTGAGTTCTTTTTCAGGTAGGCTGCGTATTTCCTCTTCATTTGTTTGGTCTGGTGGGTTTTTACTTTGTGCCTTCATTTGTTGCATATCTCTCTGTCTTCTCATTTTGCTTAACTTACTGTGTTTGGGGTCTCCTTTTCTCAGACTGCAGGTTCGTAGTTCCCGTTGTTTTTGGTGTCTGCCCCCAGTGGCTAAGGTTGGTTCAGTGGGTTGTGTAGGCTTCCTGGTGGAGGGGACTGGTGCCTGTGTTCTGGTTGATGAGGCTGGATCTTGTCTTTCTGGTGGGCAGGACCACATCCAGTGGTGTGGTTTGGGGTGTCTGTGACCTTATTATTTTAGGCAGCCTCTCTGCTAATGGGTGGGGTTGTGTTCCTGTCTTGCTAGTTGTTTGGCGTAGGGTGTCCAGCACTGTAGGTTGCTGGTCGTTGAATGGAGCTGGGTCTTAACGTTGAGGTGGAGATCTCTGGGAGCTTTTGCCGTTTGATATTATGTTGAGCCGGGAGGTGTCTGGTGGACTAATGTCCTAAACTCAGCTCTCCCACCTCAGAGACACTGGCCTGACACCCGGTTGGAGCACCAAGACCCTGTCAGCCACGTGGCTCAGAAGAAAAGGGAGAAAAAAAGAAAGAAAGAAAAGTAAAATAAAATAAAGTTATTAAAATAAAAAATAATTATTAAAAAATTTTTAAAACAATTTAAAGTATAAGAAAAGAAAAAAAAAGAATAGAGCAACCAAACAAACAAACAAACAAATCCACCAATGATAACAAGTGCTAAAAACTATCCAAAAAAAAGAAAACAAAGCAAACAAAATGGACAGACAGCACCCCAGGACATATGGTAAAAGTGAAGTTATGCAGGCAAAATCACACAAAGAAGCATAACGTACACACTCACAAAAAGAGTAAAAGGAAAAAAATATGTATATCGCTGCTCCCAAAGTCCACCGCCTCAATTTTGGGATGATTCATTGTCTCTTCAGGTATTGCACATATGCGTGGTACATCAGGTTGATTGTGGAGATTTAATTTGCTGCTCCTGAGGCTGCTGGGAGAGATTTCCCTTTCTCTTCTTTGTTCGCACAGCTCCTGGGGTTCAGCTTTATATTTGGCCCCACCTCTGTGTGTAGGTCGCCTGAGGCCGTCTGTTCTTCGCTCAGAGAGGACAGGATTAAAGTAGCAGCTGATTAGGGGGCTCTGGCTTACTTGGGGGTGGGGGGGAGGGAGGGGTACAGAGTGTAGGGCGAGCCTGCGGCTGCCGAGGCCAGCGTGATATTGCAACAGCATGAGGTGTGCCATGTGTTCTCCCGGGGAAGTTGTCCCTGGATTACAGGACCCTGGCAGTGGCGGGCGGCACAGCCTCCCTGGAGGGGAGGTGTGGATAGTGATCTGCGCATGCACACAGGTTTCTTGGTGGCTTCAGCAGCAGCCTTAGCGTTTCCCGCCTGTCTTTGGTGTCCGCGCTGATAGCTGCGGCTCGCGCCCGTCTCTGGAGCTTGATTAGGTGGTGCTCTGAATCCCCTCTCGTTGCGCACCCAGAAACGATCGTCTCTTGCCTCTTAGGCAGCTCCAGACTTTTTCCCGGACTCCCTCCTGGCTAGCTATGGCACACTAGCCCCCTTCATGCTGTGTTCACACAGCCAAGCCAAGTCCTTTCCCTGGATCTGACCTCCGAAGCCTGAGCTTCAGCTCCCAGCCTCGCCCGCCCTGGTGGGTAAGCAGACAAGCATCTCGGGCTGATGAGTGCTGGTCGGCACCGATCCTCTGCGCGGGAATCTCTCCACTTTGCCCTCTGCACCCCTGTTGCTGCCATCTCCTCCATGGGTCTGAAGCTTCCCCACTGCCCAACCCCCTGTCTCCAGCAGTGAAGGGGCTTCCTAGTGTGTGGAAACTTTTGCTCCTTCACAGCTCCCTCCCAGAGGTGCAGGTCCCATCCCTATTCTTTTGTCTCTGTTATTTCTCTTTTCTTTTGCCCTACCCAGGTACGTGGGGAGTTTCTTGCCTTTTGGGAGGTCTGAGGTCTTCTGCCAGCGTTCAGTAGGTGTTCTGTAGCAGTTGTTCCACATGTAGATGTATTTCTGATGTATTTGTAGGGAGGAGGGTGATGTCCACATCTTACTCCTCCACCATCTTGAAGGTCTCTCTCCATTTTAGAAAATTTTAATTGACCTATCTTTGATTTCACTAACACTGTCTTCAACTTCTGGTCTGTCATCAGACCCACTCATGAGTACTTAATTTCAGGTATTTGTTCAGTTGTAGAATTTCCATTTTTTATTTTTTTAATAGATGTAATTCTGTGTTATCTTTTCCTCATCTTTCTTCCATTTTCATGAACACATTTATTAGATTTATTATGTTATTTTAAAGTTTTTGTCTCCTAACTCTACTATCTGGGTCATATGCAAGCCTGATTCTATTGTCTCTTTTTTCTCTTGGTTACTAGCCACTTTTTTCATGCCTGTTCACATACCTTGTAATGTTTGTTGGGGTGTCACACATTATTTATTTATTTTTTATTAATTATTTATTTTTGACAAGGAGTATTTGTCTTTTCCTGTGGCAGCTAGATTGTTGTGTTAATCACCCCAATCTAATCAGATTTTATCTATGTTAGTTAGGATTGGGTAGCAGCTTTGGTTAAATTCTGTCTTCTGTTTTCAGATGTCTCAAGGATGAGATCTATGGTATGCTTGTTACAGAGCACTCGCTCTAGTGGAATTTTGTTGCCTAAGAATTGTGGTATGGGGATTTCATTCAGTATTTCTCCCCCACCTCTGCCTCCTGCTGCCTTTGCACTTGGCAAATGCCTTATGGGAAAAATGATCATGTATTTGGGGCTGTTTTGGATTTCATCTGTTATGCCAACTCATGTGACTATCAAAAGCTGGGCTGACTTTTCTCGCCACTAACAGTGTCCCTTTGCCTATGTCAAACTAGTCCTCGGCTCATACCAGATTGAGCTAATGTCCTCAGGGAAGAAAATAGCTAACAGTCTCAGTTCACACAGGAAGGTCTTTTCATTTTTTCCTCATGTTGCAGCTGGAATGATGGCTTGCTGCTATTACTATCTCCTACCTGGATGAAAGGGATGTCTTGGCCCCAGTAGTTCATAGCAGCTTCCCCTAACCACCTCTACTCTGAATTCATACAGAGCCAACATGCTTAAACACCTCTAAGTCATTTGGAACTCACAAACAAATGGACATGCAAACAACCTTTTGGCACTTATTTTTTAATCTCCCAGGACCATGTACATGCAAGTTACACATCTACAAGATAAAAACAATTGAGCATGTCCTATATTTTAGGGTCTAAGCCCTTTCTCAAAAACTCCATAAGGAGGGCATCATTACATCCTTGTTTTACAGATGTAGAAACTGAAGCTCCAAGAGGTAAAGTATGTTGTCCAAAGTCACTCAGTTCTCAGCTAATAAGTGGCAGAGCTGTAATTCAAACCAGCTTTATCTGACTTCTTTTCTTCTTAATCATTATATGATAAACATTTATCAAAAAAAGGACATGGGATGTTATAAATCAGAAGGCATAATAATGGTGCCTTGTTATACAAAACAAATTTATCTGCACTGAAAAGCAGATGTACGTATGTCCATAAACTACCATGTTAAACTCTCATTTAAAGCCATACTGTGAAGAACATGTGAATAATGTCTTGACATTTATCAGGAAAAATCCTTCATATAATTTATTTCTGGTATTATTTCAAATGAACTCTTGCTATTCAATATGTGGTTAAATTTTAAAGTGTTTAAGTCCCAATATTTAAGCACTAATTTGACTTCTTCATAGTTTCTCATCAGCAGAACCATGTATTTTTTAGTTTGTAGGAAAGATTTAAAAGCAGTTTTAATTCAGGGTTTTCATAGCGTAAGGCTAGATTTGCTAAGTTTTGTTAAGTTTTAGTTGTAGCTATATCTTTCCTGATATTAGTATCACCCAGAGATGGGGGACATGGAAGCGTCCTTCATGCATTGTTCCTGCATGTTTTCCTTGGTTCTAAGTGTGTTTTTACTTAAATGTTTTTCAGACACAATTGCCTCATTAGAAGGTCCATGGCTGTGTTATCCTGGGCTCATTATATATACTTTTTCACATTTTAGTTTTTTTAGCTTCTAGGTGCCCTTGGTCAAAACTCCTGTGAGTGCTTCCTTCCTTTCCCATGGTTTTGCCTGCAGCAAAATCAGTCTCAGAAATTTCCAGCTAGCAGAGAACAAAGGGAAAGTCACAGAAAATACGAATGGTGACAATATCTGTTCCTCCTGGAGCAAGCTTGTCAGGGGAATGAACTTCTTAGGCTCCACAGGCAGCAGAGAATCAAAAACTGGGAGGAAGGTACAGAGTCACCAGGGTGAATCCCTTCATTTTTCAGGCACAGAAACAAAGCCCAGAGAGTAAATGATTTGCCCAGGATAATTTAGTTTCTAGTGTGATGCTGATATTAAAATCTGGGTTCAGCGTTCTTTCCAAAGATCATTACTGACCAAGCCCTTGTTATGAAGCCACTCAAAGTAATGCCAGGAGGATGACACCACCATTTATATTTTGTGACTTGTTCCTTCATAGATTAACATTTCAGGAATCCTCATTTTTACCTTGACATTTCAGGTCAAGACAAGACATCCAAGGACCTTATAACCATTATCTGTGACATCAAAGAACTTAATGGTAACATTTTTTCTAGTGGCTTTGTCTTTGACCCTTTTTAAAAGAATTTTATATCATGCGAAGGTCTTAGCAACACAGAGAGATCATTCTAATCAGAACTGGAGAATTGTCTCAGTATCCAGTCTTGTGTAAGTCCACAGCACCTGTACTGAGCTAAAGAAATAGTGAGAAACAGTACCTTTTGGTGTGTGAGAAGCAAAATGAAGGTGCAGTTATAAAATATCTCTATTTTATGGATTTATTTATTTAATATTTTTTATTTTATGGATTTATTTGACTTTTAAAAATTTGATCTGGTTCCCCCACTTCTTACATTATCTCTGATATTTGGCTCCAATGAGCTTACTGTACTGATTCTAATATTTGGCTCATTAGCTACAGTACTTCCTAATCAAATAGTGCCTCTAAAATATACCAGTAAAAGTCTATTTAAAGCCATGTTTAGTTTATACTTTGCTTATCTGCTTTACCCTTTTTATTATGCTCCAGTGTTATAAAAGTTCCATATTGGAGATAAAGTTGTACTGAAGTTAACATACTAATTTACTAGTTAGATTTAACAAGCATTTAAATAATAACAAAAACAATGACAAAAACAGCCAGCAACAATAATAACAACAATCATAGGGTTCTTACTTTGTGTCAGGATTTAGAGGCCAAAAGATGAATAAGACACTGTCATTGCCAATTTGCAGGCCCCTTGAGGATAGGCCTGGGTCCCATTTATTTAACTCTTCCTTCCAGTACCTGGCCCTGTTCATGTTTGCAGCAGAATTGGGTTTGGCTAAGCAGAGAGGAGGCAGAGGCCTTTTCAGTAAAATTTGCAGTTGAGTATGAATAGGGTGTGTAGAGGAAGGAGGTGGGCATGAAGTGGTGGCTGGACAGAAGGGTCACGCTGCCGGGGAAAGTCAGCAGAGGTGGGGTCAGCCATATCTCTTCATTGACAAGGCCAGGATGAGGCAGCACGCTAAGGTGGTTTATGTAAGGACCCTGGTGCCCAGGAGAGCACAGTCGGAGAGAGCCAGACACTGCATTTTAGCACAACTCCCCAGCATCCTGGAGTAAGAAGAATAAAATGATGATGGTGATGATGATAGCTTTTATTTATTGATCATTTAATATGCACCAGCTACTTTCCATACATAATCTCTTTGAATCTGTTTGCCAGAGGCTCACACACTTAATCTGGGCTGCAAGTTTATTTTGTTTGGTCCTCCCAGAGAGTTTATTTGACTTGCTCGAGGTCACATGGCTAGTAAATAGCAGAACCAGGTTTAATCCCAAATATGTCCCATCTGGTCTGTGTACAACTAGCCAGACTGCCCTCCCTCTCTAAATATTCTTCCTAAGACACCTTCACAACTGGCTGTTCTTGGTCAAAGTCTATTCACAGTTGGGAGTGTCACAGGGGTGAGATCCCCTATTCTATTTTAAAACAGAGGAAAACTATCAACTGCAAAATCTTAATTAGTAGATAATCAAAATTATTGACAGACAACACAGCAGACACAAGAGAGCCATCCTCTTCCCCCTGCTTCACACCTCCTGGTCACATCACAGTTAAGGAGCTTCCTAAAGGGTCAAGGAAATGGTCTGGAGAAATGTTGAACCTGAACTCTGCGGTCTCCTTTTGTTCTGAATACACATTTGTTGCTAGTGTGGATAGTTATTTATGTGCTGATAAATGATCTTCTATATTTCTTGTCTCTACACTGAGGTTGTAAAATAATTTCCTGCTCAAAGATAGCTTCTCGTTTCCTATAGAATGGATCCAAGATCTCTTCCAGCCTCCACATTCTGGCTCCAGTGTGCTTTCCCAATCTTTTTTCTCATTTCTATCCCTTTAGTTCTGGGTCCTGAAACAAGCATTTTCCCCTGACATATACCTGTACCTCTTCTTTGCCCATGCTGTCCCCTTTGCCTGGAATGCCCTTGTTTTTTTTTTTTTTTTTTTTTTTTTTGCGGTACGCGGGCCTTTCACTGTTGTGGCCTCTCCTGTTGCGGAGCATAGGCTCCAGATGCGCAGGCTCAGCGGCCATGGCTTACGGGCCCAGCCGCTCCGCGGCATGTGGGATCTTCCCGGACCGGGGGACGAACCCGTGTCCACTGCATCGGCAGGCGGACTCTCAACCACTGAGCCACCAGGGAAGCCCTGGAATGCCCTTTTAAAATCCAACCTCCTCACTTAAGATTTTCATCAGTATCTGTAACTGGAAGTAATCCTGTTCTTTCTATCTAAAAACTCTATTTTATCTTCTTGGGCTTATCACAACAACCTTGTAATAATACAGCTGTAGCAAGGTATTTAGTGGATTACTTTAACAGCTGGCACTGAAATAACCCTTAGGGAGGTAAACACACTGGTATATAGATAAGGTACATGTAGGAAGAAAATGGTGATGGTTTCAGCGGGAGCCAGGAGAACAAAGGTGATGGGTATACTCTTTTGAAGGAGACAATGAGATGAACGTCTTTGAGCTTTTGAGAAGAAAAATGGAAGGAGAGGGAGGACAGAGAAGTGAGAGGGGTTTTGTGTGCAGTTAGAAGCCAAACAGACATGTACTGTGGTTGGGTTTACTCGGGGTTGAAGTGGCTAGTTGAAGTTCCTAGATGCTTGGTTAGCTAAAGGTATATTAACAGAGAAATCTAATGTCTAACCTGAACCTACAATTTGGTTTCAGGTGGAATGCACCACAAGGTGTTAACCTCTCCTTTGTAAACCCACGGTAAATTAAACTATAACCAGAAATCTTTTCGGTGTGTGGTCATGTACGTTTGTGTGAAAATATCAGAGAAGGCTGAGTTTCATGTCTCTGTTGCAGTGGTACTAAACTGAGCCAGCTTAGGAGGCAAAGCAAGAGCCTGGAGCCAGGCATGACCACATCAATGACCCACTGAAAGTGACAGAAATCTTCGGTGCAGAGTTAAACCTTGGAAGGTGGCTCAAGCCAACCTCATTTAGGTTCCAGGAGAGAGTTATTTGTGTACTTACCTTATTTACTAAATGACATGCTCCTGGAAGACAGAGTTCATACATATTTTGTTCATCTAAAAGATCTTATGATATAATATTAGTGATAATAGTAAAAATAATGAAGATGATACCATTGCATCATTGTAGACACATTGTAGGTATATTAGATTCCATCTACTGACCACTTGCAAATGACAGAAAGAGGCATGGACTCAAAAGATCTAGATTTGATTTCCAGGTTTTCTATTTTCTAGTGATGTAACTTTAGGCATTTTTTCCCCATGAATCCCTGATTTCACGTCTGCAAGATGGAAAAATACCAGCTCTAACTCATAGCTTGTTGTGAACATCAAATTTAGCTGTTCACTCAAGTATTAATTTGACCTTCTACTTGCAGAGCTTTCCCTCCTCAGTCTGTCCCATCTCCTCCACTGCAGCCTCCCTGCTGTTTTTCCCCTAATCGTGGGGGCATGCTGTCATCCCTCTTGACATCACCCTGGATGACTTGGTTGTATTAGCTTGGTCCTGACTGCTTTCTATCCAGTGGTTGTCCCATGATGGCAGAGATAAGGGCTTTCATTTAAAAAGTATTGAAATGTTTTTTCTTAAGCTTCCAAACCTGGTCAGCACACTCTTAATTTCATCCTGTGCTTTTAAAGTTATGCTCTTTGCATTTTACCCACAGTTAATGCTTGATACAAAGTCAGGCTAAACTGGGAGGAGAGAGAAGTTCAGTGACACTGTGGTATCAAACTCAAAGCTCCAATCACCATCCTGTGTCCCTGGTACTGCTCTGGTTCTCCTTTCTCCAAGGATGTATGCCTTCCCTGCCTGGTCTAGTGCCCAGAGTCTACAGGTTGGGGTCTTTGTTCTTTTCTTGTTTGGGAGTCAGTCTTAGAGGCTGACTGTCAACTATAATCTGCCATTGTTCTTGCATTCAGAACAATCCTTGACATGCCTGATTCCAGAGCAGACAGACTTCTTTTTAGGAACCTTGTAATGCCTGGGTATTTCTTCTCTCTTCAATCAAAGCAATATCTGTTGTCAGAGAGCAGAGATAATTTCCAGGTGGGTCTCTGTTTTCCTTAGCAAACATGTGTTGAACACTTATTTTGTCCTGGACATGTTACTAAGTGTTGCAGAAGCATTATCTTAATTCTATATAAACCCTGTGAAATAAGTACTCTTGGTGTCCCCATTTTACTGGGGGTAACCAAAGCCTAGAGAAGTTAAGTTACTTGCCCAAGGCCACACAGCAAAGAGTGGATTTGGATTTGAACCCAGGTCCTCTGACTCTAGAGCCCTTTAACCATTTTTGCTCTTTTGCATGTGGCTCTGGGCTCTGGGGCTTTATCCACAACTTTCCAATGGGGCTGGATGTGGAGTGATAGGATTCAAGCGCATCAACGTGATGATAATATTATCCTAGGCTTGTCCAGAGATTCCATTCTGATCCAAGGAGTGTTGCAGAGGATCAGGACAAAATCAGGAACTTCTGTGGAGACTTTGGGACAATCCAAGTAGGCCCTTATAACACGCAACCTCTGACTTCGTGAGCTTCTTGACCCCCAGTTCATGTGCTTTGAATGTAGGGGCTGGGTCCTAGGTTTTAGTAAGCCCTTTGAGCCTGCAGCGAAGTGGACAAGACCAGCCTAATGGTGAGGGGTTCCCGTTCTGTGGGGTTACGAAGTCCTCTTGGAGATGGCCAGGCTTTGCTATTTTGTTGTTCTTTTTTCTTTTTTTTTTTTTGCTGTACGCGGGCCTCTCAGTGCTATGGCCTCTCCCGTTGCGGAGCACAGGCTCTGGACGCGCAGGCTCAGCGGCCATGGCTCACGGGCCCAGCTGCTCTACGGCATGTGGGATCTTCCCGGACCGGGGCATGAACCCATGTCTCCTGCATGGGCAGGCGGACCCCCAACCACTGCGCCACCAGGGAAGCCCTATTTTATTGTTCTTGGTGTGCAACAGAGGAATTGCCGAGGTGACAAACCCTCATAGATCACCTGGTCCCAGTGCCCTCATTCAGCAGCTGTGCATAAGCAAGCACAACGTGCCTCTGCACTGCGTTGCCTCCTTGTTAATCGTAACCTGGCTGTCTGTTTTTCCATCTCATTTGCATAGATGGCTCTAATTAGACTGAAATTGCACCATGTGGAAGCATTGTGAGGAAAGGGTCAATCTGGCCACAGTTTCGTACACACTGCTTGTTTCTGGAATGTGCAGATGTGATCCCTAAAGCATGAAAGTCACTGCTTCATTTTCCTTATGAATCTGGGTATTATACCTGCTTTCTCCTCTGGGGAAGTTAATGTGCTACTCTTGGTTACAGTTTGTCCAGCTTTGGAAAATCATTTGCATTTCAGGAGGTCTTAAGCATCACCATAGTAATCAAGCATGCCCTGAGATCCAGATCCTTATCACTGTTCATATATTAATTGAGAAAAATATAGTCCCTTTTGGGGAAGGGATTGAGAGTGTGTGTGTGTGTTTGTGTGTGAACAGGAATATACTATATTCATAGTGGTGGTCATCCCTCTGACCCACCACTGAAGACCGGTTAATTGCCTTTTTTCTTTTTTTTTTTTTGCGGTACGCGGGCCTCTCACCGTTGTGGCCTCTCCTGTTGCGGAGTGCAGGCTCCGGACGCGCAGGCTCAGCGGCCATGGCTCACGAGCCCAGCCGCTCCGCGGCATGTGGGATCTTCCCGGACCGGGGCACAAACCCGTGTCCCCTGCGTTGGCAGGTGGACTCTCTTCCCTGCGCCACCAGGGAAGCCCTTAATTGCCTTTTTATAGTGGGGTTAATTTACAGAGGCTTCTTATTCTTTCTTTTCCAGTGCCAAATGTAGTCATGAGCTTTTCAGAATTTGAGAGTTGAGTTTGAATAAATGGGAGAGAGGGAATATTTATCCGCAAACAGTATTTTTTATGTGAAGAAAATAAAATCCATAGAGAGGCGATTATAATGTGGAAGTGACAGATGCTGAAAATAACTCTTAATGATTAACTATTTAATGATAAAATAACTCAGTGATTTCTACTTTCATATTCTGTCAGGAAATAAATTGTTATATGTGCTCCAAATTGGCTCCATTGCTATTTAGTAAAGCAAAGCCAGTTTTCATTCCTCTTCTGCTAGAGCACTTACCATTTAGCACAATAATTCTGTAGTCTGTGAATAAAGACACATCTTTATTAAGTATACAGTACATTTTAATGAAATTCTGTTTGTTTATTCATATCATTGAGCTGACAGTTTGTGTCAATATATAAGGAAAATATATCACATATATGTTTCTGTATAGATTTACAGGTTTAAAGAAGAACAGAAACACACACACACAAAAGATAATAATTTAATAGAGGTCCTCAGATGTGCAGATGATGGTAGAAGACATTAATTTGCTCTTCTTAAAGAGGCAGGTGCTGGGCATTAAGGGCAGTGAAAGGAGAACTTTTTATATTTAAAAATCTCGAATGGGAACCAAGATGGAGGAGTAGAAGGACGCGTTCTCACTCCCTTTTGTGAGAACACCAGAATCACAACTAGCTGCTGGACAGTCATTGACAGGAAGACACTGGAACTCACCAAAAAAGATACCCCACATCCAAAGACAAAGGAGAAGCCACAATGAGACGGTAGGAGGGGTGCAATCACAGTAAAATCAAATCCCATAACTGCTGGGTGGGTGACTCACAGACTGAAGAACATTTATACCACAGAAGTCCACCCACTGGAGTGAAGGTTCTGAGCCCCATGTCAGGCTTCCCAACCTGGGGGTCCGGCAACGGGAGGAGGAATTCCTAGAGAATCAGACTTTGAAGCCTAGTGGGATTGGATTGCAGGACTTTGGAAGGACTGGGGGAAACAGAGACTCCACTCTTGGAGGGCACACACAAAGTAGTGTGTGCATTGGGACCCAGGGGAGGGAGCAGTGACCCCAGGGGAAACTGATCCAGACCTACCTGCTAGTGTTGGAGGGTCTCCTGCAGAGGCAGGGGGTGGCTGTAACTCACCGTGGGGACAAGGACACTGGCAGCAAAAGTTCTGAGAAGTACTCCCTGGCATGAGCCCTCCAAGAGTCTGCCATTAGCCCCACCAAAGAGCCCAGGTAGGCTCCAGTGTTGGGTTGCCTCAGGCCAAACAACTAACAGGGAGGGTACCCAGCCCCACCCATCATCAGTCAAACAGATTAAAGTTTTACTGAGCTCTGCCCACCAGAGCAACAGTCAGCTCCATCCACCACCAGTCCCTCCTATCAGGAAACTTGCACAAGCCTCATAAATAGCCTCATCCACCAGAGGGCAGACAGCAGAAGCAAGAAGAACTACAGTCCTGCAGCCTGGGGAACAAAAACTACATTCACAGAAAGATAGAAAAGATGAAAAGGCAGAGGGCTATGTACCAGATGAAGGAACAAGATAAAACCCCAGAAAAACAACTAAATGAAGTAGAGATAGGCAACCTTCTAGAAAAAGAGTTCAGAATAATGAGAGTGAAGATGATCCAGGACCTTGGAAAAAGAATGGAGGCAAAGATCGAGAAGATGCAAGAAATGTTTAACAAAGACTTAGAAGAATTAAAGAACAAACAGAGATGAACAAGACAATAACTGAAATGAAACCTACACTAGAAGGAATCAATAGCAGAATAACTGAGGCAGAAGAACGGATAAGTGATCTGGAAGACAGAATGGTGGAATTCACTGCCACATAACAGAATAAAGAAAAAAGAATGAAAAGAAATGAAGACAGCCTAAGAGACCTCTGGGACAACATTAAATTCAACAACATTCGCTTTATAGTGGTCTCAGAAGGAGAAGAGAGAGATAAAGGACCAGAGAAAATATTTGAAGAGATTATAATTGAAAACTTCCTTAACATGGGAAAGGAAGTAGCCACCCAAGTCCAGGAAGCACAGAGAGTCCCACACAGGAGAAACCCAAGGAGAAACACACCGAGACACATAGTAATCAAACTACCTAGAGAGACACATAGTAATCAATCAAAGTTAAAGAAAAAGAAAAATTATTGAAAGCAGCAAGGGAAAAACGACAAATAACATACAAGGGAACTCCCATAAGGTTAACAGCTGATTTCTCAGCAGAAACTCTACAAGCCAGAAGGGAGTGGCATGATATACTTTAAGCGATGAAAGGGAAAAACCTACAACCAAGATTACTCTACCCGGCCAAGATTTTATTCAGATACGATGGAGAAATCAAAAGCTTTACAGACAAGTGAAAGCTAAGAGAATTCAGCACCACTGAACCATCTCTACAACAAATACTAAAGGAACTTCTCTAAATGGGAAACACAAGAGAAGAAAAGGACCTACAAAAACAAACCCAAAACAATTAAGAAAATGGTCATAGGAACATAGGAATCGATAATTACCTTAAACGTGAATGGATTAAATGTTCCAACCAAAACACAGGCTTGCTGAATGGATACAGAAACAAGACCCATCTATATGCTGTCTACAAGAGACCCACTTCAGACCTAGGGACACATACAGACTGAAAGTGAGGGGATGGAAAAAGATATCCCATGAAAATAGAAATCAGAAGAAAGCTGGAGTAGCAATACTCACATCAGATAAAACAGACTTTAAAATAAAGAACATTACAAGAGACAAGGAAGGCCACTACATAATGATCAAGGGATCAATCAAAGAAGATATAGGGCTTCCCTGGTGGCGCAGTGGTTGAGAGTCCACCTGCCGATGCAGGGGACGCTGGTTCATGCCCTGGTCCGGGAGGATCCCACATGCCGCAGAGCAGCTGGGCCCATGAGCCATGGCTGCTGAGCCTGCACATCTGGAGCCTGTGCTCTGCAACACGAGAGGCCACAGCAGTGCGAGGCCCACGTACCGCAAAAAAAAAAAAAAGATTTAACAATTATAAATATATATGCACCCAGTATAGGAGCACCTCAATACATAAGGCAACTGCTAACAGCTATAAAAGAGGAAATCGACAGTTACACAATAAGGTAGGGGACTTTAACACCTCACTTACACCAATGGACAGATCATCCAAAATGAAAATAAATAAGAAAACACAAGCTTTAAATGACACAATAGACGAGATAGATTTAATTGATATTTATAGGACATTCCATCCAAAAACAGCAGATTACACTTTCTTCGCAAGTGTGCACGGAACGTTCTCCAGGATAGATCACATCTTGGGTCACAAATCAAGCCTCAGTAAATTTAAGAAAATTGAAATCATATCAGGCATCTTTTCTGACCACAATGCTATGAGATTAGAAATGAATTACAGGGAAAGAAACGTAAAAAATACAAACACATGGAGGCTAAACAGTACGTTACTGAATAACCAAGAGATCACTGAAGAAATCAAAGAGGAAATCAAAAAATACCTAGAGACAAATGACAATGAAAACACGACGATCCTAAACCTGTGGGATGCAGCAAAAGCAGTTCTAAGAGGCAAGTTTATAGCTCTACAAGCCTACCTCAAGAAACAAGAAAAATCTCAAATAAACAATCTAACCTTACATGTAAAGGAACTACAGAAAGAAGAACAAACCCCAAAATTAGCAGAAGGAAAGAAATCGTAAAGATCAGAGCAGAAATAAATGAAATAGAAACAAAGAAAACAATAGCAAAGATCAGTAAAACTAAAAGCTGGTTCTTTGAGAAGATAAAATGGATAAACCATTAACCAGACTAATCAAGAAAAAGAGGGAGAGGACTCAAATCAATAAAATTAGAAATGAAAAAGGCGAAGTTACAACAGACACCACAGAAGTACAAAGCATCCTAAGAGACTACTACAAGCAACTGTATGCCAATAAAATTGACAACCTGGAAGAAATGGACAAATTCTTAGAAAGGTATAACCTTCCAAGACCGAACCAGGAAGAAGTAGAAAATATGAACAGACCATCACAAGTAATGAAATTGAAACTGTGATTAAAAATCTTCCAAGTGACAGAAGTCCAGGACCAGATGGCTTCACAGGTGAATTCTATCACACATTTAGAGAAGAGCTAACACCCATCCTTCTCAAACTGTTTCAAAAAATTGTGGAGGAAGGAACACTCCCAAACTCACTCTATGAGGCCACCATCACTCTGATACCAAAACCAGGCAAAGATACTACAGAAAAAGAAAATTACAGAACAATATCACTGATGAATACAAATGCAAAAATCCTCAACAAAATACTAGCAAACAGAATCCAACAACACAGTAAAAGGTTCATACACCATGATCAAGTGGGATTTATCGCAGGGATGCAAGGATTCTTCAATATTTGCAAATCAATCAATGTGATACACCATATTAACAAATTGAAGAATAAAAAACATATGATCATCTCAATAGATGCAGAAAAAGCTTTTGACAAAATTCAACTCCTGTTTATGATAAAATCTCTCCAGAAAGTGGGCATAGAGGGAACCTACTTCAACATAATAAAGGCCATACATGACAAACCCACAGCAAACATCATTCTCAATGGTGAAAAACTGAAAACATTTCCTCTGCTATCAGGAACAAGGCAACGGTGTCCACTCTTACCACTATTATTCAACATAGTTTTGGAAGTCCTAGCCACGGCAATCAGAGAAGAAAAAGAAATAAAAGGAATACCAATTGGAAAAGAGGAAATAAAACTGTCACTGTTTGCAGATGACATGATACTATACATAGAGAATCCTAAAGATGCCACCAGAAAAGTACTAGAGCTAATCAATGAATTTGGTAAAGTTGCAGGATACAAAATTAATGCACAGAAATTTCCTCCATTCCTATACACTAATGATGAAAAAAATCTATAAGAGAAATTAGGGAAACACTCCCATTTACCATTGCAACTAAAAGAATAAAATACCTAGGAATAAACCTACCTAGGGAGACAAAAGACCTGTATGCAGAAAACTATAAGACACTGTTGAAAGAAATTAAAGATGATACCAGCAGATGGAGAGATATACCATGTTCTTGGATTGGAAGAATCAATATTGTGAAAATGACTATACTACCCAAAGCAATCTACAGATTGAATGCTATCCCTATCAAATTACCAATGGCATTTTTTATGTAACTAGAACAAAAAAATCTTAAAATTTGTATGGAGACACAAAAGACCCCGAATAGCCAAAGCAGTCTTGAGGGGAAAAAACGGAGCTGGAGGAATCAGACTCCCTGACTTCAGCCTATATTGCAAAGGTACAGTAATCAAGACAATATGGTACTGGCACAAAAACAGAAACATAGATCAATGGAACAAGATAGAAAGCCCAGAGATAAACCCACACACCTATGGTCAACTAATCTATGACATAGGAGGCAAGGATATACAATGGAGAAAAGACAGCCTCTTCAATAAGTGGTGCTGGGAAAACTGGAGAGATACATGTAAAAGAATGAAATTAGAATGCTCCCTAACACCATACACAAAAGTAAACTCAAAATGGATTCGAGACATAAATGTAAGACTGGACACCATAAAACTCTCAGAGGAAAACATAGGAAGAACACTCTTTGACATAAATCACAGCAAGATCTTTTTTGATCCACCTCCTAGAATAATGGAAATAAAAACAAAAGTAAACAAATGGGACCTAATGAAACTTAAAAGCTTTTGCACAGCAAAGGAAACCATAAACAAGAGGAAAAGACAGCCCTCAGAATGGGAGAAAATATTTGCAAATGAATCAATGGACAAAAGATTAATCTCCAAAATATATAAACGGGTCATGCAGCTCAATATTAGGAAAACAACCAGTCCAAAAATGGGCAGAAGACCTAAATAGACATTTCTCCAAAGAAGACAACAGATGGCCAAGAAGCACATGAAAAGCTGCTCAACATCACTAATTATTAGAGAAATGCAAATCAAAACCACAATGAGGTATCACCCCACACCAATTAGAATGGGCATCATCAGAAAATCTACAAACAACAAATGCTGGAGAGGGTGTGGAGAAAAGGGATCCCTCTTGCACTGTTGGTGGGAATGTAAATTGATACAGCCTCTATGGAGAACAGTATGGAGGTTCCTTAAAGAACTAAAAATAGAATTACCATATGATCCAGACATGCCACTACTGGGCATATACCCAGAGACAACCATAATTCAAAAAGACACATGCACCCCAATGTTTATTGCAGCACTGTTTACAATAGCCAGGACATGGAAGCAACCTAAATGCCCATTGACAGACGAATGGATAAAGAAATTTTGGTACATATATACAGTGGAATATTACTCAGCCATATAAAGGAATGAATTTGGGTCATTTGTTGAGACGTGGATGAATCTAGGGACTGTCATACAGAGTGACGTTAAGTCAGAAAGAGAAACACAAATATTGTGTATTAACGCATGTATGTGGAACCTAGTAAAATGGTACAGATGAACCGGTTTGCAGGGCAGAAATTGAGACACAGATGTAGGAAACAAACGTATGGACACCAAAGGGGGAAAGCGGTTGGGGGGTGCGGGTGGTGGTGTGTGAATTGGGCGATTGGGATTGATATGTATACACTGATGTGTATTAAATTGATGACTAATAAGAATCTGCTCTTTAAAAATAAAAGAAAATTCAAAAAAAAAAATCTCAAGTGCTTAGCTCAGAAAACCTTGCTCACTATCATATCAGGGACCCACAAAATTCCAGTATTCTTCCACAGATAATTACAGGGACAAGAACATTAAAAGGCGAATCTGCCAGAAGAATTTGAGGTCACCATTTGGTGCTCAACCATTGGACTTTTCTCTTATTGTATTTGCTCTCTGTTGCTGCAGAACAAATCATCCTATAAGTTTGTGAGTTAAAACAACAAATGTTTATTATCTCATGGTTTCTGTGGTTCCAAAACTCAGGGGTGGCTTAGCTGGGAGCCTCTGACTCAGACCTCTCACGAGGTTGCAATCAAGGGGTTGGCAGGGCTGCGTCATCTCAAAGCTCCATTGGAAGAGCATCTGCTTCCATGCTCACTTACAGGGCTGTTGATGGCCTCAGTTCCTTACTGGGCTGCTGGCTGAAGACGTCACTTCCTGTTAAGCAGACCTTTCCATGGAGCAGCTCACAACATGGCAGCTGACTTCATCTAGAGCCAGCGAGCCAGGAGAGGGTGTGTGTCCAAGACAGAAGGCACAGTCTTTTCGTGACCTAATCTTGGGTATGGCATCTCATCACTTTTGCTGTATTCTATTCTTAGAAGTGAGTTACTAGGTCCAGCCCACACTCCAGAGGAGGGAATTACACCAGGCATGAAAACCAGGAGGTGGGGATCCTTGGGGACACCTCAGAGGCTACCTACTGTACCTCTTACTTAATGTGATGGAACAGGGAATTGGTCCCTCAAAATCACATAGCAAGAGAGCCCAAGGAGGGAACAGGAGCCAGGAACCATCAGTGGCTCCTGCTTTGTGGGCTCCTTATCGTATTGGCCTCTGAGACTTCCCAAATGTAGAGAGCACAGGACTTATTACTACTGCAGGTAACGTCTCCAGCCCTTGGTTCTTTTTCCAGCTCTGAAGGTCGCATCGGCGGGGTTGGGGGCAGCTGGCCCAGCGTGGCATCAGGCAGTGGAGCATTCCACTCCCAGTGGTAGCAGCTAGAAAACCGCCAGACATCTTGGAGACGTCTCCTAACACAGGGCCAAGCCACTGAAAGGCTTTCCTGGTCCCTGGGAATCAGAAGCACTAACCTGTAGATAACTATCTTAGAGCCTATAATTGCAGACCAAAAAGTATTTCTTTTAAAACTAATTATTACAGAGATCAGACCTTTGGGTTTACTTGCACCATTTTAAGGCAGCACAGCAAAGTGGTTGAAATGGTTTTCAGGGTCAGAGTTGAATTTGAATGCTGGCTTATTAAGTCAGTGAACCTCACAAAGTCCCCCTTTTCTCACCTGTAAAGTGGGGGTGACATTAGTGCTGCCCTACCAGGGTTGGTGGGACTGGGCATCGTCTGTGGGAGGAGTTAGTCCTTATGGCTGTGGTTATAATAATGATGATGACATCTGTGGGAAATGTATTCCTCAACCCTTCATGTTTTGGTAGAAGGGCTGGGATTTTTACTCCAATTCCCAGAAATAGAAAGAGCGGGAAGAAGGCTTCCAGCTTCTCTCTGTCCCTGCACTACCTCCCTCCTGGAAAAGGAGGCATGGCATCCTGACTGAGACTGGAGAGAAGAAAGGAGCACACTCAGCTCCCGTTTGTTGGCCTTTCTGCAGAGGAAGGACTTTTTCATTTGCTCTTCACTGTACTGAAAGCTGATCTAGGCAGATTCTGCCCTGTCAGAGGGGAGCCATACAGTTTTGGGGGGTAAGTTCTTTTTTATGGAGTGGGATATTCAGGAAACCTAATGTGGTAACATTCTCCCATCCAGCTGTTATCAGTCGTAAAACTGTGAGTTTGATCTTAACTATCTGTATTTTAAAATTAATTTCACACAGGCAGGAGTGGTGTCGCTTCTCAGCTCCCCCAGCCCCCCTCAGTGATCATTATTAGTGTTTAGTCAGCTGTGCAAACTGCCTCAGATATACATGAAGGCAAAAACAAAGGTGAGAACATCCCCCGCTGCATCTTCCTTTGTTGCTCTGGAGACCTCTTGCACCTTTGCGGGGCGATGCGGGCCAGATTTGGGGATTAAATTATCCCCGGTGCTTTTCTCTGGTTCTGTTTGGTGTGTATGCAGCACGTCTGACTCCTGCAGGCACATGGTGTTACTGCAAGCCTGGGGGCCTTCCCGCAGAGTCCCCCACCTCCCAGAGCAGATGTGTGGGAGTGAGCTTGCCTGATGCTGAGGCTGGAAAGCTGGGCAGGTGGCCAAAGGGGGTTTTAGTACTTGATCATTAAATCTTCTAGCTCCTGGTTCTCAAATAAGAGTCCTGTGCATATTGACTTATCTCATCGTCCCCCTCCTCCCCTTCCTTCTGCTCTGTGGTCACTTCCTCAAACCCCTGGTCTCAACCATGTGGGTCTTTCCCAGCACTCATGGTGTGCGTGTCACTGAGGGGTTATTCACCTACTGCCCCCTCCCCCCAAGACTGTAAAGTGGATGAGGGGACCCTTCCTCTGAAATTCTGACTACAATTTGGGAGTGATATGACTTGCCTAGAGGGCCTTCATATCTGGTGGCGTGGACCAGTGAAGTACTGTTTCTGTTAGTTTTGTTTACTCTTATTAAGGCTCTTATTATTTTTTCATCCTGGGAAACATTGGAGTACAAAGTACAAAGTCAAATATGATGAGGGTCCTATGGAAGCTTTATAAAAAAGCAGGTCTTTCGGGACTTCCCTGGCGGTCCAGTGGTTAAGACACTGCGCTTCCACTACAAGGGGCACAGGTTCAATCCCTGGTCAGGGGAACTAAGATCCTGTATGCCTCGAGGCTCTGCCTGGGGGCAGGGTTGGGAGGGGTGGGAAGCAGGGCTCTGGATGTATATAGGCAAGAGCAGCTATATTGGAAGGTAATCCTTATAACCCCCACTCGTCAGTATTCTTCTCTAAGCACTTTTCAGTATTTACTCAGATAATCCTCAGAGCAACTCTAAGAGATTTTACAAATGAGGAATCCAAGACGGAGGTAAGATGTCTTCTTACCTGGCATGCTTCTTGTAAATGGAAGAGCTATGGTCTTAACCCAGGCTGCTTGAATCCAGGACCTGCCATGTTGATAGTAGGAATGGCTTCTCAGAAGAGGTGGCCTTTAAGATGAATCTTGAAAATTAGATAAGATTTGGATTTCGGGAGACTGGTGGTAGTTGGGAGGGGAGGATATTACAGGTGAAGACAAAGACAAAAGGGGTGGGGAGAGGTGGGGCATAGGTTCCTGAGCTTGGCTGGAGTGGAGGGTAAGGAAGGAGAGAGAGAGATCACGTTGGGATGGTAGGCTGGAGCCAGAGCCTTGAGTGCTGTGTTCTTCCGTTTTTTTTTTTGTTGTTGTTTGTTTTTTTTTTGCGGTATGCAGACCTCTCACCATTGTGGCCTCTCCCGTTGCGGAGCGCAGGCTCAGCGGCCGTGGCTCACGGGCCCAGCTGCTCCGCAGCATGTGGGATCTTCCCGGACTGGGGCACGAACCCGTGTCCCCTGCATCGGCAGGCAGACTCTCAACCACTGCGCCACCAGGGAAGCCCTCTCAGTTTCTTTCTTACATTCCCCAAACTCTCTCTGGATGGACCCAGGCTTCCTCCTTAGGACTTGGAAGTTCCTCTGGAGTCTGTGATTCTGACCGCAGTGCACAAGGAGGAGCTGTTGAGAGTGGAGATGATAACGATTCCCCCATGGAAAACAGGGTCAGGGCACTTAGGGGAGCAGCAGCCCTTGAATTGCATTGATTTTCATCTTTTAATTCTTATTTTGTGTCTGGCTTGCAGCACTGCTTTCTCTTTTAGTGGCTGGCAATCACATCCAGTACTTCATCAAGAAGCCATGACCCCTGGAACCAATATAATGCTCTCTGTCAATTGTATCTCAGTAAAAAAGAAATAGAGGCCAAGTCACTAAGCTACAAGATGACTTTCTTACAGAGTTGCCAATGGGTGACTCTGCTAATCTGAAAGCTTTGTTGCTCTTCTTCTCTCTTGCTTCCTCCCTCTTCCCCCCCTCTTCCCTTCCCTCTCTCTTCCCCTCCCTCTCTCTTCCCCTCTCTCCCCCCGCTCCTGTGGAGGAAAAGTATTGATGAGTCAGACTTTACAAGTTCTGCACACCTTCACAGTTTTCAGAGGGTGTCTCCAAAGAAGAAGAAATGTGTGGTCTACCAACAGGTCATAATCATCTTCATGATTATGTGGTTGAGGTTTTCTGGCTAAATGTATTCAGGCTCTCCGGTGTCCTGGCCAGTGCCCTTTGCAAGACTGATCTGCAAATTCTCCTGAAATCTCTCTGGGGTCTTTGTCTTTTATAAAAGAGGTTAGATCCAGCTAAGAACTGCCATTGCAGATGGCAATGGAGTGCCAACCCAAGCACTCAGAGACCAGAGTTCCCGATTTCTACCCAAGGACTCAGACTCAGAATCACCCAAGGGTGGTAGTGGTTCCATTTAAAAGAGCCCTCAGAGGAATATGGCACTCAAGCCAAAGGTCAGAGCTAATGTTGATACAGAAAAGTCACTCTTCCAGGAACTACTTTTCTTCTTGTCTTTAAAAAAATCCCTATGTGTTAAAGGACGTGTTTTTCCTGGCCTATATTTTCCCTTTCCAAATTATTATTTTATTAGCTGAACTACTGTGTTTCTAACCTACATTCAGATCATGTTGACAAAACCAGAAAACAGCAGAGCCTTCTGAAGCTCCAACTGGCTATAAAATCTCTTCTACGGTCAAAGGATTGCTTTCCATTTAACAAGGGAATCCACAGATCGGTATCCTCCAGCTTGGTGGTCAATGGAAGGAAAAGGAAAGGCCTCCACTTCCTTCTACCAACAGAATTCAGAGTGATAGTGGGGAAAACACAGATGCTCATCTGAGCCAAGTTAAGTTGATTTGGGAGATTCAGGGGCAGGAACTCGTGATCTCCTTTGCAACCATATCTTTCCTGAACTCACTCTCATCCATCAGCTGCTGTCAACAGCATACTGGCTGGGAGTTAATTTCAGCCTTGCTGAAAAAAGCTATCAATTCTTCTGACACTTAATAATTGCATGGTGGTGTGGCATCCAAGGTCAAGGCCCATCAGTATCCTAAAATATACCACTAGGGGGTCATTAATAATAATGAAAATAATAATAGAAAAGTACTAAAATATTCACTCACTTTTAGTCTGGTTTATTTTAGAATCTTTTAATATCTTTCATAATTTAAGACCCATTAACTTATGTTAATTCCGGCATAAGTTGGGAACCAACTTCTTGTATTTGCGAGAGACCTAGAATTGAAGTCCAGGGATGGGATTCTAACGATGGTGTGACCTACGATAAATTTATTCATCACAGTGTACCTCAGTTTCCTCATCAATACAGCAGACATATTATCTCCCGTACCTACTGCACAAGGTATTGGCAGTAAAAGAACTTTGGCCAGTATGAAAACTGTGTGTAAGTGCATTGGATTGTTGTTGTCCTTTATTATTTTCAGAATTTTCCCCCAGTTTTATTGAAATATAATTGACATACCTCACTTATGAGTTTAAGGTGTAAAGCATAATGGTTTCACTTACATATATTGTGAAACTTACATATATTGTGAAATGATTACCTCAGTCAGTTTAGTTAGCATCAATTATCTCACATAGATACAATAAAAAGAAAAAGCAAAAACAATTTTTCTCCTTATGATGAGAAGTCTTAGGATCTACTCTCTTAATGACTTTCCTACCCTACAGCAGTGTTAACTGTAGTCATCATGTTGTACATTACATTCTTCCTTATAAGTGGAAGTTTGTACTTTTTGAACACCTTCCTTCAATTCCCTCTCCCTTCACCACTCCTGCCCCCCACCCCCTGAGAATGTTTTTTAGTCAAAAAAAATCATTCCAATATCAAACACAAGCAGAGTTATGTTCTTATGGCTGGGGAAGAAATACACAGAAAATACACGGTCTCTCAGCCTTGAGGGTCGGGCCTGGGAGGGAAGATGGGGTGTGTGTGGGAGGGGCCTCTGCGGATGATCCATGACTGACAGAGAAGCAACACCCAAAGAGCTCCCCTCCTACCCAAACTTTTAGATGGAAGGTTAACTACCAACTATCTGTGGCACTCTTTTTACATTCCTTCTTGTGAGGATATTTAATACAATTTAGCAATCATTATGTCAACATATTTGGTTAAAATTTTTTGAAAAGGCATCGTTTTGGAGAATGTGCTCAAGTCCAGCAGCTCCAAACCAGCCCTCCCTCCAGCTTTGTCACTACAGTTGCATTCTTTTTTTTTTTTTTTTGCGGTACGCGGGCCTCTCACTGTTGTGGCCTCTCCCATGGTGGAGCACAGGCTCCGGACGCGCAGGCTCAGCGGCCATGGCTCACGGGCCCAGCCGCTCCGCAGCATGTGGGATCTTCCCGGACTGGGGCACGAACCCGTATCCCCTGCATCGGCAGGCAGACTCTCAACCATTGCGCCACCAGGGAAGCCCTACAGTTGCATTCTTGCTTCTGCATCAAATGTAAACAGAAGGTCAGCCTGGGAGTGGACAGATGTGATGAGACAGTGACCTTCCTTCAACTAGGAGGGCCTGTGACACAAAATTCCACATCATTAGGAGAGCAAAACTTACCAGTCTAGGAGTTTCTGGCAAGCAGATGGTTACCGGGTTCAAGTCTGTTCAGGGGAGAGAGAAAATAGAGAGCTAGGGATGGAAGGTAGAGGATTGGAGATACGGCTTTCACAAGAAAAAAAGAGGTGGAAATCAGTAAATATCGTGCTTAGACCTGCATATGGAGTCACCCTCTGTGAGAAGGGAGGGGCTGGAAAGGGGACAGGAGGAAGACAGTGATCTGAGAGATTCATAGGCCAGGCGGGATGGACAGTTATGTTGTCTTATTGTTATTGTCCCCTGATTGTCATTTTGGCCAGGTTTGATGAGTTGTAGAGCAGTGAAGCGTTTCAGGATCACACCTTTGATCACTAAAATCCCAAGCAAATGGCATTACTCAAGACCCACAAATACAGGTGCTCTGCCGGTACCTGCTGCAGTTTGTTAGCACCCCTGCAAGTGCCTGGTCAACAGAAACTAAACAGGTTTTGCAAATGCCTGTATTGTTCCAACGATTGTGTCTCCTAGCTAGGATTGAGACAAAACTTGTTTGGTATAACAAATCTATGTTGAATCCACTTCCCGTATGCACTTTTCACGTTCTCTTATGAAAAACAAATGAAGAAGCATTTTTTGCAACTGTAAAGGTGACAACTTAAAAAATATTATTAAAATCCCGTTAGTTATGTAGGATGTTATGTATGCAAATTTAGATGGAAGGGGAGGGAATTGAATGTCATTTTATATAGATATTATGCTTCAATTAATAAAAGTATAGTGATTCCTCATGTTCTGTGAGTTGTCAAACATATTTATCTTCTAGATTATTCTCAATAAAGTTTCATGAGTTCTTTTTTTGATTTTCTACTGCTAACAGAGCTAGATGATCAAAACTTACATAATATGCTAATTTCAAGGGCTGCATAAGATATATTTTCTTCATTCTCAGTTCTCATGTGCAATATGAATAAAATGTATACAAAATATAACAATTGGTCAACATAACAAGGAAGCTATTAAGAATTTCCCACATTGGAAGAGAAAACTGACATTATTGTCCAAACTAGAAATCTCTGCAGGCTCAGGAGTAATATGTCTGCTATTAGACATTGGAGGAGTATTTTTACACCATGCCTTGAGTACTCATAACAGTTTGGCAAGGTAATACTATTCCCCTCTGCCCCCCATTTTACAGATGGGGAAACTGAAGCCCAGAGAGATGTCACTGTTGAAAGGGAGCACAGTTAGCAAGTGGGTAATACGAATTTAAACCAGGCCTGAATCCAAATGCCCTGCTCTTTTCACTGCGTGCGTTTCCTTCTCAGTAGAGGGGATACTGAAAATACTGATTCTCTTAACTCTTTCCTTAATTCAGTAGGTTACAGCCACAAGCCTATATGTTTTGTATGATGGAGATCTTGAACCAGCATTACTTGAAAGGAACCCATTTGGGGAAGAAAAAAGAGAAATCCTAAAATAATCTTCTGGTGATATTTATCTTGTAAGTGGATAAGCACACCACATAGAGAGGTATAACCTGTGTAATTCTGGAGCTTACAAAAGACTCAGGTGGCAGACATTAAGTTGCTTCAACGTCACACCCTCAACCTGTCTCCAAGCTTTGTAATATCATATATAGTACTAGGACATCAACTGACGAATCCATTCTGCTTCTATGTTGTTCTTTCTATTTTATAAAATGCTTTTCCATTGATTATCTCATTTTGTCCTCACATATGGATATAAAACTAAAGAGCTAATAAAGACAAACTTTAATGATTCTCCATTTAGAGGTGCAGAGGGTTTCAAAGACTTGCTCTGTGTCCTGTAGACAGTAGGTGGCAGCGGCGGGTTCATCCATCTTTGTCCTAGGAGGGCAGATCCAGTGCTTTCCTGGGACCACCTTGCCTCTCATTGCTGCCCTGCGGTTCCCCTGAGCAACTCTGTCCTTGGGTTTTGCCTGTGGTGTACGATAACTTTTCAAAGCTGACAGGAAAAACATTTGCTTCTCCCCTCATCATCTTCTGTGAAGGATGCAGTGTTGGCCACAAAGGGGATGGGGAGCTCCCCAGGATGGGGATTTTGCTGCTATATTTTCAGCATTTAATACTTGGCATTGGTAACTAAGTGAAATCTGTTAATGGTGTAAGTATCCTGTTCTTATTAAAAGCTTATAAATTGTTATCTATTCAGAACAAGTGAGGACATAATTACTTTTTCTGGATAATCTTAAAGAAGTATTCTAGTGTCTCTCCAACTCTCTTTTCTTTATTCTATTCTGCTATATTAAGTTGGCTCTGGGGGAACATCAGACATTTTATGTCCTTTTTCCAAAGGTTTTTAAGGATGAAGGTGTCATTGGATACTTTTCTCAATTCTAATTCCTAACATTTGTAGTAGAGATTCAATCTCTGCTCTTATTTTTCTAAAACCTTGCTATGAGTCTCTTAAAACACCGCTGGCCAGTTCTTGTGCATTATTCCGGGTAATGTCATTTAGAAATTCTCTATTGAAATGTTTAGCCTTGTGATTTGTTTCCAGCTAACCATTTACAGACTAAAACTACTGCAGGGAGTAGCATAATTTTCTGGACCAACTCCCCTAATTTTTAATCTGAATTTTATTTTATTTATTTATTTATTTTTGCGATATGCAGGCCTCTCACTGTTGTGGCCTCTCCCGTTGTGGAGCACAGGCTCCGGACGCACAGGCTCAGCGGCCATGGCTCATGGGCCCAGCCGCTCCGCGGCATGTGGGATCCCCCCGGACCGGGGCACGAACCCGTGTCCCCTGCATCGGCAGGCGGACTCTCAACCGCTGCGCCACCAGGGAAGCCCTAATCTGAATTTTAAATGCAAAAAGGAAATGGACATTTTCAAGAGTACAACACTCTGTGTGTGTGTGTGTGTGGGGGGGGGGGGTGTTCAGCTCTTCATACTCAGAAGATTTAGCAAGATCAAAGTTGTTGACTTTGGTTTATGACCCTGATTTTCACTTGGAAACACCAAATGTACTATTTATTAATCAAACTTTATATGGTGTAACTTCTGCTATTTTAATTCAAGCCTTGTGTTCTATAATTGCTTTGAAAACCTCTGATACCCAAATCTCTTCCCAGAGAACTTTCCTCTGGTAATTTTCTTCCTGTACCTTAAACCTGTGAAAATATGGTTCAAATGAATTATATTTCTTTTTGAAGCAACAAATCAATGGCGTCATCCATCCACATTCTCATCTGGAAACTTCAGAAGTTTTCCTGCTCCTCTGTGTCTCTCACTACCTTCATCCAGTCAGTAGCCAAATCTTGCAAATTCTAATTCAAGGTGAAGATTCCCCTTCTTTCTTCACCGCCAAGGGCTCAGCTCAAGCCTCACAGTCTCCTGCCTGCTCTATTCCCATCAGCTTCCTCTCTGGACTTCTGGTGTCTGGTATCACCTTGCTCCAAATCATCTGCTACACCCCATCAGATGATTTACCCCTAGGCATAAAACAATAAGAACAACAATGACAAAAACCAAAACAGGCAAACAACCTCACATTTGGTTATTTTCTGATTCAAAAGCCTCCATTACCTCTATGGAAACTGTCAAAGATAAACAAAGCTGGATACCAGTTAAATTGGAAAGGGCAGATTTTAATCAGTAATGTACTACTGCCAGAAGGAAAAGAGTCCAGCATGAACTGAACTCAATTTTAATTTGTAGAGAGGAGACTGAACATTTTAAAGGAAGAATGAGGGAATAGGGAGGTGGTGAACAGGGGCTCAGTAGAGACAGGGAAGTGAAAAGTTATAAGAAGTGAGAAGTGGGAATTGGTCCATGTGAAACCCATCTGGGTTTACCAACCGGCACTTATTAAAGTTAGGCCCCTACCTTCCCACAGAGGCTTGGAGACAGGGGCCTTATCTTCACCTGCTGGCTAGAACAAACAGTAAATTCTTCTGGCAGCCTTGAATTTCCTCAGGCAGACGTTTTAAGGGGAACTAGGGTCATCCTAGGGATGCAGCCTTGAGTTGTTAGAAATTAGTTAGTGTTTGTTCAAGTCTTTTGTAGGCCAGGGTTGAGGCCTAGTCAAGAAGAGGCCTTAGAGGAGCTGACTAGAATTTGGTCAAGGAGAGAATATCTGTGAAAGCAAATGCAAAATCTTGGGCTTGGCAGTTAAGACCTTGTGTATCTAGACTTCCTTATGTCTTATTAGTGCCCACTCACCCCATGATCTTTATGTTCCGACCATATTGATTTTCTCCTTCAAATGCATGCACTCTCTCAGACCTGTACTTTCAAATGTAGTGATTCCTCTTCCTGAAATCCTTCCTTCAGCAGAGGAAAGTGAAATCGCTTCTCTGACAAGTTCTTCGAATTCTGGGGCCATATATCCACTTTCCTCTGGATTCTTGAAGCACTTTGCTCATAATTTAAGCATAGTACACTCTACCTTGTCCTGTTGTTTTCTGTTTCTTTGTATGTCCTTCCTGCCCACAAAACTGAGTGGTAAGACAGAGGGACTATGTTATTCCAGCTTTTGCTAAATGTCAGTATTTAGCATACATACCCCCTTTGCAAGTTTTGCAACCATGACGTTTCAGTGAATGGTTGAAACTGAATATTGGGATATATAGGAAAAGTCAGTATCTACATCATATACACTAACTGCATTTCCAAACAGTATGGTGCCTGAACATCCTGCAGTAGACAGAAAAGAGCCAGCAGACAGAATAAGGCAGTGCTGAGATGGAATATGGTGGAGACAAGTGAGAGCGTGTGGAAGAGATCTCACATTAGGGTGGAACCTTGGACCAGTGGTGTCTGATATACCACTTCTGCCTTCCCTGGCATAAAGTCTAATTGTGCAGAAATTGCAGTGTGTTTATCAATACTCATTTCCTCCTCCTCTGGTGCACACAGCTAGACTACAGTTCCCAGCTTCCCTTGTACTTGGATACGGGCTTGAATTCTCACCAAATGTGCTGACATACACAACCTATTTCCAGGCTTAAACCATTAACACATCCCACGAGGAATCTTTCATTTCCTTTTCTTATCATTGGGTAGGAGGCTGAAGTCTTGGAGAAGGGTGGATCCTGTGGCCATCTGACTAGGATACCACCATGGAACAGTGGCATGAGCAAAAAATAGATGTTCATTATGTTATGACACTGAGATTTGGGGGTTTAACTTTTTAAGCAACTAGTGATTAATACCTTAACTAATCCATGTAGAAATTAACCTTTCATTGCTTAAGCTAATTTAGGCTACATTTCTGTCACTTGCAACCAGAGGGCCCTGCTAACATTTGGCCACTTGAATGCAATTAAAACAAAGGAGTGGCAGTGGAAAAATACTGGACTTAAAATCAGAATCCCCAAGTTCCTTGTCCTTGATCTGTTCACTTTGTAATTTTCATTAAGTGCATTTGAGGTTTACATTTGTAAACTGATTTAATTTCTTGGGTTTGACTTTACCACGATGATTTAGCTAATCTAATCTCCACCTCCATTACTTGATTCCCTCTGCTTCCACAGTGGCACGGTGAAATTTACTGGTTATTTGAGCAGGCAATCAGGCCAGTGATTGTACAGTCTTTCTGTTTTGTGATTGCTTTCTTTTCATGTACTTGGAAAAAAAATCCCAGAGATAATCTTAAGAACTTCTTCCTATGTGAAATATTTAAAAAAATTATTTTGGAAATTTTCAAACATACACAAAAGTAGAGAGAATAGCATGACAAACTGCCATGTAGCCATTATCAGCCTTCAAATATTATCACCATAATATTTTGCCCATTTTCTATTCCCTGTCTTCCCCTTTTTTTTTCCATTGCTATAGTATGTTAAAGCAAATTCCAAGCATAATATTATATCATGCCTAAATGTTCCTGGCTGCACGTGTACATGTATATCTGTATATGTATGTGTATTATATATACATTTATATATGTATGACTATATGTTAAAATATATAAATATATATATTTGTGTCCCAAACCTAAGCACAGTGCCTCTTTATATCTCACAAAATTGGCAGTGATTCCTCAGTGACATCTAATTTCATTTAAAATTTCTCCAGTTATCTTAGGAATCCTTTTACAATTGGTTTCATTTCAATCAGCATCCAAAAAAAGGAAAGATCCACATATTACATAAGGTTGGTGCATCTTTTGAGTTTAATCTGTAGGTGACTGTAACAGTTACCTTTAGCTGCTGAACCGCTGCAAAACTTGGTGGCTTAAATAAACAGCCTTTTATTTAGCACAGGGTTCTGTGGTTTGACAATTTGAGCTGGGCTCAGGTGTGGTTCCGTGTGGGTCAGAAGAAGTCTGGCTGGGTGGAGGTAGGGGGCTCACTGTATGGTTCATCTTTGCCCTGTGTGGTCTCTCATTCCCCGGAGGCTGACCTAGGTTTATTCACGTGGTGCCAGGTTTCCCTACACAGTACGTGGGAACTCCACAGCTGCTTGGAGCCTCAGCTTGCACTGAACATACTGCCTTGTCACATTCTAACTGGCCAAAGAGGTCAGAAGGGCAGCTCACATTCAAGGTGTAGAGAAGTAAACCTTACCTTTTAATGTGAGAAGTTGCAAAGTCACATTACAAAGGACATGGCTCCATAAGAAGAACCCACTTATAGACACCTTCTATTTCTTCCCAGGCAAATATATTTGAACTTCTATAACCCTTAAAAGCTGTCAAAGAATACTTATTTCCTAAAGTTTATATATATATATATATGTATGTATATATATATTATTGAATAAAAAAATATATTTTTATTATTTATTTAACAATGTTGTGTTAGTTTCAGGTGTACCTAAGTTTATATTTTAAGTGCAAACTAACTATTCTTGAGCTAGTAGAAATCGATCACTTACTAAGTTTTGAGGAACACTGGATTAGGAGCCATAAGATATTTTTGTTCCTATATAAAAATTTTATCTCATTTCCTTCACATAGCAAGTTCAATTAATGGATGCATTTATTTCAAACACACCTTTACAATGTCTGAAAAAATTCCTTAAGATACATAACTAGAGCATAATAAAAGGTTTTGAATAATTTTAATTTCAGCATATGTGTAGCAGATTATTTTTTTCCTCTTCCTAGAGGGTTACCAAATGCATGGGAACCATCAGGAAGGGAATTCTGATTCTCTGGTCCAAGGCAGTAATTCAATAGGAGACAAAGAAAGCTATTTATAGAAGCTATCTGTAGACCAAGGGCCTAATTTATGTGGTGGGAACATTTCTGCCAAATAATTTGTAATAAAGAAAAATTATCAACTGTTAAAGACCTTGCCAGGTCAGCTTAATTTGGTAGTAAAGGGAGGTGATGAGAAGGTTGATAAAACAGCTATAAATCTTTATTGAATATACAGCTTTAATTGTCTGGCATTAAACTTACAGACTTCACTTGTGATGTCTTGGAGCCAGTTTGTACCAGCTGGTGAGAGCCAATTGTATTTATCTCTTTCTAATTCCATGTTCAATAAAGTCACATTGTTAGCTTGAAATTGGCCAGGGTGGGAGTATACATCTTGGGGATTGGACAGCCAATTTTTTTTTTTTTGTTTTTTTTTTAACATCTTTATTGGGGTATAATTGCTTTACAATGGTGTGTTGGACAGCCAATTGTTAAACATTTACAGCATACCACTGGCCATTAACCACATAAAAAAAAAAAGACAGGTGCTACTTCCTAGGAATATTCAAAGGAAGTTTCTTCTGCAGTGGAGGACAGCCATAATACAGCAGAGGAGGGCTCCCCTTGGCATCTTTTCCATCAACCTGTGTCTCTAGATTGCTGGTAGCCCAGTTTGATGTGGGTAAAGAAAGAGCACCTTTGAGAAATGAAAAGAAGCAGAGATAAGAGAAAGGATCAGGAGTTGTGCTTGGTTCTTTGCTTATCCTATCAACTCAGACTGTCATCAGACTAAAGCTAGATGTGCTTAAACATCCCCTGAGTCTTAAGGAAGAAAGGAAGAGATTAAAGCAACACTTTATACATTAGAGGATTCTGCCATTCAACCCTGTGTGACTCTCTTACCTGCCACAGTTTCTCATCTGTGAAACAGAGACAGGACACCTGTTCCTCCCCACTGTGCAAGTAGTTATGGTTAATGCCACGTTGCCTCACACTTTAGGGTAAGAAATGGAATAGGATGAGATTGTTGAGAAGAGTCAGGGCTCTCTGGAGAAAGAGTTGGAAGTCATCAGTTAAAAGTTGAGTCATCAGTTGAAAGTTCATGTGCCAGCAGTATTGGCATCCCCTGGGAGCTTGTCAAAAATGCGAAGATCCCATCCGGACTTTAGAATCAGAATCTGCATTTTAACAAGCTCTCAGGGGAGTTTTATGCACATTATAGTTTTAGAGTGATTTAAGTGGTGGTTTATTCATGGCACGAGAGAAACACCTATATGTTTTCTTACAGAGTGCATTTTGATCTTATTGTTAGCTCCTTTTTATTTCTTAGTCTTTGTTTTTTCACTTTAGGTTCCCATTTAAGCTTCATGCTTAGCAAACGGCTTGGCCTTTCCAGGGAAAACATTTACATAGTCATCATAGTAGAAAATGTATATTGATTTACCTAAAATAGTGGAAGGATGGGGATGGTGAGTGTTAACTCCTCATCGATAATAGGAGAAATCAATAGATGAGGTATAAAAATGGAAAGATCAAGAAATAGCTTTCTTTTTATTGTATTTATATGCGATGATGGATGATAACCAAGCCTATTGTGATAATTATTTCACAATATATGTAAGTCAAACCATCATGCTGCACACCTTAAATTTATACAGTGCTCTATGTCAATTATTTCTCAATAAAACTGGAAAAAAATATCAATGTCAGCATATTGTTAAGAAATATGAAAAGCAGCAATCAGGATTAAAAAGAAAATAGCTAAATGATTTAAAGCAGTTGGCTCTGGAAAGTGGGGCTAATCTTAAAAAAAAATTCTGACTGGATTATTTTTTTCTTTAAAAGAAATTTTTTTTTAATTTAAGAATTTTATTTTTTCAATACAGCAGACTCTTACTAGTTATCCATTTTATACATATTAGTGTATATATGTCAATCCCAATCTCCCAATTCATCCCACCAACAACAACCCCTCGCCACTTTCCCCACTTGGTGTCCATACGTTTGTTCTCTGCATCTGTGTCTCAATTTCTGCCCTGCAAACTGGTTCATCTGTACCATTTTTCTAGGTTCCACATATAGGCGTTAATATACGATATTTGTTTTTCTCTTTCTGACTTACTTCACTCTGTATGACAGTCTCTAGATCCATCCATGTCACTATAAATGACCCAATTTCGTTCCTTTTTATGGCTGAGTAATATTCTATTGTATATACGTATCACATCTTCTTTATCCATTTGTCTGTTGATGGGCATTTAGGTTGCTTCCATGACCTGGCTATTGTAAATACTGCTGCAGTGAACATTGGGGTGCATGGGTCTTTTTGAATTATGGTTTTCTCTGGGTATATGCCCAGTAGTGGGATTGCTGGGTCATATGGTAGTTCTATGTTTAGTTTTTTAAGGAACCTCCATACTGTTCTCCGTAGTAGCTGTATCAGTTTACATTCCCACCAACAGTGCAAGAGGGTTCCCTTTTCTCCACACCCTCTCCAGCATTTATTGTTTGTAGATTTTTTGATGATGGCCATTCTGACTGGTGTGAGGTGATACCTCATTGTAGTTCTGATTTGCATTTCTCTGATGATTAGTGATGTTGAGTATCCTTTCATGTGTTTGTTGGCAATCTGTATATTTTCTTTGGAGAAATGTCTATTTAGCTGTTCTGCCCATTTTGGGATTGAGTTTTTTTTTTTTTTTTTTTTTTTTGATATTGAGCTTCATGAGCTGCTTGTCAATTTTGGAGATGAATCCTTTGTCAATTGCTTCATTCGCAAATATTTTCTCCCATTCTGAGGGTTGTCTTTTTGTCTTATTTGTGTTTTCCTTTGCTGTGCAGAAGCTTTTAAGTTTCATTAGGTCCCATTTGTTTACTTTTGTTTTTATTTCCATTTCTCTAGGAGTTGGGTCAAAAAGGATCTTGCTGTGATTTATGTCATAGAGTGTTCTGCCTATGTTTTCTCTAAGAGTTTTATAGTGTCTGGCCTTACATTTAGGTCTTTAATCCATTTTGAGTTTATTTTTGTGTGTGGTAATAGGGAGTGTTCTAATTGCATTCTTTTACATGTAGCTAAAAATATGGAACACTTCACGAATTTGTGTGTCATCCTTGTTCAGGGGCCATGCTAATCTTCTCTGTATTGTTCCAATTTTAGGATATGTGCTGGTAAAGTGATCACTGGACTATTCTTTTAAAAATATGTGCACATATAACTTTGATATCATTTAATGATTTAATGCAATCTTGTATTTTATGCATTCCTGTAAACCACCTTAGATCCTTTCTGAGAACAAGGTGGAATATAAACAACTATGCAAAACCAAAAATCTTCTCCACGGAGAACAAGTAGCCTATGATTGTGGCTAAAATAGGAAACAATGGTTTATTCAGGAAAAATGTGTCAAGTACGGTAACGTAGAGAGGAAATGAGATATTCATACCAGTGATGACCTTATATTGATGACCTTATATATGTGGGATGAGAAGAGGAAATCTGGGAATAAGAAGACAGATGGAGAAGCTATATGAAGTTGTGGTAGTATAATATTCCTGAGAGAAGTCCATCTCACCAGGAGAGGAACTTTTCTCAGAGACTTTTCCCCTTGTAATTTATTTGCCAGAGATGAAAGACTGATGTGTTCTGCAAGAGGCAGAAACAAAGACGTTTGGGAAAACAAACCACAGGACAGGAATGGACTTTAAATTCATTTAGGGCAGTAGTTTCCAAACATTATTTTAGCCGTTGAAGTTTTTTTCTTTTTCCTCCAAATGGGATCTTACTCTGAACTCTGGTGTAGTAAAACAGAAGCAAGCAGAACTTCTGAAGTTGAAGCAGGGAGATGGAAGGTCTGTGGCCAGCCTGGTCCCATGAACCTCCCTCTTGCCTTCAAGATGCTGAGAGCTCTGAGGAACATAAGCAGAAAGTAAACTAGGTGGCAGCTCACAGACACTCCTCACTTCCTAAAGCTCGGGGAGACGCTTATGGTCACATGTAAGGTCAATGGCAGAGCCAAGTCTTGACCTCAGTATTCTTGACTGAGTCCGGTGTTCCTTCCAGCGTACATTAGCGCTGCCTGACACAGTTGGAGGGGCCGTCAGCTCCAAGAGACTCTAAAGTCTGCGAAGACTGGAATTAGGTTTACTTCGCTGTTGTAGAATGCTTGGCCTGCACTAGGCCCTCAAGAAGTATTTGTTGAATAAATGAAATAGGTGACATATACAATGTCTTAAGTTGATTTACTCCTTGATGCTTTTAGGGAGTAAAATGGAGCTGAAAGATGTGAGAGTCTCTTCTTCAGGAAGAGAGGTTAGTTCCTGGAAGATAAATCATTTACTGTTTTCATCTCCGTGAGCCTGACATGATCCTTGCGCTGTTCCTTTCCAGTTTAGTACTCCTCAGCCAGAGTGTCTTCACTTGTTTAGGTTTAAGATCTTTTTGGTCTTCCTGTCTTTGAATAGCCCAGAATGCAGGCCATTTTTTAAACCAGCTCGTTCATAAGCTTTCGTTCTATGGAGACTGACTTTAGTTATGGAGATAGATAGATCTCGTTTCACAGATCTGGAAGTTGATGTGAAGGCATCCCCACAGTAGCATCTCAGAAGAATCTTTATTCAGTTTAAGCCAAGCCCTCTTCAGCTTTCATTTTGCAACAAAACAGAAGTGGCACCTGGGCATAACTCAACTGTGATCACTCACTGTAATTGCCTTTTAATGGCTTATCTTGAGAAGGGGACTTGTGCACAAAACCTGTGTGTTGGTGTCAGCGTTTCCATTTAGCTCAGGTTTACCTGAGATGGAAGCTAAGGGCAATTTATTTGGTGACTTCCACCTGTGTCTTAATAGGTGCCTCACCTTCTCAGGTGTCCTGGGCAATTGACCATAAGAATGAACATCAGGAGAAATGCACTGAGAGGAGAAAGGAAAGGGTGAGCAGCTATCAGCTTTTCAGATATCAGAGTTACAGGCATTAGCTTAGCTTGGCTGCCAGCACATTCTCTAGGGCCCTGTAGTGTCCATGTTCACTTTGTTTTTCTTTGGAAGAATTAGCAAAGGCATTGGTTGACCTACCGGCTGCACCCTGTAGCTGAAACAGCCTGTTTAGGTCAGAGTAAAATGGTTAGTTATTCTTCCACCCTATTAGCTATTCCACTGCACTGAAGTTACCTTTCCAAAGAAGCAGCCTCAAAGATCATTTTATCCGCAGTGCCAAGGGGTGGACCAGAGAAGGCACTGCCAAGATTTGGAGTGGCTGGGGATTACGGGCTGGTTTTTATGCAGGCAAATGGATCAGAGGGACTTGTAAAAAGTTGGCGTCAGGACTTTTTCTCTGTTTTTTTCTTTCTTCTGACAATAATGAATGAAGTGTGTTAAGACTCATTTTCAATTATGCAACAAGTTCCCATTCATTAGAAACCCAAGGCAGTGATCCCAGCTGTATTTCAGTGGCTTTGAAAATGCAGCTCCCTATCTGACCCAAGGTTGAACAATTTCAGTGCACAGCATCCATGCTGCTAGCTCAGGTATCCTGGGAGCAATTAAATGTTTGCATATTCAGGAAAGAAAGCTGAATCTTTCCCACTTGAATTTAGAGCGCTCAGGGCTTGTCATTTGTTTCTGGGATATGGACAAATGGGAAATACAAGAGTTCCAATCTCATCCTATTGTTACAAGGGAAGGGAAGTGTTATGTAGCCAGGTGGGTAGGACCCTTGGATGGGTCCTCCCAGTGACTGCTCCATATACTAAGACTGTGGTTTTGGGAATTCGTGTTCTTATGGCTAGGAACGTTCAGGGAGTCACTATAAATCTAGAGTTTCGGATACTGGGGAGGATAACAGTAGATAATAGTAGAATCTGCCTATATTCCGTAGTCTTAAACTGCCATCGAGTATCAGATATACCCTGATTTAATAACATCTTTTTTTTGGAGGGAGTCGGGGACTGGAGAGAAGAAACAGAAACATACATGTTGATTAAAAAATATACTTCAATTTCAGAAACATCAAGATGTGAAAAATTGCATTTTAGCCTTGAGAAAATAAGTGTATTATGAAATCATGGGGAAATAATGTTACATTGGAACTGCATAATTAGACGCTAGATGAACTGGCTCTTTCTCTTCCAAGTGCCCAATGAATCTTTGATGGTTAAGGTGAGCTTAAAGGTTTTGTTGCTTCTTGAAGGATTGGAAAATTGGAATTAATAAATGTAATCACAGCAATAATAATGACTACCACATGGAATAATGACTGTGTGCAAGACAGCCAGATGCTTTGTCTATACTGTTTCCAATTTTTTCTGTAATCTGGAGACATGGTTATTATTCACCCTATTTTACAGGTGAGGAAACTAAGGCTCAGGAAGTTTACGTGACTTGGCAAAAGGTCACAGAACTGCTAGAGGGTTAGGATGTGATTGGAAATGTGCTCTGTTTGGTGCCCCCAAAGCCAAGTTTCTAGGGTAGAAAAAGATGAAATGTTTAAGCCTCGAACCAGAGAGCAGCAAAGTGGAAAGGGAGGACCTCTTTGTGACTTTGGAGAGGAGAGCGTGGTTCTTTTTCTTTTTTTAAATTTATTTATTTATTTTGGCTGAGTTGGGTCTTTGTTGCTGCACATGGGCTTTCTCTAGTTGCGGCAAGCGGGGGGGTACTCTTCGTTGCGTTGCTCAGTCTTCTCATTGTGGTGGCTTCTCTTGATGTGGAGCCTGGGCTCTAGGCGTATGGGCTTCAGTAGTTGTGGCTCGCGGGCTCTAGAGCTCAGGCTCAGTAGTTGTGGTGCGTGGGCTTAGCTGCTCAGTGGCATGTGGGATCTTCTTGGACCAGGGCTCGAACCCATGTCCCCTGCATTGGCAGGCGGATTCTTAACCACTGCGCTACCAGGGAAGCCCGAGAGCATGGTTCTTGTCTTGGCCCCACGATAATAGCAGGTTTTATTATGTGGCAGGTTCAAGGCCAGGTACTTTGCACACATTGTCTCGTTTAATTCTTACAATAGTCCTGAGAAGTTATTACTATTCCCATTATACAGACAAGGAAACTGAGGCCCAAAGTAGTCATTTAGTTGGTAAGTTTAAACGATGGTCTGACTTCAAGTCCTGTGCTCATGACCAGTAAATTATTTCGTGACAAATGGAATTATGTTTTTCCTGATAAGTTAGGACATCCCTTCTAAATTATCTCCCAAACACCTCTGTTTTGCCTTCAGCCCCTACTCCAAGCCCCCTGTGGTTTACCTGACCGGTTTTGTCAAGCCCATGCTTTGTTTCTGAGCACACAAGAAGGAACCACAAGGTGTCAGTATAACATTACACAGTTCCAACATGGGGGAAAGGGTTGTGCATCTTCCCAACTGCATTAACCAGGTCAGACAGACACGCCATTGTCAGCAAGACTGGCCTTCATAGTTCATCCTTTTCTACATGCAAACACATGGAATTAATTCCCCACTAGCTAATCCTAAGGGCAAGGATCCCAGAGACCTCAGCTGAGTGACAGTGGGGTAGCAGGAATAAATGCTCCACCAAGACCTCGAAAAACCAGGAAAGGCTATTTTTAAATTTTTATTTAAAAAATATTTTGCATCCTGACCCTCCACTCCCCTTCCCTATTTAGTTTTTATGGAATTTATATTTCAAAAGTACAGAAGTATGGAAAGAGCAAGGAGAATAGGAGAAAGGCAGAGAGCCAGGCTTTGTTGTCGAAGGACAAGGACTCAGAGCTCCTAGGTTTCTTTCTAGGTGATTTTGACCTCGATATCCAATACCCTTGGACTCGTTTCCTCATGCATGAAGTGGGAGGATAGTGTCTGCCTTGCAGATTGTTGGGAATGTTAAATAAGGCTAAGTCATGAAATATGTTTAGGTGCTTAATCATGGAAAATATGTGCTTTCTTCAAATGTTTGTTTCCTTAGCTTAGAGACTTATGGCAACTAAGAGAAAGACCAAGATTCATATTAAAGAAGGGAAGAGGATGACGTAGCTGGGGTAGAAATCAATACACAGTGTATGAACAAAGAGAATTCCTGTTGAGCTAATAACAAAAAATATTTACCAGGCTGACAGAACAAAAGGAATTCTGTTTGCTTCTCTCTGTACCATTTTGTAGTTTGTCATATAGTGGCAACAAGAAATTACCATGTTTTTCAAGAGGAGTGGGAAGATATGCATATAGAAATATGTTTGATTTCTAAAGGTTCTTAGGCACCAGTTAAGTTTTATAGATGCGTATCTCAGATCATTCTTCATATGTGCCAGGGTTATCTGAATATAGACCAGGGTCAGGAGCGTTGAGCTCTGTTTCATACCCAGCTCTGTTCTTTACTGGCTTTATGATTTAGGGCCAGTTGCTTAACCTCAAAATTATAGTAGCTCCTACTTTAAAGGGTGATATAAGGATTATATAAGATAATGCATGTAAAGTGCTCAACACATAGTAAGCCTTAGATAAATGCTGATCATTATTATTGATAACTTTGCACAGTTACATAATAATAGCGATTTTCATGGGCCAGGAATTCAGTCACAGCTGGGAATCTGGTAATATCTGAAATTGCTTAGCAAACAATAAAGAGAACAAAAACCTAGGCTCCTCCTTGCAGATCCCTGCTGAAAGACTTCCTTATATCCTTTTATATTCTTTTAGGGTACTTGCAGCAGTGCAAGGATGTGGTGCCTTCTCAGGCCAAATTGACTTCCCTTTGCACTTAAATTGCATTCTTGGGGACCAGTTGGGAACCCACTAATGCTTTGAACTGCAGACTCCAGCAAGCCAGTAGAGTCAGAGGAATCTCTGGTTTCCAATGATTCACAGAACAGATGTTGCCACAAATAACAGCACTTTCGACCATAATTTCAATCCCTTTAATTCCCATTCCTCACCTTTTACAGAGATGCTTCCATTTGAAATCAAGCACTTTTATGTTCAGTAATCAAAAATCTCCCATCAAATAAAAGCCTGGGAACATATGGCTTCAAGATGAATTCTGTCAAACATTTAAAGAATTAATTCCAATCATCCTCAAACTATTCTAAAAACTTGAAGAGGAAGGAACATTTCCAAATTAATTTTATGAGGCCAGCATTTCCGAGGTACTAAAGCCAGACAAGGACGCTATAAGAAAAGAAAAGAAAACAGGCCAATATCCCTGAGTAACATAGATGCAGAAATTCTCAACAAAATACCAGCAAACTGGATTCAAGAACATATTAAAAGGATCAGTCACCACGATCAATGGGAGTTCATCCCTGGGATGCAAGGATGGTACAACATATACAAATCAATAAATCTGACACATCACATTAACAGAATGAAGGATAAAAATTGCATGCCCATTTCAAAAGGTGCGGAAAAAGCATTTGACAAAATCTAACACCCTTTAATGATTAACAGCTATCAGCAAATTAGGTATAGAAGAACTGTTTCTCAATATAATAAAGGTCCTATATGACAGGCCCACAGCTAACATCATACTCAGTGGTGAAAAGTTAAAAACCTTCCCTCTAAGATCAGGAACAAAACAGGAATGCTCACTCTCACCATTTCTACTTAACATAGTACTGGAAGTCCTAGCTATAGCAATTAGGCAAAGGAAAGAACTAAAAGGCACCCAAATTACAAGGAAGAAGTAAAAGTATCTCTGTTTGCAGATGACATACCCTTATACATAGAAGATCCTAAAAACTCCACTAAAAAAACTATTAGAACTAATAAATGAATTCAGTAAAGTTGCAGGATACAAAATCAACATAATCAGTTGTGTTTCTATATACTAAAAAAGGACTGTCTAAAAGAGATATTAAGAAAATAATCTCATTTACAACAGCATCAAAAACAATAAAATACTTCAGAATAAATTTAACCAACGAGATGAGAGACCTGTCCACTGAAAATATAAGACATTGATGAAAGAGATTGAAGAATATACAAATAAATGGAAATCTATCATATGTTCTTAGATTTGAAGTATTAATATTGAGAAAACGTCCATATTACCCCAAATGATCCACATGTTCAATGCAATTCCTATCAAGACACCAATGGCACTTTTCACAGAAATAGAAAGCACTATCTTAAATTTGTATGGAACCACAAAAGACCCTGAATAGCCAAAGCAATCCTGACAAAGATGAACAAAGCTGGAGGCATCACACTTCTTGATTTCAAGCTATATTACAAAGCTGTAGTAATGAAAACAGTATGGTACTGGCATAAAAAGAAGCACATAGACCATTGGAACAGAATAGAGTACCCAAGCATAAACACATGCATATATGGTCAACTAATTTTTGACAATGGCAACAAGAAGGCACGATGGGGATAGGATAGTCTCTTCAATAGTGTTGGGAATTAAAAAATGGGCAAAGAATCTGAATAGACATTTTTCCAAAGAAGACATGCAAATGGCCAATAGGTATGTGAAAAAGTGCTCAACATCACTAATCATCAAGGAAATGCAAATCAAACCCTTAATGAGATATCACTTCATAGCTGTTAGGATGTCTATTATCAAAAAGATAAGAGAGAACAAATGTTGTTGGCAAGGATATGG
The DNA here is from genome assembly GCF_949987515.2 of Delphinus delphis. Lineage (NCBI taxonomy): Eukaryota > Metazoa > Chordata > Mammalia > Artiodactyla > Delphinidae > Delphinus > Delphinus delphis. The sequence continues at coordinate 74,746,049 of NC_082693.1, read as the reverse complement.
AAAAAAGGGAACCCTCCTACACAGTTGATGGAAATGTAAATTGGTACAGCCATTATGGAAAACAGTATGGTAGTTCCTCAAAAAATTAAAAAGTGAACTACCAGATGATCTAGCAATCCAACTCCTGGATATATTTCTAAAGAAATTGAAATCAGTATCTTGAGAGAGATCTGCACATCCCTGTGTATCGCAGCATTATTCACAGTAGCTAAGATATGGAAAATACCTGAGTGTCCGTCAATGGATGAATGGATAAAAAAAAAAAATGTGAAACATATATATACAATGAAATATTATCCGGCCATAAAAAAGAAGGAAATCCTGCCATTTGTGACAATATGGATGAAACTGGAGGGCATTTTGCTAAGTGAAATAAGCCAGACACAGAAAGACAAATAGTGTATGATATCACTTATATGTGGAATGTAAAAAAGTCACCTTCCTCGAAATAGTAGAATGCTGGTTGCCATTGGCTGGGGGTGGGGGGAGGAGAAATGGGGTGATACAGGTCAAAAGGAACACATTTTCAGTTATAAGAAGAATGAGTTCTGCAGCCTTAATGTGTAGCATGGTGACTATAGTTAATAATACATTAGGTGTTGTGTACTTGAAAGTTGCTGAGAGTAGATCTTAGCATTCTCACAACAACAACAAAAACGGAGTTTATGTGAAGTGATGGATGTGTTAATTATCTTGACCTTGTTAATCATTCCACAATGTATACGTATATTAAATCGTCATGTTATACACTTTAAATATACACAATTATATTGGTCAATTATTCCTCAGTAAAGTTAAAAATGAAACAAAAAATCCCCAACACTATTACGTTCTCCTTCCAACCATCCTCAGGGAGTTGAGCATTTCTACAGAAATATCAGTTACGTGGATTAGGTGTTTTCTTTTTCTTTTTTTTTTTTTTTAACATCTTTATTGGGGTATAATTACGTTACAATGGTGTGTTAGTTTCTGCTTTATAACAAAGTGAATCAGTTATACATATACATATGTTCCCATATCTCTTCCCTCTTGCGTCTCCCTCTCTCCCACCCTCCCTATCCCACCCCTCCAGGCTGTCACAAAGCACCGAGCCAATATCCCTGTGCCATGCGGCTGCTTCCCACTAGCTATCTACCTTACTACGTTTGTTAGTGTGTATATGTCCATGACTCACTCTCGCCCCGTCACAGCTCACCCTTTCCCCTCCCCATAACCTCAAGTCCGTTCTCTAGGAGGTCTGCGTCTTTATTCCTGCCTTACCCCTAGGTTCTTCATGACATTTTTTTTTCTTAAATTCCATATATATGTGTTAGCATACTGTATTTGTCTTTTTCTTTCTGACTTACTTCACTGTGTATGACAGACTCTAGGTCTATCCACCTCATTACAAATAGCTCAATTTCGTTTCTTTTTATGGCTGAGTAATATTCCATTGTATATATGTGCCACATCTTCTTTATCCATTCATCCGATGATGGGCACTTAGGTTGTTTCCATCTCCGGGCTATTGTAAATAGAGCTGCGATGAACATTTTGGTACATGACTCTTTTTGAATTTCGGTTTTCTCAGGGTATATGCCCAGTAGTGGGATTGCTGGGTCATATGGTAGTTCTATTTGTAGTTTTTTAAGGAACCTCCATACTGTTCTCCATAGTGGCTGAACCAATTCACATTCCCACCAGCAGTGCAAGAGGGTTCCCTTTTCTCCACACCCTCTCCAGCATTTATTGTTTCTAGATTTTTTGATGATGGCCATTCTGACTGGTGTGAGATGATATCTCATTGTAGTTTTGATTTGCATTTCTCTAATAATTAATGATGTTGAGCATTCTTTCATGTGTTTGTTGGCAGTCTGTATATCTTCTTTGGAGAAATGTCTATTTAGGTCTTCTGCCCATTTTTGGATTGGGTTGTTTGTTTTTTTGTTGTTGAGCTGCATGAGCTGCTTGTAAATTTTGGAGATTAATCCTTTGTCGGTTGCTTCATTTACAAATATTTTCTCCCATTCTGAGGGTTGTCTTTTGGTCTTGTTTATGGTTTCCTTTGCTGTGCAAAAGCTTTGAAGTTTCATTAGGTCCCATTTGTTTATTTTTGTTTTTATTTCCATTACTCTAGGGGGTGGGTCAGAAAGAATCTTGCTGTGATTTATATCATAGAGTGTTCTGCCTATGTTTTCCTCTAAGAGTTTGATAGTTTCTGGCCTTATATTTAGGTCTTTAATCCATTTTGAGCTTATTTTTGTGTATGGTGTTAGGGAGTGTTCTAATTTCATTCTTTTACATGTACCTGTCCAGTTTTCCCAGCACCACTTATTGAAGAGGCTGTCCTTTTTCCACTGTGGATTAGGTGTTTTCAAAGTATGGTCCCTAGACCAGCAGCATCAACATCATCTGGGAGCTTGTCAGAAATGCAAATTCTTGGGCTCCATCCAGCCTATTAATTCAGAAACTCTGAGGTGGTAGGGCCCAGCAATTTGTGTTTTAACAAGCCCTCCACATGATTCTGATGCTTGCTCAAGTTTGAGAATTCCTTACTTGAGCCTCCAAAATAGGTCAGCCCTCTACCATGGAGATGCTTTGGTGCTTGTTTCCAAGCACCTGGCTGTTGAGGTTAGATGCATGATGTTTTTCTTGATGGTCTTATCTTTATTTTATCATATTATCTCTTATTTTTCCTGTAGAGAAACCAACAGGATTTGGAATCCTAATGACCAAATCCAGCTGTCTTACTCAGCCTGCATATGCATAAATATATTTGACTTATTTCCCTCTATTACTCATTATTGCAAACTGCAAGGTTGAAAATTTTAACTGAATTTGCCCTTTTAAAAAATTTACAGTAACAGACTATTTCATTCCCTAATGATTCTTTTGTGTGTGTGCTTTTTTCTCTTCAGGAAACAAAACAGTGTATCTTTGTCATCTTTAATCCTGAGGCTGAAAATTGAGAACTGGTTGTGGATTTTGCATGGGTGTGTATATGACAGCACTTATGATTGCTTCAAGTATTGTGATACTAATAACACCAGTGCCAAAACTAATATATTAAATAAGGCTAATACACCCATATAATTTACAAAGTACTGTTACGTGTATTTTCCTATTTAATGCTTACTTTGCTGTAGGTACTATTTTTACTTTAAAAATGGGAGAAACTGAGCTTCGGGGGTTACACTTTCATCATTGAATATCATATGATTTTTTGAGGAGAGCACCATATGATTTTTAAAAATTTTTGTTGGAGTATAGTTGGTCTACAATGCTGTGCCAGTTTCAGGTGTACAGCAGAGTGAACCAGCCATACATTTTAAACATTTTATTTCTCTTGGAATAACAATAACAACTAAAGCATACTGGGTTCTATTCAACATCTATGTGCCAGGTACTGTGATAGGTTATGTTCTGTTTTATTTGACCCATGAAACAGCCCAGTGAGGTAGTAGATATTCCTGTTCCCATTGTACAAGTGGGAAAACAGTCTTGCAAAGGTTAAATAACTTGCCTATATCATATATATTCTTTTTTTTTAAACATCTTTATTGGAGTATCATTGCTTTACGATGGTGTGTTAGATTCTGCTTTATAACAAAGTGAATCAGCTATACATATACATATATCCCCATATCTCCTCCCTCTTGCATCTCCCTCCCACCCTCCCTATCCCACCCCTCTAGGTGGTCACAAAGCACCGAGCTGATCTTCCGGTGCTATGCGGCTGCTTCCCACTAGCTTTCTGTTTTACATTTGGTAGTATGTTTTAGTCCATGCCACTGTCTCACTTCGTCCCAGCTTACCCCTCCCGCTCCCTGTGTCCTCAGGTCCATTCTCTACATCTGCGTCTTTATTCCTCTCCTGGCCATAGGTTCTTCATAAGAAGAAGATGCTTTTTTTTTTTTTTTTTTTTAGATTCCATATATATGTGTTAGCATGCGATATTCGTTTTTCTCTTTCTGACTTACTTCACTCTGTATGACAGACTCTAGGTCCATCCACCTCACTACAAATAACTCAATTTGGTTTCTTTTTATGGTTGAGTAATTTTCCATTGTATGTATGAGCCACATCTTCTTTATCCATCCATCTATTGATGAACACTTAGGTTACTTCCATGTCCTGGCTATTGTAAATAGAGCTGCAGTGAACGTTGTGGTACATGACTCTTTTTGAATTATGGTTTTCTCAGGGTATATGCCTGATAGTGGGATTGCTGTGTCGTATGGTAGTTCTATGTTTAGCTTTTTAAGGAACCTCCATACTGTTCTCCATAGTGACTGTATCAATTTACATTCCCACCAACAGTGCAAGAGGGTTCCCTTTTCTCCACACCCTCTCCAGCATTTATTGTTTGTAGATTTTTTGATGATGGCCATTCTGACTGGTGTGAGGTGATACCACATTGTAGTTTTGATTTGCATTTCTCTAATGATTAGTGAAGTTGAGCATTTTCTCATGTGTTTGTTGGCAATCTGTATATCTTCTTTGGAGAAATGTCTGTTTAGGTGTTCTGCCCATTTTAGGATTGGGTTGTTTGTTTTTTGATATTGAGCTGCATAAGCTGCTTGTCAATTTTGCAGATGAATCCTTTGTCAGTTGCTTCATTTGCAAATATTTTCTCCCATTCTGAGGGTTGTCTTTTCATCTTGTTTGTGTTTTCCTTTGCTGTGCAGAAGCTTTTAAGTTTCATTAGTTGCCGTTTGTTTATTTTTGTTTTTATTTCCATTTCTCTAGGAGGTGGGTCTAAAGGATCTTGCTGTGATTTATGTCATACGGTGTTCTGCCTACATTTTCCTCTAAGAGTTTTATAGTGTCTGGCTTACATTTAGGTCTTTAATACATTTTTAGTTTATTTTTGTGTATAGTGTTAGGGAATGTTCTAATTTCATTGTTTTACATGCAACTCTCCAGTTTTCCCAGCACCACTTATTGAAGAGGCTGTCTTTTCTCCATTGTATATTCTTGCCTCCTTTATCAAAGATAAGGGGACCATAAGTACATGGGTTTATCTCTGGGATTTCTATCCTGTTCCATTGATCTATCTTTCTGTTTTTGTGCCAGTACCATACTGTCTTGATTACTGTAGCTGTGTAGTATAGTCTGAAGTCAGGGAGTCTGATTCCTCCAGCTCTGTTTTTCTTTCTCAAGATTGCTTTGGCTATTTGGGGTCTTTTGTGTTTCCATACAAGTTGTGAAATTTTTTGTTCTAACTCTGTGAAAAATCCCATTTGTAGTTTGATAAGGATTGCATTGAATCTGTAGATTGCTTTGAGTAGTATAGTCATTTTCACAGTGTTGATTCTTCCAATCCAAGAACATGGTATATTTCTCCATCTGTTTGTATCATCTAATTTCTTTCATCAGTGTCTTATAGGTTTCTGCATAAAAGTCTTTTGTCTCCTTAGTTAGGTTTATTCCTGGGTATTTTATTCTTTTTGTTGCAGGGGTAAATGGGCGTGTTTTCTTAATTTCTCTTTCAGATTTTTCATCATTCGTGTATAAGAATGCAAGAGATTTCTGTGCATTAATTTTGTATCCTGCTACTTTACCAAATTCATTGATTAGCTCTAGTAGTTTTCTGGTGGCATCTTTAGGATTCTCTATGTATAGTATCATGTCATCTGCAAACAGTGACAGTTTTACTCCTTCTTTTCCGATTTGGATTCCTTTTATTTCTTTCTCTTCTCTGATTGCTGTGGCTGAAACTTCCAAAATATGTTGAACAATAGTGATGAGAATGGGCAACCTTCTCTTGTTCCTGATCTTAGAGGAAATGCTTTCAGTTTTTCACCACTGAGAACAATGTTGGCTGTGGGTTTGTCATATATGGCCTTTATTATGCTGAGGTAAGTTCCCTCTATGCCTACTTTCTGGAGGGTTTTTATCATAAATGGGTGTTGACTTTTATCGAAAGCTTTTTCTGCATGTATTGAAATGATTATATGGTTTTTATCCTTCAATTTGTTAATATGGTTTATCACATTGACTGATGTGCGTGTACTGAAGAACCTTTGCATTCCTGGGATAACCCCACTTGATCATGGTGTATTATCCCTTTAATGTGCTGTTGGATTCTGTTTGCTAGTATTTTGTTGAGGATTTTTGCATCTATGTTCATCAGTGATATTGGCCTGTAGTTTCCTTTTTTTTGTGGCATCTTTGTCTGGTTTTGGTATCCGGGTGATGGTGGCCTCATAGAATGAGTTTGGCCTTGTTCCTCCCTCTGCTATATTTTGGAAGAGTTTGAAAAGGATAGGTGTTAGCTCTTCTCTAAATGGTTGATAGAATTCGCCTGTGAAGCCATCTGGTCCTGGGCTTTTGTTTGTTGGAAGATTTTAAATCACAGTTTCAATTTCAGTGCTCTGTGATTGTTCTGTTTGTATTTTCTATTTCTACCTGTTTCAGTCTTGGAAAGTTGTGTTTTTCTAAGAATTTGTCCATTTCTTCCAGATTGTCCATTTTATTGGCATATAGTTTCTTGTACTGATCTCTCATGATCCTTTGTGTTTCTGTAGTGTCAGTTGTTACTTCTCTGTTTTCATTTCTAATTCTGTTGATTTGAGTCTTTTCCCTTTTTTTCTTGATGAGTCTGGCTAATGGTTGATCAATTTTGTTTATCTTCTTAAAGAACCAACTTTTAGTTTTATTGATATTTGCTATTGTTTTCTTTGTTTGTGTTTCATTTATTTCTGCTCTGATCTTTATGATTTCTTTCCTTCTGCTAACTTTGGTGTTTTTTTGTTCTTCTTTCTCTAATTGCTTTAGGTTTAAGGTTAGGTTGTTTATTTGAGATTTTTCTTGTTTCTTGAGGTAGGATTGTATTGCTATAAACTTCCCTCTTAGAACTGCTTTTGCTGCATCCCATAGGTTTCGGGTCATCCTGTTTTCTTTGTCATTTGTTTCTAGGTGGTTTTAAATTTCCTCTTTAATAGATTCTTCAGTGATCTCTGGTTTTTTAGTAGTGTATTGTTTACCCTCCATGTGTTTGTATTTTTTACAGTTTTTTTCCTGTAATTGATATCAAGTCTTATAGTGTTTTGTTCCAAAAAGATACTTGATATGATTTCAGTTTTCTTAAATTTACTAAGACTTGATTTGTGACCCAGTGTATGATGTATCCTGGAGAATGTCCCATGCGCACTTGAGAAGAAAGTGTTTTCTGTTGCTTTTGGATGGAACATCCTATAAATATCAATTAAGTCCATTTTGCTTAATGTATCATTTAAAGCTTTTGTTTCCTCATTTATTTTCATTTTGCATGATTTGTCCATTGGTGAAATTGAGGTGTAAAAGTTCCCTACTATGATTGTGTTACTGTCAATTTCCCCTTTTATGTCTGTTAGCATTTGCCTTATGTGTTGAGGTGCTCCTATGTTGGGTGCATAAATATTTACAATTGTTATATCTTCTTCTTGGATTGATCCCTTGATCATTATGTAGTGTCCTTCTTTGTCTCTTCTAATAGTCTTTATTTTAAAGTCTATTTTGTCTGATATGAGAATTGCTACTACAGCTTTCTTTTGATTTCCATTTGCATGGAATATCTTTTTCCATCCCCGCACTTTCAGTCTGTATGTGTCCCTAGATCTGAAGTGGGTCTCTTGTTGGCAGCATATATACAGGTCTTGTTTTTGTATCTGTTCAGCCAGTGTATGTCTTTTGGTTGGAGCATTTAATCTATTTACATTTAAGGTAATTATCGATATGTATGTTTCTATTACCATTTTCTTCATTGTTTTGGGTTTGTTTTTGTAGGTCTTTTCCTTCTCTTGTGCTTCTTGCCTAGAGAAGTTCCTTTAGCATTTGTTGTAAAGTTGGTTTGGTGGTGCTGAATTCTCTTAACTTTTGCTTGTCTGCAAAGGTTTTGATTTTTCCGTTGAATCTGAATGAGATTGTTGCTGGGTAGAGTAATCTTGGTTGTAGGTTTTTCCCTTTCATCACTTTAAATATGTCCTGCCACTCCCTTCTGGCTTGCAGAGTTTCTGCTGAAAGATCAGCTATTAACTTTATGTGGATTCCATTGTATGTTAATTTTTGCTTTCCCCTTGCTGCTTTTATTATTTTTTATTTGTATTTAATTTTTGATAGTTTGATTAATATGTGTCTTGGCATGTTTCTCCTTGGATTTATCCTGTATGGGACTCTGCGCTTCCTGGACTTGATTGACTCTTTCCCATATTCGGGAAGTTTTCAACTATAGTCTCTTCAAATATTTTCTAAGTCCCTTTCTTTTTCTTCTGGGACCCCTATAATTCGAATGTTGGTGCATTTAATGGTGTCCCAGAGGTCTCTGAGACTGTCCTCAATTCTCTTCATTCTTTATTCTGTTCTGTGGTAGTTATTTCCACTATTTTATCTTCCAGATCACTTATCCTTTCTTCTGCCTCAGTTATTCTGCTATTGATTCTTTCTAGAGAATTTTCATTTATTGTGCTGTTCATCAATGTTTGCTTTGTAGTTCTCCTTGGTCCATGTTAAACGTTTATTGTATTTTCTCCATTCTGTTTCCAAGACTTAGGATCATTTTTACTATCATTACTCTGATTTCTTTTTCAGGTAGACTGCCTATTTCTTCTTCATTTGTTTGGTCTGGTGGGTTTTTACTTTGTTCCTTCATCTGCTGTGTATTTCTCTGTCTTCTCATTTTGCTTAACTTACTGTGTTTGGGGTCTCCTTTTCACAGGCTGTAGGTTCCTAATCCCTGTTGTTTTTGGTGTCTACCTCCAGTGGGTAAGGTTGGCTTAGTGGGTTTTGTAGGCTTCCTTGTGGAGGGGACTGGTTCCTGTGTCCTGATGTATGAGGCTGGATTTTGTCATTCTGGTGGGCTGGACCCTGTCCAGTGGTGTGTTTTGTGGTGTCTGTGAACTTACTATGATTTTAGGCAGCCTCTTTGTTAATGGGTTGTGTTGTGTTTCTATCTTGCTAGTTATTTGGCATGGGATGTCCAGCACTGAATCTTGCTAGTCGTTAAGTGGAGCTGGGTCTTAGCGTTGAGATGGAGATCTCTGGGAGAGCTCTCGCCAGTTGATATTACAAGGGACTGGGAGGTCTCTGGTGGACCAATGCCCTGAACTCGTCTCTCCCACCTCAGAGGCTCAGGCCTGACATCTGGCCGGAGCACCAAGACCCTGTCAGCCACACGGCTGGGCCATCCTAGAGAAGATGGACTAAAGCTGGGAGAAAGCTAGAGGATGGGAGACCTGTCAGAAGGCTTGTTTGATGAAATGAGGCAAAGGATGGTGACATTCTGTACCCAAGCTCTACTCGCGAAGGGAAGGGAGTACCTCAGGAAGCCGAGTGCGCGCTTCCATGGCTGAGGCGCACACAGGCACGGATTTTCCTCTAGGTCTTAATGGGTCACATAATGATGAGGGAGTTCTTATTAAAACGTACGTAGATACAGACACAGACACACACACAAATGCCTAAACAACCATAAAAACTTCCCTAAGCTCAAGCATTAATATTTCATGGAATGTTCAAATGAAGGAGGGCACTTTTGACAGCCTATTCCAGAAGGTACTTGTATATTAATTTTGCAAATTTAAACATGTCATGTGAAAATAATTTAGACAGAAAAAACCCCAAAATCCTCTCTAACATTTAAAAAGACCTCTTAGTGAGCTTTGACAGGCATAACTGAGGTTGAAGAAGTTGCACACTTGTGATTGAACGGGTCATCATCAATGAGTTTCTCTGGGCCTACAGTTTCCAGTCAAGGGCAATTGGCCTGCCCATGGCCATCTGCTGAGGATCAGTCATAGATATACACAGTTATAATAGCTGACACTTATGGAGTCCTTCCTAGGCATTAAATATAGTGCTAAGTTTTTTTCATGTGTTATTTAGTTTAATCCTCAGAACAACCCAAGGAGATAGATGTTATAATCACCCTCCTTTTATAGAGGATGCCTTAAGGAATTTGCCCAAAGTCCCACAGCTGGTAAATGGCATAGCTGGATGTGAACCCAGACGTCAGGTCAGAGCTTGCCCTCATATTCTGTGCCATGTTACTCTCCATGCTGCTTTTTCCCCTCAGCTACAGCTTGCTGGGAAAGCATTGATTGCCTGAAGCAAGGGTAGCAAATCCATAGCCTGGTGAGCAGTCAGCGGTGGGGCCTGGTAGAAACAGCTGTGTCAGAATTGGAACAGGGGTTGTTCACTAGGCCAGTCAGGTTTCTTCTTGTGAATACGGACTGAGGAATATAGTAGAGTATTCTAGAAGGAAGGGGCCGACACCAAAAACAACTATGGAGAGAACTCATATAACTGAGGCCATAAGGCCTAGAGGTCTAGAGAAGTTGTGAATGGACCAAAGCAGTGATCAGGCAAAGGTATTAGTAAGCAGAGGTGTGAGGTAGGGAAAAGAGGCAGAGTAGAGGACAAAATGTATAGTCCTGGAGGAGAGAGATTATGACATGACAGAGAGCTTCAGTGAACTCTGATGGTCAAGAAGACAGAGACTGCCTCCAGGGTCCTGTCCATATCCCCTGATGCTCAACAAATGCTGGTGGGTTGAATAGGGAAGGAAGACGACTCATAGGAGGGTGGCTGGGTCCTGCTGGTGGCTGGGTCCTGGTGGCAGCACACCTGACGGCAATGCAAGAACTCTTGCTGCTGAGAAGCTGAGATTTCTTAGCCTCTGCAGCTGAGTGACTTTCAGGGGACACTTCTCTCTCTTCTTTGCCTCCTTTTTTCTCATGAGATTTCCTTCTCCTTTATTGACGAGAGTACCGTTTGATAAAACCCCATTTCCATTTCTTGACATTGCTTGAAGCTACTTTTTTTTTTTGACAAGAACAACTCAATGGCAAAGAACACTATTTATGTGAAAAGAGGAAACAATTTCTTTATACCCCCTTCAAACTTTCCTGTTTCCCTCATTAGGGATAGGAATAAGAATAGTCAATTCCACCTGAGAGTGATAGCTTTTTAAAATCAAAGCACAGAAAGCTAAGGTTCGCCTAGATTTCTTCACATCTTAAGTGTAACAAATTTCAAATTACCTTTCAATAGTGAAAGATGTTTTGTTTTCTTTCTTTTGTAAGAATTCAAGATTGATCATAGATTTGCATGAATGATCTAGATAATGACTTTTTATTTATTAGAATAATTTATAAAATTATGTCACATATTCTCCTGCACTGTCATTTATATGCTTCAAGAATGGAGCTCAAGGCCAGTTTTATATAAAAGTTTACATCCTCCGGTTTGCTCCCTGGTACCCAGTCTTGAACATGTGTTTAAAGGATCAGCTATGCATCCTAGGGGGCATACTTCATGGAGAGAACACAAGATTTTGATTCAATAGTGCAGATTTCTAGTCCCAGTTTTACCACTTTTCTGTAGTGATCTCAAGCAAATCACTTAATTCCTCTGAGCAGCAGTTTTCTCATATGTGAACTGGGGTACGTAATCGTAAATTTAGTAATAACTATTTAACATGATTTTTGTTAAATTTTGTTTTTGACTTAACAGCAATTTTGATAATGATCTGTATGTGAAAGCATTAACGTAATGATTGTGATTGTTCCAGATTTCCCCTTAATGCTGATTATTGGCTGCAAGCTGCATTGTTAATATTTGCTATACACATCTTTATTTACTGACTGGGTGACTTTGCGTGAGTCATTTAATATTCTCATCATTGTTCTTTGGACAAAGACCAAAGTCTTTGGCATGGCTTGTCTCTCCACCTCAATACCACTTCCTTCCCTCGTTGTCAAAGCGGTAGTCATACTGGCCTTCTCACAGTTTGGAAGGAAGCCTCTTCCTTTGTACCTGAGAGCCTTGCACGTGTTGTTTCTCTGCTTGAAGTGCTCCCCAATTGCAGTCTTTCTCCACTTCTCTCCTCTCTTAGTTAATGCTTATAAGTCTCAGTTCACATGTCACATGTCTGGGGCAATTCTTGCCAATTGCTGGATTAGCTCAAGTCCACTGTTATGGGTGCCTTGTACTCTTCACTGTAGATTTATTAGTGGGACAGTTGCAGTGGGACTAAGCATATTTACTTAGTCAAACAAAATTAATATATACTAACAACTATCTCAGGTAGTAGAGAGAGTGATCAAATGCATAAAGTAATTTATCTATTGATTATATAGTAATTGGGTTTGTCTACAAGTATATATAATTACAAGCTAACATAAAATAATTAAAAATTGGTACCTGAGAATGTATAAATATACAAAGGCAAGGTCAGGTAAAAAGATACAATAAATATTTAGACTATAAGGTCCAATAGGGTTAGTAAAATTGAGCTGTAAATGTGATTCTAAGCTTGCCAGGGGCCAAAACAAAAATGAAAATATGATCTGTTATGTGATGGTCATTGACCTGAGGGAAAAACACTCTAGTCTTCTGGGGAAAAGAAAGCTGTTCATGGCCCTTTTTTTTTCCGGAAAAAAATTTCTTTGAAGGGAGAGAACTTATTTTCTCCATGGCTCCTTGAGCAGCTTGGCAGCTTTCCAAAACCTGCAGCATTAGAAGGTCAGAGGTTCTGTTCCCAGATCTCCTCTCCCCAACTCTCCCCTCCTCTTTTCTACTCTTCCCTCCTCTCCCCTCCCCTCCCCATGTTTCCTCCTTTTGTCTCCTGAAATTTCTATCTCACTGCAATTAAACAATAAACTTCAAATAATGTGTTTTTTTCCCAGAGCTTGGGCGGTAGTGGGGGAATGTCTGAATCTGGCAGGTCCTAATCCGGTGGTGTGTGTAGTGAAAACAGTCCGACAGCCCAGCTGCAGCACTCACTCCACACTCACCTGGACTGAATCACTTCATCTCCCTGCCGCTCAGTTTTTATGTCTGCAGGGGCTGCTGATGCCTCCTTCAAAGGGCAGCTGAGAAGCTGAATGAGAGAACACCTGGGGCTGTGCATGGCTGAGCCCATGTACCATAAATGTTCTCTCTTACATGTTTTTTCCTCCCTCTCAGAACTGGCGTAAAGATCCATGGAGATATGTGTATTTGAAAAACTTTAGTATGAGTGTGAGCGTGTGTATATTCTAGAGGCCCAAGGAGAGGAGAGGCCCACTCTTCTAGCTTAACAAACAGCAAGGGAAGAATTGCACTTATTTCTGTTTACTAGTGGTCTCTTCCCCTAATTGTTACTTTTTATATATTTTCACTTAATTTTTACCTAAAGCAAGACAACAAAGAATGGATTCATAACCTCTAATCTTTTCATTATATGTATGTAATTTTAAAGTATATGTGTAATATATTTTTAAAAATCCCTATTCCTGCAAAATAATAAGAGATTGCATCAGTGTTACATGCAAGTCAAGACAAAACAGGAAGTTGTGGGACCAGCTGTTTTCATGGCCAAGGGTCAGGAATGACTTAACAATTGAGCTTTAATTGGGGTTCCGCACCTTCACCACCTTTTTACTGAAAAATTGGACTCTGACTTAGCAGAACTGAATCACTGCCAGAGATTTCTCTTTCTTTAAAATTCTCAGAATGTTTATTTGATCTCTTTTGCTAAATTTCTGTACAAAAAAAAAAAAAAGAACTCGATTAGATTATGAAGCCTGTGAACCCTGAGTCAATTCTTCTTGCCTTTCTAACTTGTTCAAACCAGATTTTTCCATTTGGGAAGGTCACGAGGACTGCGCGGTTTCTATAGGAGCCACCTCAGTTCTGGTGGTTTCTATGACAAAGCTTTGGGAGTGACAAAGTATATTGCCCGCTGGTTACCAGCACAGTCCAGAGGGACATGATTATTTGTACAGTGATTTCCTCTCAATTTTTTTCTCCTGAAAGAAAATATCCTGGTAGCCCACCAAATCTAAAATTGGATACTCTGTATGTATCTCATTATGGTTTGGGGGATAAAGGAACTAAAAACAATGGTAGTTTAAAAATAAAATTGCTTTGTTTCCTCTGGCTGTGTCAGAAATGTAGACTCTGTCACCAGGAGAAAAGGGTACTAATTGTGTGGTTATAACACACTAGCAAAAATGTCTCTAGCACCAAGCGTTATAACTGGTAAAGGCTGAATGGAATTATACACAGAAATCCAGGGTATTTATCTCTGTTAAGAATATTTAGATTTAGTAATCTATGGATATTATTGAGAAAGGTTTTAATGATCAGTATCCATCCAGAAGTGATATTGACTTGACTGGAAGGCCATTCTGTTTTGAACATCTGGCATTTCACTGGGTTCAGCAATTTTCTATCTTTACATTTTCTAAACTTGGAATAGTAACCCCAAAGGCAGCCACTGAGGGCAGTTCTTTGTGGCCTGTGAAACTCTATTACACAGTTCTGCTTTGGGACTGGCAAAGCAACATTTCCAGCACTGTGAAGTTAACACAATATTTACTGTAGTTTCTACATCGTATCTATATAACATGTAATGAAGGCGAACATATCATCTTCCCCTCATTGAGTACTTACTGTGTTTAGTACTACTCAAAGTCCTTCACCTATATTATCTCATTTAAATCTGAGTTGGTATTATTATCATTCCCATTTTACAGAAGAGGAATTGAGGTTCTGAAAGTTTAAGTGACAGTTGGTGTGTATCCTGGAGCACACATTCCAATCCAGGAGTCTCTGGCTGTGGATTCATTCCTCTAAATTGCCACATGTGTCACCCCTCAAATGTCTGGTTAATAGTTACTGAGTTATCAGTAGGACAGACGAATGAAGACTAGTTTGTGGTCTTAACTCTCTAGCTTATTTCCTATGTGACCTTGGTCATGTTATTTATTCTTCGGCCTTGGTTTCCTTATCAGTCAAATGTGAAGAGCTGAACTGGATGTTTTTTCGGATTCCCCTTATCATTCTGTTATATGAGCCTATGATTAATGTGAATTGTTTGGGCAGTATGGATAATTTGAGTAAGCAGTGACTGTTGTGATCTGCATCGAAGCTTTTTATCTGCATCACAGTGGCTTCACCATGATACAGGGCATGATAGATAGTAGAAAAGTACCCTGGGCTAGACATCTGATGACCTTCTGGAAGGAAGTGAGAAGATCTGTGCCTGGCATGGAATCAGTGCTCCGCAAATGTTTGTTGGAAGATTGGGGGCCCTTGCAGTCTATTTAGGTGTATGACACAAATAGAGTATGTTTATGTAATAACACCAAAAATTATAATGAGAATGATAACAACAACAACAATAATAGTGATTGCTTACTGAGAACAAAGCACTCGCCAACAGAAGGTTATTACTTGCATACAAACCACTTTGGGACCATTATACATTTTACCCCTTTTATTGTCTTTTCCAGGCCAAATTTGGACCTTTGGATCTGGAATGACAAATTGATGCTTTCAGCCTGGTAGAGCTGCCTCTCAGCTGATAGTTCAGTTCTGGCAGCATCCTCTATCTTAATCTTCATAGCAGTGGCTTATGTAATAATTTAAATTTTATTACACTTTTGCACTTATTTAGAAAAATGCATGCAATGGAAAAACGAAAGTGTAAGAGAGCTGATTTTAATGATAAATAATTTGATCCCATAAATTTAATTCAATTTAGAAAAAGATGGAAATTATCGAGATGCCAGAAGCCGAGACAGTTTATCCTTAATTGGACATTTATTGATTTTATGCATGTCAACTGTGGTTCAGTTGTCAGAGGAAAGAACAAAATTACAGACATGCAAGATTCTAGAAACCCATAGTCAAAGATAATGTTTAAAATGGAATGTAATTAAGAATTTTATATTTGTTATAGCACATGGAACATGGAGTCTCACTTACAAAATATGTGATGATACAGTTAAGTTTTTAAAATTTGATAATTTGCAGTAATACAATATGCAAGAAAATTGTCAACTTCATGTTTTATCACAATGCATATTTTTGCACATATATATGTACACCAAGGAATATATATTCACATATATACATGTATCCCAACATTTTCATTAGTAGCTCATTTTCCCAAGTGTTTAGAAGTCATTTATCTTGTCACTGCAGTTGCCAGCATAGTAAAACTTGGAAGTAAGCAGGTCAACTTCTGAGAAGCAAAAATGGATGCTGAGTACCACTTGAGTACTGAAGTATTAGAATTTAACTCATAGGAACATCCCTTCATTGTCAGAGCCAACAGACTCATTTCTAATAAGCTTAATAAGCCTGACTTTCAACCTGCAAATTAGAAAAGGTTTGATCCAAATATGTATAAAGAAAGCAGTGAGTGAAGGTAGAGATAAATGACAAAAACAGCACAAAACTTACTGGAGGCAGAGCTAATTTCATAAGCTTTCATAAGCTCTGAAGATATCATTTGCAGGGACTTAGGTTTATACCAGTGACCCAGAGTCAGAAAGAAAGAGTTAAATGGCATCTATAGTTTCTATTTAAGAAGGCAGATTAATGGGTCATGTATCATAAAAAGATATCTATCCAGTATGGCAAAATAAATTGTAAGGGAAGATGAAAACTGACACATTATATCTTTGGAAAACGAAACGCTGTGAACTATTTCATTTATTCACTTATTCATTAATTCCTAGATGATATATCAAGCACCTACTGTTTATTCATTAATCCAATAGATATTTATTAAGCACCTACTTCATGTCAGGCACTGTTCTATATTCTAGGGATACATCAATGAACACAATATATATAAGTATCTGTCCTTGTGCTGCTCACATTTTAGTTGGTGAAAGCAGGTGATAGAAAAAAAAACTAAGTAAACATATAGAATGTATAGGATATAGACAGTGTTGAATGCTGTGGAGAAAAATAAGGCAAGGAAGGAGGAAAAGGAGTGTGGGAGAGAGTGGGATTGCAATTTAAGGTAGGCTGGCCAGGGACACCCTCATGAAGAGGGTAGTGTTTGAGGAAGGACTTGAAGGAGGTGAGGGACTGAGCTCCTTGACTCAAAGAAGGAAGAACATTCCTGGCTGAGGGGATGGCAAACGTGAAGTTCCAGAGTCAGGAGTACGCCTGGGGCAGCAGAGCAACAGCACGGCAGGCAGCAGGGCATCAGCAGGGAGCTGGGAGGGGAGTAGTAGGAGATGCTTTGGGTAGAGAAGGGTCTGGTGGCATAGCACTTTTGCCCTGTGAATGCGGGAAGCCATTTCAGGAGGACTGATGTGATCTGACTTAGATTTTTAAAAGGATATGCTGGCCAGGGTGTGAACAGACTAAGGAGAAAAATCAAAGGCAGGAGACCATTGCACTGTTCCAGGCAAGAGGTGACGGTGGTTTGAACCAGGGTCCTAGTATAGAGGAGTGCAGAAGGGTTCAGCCTTGGATTCTCTTTTGAGGGTACCATTGACAGGATTTACTGATGAATAAGATGTAGGATGTTGAGTGAAAGAGGTGAGTTAAGGATGACTCTAAGGTTTTTGACCAGAGAAACTGATGGAGTTGCCATTCATTCAGAGACTGGAAGACACAGGTTTGAGGGGAATGGTTAGGAGTTAGGGGCTGGAATGTGATGTTTAAGATGCCTGTTAGAAATTTTAGTGGCGATAAGGAGTTGGCGTATGGATACACAGGACTGGAGTTGCAGGGAGAGGACTGGGCTGAAGGTGTAAATTTGGAAAGTGTAAAAGTATAAATAGTATATGCAGGTCCCAGGGACTACCTATGGAATAGGATGCTATTAAAAAATGATTGAGATACAATATTTCCCCTTAAAGAGTGAAAACAGAAATAAAAACAATTAAAATAAGAGGACAGAATTCCACAAATAAGTAAAAGAAAAAAAGTGGCCATAAACTTACTGAGAATTATGAAGATGCAGTGAACATGATCAGTGGAACGTGATACAGTAGAATGTGATCAAAAGGCTTCCTTAAGAAATCAAGAAAGAAGATGGAATTGTTTAGTCAGTCTTAAAGGGAAGATAGAAACTTTGATAGGAAGAAATGGGTGGAGAAATACAATCCAGGCTCAAAGGTAGTCATTAGTGAAAGCACTAAGAAATCAGTGACTATTGTTGGTGAGTAATGAGAATTAAGAACATGTTTGCCAGATCCTTGTCTCTAAGGAACCTGAAATGCTGTATGATGAGAACTGTTCAGCAGGCTGTGTGGTACCATTTGCTAAACTTTCTCTTAAGGAGTTGTATAACGTACATACTGAAAAATGCACAAATCGTAAGTATACAGCTCAGTGAAATTTTACCACCCCAAAATACCTGTGTAACCAACACTTCAATCAAAAAAGAAGTAGCACCCCAGAAGCCTCACTATTCCATCCCTACACACAAAGGAAACCACTGTTGTGACTTCTAGCACCACAGATTAGTTATGCCTGATGAAACTTTGTGTAAATGGAAGTTACTCTTTTGTATCTAGCTTTTTTCAATCATTATGTTTGTAAGTTTATGTATATTGTTGCTAGTAGCAGTAATTTGTTACTTTTCATTTCTTTAATTAATACAGTTTATTTTTCAAATCTATTGATGAGCATTTGGGTCATTTTCAAGTTTTGGCTATATATATATTATGCTGCTATGAACATTCCTGTGCATGTCTGTTGGTGAATGCATGCATTTTTCTTGGGCATTTCCTTGAGAACAGAATTGCTGGAATACAGGTAATGTTAATGCTCAGCCTTTGTAGGTAATGCCAGTTTTCCAAAATGTTTTACCATCATTAAACTACCACTAGAGTGCATGAGAATTACAGTTCTTCACATGCTTGCCAACACTTGGAATTGTCAGGCTTTATAAGTTTTAAGATATGCACAATGGTAAGTGGTTTTAATTTGCATTTTCACAATGACTAATAATATTTAGCATCTTTTCAGATGTTTAGTTATATTTGAATATTTTACTTGTATCAAGTCTTTTGCCCATTTTTTATAGGTTGTCTGTCTTTTACATGCAGATTTATAGGTATACTTTATATATCCTGGATATAAGTACTTTCCCAGATATATACATTGCAGATATCTTCTTTAAGTCTCAGTGCATTTTCACTTTCTCAGTAATGACCTTTAATAAACATACTTCCTTAATTTTAATGAAGTCCCAATTATCAACTTTAAGTTTTATGTTTAATGTTGAAAAATAGGTACCTACCTCCCTACATACATTACATATTACATACATACATACATACATACATACATACATACATACAGCACCCTCATAGACACACCCAGAATAATGTTTAACCAAATATCTGGGCACCTTGTGGCCCAGTCAACTTGACACATAAAATTAACCATCACAACTCTATTACAATTAAAAATCTTATTTTTCATCATAGAATTAATACATGCAGTTAAGAATTTTGGAGAACTGGTAAAAAAGTTTCACAGCTCAATACCTAACACAGTACCTCGCACTTAGTAAATTCTCCAAGAGTGTATGCTCAGTGAATGGTAAATGAATGAATATACCTAGAAAAAAAAACTTTGTTAATATATTAGTGTTAGTGCTTTAATTGTGTATTTTTTTGTTTTATACATTTTGATAATATTGTATGTATTTTAAAATCACCTTTTATTTGGACTATTTGATTTTCAAAATGTTGAGTCTTCTTTCTACTAAACAAGTGTGAAGATTTATCATTTGGCATATTCTCATTCTCCAAATAACATGATGTGGTTTATCAATCCCTCCTTCACCAAAATCTCTTTATGATAAGTATAAAATATTCCTGGACATATGTCTGTTTTTGTGTAATGCAAAGTAGCTGAGGCATGTGATCAAGCACATTTTTTGGAATTTCAGTGGTTATCAGGAAAACTCAGGAATTACCTGTGAATGTGAACTATCTGGCACTGTGAACAGTAGGAGTAAGAAGCATCTATTTTGATTTATTTGACTTTGGCTCCAGTTCCATAGGATTTGGGCTTCCTATGATTGGGTCTAAATAAGGAGAATCATATGAAAAAATGAAAGATCAGAAAGCAAGACTTAGTGCCTTCTTGGCCAGGGGACCGAAGCCACAAAGTGCCTCAGGCAGAAGAGCAATTCATTAATTACCAATGGAAAGAAAAGTTGAATCTTGGTCACAGTGTTTTTCTTGAAGAGATGAGAAGGACTTCGCAGTTGGAGTAGCGGAACTGAAAACAAAAATGTGCATTGAGATATTATTTTGTTACCAATACATTGGATTAGGAAGACATTTTATCTTTCTTCACCATAGTTTCCCTACTGTAAAATGAAGAAGACATTTAGGAGATTTAATTTTGACAGATTAATTCTAAAATATAAAAATTATGGAAATCAGTTCACTCAAAATGTGCATTGGACAGCTACGATATGCATGGTACCATATTTGTTCTTGTAAAATGCCAAAAAAGTGTAACCCTCCTGCTGTGGACTGAATGTGTCCCCTAAAATTCATATGTTGAAATTCTAACCCCCAAGGTGATGGTATTTGCAGGTGGGGGTTTGGGAGGCTATTAGATCATGAGGGCAGAGCTCTCACAAGTGGGATTAGTGCCCTTATAAAAGAGGCTCCCCAGAGATCCCTCCCGCCTTTCTATCTTATGAGAACAAATTGAGAATTCTGCAGTCTGCAGCCTGGAAGAAGGCCTTCATCAGAACCCAGCCATGCTGGTACCCTGATCTAGGACTTCCAGCTTCCAGACAAATAAATTTCCATTTTTTATAAGCCACCTAGTCTGTGGTAGTTTGTTATAGCAGCCTGAATGGACGAAGGTACCTTCCTATCTTTGTGGTACCTCAAGCAGGGCTCTGCACACAGCAGGTGCTCAGTAAATGTTATGTGAGGGTTCCTACCCTCACAAAGCTTACATCTATTTGGGGAAAGTAAAAGACACAGCTACAGATTCTACATTGGTGTGGCAGTCCTGCAGCCATGTGATACACATTAGACTTTGAACAAGCACCAGATGAGTGCCAAGATAGAGAGAACCTGTGGGCAAAGGTGGCTCAGGAGGCTTTATGGGCCTAACAGGGAACTATGATTCAAACAGGTGGGAAGAGAAGAAGGGTGCTTCAGGCAGGGCAAGCAGCCACTGGCAATCGTGCAATTTGTGGGAGTGGAGCATCTACGTGCAGCAAGGAGCTTGTTTAGAGAAATAATGGGAGGTGCAGCTGCAAAGGGTCTGGGCTGCCTACCTTGGCCCTGGGCTATGGAATGGGGATTTTGTTCTTTATCCTGTAAAGAGCGGCTGCCTTTGTTTTTGTGCAGAGGAGTGACAAGATTAAACTAGCAATTTTAGAAAGCTCTACCAGGTGTCAACAAAAGGAATGAATGAGAGGGGACCCAAACTGGAAGCAGGATGCTCTTAAGAGATTTTTAGCAGAGTCTAGGTATGCGATGGTGAGGGTCTGGTTTGGGGAAGAGGGAAGAGAAAAAGGCTATGTTAGTGAATGAACTAATAGAGAACTAACAGAGTTTGGTAACCTTGGGAAGGTGAAGTGGGGAAAGGAAGAATGAAGGATAATAGCATTTGAAGCTCAGGTGGCTAGAAGGATAATGTTAGCCTTTGACAGAAATAAAATAGCAGAATAAAGAAAGGGAAGCCAGACAAAAGGCAAAATATTGATAGATTATTTCACTGTTACACTAATATATCATGATTAATGGTACAACATCTCATTCAGTATTTATATAATATCTTGTAGTTTGCCAGGCACTTTTCCGGGGATGGTGTGTCATTTGTGATGATGCAGTAACCTACTAGAAAAATGCACAGGTGGTTAGAGATATGCAAATACAGGTAGAATGAAAGTAAAAGGCTGAGGAATAGCTTAGAAAGTCCTCCACGTGGAAATGTGCAGAGCAAACAGCACAAAATGCCTCGTTTTAATCTCCTGTTTAGTTCTCATTTGTGTTACTTAGTTTGAAACGGTGTATGTATGACTGAGTGATTAAATCTTTAATGTTCACTTCTTTCTGCAATAGCCAGTGAGTCAACCAGCGTTTTGAAATAATTCTTTCAAATAATGTTTGTATCTCATCTTAGCATACTTTTCTTTAAAAAAATGTTATAAATATATATATAATATATATACTTTTACATATATATTTATACATATATATAATTTCCATTTGCAGATTCAACAGTATACTGGAACAAAACCAAAACAGAATCTGCTGTTGCATGTTTTTATCAGCTAGTGCTGGGGAGAGTGATTGGCAAACTGAATTACAGTGGTATTATTAAAATTCATGAACCGGAGAGTTACCGACGTGTAATATTCAAAAATGCAGTGGGTGCTAAGTATCTTTGACACATTCCCTAAAGCTTTAACCATCTTGGGAAAAAATGTTAGAAGTCTGTCAGGAACATACTGGATTTTCGTAAAGCATATGGTGATGAAATAGAATATCATTTTATGAGAAAATATTGTCATATTGGCTTCCTGGCCCAATATGTCACAGTCATTTTCTATTTCTGTTTTGTAGTTGCCTTTCTCATGTGCTCTTTCTTTCTAGGATGAATTTCGTTCCTGGTCTTGGAAGAATGTCATTGCTTCTCCCCCTCTCTCTTTTGGCCATTCCTTTGTTTTCATTCTTCCTTCCAGAGTCTTTTGTTCTCCACAATAAAGTCTTTATTCTATGTTTCAAGACTGGGAAGTGTGTGCTTTGATCAAGTTTTTGTTTTGACTACACTAAGAGAGTTTTCATCTTCCAGCCCTTTCTCTCCTCCATGGTTTGTGTGCTGCTGTTTCATCCTTTTTCTGAAGTAGTTGCTTTCATCCCAAACCTGGCTGGGTTGCAAGAATGGAAGTGGTTATTCTCTAGCTTGCATTTTTAAAAAATCCATTTTTATTTCAAGAGGATGATAGAAAAAAAAGCCACTGGACCTTTTTACCACTTTTTCTGTTTGGTGTCCTTAGACTCTTTATAAGAATTGAAAATGTTCCCAGTGTTGGTCTAACCCACAACACCCAGTTGGTTGCAGGCAGTGTTGTGGGTTGGCATCCTCTAGGGGTGGCTGGTTGGTAAGCTCAGTTTCCAAGTTACTGGAATTGTCATATTAATCTGTTTTCTAAGGCAACTAAGGAGCAACGCAGTCTTCCCCAAGGGCTTTTATCGTTTCAAAGTTTTAGAGGCCAAGTGGGCATTTCTTGTTGGCTGTGAATTTCAAATTCTTTGCTCTATACTTTCAATAATTAAGACCTGATGAGCTTGGATAAATTGTTCCTCAGCACAGCTCCCTACTTGAGGCATCTGTGATGCAAGTCATAATCCCCTCCCCTCTCCCCCAGTGAGGACAATAGAAGCCTCCCTGCAGAGGCATTTGAGACACACCAAGTTTTAAATTTCATACCAGGAAGTGGACTGGGAAGACATGGCTGAAAGCTGGACGAAAACAAAGGTTGGGCCCACATCACCTGGGCCACATCCCTGTTTTTGATATTCATCCCGGAGCTGATTCAATCAGCTGTAATGCTGGGAGAGACTTATCTTTGACTTGAAGCAAGATAGAGACGTAAAGTCACAGCCTATTCAGGGCAGTTAGAAATGGTGTGGCAGACAAAAATTCCTTGCAAGCAAGTTAATTCCAGAGGAATGACTTGGATATAAACCATTTAAACAAATACTATTTAAAAAGCTTTAAACATTAAAAAATAGATCACCATTAAGTGATTCCCCAGCTTCCCTACTTTCTGGATTCAGTCTGTTCTCCATGATATTAACAAATACATCTTTACTTTGATCTTTACTTTGTGGTTTATCCATTTGGGACCTGGATCACACTAAAAATACTTAGATTGGCCCATAAATGTCATTGAAATATCTAAAATATAATACTGTTGATGCAAGAATTATTTTCTTTCATAAAGTTAATTTAAAATGGTTAAATTCCACCAATCCTTTCATTTCTCCATCTTTGAGCCACTTTATTACCTCAGTTATACTGTACTGCCCGAACTGATTCATCCTTCTAGAATATTCTTTCCCCCATTCCTCAACTATTGAAACCCTTCTTATTGGTTAAAGTTCAATGCAAATGCCACTTCTTCTGGAAGGCCTGCTTTCACAAATATTTATCAATATTTATCACAAATATTTATCAATATCCTTCTCTGGACCACGTAGTATTCTAAGGTCTGGGGACCTATCAGTGAATAAGGATAGAGTCCCTGCTCACATGCAATTTACATTCTGGGAGTTGGAGATAGCTATTGATAAATAACCGAAAAAGTAGATATGTAGTTTATCAGGTAAGTAGAGGAGGTAAGGTAATAGGTAAAATAAAGGAGAGGAAGGGGCCAGAAAGTGATGGGGGAAAGATCAGTGAGGAGAATACAATAACTTTGCCTTTTGTACTCCTATAGGATATAATCATACTTTAAAAATTACGTACTTTTTTATACATGAGAAAATGACATAAGTGCCTTAGTTATTGTAAGCTGCTTGCAGACAGAAAGTTATTAAGCTTTACATTCACCAGTGCCTTGTATACAGTAGGTACCTAGTCAGTGTGCAGTGTACATGACAGTTTATCCATAACATCATGAATATATATTGATGTTGTGTGACCTAAGTCAGGTCAAGAGGTGGAGAAAGAGTGTCTTGTCGATCAAATGGGGAGTGAGAAGTGACGATGGAGACAGAAGTCCATCTTCTAAGGCTGGAGATGTTCAGTGGTGGAGGTCAGAGAAGTGCAAGGAGGCAAGCATACAGCTGAGAGTGTGCTGGGAAGGAGGTAGGGGAGAGGCAGGTTGATGCATCAGAGGGACTAAAATAAGAGTCACTTGTGATGCTAACCTAGTAAATAAAGGTCCCTCCTTTTCACCCTGATTAGTGAGCCTAAGGACCCCCGATGACTGAGATTTTGAATAGCATACTGAATTTCAGCTTCCATATGGTACCCCTCTAATTTAATGCATTAATTAGCTTATGTAGCATTTAATACTAAAGGCTATTTCCTATTAACTAAGCATCTTTTGTGAATAACCTTTTGGTAAGAGTGCTAGAAAGACCAAATCTGGTTTGTGTTTCAGCCATTTCCAGAAGTATTAGAGTGGGATAAAAAGTGAATGGGGAGCAGGGCAACCACGGAAGTATTCTGTGTAGCTAATTACTAAGAAATTCATACTAGAGTTCAGTACCATGGATCTTAGGAACATTTTTGTTTTTTTTTTTAAATGAACAGGACATGTGTAGAATTTACAATGTACCATGCACTATTTTAAACGTTGTACACATCAAATGATGTCTTGCCTTTGTGGCACTCTTTTTGGTGTTCAGATAATTCCATCTCTCTACTTGATTTTTACAACCACCTTGGGACATAGTATTCACTCCCTCTGGCCTTCAGCTACATGAGGGGTACGGTCACTGCCAGTGAGCTGGGAAGAACCCCTCATATTCAGAGGGCTGTGGTCTCTAAACCCCAGTGCTCATGCCTCATATTGAGCAAATTTGTGAATCTATATGTTTGAAATGGGGGCCAGATATTGGCGAAGGTATTATGTTACTTTCTAACTTGAAAACAAGCCAGATTCCTCTAGCACATCAGCTGCCCGGTTAAATAGTGTGGTCAGGGTGTATTCATTTTGAAGCTATGTTTAGAGACATGATCCTGTCTTCCTCTAGAAGCCTCTTAGTTTTTCAAATTGTTAAAAAGTTATGCTAGAGAATGGTTGTCTATTTATGGAACTTTAAAAAAGTTGGAAAATTTTTTTGTATCTTAAAGAAGGCAATTAGTGCCTCTTTTCTTGGTATCAATGTAGTTTTGACTATCTTTAAATATAGAAGGGAAAAAATCTAAAATAAAGTATGTTTTAAGGAAGTAAATAAGGGCCTTAATTTAAAAATACGTATCTATTAGCAGTAACCTGAAGGTGCTTACAGAGTGACTCAAAACTGTTTTCTTTATTTCTCTCTGTCTCATGAGGCATAAATGAGGCATAAGAAACCAAAGTGATTTACCCAGGTTTTACTGAGTTGGTAATAAAATTTTGGACATAGAGATCATAGGTTGGGGAAAAAACACTTTTCTCTGGTTTCTTTACTTTATGTGAATACTGGTTCATAAAGTTGCTATTATAGCCTTAAGAAATGTCTTACTCATGAAATGGGGTATTGATTCCTTGGTTTATCCTTTTTCTCCTCCTTACCCAAATTCCCTTTCAGTTCCACAGTAAGGAAGGGAAGAAACGAACTACTGGGACTAAATACTGAAATAATGAAAACAAAGACTGGAAACCAAGAATGCTAAAGTAAACTAGCTTTAAATATGGTTTGATTATTATAGTAAGACTTATTTTCTTAGAAAAAAGTTGCCTCGTATTTTGAAAACTAGCATGTATAGTAGTTATATGTCATTAAGACAGTTTTTTTTTTCCCCAAAGGACGATGACTCCTGGACTTTAGGTAGATAGAATCACAAACTTGAATACTTACATAGGCCGAGTTATAGGGGAGAGTGAAGAGATCAAGTGTGAGAGAGAATGAGATTTGCCTGGAGTGTGGGGACTTTGACGTGCAGGCCTCAGCCAAACATGGTCTGGCTCTGATGCTCCAGCTGATTGCTTCCAAGTGCAAATGTGGGCCCTTGGCAGCTGGATTTCCCAAATTTTAAAGCTGGGTATCTAGATTTTTATGTGGAAGCCCAATTAAAAATTGGTATCCAATTCAATAGTTGGTATCTGGCACCAGAACACACCAATGGGCTGGCCTTAGCTTCGGAAGGGCCTGGGTTTAGCTTCTAAGATAAAGGATGCCTCTGCAGTTTTTTATTGTTTAATTTTATTTCAAAGCCAGAAACAACAGCAATGAAGGCTTGAAAACATGGGAACAACTGTTGAGATATCATTCTTCCAAAGGAGTTGCCTGTTCTCAAAGGTTCAAAGGAATGCTATTTTAGAGGGGAGTCATAAGAAGGCACTTTATAGTCCAAACGAACAGCAGTTGCAGTGTTTGGGAAGCATACTAGGCAAGCAAGTGGAAATGAATAAAATTGTGCTAATCTTTCAAGGCCATTCTTAAACCCCACTTACTCTTGACCCATTTGCTTTAAAATCAAATGTAATATCTATGCTGTGCACCAGACGACTGTAATACTTACATCTAGAGTGATACTTAACCATAGGTTTAACAATAGGATTGTCATGGGTAATGACGAACCAGAACGTCTACAGCCTTTACGAAACCAGTTCAGTTATGCAATGCACATCAGCTAAATATAAACCCTGTCTGTATCATACCTGAGTGTCCTAGAACTTTGTTACACGAAGGGTAGACCTCAGACCAGCAGCATCAGCATCACCTGGGTGCTTATAAGAAATGCAGAATATCAGGCCCCACCCCAGACCTACTGAATCAAAATATGCATTTTAACAGGATCTCAAAGTGGTTGATATGCACATTACAGTTTGAGAAGCACTGTCTTGGAACACTTTATAGCTCTCTTTGTCACCTACCATATCCTGCTTTGTATTAAAGGTCTTTTGTCACTACTGGTAGACTATTAATTTGTTGAAGGCAAAAGCTACATTGAAAAAAAAATCCTACTACCGTGCTTAGCGGTAAAGATTGAAAAAGTTAAGATTGCAAAAAAATATTGAATTGAAACGGCAAAAAAAAAATAGTCATAGCAATACTTATAATCAGAGTAGCTTACATTTATGGGGTGCTTTCTATGTGCCTGATGTGGGGGTTAAGTATTTTACAGATTATAGTTAATTTAGTCCTCACAGTTAGGTAGAAGATAGAAAGCATTATTATATTTATGTTACAGATGAGGGTGCTGAGGATTCAAAAGGTTAATAAGTACCTTCTGCGGGGACATGAAGGGGCAGAGAGGAGACAGCTTTGCCTGATGCCAAGCCAGATCCTGCACCATTAGCAGACTTAGGTTGGTAGGTGCGAATGAAAAAAATAAGAGAAGAAGATTGGAAGAAAACTATTTCAAGTTTGTGAGATGAAGAGAAGGATGTTTTATTCTTGATGGTATTGGAGGATTCATCAATAGCTGTCTTCAGGATCTTGTCTCCGAGATGAAATGCTTCCTTTTATAACAGAGAATATCTGCTGGTGAACACTCATACTTGGCCAGAAGATGGAGCACTTTTGTCTTCATATTTTATTGATTCATCTGCCTGGAGATGAAAAGGCAAGAAAAAAATTTTCTTTTTCTGCCTGTGACAGATGTTTTCCGTTTTCTCCTAGAGGAGTGAAAGGGATTGAGAACTCCGCTAAATGTAGGAAAGATGATTGAGATTGTGGAGAGGAAAAAGAGAAGAAAATGTCACTTGGCTTTTCAGACCCTTCCAGTGGCAATCAAAGAGCTCAATAGATTCTGTGGCACAGGAAGACCTAGTAACAATTTAATGGGACCACCAGACAGTACTGTTATGGTGGTGATAGGCAGTATGTAACTATTTTTAACATGCGTGTATGGTTACGGCCTGACATGTATCACAGTGCTGTTCAATACTAAAGAAGTATAGATGAAGTGAACAATTCTCCCTGTGTGCTGGGAAAGAAACCAGCCTGATAACCCACTGGGGGATAAAAACATGCAATAAGGAGCTTAATGAAATTGTCTCTGCAAGAGAAAGTGAGAATCTCTTTTCATAAGCAATCTCTGAAACATTTTCAGATTCTCTTAGGAGGAAATGTATTAGATTATTCACAAAACACTCACATGGAAAGAATTGTCTCAAGCCACATTTCCATCCTGTTTTAAGAACTAGATGGTGAGCCCTGCACAGATTTTTGCCACCTACCAGCAGTTAGTTTCAGGAGATATTTAGTTAAACATCACTGTAAGCAAAACAAAACAAAACATATTGATGTTCATTCCATAACCGTGTGTGCCATTGCTCCCACAATTTAAGGAGCCCTTACAGCAATATCCAAGAAGAATATTATCTGCAGAATCTGTTAGCATAAAGTTAATTTCAAAATATCAAAACTTTTATACATATATTGTCAAAAGTAGATGAACAGGTCTCAGGAGTAATTTCTTAGATTGCAAGATAAATTAATGTCATAATAATTTATTTTAAACCCATATGCAATCACACATCTAAACTTCCATAATTATCTCTTCTGGGATAATAATAAAGAATTTGCTCCTGTCGAACTCTTCCCTTTGATTGTTTAGAATCTAACATCCTCTTATTGGATGCTTAGGTAATTTAAATGACAGCTTCAAACATAAGATCTTATTGTAAACATATATTAAATTCAGTTTCAGGTTGAAATGCAAACATTTGTAATTTGGGATTTAGAACAATTTAAGTCATGGAAATATTTTTTAAAACTTCACACTCTGTATTTTATTATATGAAAATTAAACAAAATGTATCACAACATACCCTTTAACTGTAAAAGGGTTTCCTGCCTACAAAATACTAGAGGTTAGTAAGAATCCTATTCCTACGTAAAGAGACCTCTAAAACGGCTTTACATTTTTCTACTTAGGACATGAGTCGAGAGAGGGACTCCAGCTGTCTAGCCTTGAATTGAGACTGACATTAATTCTCCTTTCACATCTCTCAGTCTCCTAATCCAGAGAGCTGCCATGCCCAGATGTGCCTTCTGTTGGCAGCCAGAACTCCTGTTTCACGTGGGAGACTGCCGCCTTGCTGGTTAGGAGTTTAAGCTTGGGAGACTGGCTTCAGATTATAGTTTTGCCACTTATAGTGATGTGGCCTAGGGCAGATTACACAAACTATGTCTCATTTTCACCATTTTGTAAAGGGAGAATAATAAATAACATCTACATTGTGAGAAAATTGTGTGGATTAAGTGAGATAATGCAGATACAGGACTTGGCACCGCGTTCTTCCAGAAATAAGTGCCCTCAAACAGCTATTTTTATTATTAATAGCAGGAGAATGGAACCCATCATCTCCATTTAGTCATTAAATAAATCAACTTGGATTGTTACCATTTAATTTTATTTTTGAAATAACATTTTGTATGTATTTTATTACATGAGCGATACACAGACATTATAATTACAAATTATAATTTCACATAAGCAAGAAGAAAAATCAAAGTCTTACCATCCAGGGAAGATATTTATAATGACAACAACAACAACAGTAACAACACACACACACACTTTTTTCTCCATGCAAATATGTGCCTCTATTTGCATAAATAATCCCATTTAAACCAAAGTGGGATTAAAAACTCTATACATGTTTGTCAAAAGCACATGCACTGGAGCAAAACTGCCCTGATTTCATTCCACTCAGTAGACTACATAACCTTGGGAAAATTATTGACCTCTTTTATGTGTTGGTTTCTTCATCTGTAAAGGGAGAATGACTAGAGGATGTCCCCCAAAGTGTTGTGAGGGTTAAGTAAGAATTTATGTAAAGCATAGTGCTCTTTATTATAGAAATCCCTGTGTAGGATGTATCTTTTAAGGATCTCATTTTAAAGGCCTTTTTAAGGGTAAAACATCAGGATCTAGCGTGAATCTATTACTATCAATACTTCTCTCTCTCTCTAGGCATTTAATATTTCACATGACCAGTGTTGAAATTCCTCTGACTTATAGGTGATTTATAAATGGAAAAGTCTCGCTCAGTTGAGCTACTGTAAGTGCCTACAGTAAGATTATTTTTCCCAATAAGATTTAATCAGGTTGGAAGTAGTAACTGTGTCTTATACTTCTTCATATTCCCCATGTATCTACAAACTATGCTTTGAATATTAAAAATGTGATGATTTTTGAAAGAGTAATTGAAAAGTCCATGAACTAACATTCATCAACTGAGAAAAAGTTTACTCAGTGTTCTGAGTTGCTTGTATTTTCTTACTTTAGGAAGAGGCAATTGAATGTGCTGATAAAATTTTTTTTATATAACATTGCTTGAGCTGTATTAGAAATTTTTTTGACTTTGCTTTCAGGTCCTTAAGCATTAAATATCTTTTCTTCAAGTTGGCATTTGCCGTTTGCTATTTGTCTGTACAAAGTGTAAGGCAAAAGATGAAAGTGATGCTCTAAAAAACTGAAATCTCTCTAAAGACGATTGCAACAATAATTATGCATTGCAACTTTATAGTTAAAGTCCTTGATGAAATGCACATGTTGAATGAGTTATTTGAAGAAGTCCCCCTTTCTGCCTTCTCCCTTTTAAAAGATTAATTCATTTAACTGAAACCAACCAGAGGAAGGAAACAGTATGCAGGCTTGAAATTTCGTTTGGAAGCAGTTAAGTTCTGTCTTTCCCCAAATATAGATTGTGCAATTAATAGGGAACTTGGCTAGAACAAGACTGTTGACAAAATGTAGCTAGAAGATTTGAGCTATTTTTAGTTATTATGCTGTTTGTACTTAATAACATTTAACATGAACATTTACTTACATGGAAGTTATTCTTTTAAGATATAATGAAGAAATATTTGGCATATGTTTTGAGAAAATATCTAGTTTTCAGTAAAAAAAAAAAACCCTACATTCAAAAGAGATAAATATCTTCATTGACTTTAAGTTGGGGGAAATTGTTTTAGGATATATAACACTTAAAAGATTCATTACATGTAAAACTTACTCTGAAGAAGTAAAAATTTTCATCTATAAAACATTTTAATACTTTTTTTTGCTTTCAAATATATCTAGTCACTGAACGTCTAATAAAATTTTGTCTGGTAGAGAAAATTAAGGGAATTGCTTTAATAAATAAAAAAGATTTTTAATTAACATTGTCAGTAAAAGAGATCCTTCTAAAGTCCTTGAAAATACTTAAAAACAGCTTCCTCTCTTCAATAGATATTTTCAATTACAATCTTTATCTCACTATTTTTCCCTTCATAGGTAGTAAAAAGATCGTTTGAGTTCTGTCCCTGTTAAGTATCACAGATTTCTAGCAAGTGGCGTAGGAAGAAATGAGATATGAAACACCTAAAGAACTTTGCTGTAACACTTCAGTATGTCCTTCCCATGAGTGGATGTGTCAACCAAATCAAAGAGAGTCTGTGTTTTATCTCTGAATCTTGCTTCACTGTACTTGGAGCTCATGGTTCCCTCATGTCCTGGCTTCTTCTGAAGATCCTGAGAGCTCTGGAACTCCCAGTGGATCTGCTTCACTGGGACCCTGGTTTGTGCTCTGGATCCATTAGATGGAGCCAACCTGGGATCTAAGCAGATAACTGTGGGGTCCCCCTAGCACTGGCAGCCCTGTTCTTGACACTTCCAACAAACAGAAGGGCAGAGGATGCTGTTTTTCTGCCGCTGACGTGAGTGGTTTAGGAACCCAGGCAAGTCTGGATGGGGGAGTAAGGCCAGTAGGGGGCATCATAACTGCCTCCCTCTATTCCCTTCTGTTTAGTATTTGCTACGGCTGTGTGTGTGTGTGTAACTTATACTTCTATCAAAAAAACCCATATACATGGCTCATAATCACAAAAAAATCACAAAATAATATATTTACAAGGATTATAATAAAATAAAGACACTGCCCAGCCCCACTTTACGCCGTCCCACCTCACACCATCCCTTTTCTAATCCCTTACCTCGGAAGTAACTACTAAGAAATCTTTCAATTTTATATTTGATATTTACTTTCTATTTCTAAATAATAGCTACAGATATTTCTTGATTTCCAATTTTAGATATTATCTGTTGACTGTCTACAGATCTTTCAAATATAATTATATCACACATATATACACATGTAAATATTCTTCAGAGCTGAGCCATGTAGTGTACTGATTAATTTCCTTCTATAATTTTCTTCCCTTGATGTTAATATTGTCTCAGTTTATTTTTTAATGAACCTCTAGTAGTTCCTAACACATATTTGGCAAGTGCTACATGCCTAGTATTATTGTAAATGATTTATAGGTAAGAAGTTAGGGGATGGGAGGTGGGGCGTAAAAGGACAAAGTTCAGGTTCCTTGCTTTGTCGCAGTAGATCTGGCCCCCGGCTGTCCCCCCAGCTTCATTCCTTGTCTTCGTCTTCCCCTTATTTTACATTCTAGCCCTTCTTGACTCATTTTAGATCCCAGAATTTACCAAGCTCGCTCTTCTTCCCTGGCCTTTCCACCAGCCTCTGGCTATCTGAGTCACTCTTCTGTCCCTGTTATTTGCCTCTTATTCATCCTCAGGGGACAATCTTCCATGACCACTAAAAAATGTTAGTGTGTCCTGCAATGTATTGCTGTAGGACTGTGTTCTTCTCACTTACCACTCTTTATGTTTATTTTATTACTTGGTTGACATCTGTTTTTCCCTCTGAACCATAAGCTCTGTGAAGGCGGGTCTGGGTGGTCTTGTTCCCTGAAGGGGTCCCAGCATTTGGTATCTAAATTTTTGGCTGTTTATAATTTTAGCTATTATGTGATGGGGCCTCTAAGGAGAATGACAGGAATGCAAATGCACATGAAAACATTGCAGTGATTCAGGCTGAGAAAATTCTGTGTAAGGGTAATGAATTGTTTACTCACATGAAGTAATGTTGTTTCTCCTTTATAAGTTGCCTAACCTTAAACTGGCTAAGACTCATTATAACTACGAAGTAAGAGGTGATGTGGCTTTAGACCTTGGGCAACCTGGGTCTGAGAATCCAGTTCTTATTCAAATTTTGCAAATGATCCTAGGAAGCCTTGAAGAACTCAGTTAACATCTTGGAGTGTCAGCACAGCTGGTCATGGACTCTCTAAACCTCCATCTACCATACACACTGGAGGGGTAGGCTGTGCCAAAAACTGTGGTTCTCTGAGCAGTAAAACCAGAGAAACCAGTTGGGGCTGTGCCTTCATGGAGCCTCCAGTCTGGGAAGGGAGACAGGTAATCTGCAGCTAAACACATACATAAATACGTACTTGCAGATTGAAAACGTGGTGTTAAACCAGAGACCAAATGGTGTTGGAGAATAAAGAGGGAGCTCTACGTACATCGTCAGGGAAGGAGGACCTGAGGATGTATCACTGGAGTAAAAAGGGAGGGACAACTGAGGGAAAGCAAGTTCAAAGTCTCTAGGACAGGTGGCCGTTAGGGTTCTGTCTCGAAGACAGCATGGTTACGTCTAGGACCCAAAAGGAGTCCATTGTGGCTGGAAGAGGGGGGATGCAAAAGAGGGGCTCAAAATTAAGTTTGAGAGCCTCATTATTTGGAATTGTGAAGCCAGTGATACTCCCTTTGTGGTCTGCACATGGGCTGCTGGTCTGCAAACTATTGGCTATCTGTCTGTGACAAGAAAAAGACATCATCAACCATGTCAGACAACTTTGTGCAGACATAAATCAACTATGTCACCTAGAACATCTTTTAGGTATGCTTATGTATACTCACGTAGCAAAGGCTTTCTCAGCGATGAAGGAGTGGGAAGTTTTACATTGCCGTCCCGACATAAATTTCTTACCTTGTTGCAGACCAACACTTTGAGCATATGATGGGCAAACACTGAAGGATTTTCAGTGCACGTGAATGTGTATTTGGTGGTGAAGGAGCTGGTGGGCGGATGTGATGTTGTGATTGAATTCACTTTTCAAAATGATTTCTGTGACTACAGAATAGAGTGTGGAGTGAGAAGAGGCAGGCGAAGAGATGAGTCAGGACCAGCAGTCTAGGGAAGAGATGACAATGGCCTGGACCAAGATGGCCACAATGGAGATGGAGGATTAGTGGGGCAGATCATGATCTTTTTGGAGATAGAATGGATAGGATTTTCTTATGGATTGGGGGATGGGGAGTTAAGGGGGCCATTCACACTCGACCTCCAGGTTTCTGCTCTGAACAACCTTTTGAATATTCATGCCACTGATTGAGATGGTAAAGGTTGAGGGCGAATGAGTTTAGAATTGGGTAGGTGTGGTATGCCTGGATATTAACAATAGTAGTTATAATAGTGGATTTTTAAAAAACAGGAGCCTATATGAAATCTTCAAATTAATAAATAATAGCACAGTCCATATTTTTTCTCATAAAATGCTTCTTTTGAGTTTTTGTGCCCTCAGCAGTGAAAGCATGGAGTCCTAACCACTGGATTGCCAGGGAATTCCCATAAAATGCTTCTTTTGAGAGCAAGGAAAAGAAAGATAAAAAGTTGTGTTGAGGTATAGATGTTGGGAGGGGTTAGACTCATTCATGAGCTGAGGGATCTTTTCATCAGAAGTGATTTAGGTATATGACTAAGCCAAGTTATATAGCTATCATGATCTTGAAGAGTGCTTCTGAACGGTTGAAATTATAAATGTTATATACACAAATACCAAGTGTATGTCCAGGGTGAGGAGTAAGTTTCATCTTAAATGTCAACTCTGATTAATTTTTAGTGAATTCTCAGGGAACTCTTTTGGAGGCTACATCTGGATTGAGTGAAAAGTCTGCTGTCATCGATTTTTTAGTGTGTAACTTGGATACAAGGGG
Source organism: Delphinus delphis (assembly GCF_949987515.2). Taxonomy (NCBI): domain Eukaryota; kingdom Metazoa; phylum Chordata; class Mammalia; order Artiodactyla; family Delphinidae; genus Delphinus; species Delphinus delphis. Next base: position 74,710,853 of record NC_082693.1, on the reverse strand, counting down.
AACTGTGGCAGCAAGCAGGCCAAGTATTTGCTGACCCTCTGCATCTTTCAGGTATAGAAAGTGAATTGGATAAATGTCTCAACATGTGTGACACTAGATACATCATTCCAAAAACTGCAAAATGGAACAAGCACTAAACTTTGAAGGGAACTGTCTGTGTGATTAAAACTTGGAATGGATTCCAAGAGCCGGAGTACAATGTTGTAATTGTTCCTTCCTTTGACCATGATACTGGAACCAAAGCTGGCTGTTAATAACGAAAATGCTCTCTGGGACGTTGAAGCAATTTTGCTCTGGGATCCATTAGGGATAAGAAAACAGCACGATAAAGACTGGGCAAATTCCACAGGTCTGCCTGGGCTAATTGCTGTGGAATCCAATTATATGGCTGCACCTGGTGATATGGTGGACCATTCTCAATTTCACCCATTTTATTATATGCACAAAGACTGTTTCGCTTTCTCTTCACTCATTTTAATTTAATTTGGCTCTGTCACCCCGTCCACTACTTCTGAACTTTTCCCAGCAAATGGAGGCCTTTTCTTCCCTACCCAAAAGAAGATTCTGGTGACCGTGTAAAGTATTTTGGGTTGCCAAGGAAACTGAGGATTAGTTTGGATTCACCAGAGAGTGGCAACATTTTGATGGAACATTGGGAAGGGTGCTGCCAACCTCTGCTAAGGTTGTGGAGACAGGAAGGTTGATGTATGGTATTAGAGATGACTATCCAAGGAGTCTGCCATGATTTCATGAATAATAATGATAATGAAGCAGAAGGGGAATAATGATTTGAGGAAGTTGATAAAACAAGTCACATCCGTTTTATGGCCAAAATTCATGAACAGCTTCCTTTTCTAGTGGAAGAGAAGACACTGGTGATTTTTATAACTTAGATATATTTGTCAAGGTGCTACCAAATCCACTGCTGAACAAGAGAAAGAATAGGTCAAATTCAAAAGAATTACTTTTAATTTACCCTGAGATGTTTGCTGTGGGTGTGAAAATGAATTGAGAGAGCAAGTGAATGCCTGTTCATTTGTTAATATTTGGGTAGACTCATAGAAAGACTAGGAGATGTTTGAGGTCATCTAGTCTACATGGTTTCAAACACTTTATTCTTTATAATAGCACAACATTAAAAAAATAAACTTTTTTGTTCAACTTTAAAATAAAACAGTTAAGGACGTTGTTTTGTTCTATCTGTCAGAAACCCAATTTGAATCCAACCTCTTTTGTAACTGGATACTGTCTAGGATAGCCTCATCCTCCAGAGAGCAGACAGCAGAAGCAAGAAGAACTATAGTCCTGCAGCCTGTGGAACAAAAACCACATTCACAGAAAGATAGAAAAGATGAAAAGGCAGAGGGCTATGTACCAGATGAAGGAACAAGATAAAACCCCAGAAAAACAACTAAATGAAGTGGAGATAGGCAACCTTCCAGAAAGAGAATTCAGAATAATGATAGTGAAGATGATCCAGGACCTCTGAAAAAGAATAGAGGCAAAGATCGAGAAGATGCAAGAAATGTTTAACAAAGACCTAGAAGAATTAAAGAAAAACAAACAAGGATGAACAGTACAATAACTAAAATGAAAACTACACTAGAAGGAATCAATAGCAGAATAACTGAGATAGAAGAACGAATAAGTGACCTGGAAGACAGAATGGTGGAATTCACTGCTGTGGAACAGAATAAAGAAAAAAGAATGAAAAGAAATGAAGACAGCCTAAGAGACCTCTGGGACAATATTAAATGCAACAACATTGGCATTATAGGGGTCCCAGAAGGAGAAGAGAGAGAGAAAGGATGTGAGAAAATATTTGAACAGATTATAGTCAAAAATTTCCTAACATGAGAAAGGAAATAGCCACCCAACTCCAGGAAGTGCAGAGAGTCCCACACAGGATAAACCCAAGGAGAAGCATGCTGAGACACATAGTAATCAAATTGGCAAAAATTAAAGACAAAGAAAAATTATTGAAAGCAGCAAGGGAAAAATGACAAATAACATATAAGGGAACTCCCATAAGGTTAACAGCTGATTTCTCAGCAGAAACTCTACAAGCCAGAAGGGAGTGGCATGATATACTTTAAGTGATGAAAGGGAAGAACCTACAACCAAGATTATTCTACCCAGCCATGATCTCATTCAGATATGATGGAGAAATCAAAAGCTTTACAGACAGGGAAAAGCTAAGACAGTTCAGCTCCACCAAACCATCTCTACAACAAATGCTAAAGGAACTTCTCTAAGAGGGAATCACAAGAGAAGAAAAGGACCTACAAAAACGAACCCAAAACAATTAAGAAAATGGTCATAGGAACATACATATCGATAATTACCTTAAACGTGAATAGATTAAATGCTCCAACCAAGAGACACACGCTTCCTGAATGGATACAAAAACAAGACCCATAGATATACTGTCTACAAGAGACCCACTTCAGACCTAGGGACACATACAGACTGAAAGTGAGGGGGTGGAAAAAGATATTCCATGGATATGGAAATCAAAAGAAAGCTGGAGTAGCAATACTCATATCAGATAAAATAGACTTTAAAACAAAAAATGTTACAAGAGACAAGGAAGACCACTACCTAAGGATCAAGGGACCAATCCAAGAAGAAGATATAGCAATTATAAATCTGCATGCACCCACATAGGAGCACCTCAATACATACAACTGCTAACAGCTCTAAAAGAGGAAATCCACAGTAAAACAATAATAGTGGGAGACTTTAACACCTCACTTAAACCAAAGGACAGATCATGCAAACAGAAAATTAATAAGAAAACAGAAGTTTTAAATGACAAAATAGACGAGATAGATTTAATTGATATTTATAGGACAGTCCATCCAAAGCCAGCAGATTACACTTTCTTCTCAAGTGCGCACGGAACATTCTCCAGGATAGATCACATCTTGGGTCACAAATCAAGCATCAGTAAATTTGAGAAAACTGAAATCATATCAAGCATCTTTTCTAACTGCAACGCTATGAGGTAAGACATCAATTACAGGGAAAAAAACGTAAAAAACACAAACACATGGAGGCTAAACAATATGTTACTAAATAACCAAGAGATCACTGAAGAAGTCAAAGAGGAAATCAGAAAATACCCAGAGGCAAATGATAATGAAAACACAATGATCCAAAACCTATGGGATGCAGCAAAAGCAGTTCTAAGAGGGCAGTTTATAGCTCTACAAGCCTACCTCAAGAAACAAGAAAAATCTCAAATAAACAATGTAATCTTACACCTAAAGGAGCTAGAGAAAGAAGAACAAACAAAACCCAAAGTTAGCAGATGGAAAGAAATCATAAAGATCAGAGAGGAAATAAATGAAATAGAAACAAAACAATACCACAGATCAATAAAACTAAAAGCTGGTTCTTTGAGAAGATAAACAAAATTGATAAACCATTAGCCAGCCTCATCAAGTAAAAGAGGGAGAAGACTCAAATCAACAAAATTAGAAATATAAAAGGAGAAGTTACAACAGACACCACAGACATACAAAGCATCCTAAGAGACTACTACAGGCAACTCTATGCCAACAAAATGGACAACCTGGAGGAAATGGACAAATTCCTAGAAAGGTATAACGTTCCAACACTGAACCGGGAAGAAATAGAAAATATGAACAGACCAATCACAAGTAATGAAATTGAAACTGTGATTAAAAATCTTCCAACAAACAAAAGTCCAGGACCAGATGGCTTTACAGGTGAATTCTATCAAACATTTAGAGAAGAGCTAACACCCACCCTTCTCAAACTCTTCCAAAGAATTGCAGAGGCAGGAACAGTCCCAAACTCATTCTATGAGGCCACCATCACCCTGATACCAAAACCAGACAAAGATACTACAGAAGAAGAAAATTGCAGACCAATATCACTAATGAATATAGATGCAAAAATCCTCAACAAAATACCAGCAAGCAGAATTCAACAACACATTAAAAGGATCATATACCATGATCAAGTGGGATTTATCCCAGGGATGCAAGGATTCTTCAGTATACGCAAATCAATCAGTGTGATACACCATATTAACAAATTGAAGAATAAAAACTATATGATCATCTCAATAGATGCAGAAAAAGCTTCTGACAAAATTCAACACCCATTTATGATAAAAAGTCTCCAGAAAGTGGGCATAGAGGGAACCTACCTCAACATAATAAAGGCCATATACAACAAACTCACAGCAAACATCATTCTCATTGGTGAAAAACTGAAAGTATTTCCTCTAAGATCAGGAACAAGACAAGGCTGTCCACTCTCGCCACTGTCATTCGACATAGTTTTGGAAGTCCTAGCCACGGCAATCAGAGAAGAAAAAGAAATAGAAGTAGTACAAATTGGAAAAGAAGAAGTAAAACTGTCACTGTTTGCAGATGACATGATACTATACATAGAGAATCCTAAAGATGCCACTAGAAAACTACTAGAGCTAATCAATGAATTTGGTAAAGTTGCAGGATACAAAATTAATGCACAGAAATCTCTTGCATTCCTATACGCTAATGATGAAAAATCTGAAAGAGAAATTAAGGAAACACTCCCATTTACCATTGCAAGAAAAAGAATAAAGTACTCAGGAATAAACGTACCTAAGGAGACAAGACCTGTATGCAGAAAACTATAAGACACTGTTGAAAGAAATTAAAATGATACAAACAGATGGAGAGATATACCATGTTCTTGGATTGGAAGAATGAATATTGTGAAAATGACTATACTAGACAAAGAATGAAGAGATTCAATGCAATCCCTATCAAATTACCAATGGCATTTTTTACAGAACTAGAACAAAAAATCTTAAAATTTGTATGGAGACACAAAAGACCCCGAATAGCCAAAGCAGTTGAGGGAAAAAAAAACAGCTGGAAGAATCAGACTCCCTGACTTCTGACTGTACTACAAAGTTACAGTAATGAAGACAATATGGTACTGGCACAAAAACAGAAACATAGGATCAATTGAACAAGATAGAAAGCCCAGAGATAAACCCACGCACCTATGGTCAACTACTCTATGACAAAGGAGGCAAGGATATATAATGGAGAAAAGACAGTCTCTTCAATAAATGGTGCTGGGAAAACTGGACAGCTCCATGTAAAAGAATGAAATTAGAACACTCCCTAACACCATTCACAAAAACTCAAAATGGATTAGAGACCTAAATGTAAGAACGGAACACCATAAAAGTCTTAGAGGAAAACATAGGGAAAATACTCTGACATAAATCACAGCAAGATCTTTTCTGACCTACCTTCTAGAGTCATGGAAATAAAAACAAAAGTAAACAAATGGGACCTAATGAAACTTAAAAGCTTTTGCAAAGCAAAGGAAACTACAAACAAGACGAAAAGACAACCTTTAGATGGGAAAAAATATTTGCAAATGAATCAATGGACAAAGGATTAATCTCCAAAATTTGTAAACATCTCATGAAACTCAATATTAAAAAAACAAACAACCCAGTCAAAAAATGGGTGGAAGACGTAAATATACATTTCTCCAAAGAGGACATACAGATGATTAAGAAGCACATGAAAAGCTGCTCAACATCACTAATTATTCGAGAAATGCAGATCAAAACTACAATGAGGTATCACCTCACACCAGTTAGAATGGGCATCATCAGAAAATGTACAAACAACAAATGCTGGAGAGGGTGTGGAGGAAACGGGCCCATCTTGCACTGTTGCTGGGAATGTAAATTGATACAGCCACTATGGAGAATAGTATGGAGGTTCCTTAAAAACCTAAACATAGAATTACCATATGATCCAGCAATCCCACTACTGGTCATGTACCCTAAGAAAACCATAATTCAAAAAGACACATGCACCCCAATGTTCATTGCACCACTATTTACAATAGCCAGGTCATGGAAGCAACCTAAATGCCTGACAGACGAATAGATAAAGAAGATGTTGTAAACATATCCAATGGAATATTACTCAGCCATAAAAAGGAACGAAATTGGGTCATTTGTAGAGACGTGGATGAATCTAGAGACTGTCATACAGAGTGAAGTAAGTCAGAAAGAGAAAAACAAATGTCGCCTATTAACGCATATATGTGGAACCTAGAAAAATGGTACAGATGAACCTGTTGGCAGGGCAGAAGTTGAGACACAGATGTAGAGAACAAGCGTATGGACACCAAGGGGGAAAGTGGTGGGGGGTTGGGGGTGGTGGTGTGATGAATTGGGCTATTGGGGTTGACATGTATACACTGATGTGTATAAAATTGATGACTAATAAGAACCTGCTGTATAAAAGAATAAATAAAATAAAATTAAAAAAAATAAAACAGTTAAAAGCAAAACTCATTGCGTAGGAGATGGAGTGGAGAGTTGAGAGCATGACCCACTTGGGTTTCTGCCTTTCTCACTCACCTGGTTTTTCCATGAGACACCACTGTTCTAAGGACTCAGCTTGAAAACCACTAATCGAATGCAGTCTCCTCATTTTATAAACAGGGGATAAGATGACTTACCCAGAACTGTGCAATTAGTTCCCGGGTGGACCAGCTCCCTGTAAATATGATCTTTCTATTACATCATACTTGGAATGTCAGTGATGACCCTGAGCTGCTCTCTATCCCTTCCTATTGCTCCTGTCAACAGGGTTTTATTTATAATTTTCTTCGTCCCATGTTATTTAATAGACTTCATCGCCATCACTGCAGCTCTCATAACAGCTTAAAGAAAAACATATCTGACTCCACATGCCCATGAGCGTGTAGTAGGGAACATTGGATATGACTTCCTCAGCGGCTGTTGCTCCCGAACATGCCCTGTGAGCAGGGGTCCCAGTCCATGACCAATACTGGTTGGGTGGTGGGGCAGGGAAGTGGAATCTGTCTTGTCATCTTGTATTGTACTCCCCTGCTGTGTGACAGAATAGAGTAATGAGAAACTCTCTGCAGGTCTTGGGTTGTTTGAATGCTGCTGTCTTTCTCAGAGCTGACATTGTGTCTGGCCTCTGATAAATGATAAATTCTCACGTCCTGTTTTGTGAGATTTTTAATCATGTGCAGTTAATAGTCAGACTGTTACAAAGCATAATGGTATCTATCACCTGAATAAAATAAGAAGTGTTAATTTTATATGGAATTGTATTTCTAAGGATCACCGATTTTTGGAGGTAGATATCATCTTAGAGAATTTGTCATCCATTTTTTTCTCTTATAATAAGGAAGCTTATGCTCTGAGTGGTGAAGAACTGTGTCTGTGATGAGTCAGCTAGCTCAAGGTGTAAACTCAGTCCTCCTCACTCAAGACCCATTGTTCATCCCACTCTTTGGTTAGATTTGATTGAAAAAATACGCATTGTGCGTCCTCTAGTGCAAAATATCTGTGAGAGAGAGAGAGATTTTCCTATTTCTTTCATGGGGAGGGGGGAGGGGTAGACAATAAAGACCCTCTAAGAGCTGAAGTCTTCACCTTATTTACAGGAAACCTGCTTTCTAAAAACATTGTTTGCCAGCCCCTTTTTTTTTTTTTTTTTTGTCTGAGAGAAGAGACAATGTTTCATGCTAGGAGTTTAGGCATGATCAGGGGTCCTGGATATAATTTTTAAATTAATGACTGCATGCTTGCTTATACATTGAGTAAGATACAGGTTGATTCATTGGTTCAAATACTGTCAAGGCCATAGGGTGGAACTCCTTTGAGCTAATTTGCTAAGACCAGACCCATGGCCCCAGATTTCACCATCAAACATGGGCAGCTATCATGCACATATGGGACAATAGATCTATACAAGTCTAATCATCTCTCTTGGAGAGATGAAATAACCTATACAGGACAGTGATGAGACAGTGATGAGAGGGAGGAGCTTTCATTGTATTAAAGAGTAAATTATTGTTATTTTTCCTATCTTTGAAAGCATTCTTTTAGAGATTTAACAGTTTGGGCTCTGGAGCTAGACTTCCTGGGTCTGAATTCCAGGCCTGCTTTTTACTGCCTGTATGACCTTCGTTGACTTAGTTAACCTCATTGTGCTGAATTTTTTGCCTCTGTAGAGTAAGTTAATAAGAGTAAACACCTCAGAGTGTTCTGAAGATTAAATGTGTAAATACATGCAGCTGCTAGAATAGTCTGGCATATAGTAGGCACTTAATAAATATTACCTATCATATGGATTTAAGGCACCCTCTAAACTCAGATACACATCAAACTTCTAATTGTTTGAAACTGGATATGATAAGTATTTGTTGTTTGAAGCAGCTACATTTTGGAATAATTTGTTTTGCAGCCGTAGATAACCACACACTAACCATGATTAAAAGTCACCACTGATATGGAGATAGTCTAGACAGAGCAGGTCTGATGTCAAATTCTTGTTTTTTCGTGTACTTATTTAATATGGGTTTACTCTGTGCTAGGCTTTTTGGACACAAAAGTTAACTTTTGAAAAAGACACTGTCCTTGCCTTCTTGGAAGAAACAAGCTTGAAAAATTTGTGGCAGACCTGTTTATTCAACGTCACTAATTTATTTTAAACTATGATTTGTTAGCTGTTTAATTTGAATAATTTATTAAATATCTTTGCTCTGTTAAACAAACAAACAAAAACCTTCTTCTAATTGTTTTAGTGGATTCCAGCAGCCATCTCATTTTCTATAATCAGGAAGCTTTTAGACATTGCCGAGCACTGGTAGCCTCTTCTGGGCAGGCTTTGCTTGTTTGAGACCAGAGTTGGTGGAAGGTCTATTTTCTGTGAATTTATTCGTTTGGTGTACATTCTTTTTTTTTTTTTTTTTTTTTTTTTTTTTGCGGTACGGGGACCTCTCACTGCTGTGGCCTCTCACGTTGTGGAGCACAGGCTCTGGACGCGCAGGCTCAGCGGCCATGGCTCACAGGCCCAGCCGCTCCGCGGCAAGTGGGATCTTCCCGGACCGGGGCATGAACCCATGTCCTCTGCATTGGCAGGCGGACTCTCAACCACTGTGCCACCAGGGAAGCCCTGGTGTACATTCTTGAGTGTGATTAACGTGGCACACCCTGAGTCAGGTGAACCGGGGATTGGGGGAGAGTGGGATGGGGAGGTAGGAGGGGGAGGACAAAAACCTCGGTGAGATATAGTTTCAGCCCTCAGAGGGCTGGGCGGTGTGAGAGGTGGGGTACGGTGAGGATGAAAATAAACACGGAATGGTCTTGCCTTCAGAGAGCTCACTGTCTTGAGAGAGATGATCCGTAAATAAGTAGTGACAAAGCAGTGAGAGCCCTGCAAATTGCTAAGGGGGCACAGAAGAGGAAGTGACTCAGACAGCCTAAGGGGACTGAGGAAGGCTTTAGACAGGAAATGACATACAAAGTGGGTCAAAGGATGAATCACTGTCGAATAGAAGAGAGAGGGTGAGTTTTCAGGCAGGGGAAACTGCATGCGCAAAGACACGGAGCCAAGACTCAAAACAAAAGTAGTCAATATTAGGGCACCACTCAACTTCAATGACACGTCATTGCCCAAGCTCTTTAGCTCAGCTGGCAGAGTCTGGTGTGAGGCAGTCCGTGCCCACCTTCCCAAGTCGTTTTTGCTTCATAACCACTAACCACACTAGCCCCCCCGCTTTTTAAAAAAATTTTTATTGGAGCATAGTTGATTTACAATGTTGTGTTAGTTTCAGGTGTACAGCAAAGTGAATCAGTTATACATATACATATATCCACTCTTTTTTAGATTCTTTTCCCATATAGGCTATTACAGAGTACTGAGTAGAGTTCCCTGTGCTATACAGTAAGTCCTTACTAGTTACCTGTTTTATATATAGTAGTGTGTCTGTGTCAATCCCAATCTCTCAATTTATCCCTCCCCCCCACCCTTACCCCCTGGTAACCATAAGTTTGTTCTCTACATCTGTAACTCTATTTCTGTTTTGTAGATAAGTTTATTTGTACCCTTTTTTTAGATTCCACATATAAGTGATATCATATGATATTTGTCTTTCTGTGTCTGACTTCACTCAGTATGACAATCTCTAAGTCCATTCATTTTGCTGCAAATGGCATTATTTTGTTCTTTCTTATGGCTAAGTAATATCTCACTGTATATCTACACCATATCTTCTTTATCCATTCCTCTGTCGATGGACATTTAGGTTGCTTCCATGTCCTGGCTATTATAAATAGTGCTGCAGTTAACATTGGGGTGTATGTCCCTGGATCATCATAAGCATGATCACTTCAGAGCCTTTGTCACTATCCCTTGTAGTTTCTCTATACTTCACCTACATCTTTGTAGATAGTCTATTAATCTCTCTTTTTCTATGCCAGTCTGTTTCCTGCCTGGATCTGGAGAGATAGGAGAGGGCTGGGGACCAAGTTAGGAAAGGCCTTGCATGCATGTAAAGATCTCAGACCATGTTCATTTGGAAATGGAGAGCTGTGAAAGATAGGTCTTTATGCAGGGGTATGACATAACCCAAAGAGTGGGGTAAACACATGGGGTCAGTGTAGATCACCTTCTTTAAACTTTTGATAGTGCACTCCATTGTTGAAAAATGAGGACTTCCCTGGTGGCACGGTGGTTAAGAATCCACCTGCCAGTGCAGGGGACATGGGTTCGAGCCCTGGTCTGGGAAGATCCCACATGCTGCGGAGCAACTAAGCCCACGAGCCACAGTTACTGAGCCCACGTGCCACAACTTCTGAAGCCTGCGTGCCTAGAGCCTGTGCTCCACAACAAGAGAAGCCACCACGGTGACAAGCCTGCGCACTGCAACGAAGAGTAGCCCCCGCTCGCCGCAAGTAGAGAAAGCCTGTGCGCAGCAACGAAGACACAATGCAGCCAAAAATAAATAAATAAAATAATAATAATTAAAAAACAATGAGCATGTCCTCATAACATATGCATATCTGTTTATTTGCAAGTTATATCCATGCATTGTTTTTTATTGAAATACAGTTAATTTACCATATTGTGTTAGTTTCAGATGTACAGCAAAGTGATTCAGTTAAATATATGTATATATGTTTCAGATTACTTTCCATTAAATGTGATTATAGGATATTGAATGTAGTTCCCTGTGCTATACAGTAACTCCTTGTTGTTTATCTATTTTATGTATAGTAGTGTCTGTTAATCCCATACTCCTAATTTATCCTCCCACCTCCCTTTCCCATTTGGTAACCTTAGGTTTGTTTTCTACGTCTGTGAGTCTGTTTCTGTTTCTGTTTCTGTTTTGTGTGTGTGTGTGTGTGTGTGTGTGTGTGTGTGTGTGTGTGTAAGATGTTTTGATGTGGGCCCTTTTCAAAGTCTTTATTGAATTTGTTACAATATTGCTTCTGTTTCATGTTTTGGTTTTTTGGCCAGGAGGCATGTGGGCTCTTAGCTCCCCAACCAGGGATTGAACCTGCACCCCTTGCATTGGAAGGCAAAGTCTTAACCACTGGACTGTCAGGGAAGTCCCAGATGGCTTTATATTACTTTTTAGATTCCATATAAGTGATATCATGTAACATTTGTCTTTGTCTGACTTCACTTAGTATGGTAATCTCTAGGTCCATCCATGTTGCTGCCATGCATTCCTGTACTAACAACTTTTGCACAGTGTAAAATATAAAAGTAGATATTAAAAGGAACAAGATAAACTATATTTAAAAGATTTCAAGTTGATTTTCAATTTTTCTGTCACTAAAAACCATGCTATTCGTGTTCTGATTGCTTCACCTTTAAGGGTCTTGCTAAAATTATAGCTAGTATTTCATTATACACTTAGAGTGTCCTTCATTGTCAAGGAGGGTGCATATAAATCCGTATTCCAGATAATCTTCTTGATAACTTCAGTTGGGTAGAGATAGGATAATCTCTTGTCAGATCTAGTTACGCTATAATTGTTTTGGATATGTAGTATGGTGACAGAGTGCTTCTACCAAGTGTAATTTGCTAATTTTCTTATTGTTTTCCATATTTCTAGCAAAGAAAACAAAGAAATTATAATAATAACAATTATTAAACACATAATTTGGCCCGCATTATTTAATACAGACTGAGAATCAGGAGTTTATGTACCATTTTAAACTCATACTAAAAAAAAGACCAGGTGCTTTTGATACACAATCTAAACAAAACTTCAGAACAATCATGCAAAATCAGCATTATTTTTAGCTTTTTATAATGAGGAAGCTTTTTATAAACATGGAAAGATCAAGGAACTTGCCCAGTAGCTACTAAGTGTCAGAGAAAGCTTCAGTTTAAACTCAGGTCTATCTGTGCCTGGAGAACTTGCCCCTAACCTACCATAAAAAGCTGATAAATAAAAGGGAAATTTGGAATGCTTTAATTAAATGGCCTTGATTTTCTCAATAAAATAGAAGAAGAGGCTTAGTGGACTTACAAGGCTATGTTCAGATAAAACTGGTGTGAAATGTGATTACCCAGCTTGAAGGCAGAGTACCTGAAAAGCTACTCTTCACTCTTCTCCACATTAAAACCAAGAATCTGTCACTCTCCATACAGCAAACTCACTCTTATTCCATCCATTCCATTTCCCTGTGGTTCCTTCCTCCCCAGCTGGAGGTACCTATACTTGGCACTTATAGTTAATGCTGTAAGTGAGTAAGGACTTGGCTGGGGAAAAGGCAAAGAATGCATGTTTCCTTTACTTGTTATTTTTGGTCTATTGTTCTTGGACCCAAGTTGCAAGATGTTGAGGTGCATGTCAAAAAATGTTAAGAGTTCTTAGGGAGGAAATGGCAGGAGGCCTCTCAAGAAAACACTTGAAAGAGAAGGCCACCGTTAGAAGATACATAAACCTTGATGAGAAAGTCTATTTTGATAGCTGGGCAGGTGATGCCTTTAGCATAGTTCCTGTGGATCTGTGGGCACCATCATATCTGTAAAATCTCTTGAGTCTGACAAGTCCCTGTCTTTTACAGAGCCCAGCACTCTGAGAGGTCATGATTATTGAAAAGGGTGCAGGGATGGGGGTTTGGGGGTGTCCTAGCACAGGTAAGAAGATAGCCTAGAGAGTAAGGGGGATGGAGAGTGAGATGTGAACTTGGATGAACTTTAGAAGGGCAACGATGGGGATGGGTAATAGACCAAGGAATCAACCAGAAAGGAACAGGATAACTGCTGATTTGTACATGGAAAGAGCCCTTCTAATGTCCTAGCTCTTTAAACACTGGGCTTTCTACATGCTGTTACGTGTACCTCCAGAGAAGGCAGGTGGAGAAACAAGTCACTTTGGCTCTTGATTAATACGTTTTTCAAAGATTATAGTCTAGGGTGGGAGAGAAAACAAACAGAATTTTGTGCCTGCAAAGTAATTCATAGTAATCCACTGGGATGCCACGGGAAATTCAAAAGCATTATGTTAAGTGCATGAAAAGGTAGCACTTTTAATATATTTTCCATTATTTCTGACTGATTAGGTCAAGCAGTTCCCATTGTTGAGTACTGGGCTTTTATTATGGCTTGGGCAATTTTGAAAGGTGTTAAGATTCTTTAATAAGGCCATAGAATATAGTGTTTCTACTGGGACATAAACTTGAGGGTTTACACACACAAAGGCACACTCCCTTGTAACTGAGGACAACGAGCCACTGCTGTCTTCCTGCAATGGGCCTCTCAATCTCCTCCTGGCAATAAACAGTGCATCACTCTGGGTCCTGCATTTGGGGGGCGGTGGGAGAGTGGATGGGGGAAAGGATGAAGTGGGTTAACTCATTAACCTTGAGTTGTTAAATGCTGTTGGAAAAACTCACTAAATCTAGAGACCTGTCTGCTCTTTCCTACCCTCAGCCCTCACCAAAGCTAAGTATTCTTTCTATGTTTTTTTAAAAGTATATATAGTTTTTAAAGATTTTTTTTGATGTGGACCAGTTTTAAGGTCTTTATTGAATTTGTTACAATATTGCTTCTGTTTTATATTTTGGTTTTTTGGCCACGAGGCATGTGGGATCTTAGCTCCCCGACCAGGGATCAAACCCACACCCCCTGCATTGGAAGGCAAAGTCTCAACAACTGGACCACCAGGGAAGTCCCTAAGTATTCTATTTATCACCTATTGATTCTTTCTTCTGTTTCTTTGGCAGCCACTGTAATACATGAGTTTTCAACTCAACAACGTACTCCTCACTTTTTCTTGTTCCTTCTTCCACCCCATTCATCACACATTGCTGGCCTCCTTCTCTCATGGGAGATGACCTGCTCACCTGTTTTCCTTGGGAAAATTTGTTTGAAATCACCTTATTTATTTCCTCCTCAAAGCCTTCTGCCTTCTCACTCTTCTATTCGGCATCTCTCCTCTTCCCTCTGCCTGGATTGGAGGTCACCTCCATTGCTAATCCCAAATCCTTTCCCACTGACATCACTTCCTCTAGGTAGGTGTATGCTCACTTATCCCCTTTTACTCACAATATCTCTTCCCTCTTGAAATTTTAGTTCTCTTTGAGAAAGAGATACCAGCTTAAACTCATAGCAGCTGAACTAACAATGACTGCTAAAAGTTTTCAAAAAGGATATATTTTATACTTATCCTTTCTATTTCATGATTTATGACTTTTAAGCTCTTTCCATTCTTTTAACACCACATGTTGAATGGTTGAAGGACAGAGGGATATTTAGTTTGGAGAAAGGGCTCAAGTTTGCCATGTAACTTGTGTTCACATACAGGGCTCTCAGATGAGGGACAGATTACTTTTCTTATAAGCCTAAAATGGAGAATTTGAATCAACAAGTAAAAGCTACAGTGAGGTAAAATTTTAATACAAATCAGGGTGAATTTTATTATCACTGGAATTATCCAGAGATGAAATGGGTCGCTGTGGGTAACAGCAAGTTTCCTGCTGCTGGAGGTATTCAAACTCAAGTTAGGTTGTTGTAGAATCAATTCAAGCATCAAATGAGCTTTTACACCAGGGTGCTTCTAAATCCTGAGATATTGTGATTGTCACACAGTCATTTCCAAGTTTTCACTCATTTGACTTGTTTGCAGCCTAAGCCATCAGTGTGTTCATGTTATGTTTATCTTTTTGTTTTGCATATATATGAAAATAATAATGGTCATTGTGAAAAATTTAAAATAATACAAAGTGTAAAATGTCTGAGCCCTCCTCGTTCTTCCCCATTCCTTTCCACTCACCAAGTTTGGTAAGGATTGTTAGGTACATATGTAAATATCTTTCCATCTAACTGTATATGCATCTTTAATAAAATAGGCTTATACTATATTGAATGCTTTGCAACTTACTTTTTGTTCGTTGTGGAAAATGGTGGGCTGCCATCCAGGTCAGTATATAGTTCTCTCTCTCTGTTTTGATGGCTGCATAGAATTCAATAGTATAAATCAGGGGTCACAAACTTTTTCTTTTAAAGATTAGGGAGTAAATATTTTTATGTTGTCATCCCTTACAGTCTCTGTCCCAACTACTCAGCCCTGTCGTGTAGCACAGGGGTCCCCAACCCCCAGAACGCAGACCAGTGCTGGTCCGCGGCCCGTTAGGAACTGGGCCATGCAGCAGGCGGTGAGCAGCGGGCGAGCGAGCGAAGCTTCATCTGCCGCTCCCCATCCTCACATTACCTCCCGAACCATCCCCCTGCCCCGCCGTCCGTGGAAAAATTGTCTTCCACGAAACCAGTCCCTGGTGCCAGAAAGGTTGGGGACCACAGGTGTAGCATGAAAGTAGCCACGGATAATACATAAGTGAATGCATATACCTGTGTTCCAATAAAACCTAACTTATTTACATTAAAATTTCAACATTGTATAATTTTTAAATGTCATGAAATATCATCCTTCTGATACTTTCAACCATTTAAGAATATAAAAGCCATTCTTCTTAGCTTGGGGCTGCATAAAAACAGGTATAGGCAAGATTTGGCCCATGGGCTGTAGTTTGCCAAACCCTGGTTTAAACTGTTAGGGAGGGTTATTTATTCTTCACATATGGTGTGCCCTTCCACTCTTATGCTAATGAGTGAGCTTCATTAGCATAAGAACTTGCCTTCTCCATCCCCTCACTAACTCTGCCCCAGGGGAGATGGAATGACAGGAAATGATTGGTGAGGTTACAGGAGAGAGTGGGCATGCCCTTTTCTCTTTTCTTTCTCTTTGAGAACCAGCTGCCTGCAGGGCTCGTATACTTTCTATGAGATCGGCTCCCTAGACCAGCATTGCATCATGGGCAGTCTGTCTAATTCTGAGCCTTATTATTAAACAGTCCACGTGCCTTTCTTATTCAGATAGAAACCACTTTATCCAATATCAGCTTCATAAATAATAATGATAATATTTGGTCTCTAATCTGTTTTTACTCATTTGCCTTATTTTTCAATTGAATTAGGCATAGAATAGACATGCTACTTATTGAATCATCTAATAACGTCAACTTGGATTTACCATAATTTATTTAGCCATTCCACACCTTTTCATTCTTAATATTGGGTTGGCCAAAAAGTGGCTTCCATTTTTAAGTAAAAATAAAGGACCCATTTTTCATTTTCACCAAGAACTTTATTGAACAATGTATTCACCCTTTTAAAAATTTTTTAATTTTTAATTTAATTTTATTTATTTTTTTATACAGCAAGTTCTTATTAGTCACCAATTTTATACACATCAGCGTATACATGTCAATCCCAATCACTCAATTCAGCACACCACCATCCCCACACCCCTGCGCTTTCCCCCCTTGGTCCATACGTTTGTTCTCTACATCTGTGTCTCGACTTCTGCCCTGCAAAGTGATTCATCTGTACCATTTTTCTAGGTTCCACATACATGTGTTAATATACGATATTTGTTTCTCCCTTTCTGACATACTTCACTCTGTATGACAGTCTCTAGACCCATCCATGTCCCAACAAATGACTCAATTTCGTTCCTTTTTATGGCTGAGTAATATTCCATTGGATATATGTACCAAAACTTCTTTATCCATTCGTCTTTTGATGGGCATTCAGGTTGCTTCCATGACCTGGCTATTGTAAATAGTGGTGCAATGAACATTGGGGTGCATGTGTCTTTTTGAATTATGGTTTTCTCTGGGTATATGCCCAGTAGTGGGATTGGGGATTGCTGGATCATATGGTAATTCTATTTTTAGGTTTTTAAGGAACCTCCATACCGTCCTCCATAGTGGCTGTATCAATTTACATACCCAGCAACAGTGCAAGAGGGTTCCCTTTTCTCCACACCCTCTCCAGCATTTGTTGTTTGTAGGTTTTCTGATGATGCCCATTCTAGCTGGTGTGAGGTGATACCTCATTGTGGTTTTGATTTGCATTTTTCTAATAATTAGTGATGTTGAGCAGCTTTTCATGTGCTTTTTGGCCCTCTGTATGTCTTCTTTGGAGAAATGTCTATTTAGGTCTTCTGCCCATTTTTGGATTGGGTTGTTTGTTTCTTTAATATTGAGCTATGCGAGCTGTTTATATATTTTGGAGATTAATCCTTTGTCCGTTGATTCATTTGCAAATATTTTCTCCCATTCTGAGAGTTGTCTTTTCGTCTTGTTTATGGTTTCCTTTGCTGTGCAAAAGCTTTGAAGTCCCATTTGTTTATTTTGTTTTTCCATTACTCTAGGAGATGGAACAAAAAAGATCTTGCTGAGATTTATGTCAAAGAGTGTTCTTCCTATGTTTTCCTCTAGAGTTTTATAGTGTCTGGTCTTACATTTAGGTCTCTAATCCATATTGAGTTTATTTTTGTGTATGGTGTTAGGCAGCGTTCTAATTTCATTCTTTTACATGGAGCTGTCCAGTTTTCCCAGCACCACTTATTGAAGAGACTGTCTTTTCTCCATTGTATATCCTTGCCTCCTTTGTCATAGATTAGTTGACCACAGGTACGTGGGATTATCTCTGGGCTTTCAATCTTGTTCCATTGATCTATGTTTCTGTTTTTGTACCAGTACCATATTGTCTTCATTACTGTAGCTTTGTAGTATAGTCTGAAGTCAGGGAGTCTGATTCCTCCAGCTCCGTTTTTTTCCCTCAAGACTGCTTTGGCTATTCGGGGTCTTTTGTGTCTCCATACAAATTTTAAGATTTTTTGTTCTAGTTCCATAAAAAATGCCATTGGTAATTTGATAGGGATTGCATTGAATCTGTACATTGCTTTGGGTAGTATAGTCATTTTCACAGTATTGATTCTTCAATCCAAGAACATGGTATCTCTCTCCATCTGTTGGTATCATCTTTAATTTCTTTCATCAGTGTCTTATAGTTTTCTGCATACAGGTCTTTTGTCTCCCTAGGTAGGTTTATTCCTGAGTACTTTATTCTTTTTGTTGCAGTGGTAAATGGGAGTGTTTCCCTAATTTCTCTTTCAGATTTTTCATCATTAGTGTATAGGAATGCAAGAGATTTCTGTGCATTAATTTTGTATCCTACAACTTTACCAGATTCATTGATTAGCTCTAGTAGTTTTCTGCTGGCATCTTTAGGATTCTCTATGTATAGTATCATGTCATCTGCAAACAGTGACAGTTTTACTTCTTCTTTTCCAATTTGTATTCCTTTTATTTCTCTTTCTTCTCTGATTGCCATGGCTAGGACTTCCAAAACTATGTTGAATAATAGAGGTGAGAGTGGACAGCCTTGTCTTGTTCCTGATCTTAGAGAAAATGCTTTCGGTTTTTCACCATTGAGAATGATGTTTGCTGTGGGTTTGTCATATATGGCCTTTATTATGTTGGGGTAGGTTCCCTCTATGCCCACTTTCTGGAGAGTTTCTATCATAAATGGGTGTTGAATTTTGTCAAAAGCTTTTTCTGCATCTATTTAGATGATCATATGGTTTTTATTCTTCAATTTGTTAATATGGTATATCACACTGATTGTTTTGCTTATACTGAAGAATCCTTGCATCCCTGGGATAAATCCCACTTGATCATGGTGTATGATCCTTTTAATGTGTTGTTGGATTCTGTTTGCAAGTATTCTGTTGAGGATTTTTGCATCTATATTCATCAGTGATATTGGTCTGTAATTTTCTTTTTCTGTAGCATCTTCGTCTGTTTTTGGTATCAGGGTGATGGTGGCCTCATAGAATGAGTTTGAGAGTGTTCCTGCCTCTGCAATTTTTTGGAAGAGTTTGAGAAGGGTGGGTGTTAGCTCTTCTCTAAATGTTTGATAGAATTCACCTGTGAAGCCATCTGTTCCTGAACTTTTGTTTGTTGGAAGATTTTTAATCACAGTTTCAATTTCATTACTTGTGATTGGTCTGTTCATATTTTCTACTTCTTCCTGGTTCAGTCTTGGAAGGTTATACCTTTCTAAGAATTTGTCCATTTCTTCCAGGTTGTCAATTTTATTGGCATACAGTTGCTTGTAGTAGTTTCTTAGGATGCTTTGTACTTCTGTGGTGTCTGTTGTAACTTCTCCTTTTTCATTTCTAATTTTATTAATTTGAGCCCTCTCTCCCTTTTTCTTGATGTGTCTGGCTAATGGTTTATCAATTTTGTTTATCGTCTCAAAGAACCAGCTTTTAGTTTTATTGATCTTTGTTATTGTTTTCTTTGTTTCTATTTCATTTATCTCTGCTCTGATCTTTATGATTTCTTTCCTTCTGCTAACTTTGGATTTTGTTTGTTCTTTCTCTAGTTCCTTCAGGTGTAAGGTTAGATTCCTTATTTGAGATTTTTCTTGTTTCTTGCGGTAGGCTTGTAGAGCTATAAACTTCCCTCTTAGAACTGCTTTTGCTGCATCCCATAGGTTTTGGATCGTCGTGTTTTTATTGTCATTTGTCTCTAGGTATTTTTTGATTTCCTCTTTGATTTCTTCAGTGATCTCTTGGTTATTTAGTAATGTATTGTTTAGCCTCCATGTGTTTGTGTTTTTTACGTTTTTTCCCTGTAATTCATTTCTAATCTCATAGCATTGTGGTCAGAAAAGATGCTTGATATGATTTCAGTTTTCTTAAATTTCCTGAGGCTTGATTTGTGACCCAAGATGTGATCTATCCTGGAGAATGTTCCATGCGCACTTGAGAAGAAAGTGTAATCTGCTGGCTTTGGATGGACTGTCCTATAAATATCAATTAAATCTATCTCGTCTATTGTGTCATTTAAAGCTTCTGTTTCCTTATTTATTTTCATTTAGGAAGATCTGTCCAGTGGCGTAAGTGAGGTGTTAAAGTCCCCCACTATTATTGTGTTACTGTCGATTTCCTCTTTTATAGCTATTAGCAGTTGCCTTATGTATTGGGGTGCTCCTATGTTGGGTGCATATATATTTATAGTTGTTATATCTTCTTCTTGGATTGGTCCTGTGATCATTATGTAGTGTTCTTCCTTGACTCTTGTAGCATTCTTTATTTTAAAGTCTATTGTATCTGATATGAGTATTGCTACTCCAGCTTTCTTTTGGTTTTCATTTCCATGGAATATCTTTTTCCATCCCCTCACTTTCAGTCTGTATGTGTCCCTAGGTCTGAAGTGGGTCTCTTATAGACAGCATATATATGGGTTTTGTTTTTGTATCCATTCAGCAAGCCAATGTCTTTTGGTTGGAGCATTTAATCCATTCACCTTTAAGGTAATTATTGATATGTATGTTCCTATGACCATTTTCTTAATTGTTTTGGGTTTGTTTTTTTAGGTCTTTTTTTTCTCTTGAGTTCTCCACTTAGAGAAGTTCCTTTAGCATTTGTTGTAGAGCTGGTTTGGTGGTGCTGACTTCTCTTAGCTTTTGCTTGTCTGTAAAGCATTTGATTTCTCCATCAAATCTGAATGAGATCCTTGCTGGGCAGCGTAATCTTGGTTGTAGTTTCTTTCTTTTCATCATTTTAAGTATATCATGCCATTGCCTTGTGGCTTGTAGAGTTTCTGCTGAGAAATCCACTGTTAACCTTATGGGAGTTCCCTTGTATGTTATTTGTCATTTTTCCCTTGCTGCTTTCAATAATTTTTCTTTGTCTTTAATTTTTGCCAGTTTGTTTACTGTGTGTCTTGGTGTGTTTCTCCTTGGGTTTATCCTGTATGGGACTCTCTGCGCTTCCTGGTTTGGGTGGCTATTTCCTTTCCCATGTAGGGAAGTTTTCAACTATAATCTCTTCACATATTTTCTCTGGTCCTTTCTCTCTTTTCTCTCCTTTCTCTCTCTCTCATTATAGGGATCCCTATAATGTGAATGTTGTTGCGTTTAATGTAGTCCCAGAGGTCTCAGGCTGTCTTCATTTCTTTTCATTCTTTTTTCTTTATTCTGTTCCGCAGCAGTGAATTCCACCATTTTGTTTTCCAGGTCACTTATCCGTTCTTCTTCCTCAGTTATTCTGCTATTGATTCCTTCTAGTGTATTTTTCATTTTAGTTATTGTATTGTTCATCCTTGTTTGTTTGTTCTTTAATTCTTCTAGGTCTTTGTTAAACATTTCTTACATCTTTTCGATCTTTGCCTCTATTCTTTTTCAGAGGTCCTGGATCATCTTCACTATCATTATTCTGAATTCTCTTTCTGGAAGGTTGCCTATCTCTACTTCATTTAGTTGTTTTTCTGGGGTTTTATCTTGTTCCTTCATCTGGTGCATAGCCCTGTGCCTGTTCATCTTGTCTGTCTTTCTGTGAATGTGGTTTTTGTTCCACAGGCTGCAGGATTGTAGTTCTTCTTGCTTCTGCTGTCTGCCCTCTGGTGAATGAGGCTATCTAAGAGGCTTGTGTAATTTCCTGATGGGAGGGACTGGTGCTGAGTAGAGCTGACTGTTGCTCTGGTAGGCAGATCTTAGTAAAACTTTAATCCGCTTGTCTGCTGATGGGTGGGGCTGGGTTCTCTCCCTGTTGGTTGTTTGGCCTAAGGCAACCCAACACTGGAGCCTACGCAGCTCTTTGGTGGGGCTAATGGTGGACGCTGGGAGGGCTCATGCCAAGGAGAACTTCCCAGAACTTCTGCTGCCAGTGTTCTTGTCCCCTCGGTGAGCCACAGCCACCCCCCGTCCCCGCCTCTGCAGGAGACCCTCCAACACTAGCAGGTAGGCCTGGTTCAGTCTCCCCTGCGGTCACTGCTCTGTGTCCTGGGTCCTAGTGTGCACACTACTTTGTGTGTGCCCTCCAAGAGTGGCGTCTGTGTTTCCCCTGGTCCTGTCGAAGGCCTGCAATGAAATCCCACTAGGCTTCAAATTCTGATTCTCTAGGAATTCCTCCTCTCATTGCTGACCCCCAGGTTGGGAAGCCTGATGTGGGGCTCAGAACCTTCACTCCAGTGGGTGGACTTCTATGGTATAAGTGTTCTCCAGTCTGTAAGTAACCCACCCAGCAGTTATGGGATTTGATTTTACTGTGATTGTGCCCCTCTTACCATCTCATTGTGGCTTCTCCTTTGTCTTTGGATGTGGGGTATCTTTTTTGGTGAGTTCCAGTGTCTTCCTGTCGATGACTGTCCAGCCGCTAGTTGTGATTCTGGTGTTCTCACAAGAGGGAGTGAGAGCACGTCCTTCTACTCCACCATCTTGTTTCCTTTCCTATTCACCCTTTTCTTCCACTACCTTTTGCCATTTTTCAGGCAACTTCATTATTCAGTCTTCCCAAAACTTTTTATCTTTTTGACAAAGAACTATTCCAGGTGCCTTTTACAGTCTTGCAGGGAATTGAAATTTTTTCCATTAAGAGAATTTTGTTAAGACCCAAATAAATGGAAATCTGAAGGTGAATACGGAGGATGAATCAGAACTTTCTAACCAAGCTGTAACAGTTTTTGCGTGGTCATCAAAGAAGCATGTGGTCTTGTGTTATCGTGATGGAAGATTATGCGTTTTTTGTTGGCTAATTCTGGGTGCTTTTTTTCGAGTGCCACTTTTAGTTGATTTGATTGGGAGCAGTACTTGTTGCAATTAATCGTTTGGTTTTCTGGAAGGAGCTCATAGTAGAGGACTCCCTTCCAATCCTACCATATACACAACATCACCTTCTTTGGATGAAGACCCACCTTTGGTGTGGTTGGTGGTGGTTCATTTCGCTTGCCCCACCATCTCTTCCATTCCACATTATTGTACAGTATCCACTTTTCATCACCTGTCACAATTTGTTTTAAAATCGGAACATTTTTATTATGTTTAAGTAGAGAATTGCATGTGAAAATATGGTCAAGAAGGTTTTTTTCACTTAACTTATGTGGAACCCAAACATCAAAGCAATTAACATAACCAAGCTGGTGCAAATTATTTTCAGTGCTTGATTTGGATATTTTGAGTATGCCAGCTATCTCCCATATGGTATAACATTGATTGTTCTCAGTTAATGTCTAGATTTGGTTGCTATCAACTTCAGCTGGTCTACCCAACCATGAAGCATCATGTATTGAGAAATCTCCAGCATGAAACTTTGGAAATGACTTTTGACATATTCGATCAGTTACAGTACCTTTTCCGTACGCTGCACAAATCTTTTTTTTTGCATTTCAGTTGTGTTTTTACCTTTCTTGAAAGAATAAAGCAGAATATGCTGCAAATGTTGCTTTTTTTCCTTCCTTCTTCAATATTAAAATAGCTACACAAAAATTCATCAATTTTGATAAGTCTTTTTTTAAACGCACGCTGATATGACAGCTGTCGCATGAAATCTAACAAAATTGTTTTGAATGAAGTTAAAGACAACTAAGTGCTACTAGAGCCATCCTGTGGAAAAAACTGAATGAACCTTTAGCCAACCCAATACTTCCTAATCCTTTGGTTAACCATTCATGATCAAGTCTGTGGACTGATTCTGTATTCCTTCTTGTTTCTCATGCCATCTAAAAGACCCATGTCTTATGGGTCTCTCTTTGAAAACTCTGATAGTTATCTCTAGAGATGACCTATGCAGTCTGGGTACCCTGAACTTCTTCCTCTTCTAGATTTCTTTTTTTTAAAAATTAATTAATTTGGCCATGTCTGGTCTTAGTTGTGGCACGTGGGCTTCTCTCTAGTTGTGATGCACTGGCTCTAGAGTGCATGGGCTTAGTTGCATGTAGAATCTTAGTTCCCTGACCAGGGATCGAACCCATGTCCGCTGCATTGGAAGGCGGATTCTTAACCACTGAACTACCAGGGAAGTCCCTCTTCTAGATTTCTTGCCTGCTTTTACCAGCTTAATATTCCTACAGAATGGCTTTGAGATGTCAGATATGTCATACATATCAATCTTTAATGAATCTCCATCAATAACCAGATAAAGAATAATTCCATAGGTGATATTCAAAGCCTTCTGCATTTGAACCTTACTTATTATTCTAGCTTATCTTTCATTATTCTTAAAAAGTATTATTATATGTAAAATGTTTATAATAGTGCCTGGCATATAATAAGCACTCAACACATCAGCTGCATTGTTCCATTGCACGCACTCCAATCACTTTCCAATCGGAGTGACAACTTATTATTTATACATATACATATTTGTATATACAAATTGCTTTCACCTGTATTTCCCCATGTATTCAAGTAATTTTTCAAGCCATCATCTTTACCAATTGAAATCTTATCCAACCTCCAAAGCCTGCCTGATGAACTTCCTTCTCTGTGCAGTATAATCTTAGACTTTCAGAAATCTTAATTCACCAGAAGAGCTCAATAATGGTAAGTTCTTGCAGAGCACTGTATGAAGGCCTTGGGACCCCCAAGATCACAATTATATGGTAGAAATTGACATGTGAGCAAAAAGTTACTACACAGTGTGTGATGGTAAATTTTATGTGTCAGTTTGGGCCAAGGGATGCCCAGATAGCTGGTAAAACATTATTTCAGGTTGTGACTGTAAGGATCTCTCTAGAAGAGATTAGCATTTGAATCAGTGTATGGAGTAAAGAAGATCACCCTCACCAATGCAGGTGGACGTCCATCATCTAATCCAGTGAGACCCTGAATAGAACAAAAAGGCAGTAGAAGGGTAAATTCACTCTCTCTGCTTCAGCTGAGACATCCATCTTCTCCTGCACTCAGACATTGGTGCTTCTGGTTCTTGGGCTTTTGAACTCAGACCAAGAATTCAACCATCAGCTTTCCCAGTTCTCTGGCCATCAGACTCGGACCAAATGATACCACCAGATTTCCCAGTTCTCCAGGTTGCAGACAGCAAATCATGGGACTTCTTGGGTTCCATAACTGCACCAGCCAGTTCCTATAAGGTCACCTCTTATAGGTCTCTCAGTGTATTTCATTGCTTCTTTTTTTCTGGAGAACCGTGACTATACAGGGAAGCAGAGGGTTAGGTGTGAAATGATATATGTGATTTCAAGGTAAAATTTTTTAAATAGAAAGGAGTGATTCACAAATTGCATTCACAAGTATTTATTGAATGCTTACTACATGACATGTCCTGTACCAAGACCTGCATTGTGAGTAAAAGTAGACCTGGTACTGTTCTCACAGGAATTTACCACCTGTAGAAGGATACAGACATTAATCAATTAATCTCACATATAAGAAAAAAACTAAAATTCAGGCAGATGCAATGAAGGAAGGTATGTGGTTCTATGAGAGGGTCAGATAGAAGGATCTGACTAGGGTGGTGGGTGGACATGAAGGGAAATGGATGGATCAGAGATACCGTTTAGAGGGATAGGCAGCAAGAGAGTAGATATGGCTTCCCAATCCTTTCCATCTCCTAATGAGAGTTTTGAAGGAGGAATCGGGGTTCAGCAAGTAGGTGTGTGGAAAGAAGGGATTTCAGATTAAGGAAGTACAGTATTCTTGGGTCAGGAAGTGTAAGTTATTTAGTACGGCCAAGGTACTGGGAAGTGGTAAAAAGTGAGGCAGGAGAGGTAGGTAAGAATGACCAGATAATGAAGGATCTTGTGTGTTATTATAAGGAGATCGGACTCATCATGAGGGTAGTAGGGAAACATTGAAGAACTTTACTCAGTGGAGCTACATGACCATTGTGTGGAAAATGGTTATAGGAGGGATAGTGGGGAGAAATGAAGCAAGTCTGGAAAAAGGGAGACTACTTAGATGATTACTACAAAATCCCAGGAGGGAGATGTTGAAGACCTGCTTGGAATCTTGGGCATTGAAATCTCAGTGTGTTACCCTCATTAAGCATTGTTAAAATGAGGGAATGTTTCTGGGCTCCTACTCTTTCTAGGTCTGGCTCTTGGGATCTGGGTTTTTAGATGGGTTCCATCCAGGCACGAGTTTCTATGATTATTTAAGTTTAGATTTTTCAGAAGCAAATCTCAGAAAATATTTAAATGCAAGCTGATTATTTGGAAGGTGATCCTAGGAAATGTTGTTAGGCAAGTAAAACAGTGAAGGAAATACACCCAATAAAGAACATATTAGAGATGAGATGACTGCTGTGGGCAAATGGGATTCAACCCCTCTAGGGTTTCTGGGAGACGGTATAGACCAGGCACCTCAGAATTATTCCATCTTAGGGTAAGGCAGCTTGTGTGTTTATTCAAAATTCTGTTATTACTTGAGGGATGGCACGTCGGGACTGTCCCATTGCAAGAAGAATGGTCTCCTACCTGCTGAGATAGCCATCAGGCAGTGGAAGTCAATGGTATTTCTGTAGGCTTCCTTCTAGATCTGTGGTCTCGAGTGAATGAAGTCTTTGAAGTGTCCTGAGAAATTCCAGGTGCATTATAGGAATCTTCTGGGTATCACAAGAGATTTTCTGTTTAAATGTCTGGCAGTCTACCCTGTGGACTCTACTGCAGTACTCCAAACAAGGCATAACTATGGCTCATTGTAGCTTCTACAGTGTACAATTGGCCGGCAGGCCAATTTTTGTGCACCATGAAACTTTGTAAAAAGAAGTTCCATTTGAATTGGTCCTAGGAATTGTCATCACTTTCAAAGAAAGTGCGTTTATTTAATATTCTATATCTTTGTATTGTTTCCAGTTCATCCTCTGGCCTGAGATGGATTTGACTCAATTCATTTATTTTTATATTTTGCTTTGTAAAGAAGGAGGTGGTAAGGAGAGAAGAATTCCAATGTCATTTTTATTGACAAGAAACTTAGTGACCATTGAACTCTACAGACCTCTGTAAAGGATGATTCTTTTCACTGTCATTTTGATATTTCCAAGAAGAGATGGATGAAATGAGATGACTATGGCTAATTTGCATTTAAAAGGACTTTCTTAGAGTGGCAGCTCAGCCCAAGAAGATTGCAAGTTCAACATAAAAGGTCAGAAACATTTGTCCGCCAACCAAGATAGTATAGCTAAGGAGTGCTGGGATTGTTCCCGCTGCCCTGGGAAGTCTTGATTTAGGAATGCATTCTTCTTCTTCTTCTTCTTTAAAGAAAAGTTGTGACCAACTTTTTGTGTCCTGGCAGGAGAAAAGAATAAGACTTGACCTCCTTTTGTTGCAACAGTTGTCTGCAACTGCCTTGTTCCATTGTCTCAACGTGTGTCATCTGTCAATCGTCAACTGTCCTTCCAGGACAGAGCTGCATTCTCGTGTTATCACTTTGCTATGTGGTGTCCTTTCTCATCTGGTTTTGGAATTTAAAGGAAAAAAAAATGACCATGAAAAATGTGTAAGTTGGATGCTATTCATTCACTTATTTATAAATAAATGGAAGCTGACAGGCACCTCTTCAGAAAGTGTTTACTAAATGGACAAGTGTTGATGACATGGTCTGAAAGACACAGTCTGGTGCCATCGGGACCAGCTGCTCCTTCAGTAGTTATCATTGTGCAGCTTCGCTTTCGTTTTGGTTTGGCACATGCATTTTCAGCCTGCCTTACATTGTGTCTCCAGGATACTCTATCTCTGGCACTGTCTGCCAGAGACAATAGATGGGCCTTTATACCAGGCTTGAGAGCTTGGTCTTTGTCTGCTCCTGATCTCTGGTATTACCGCTGCTTGCATAATGGACCTTGCCTGATGCCAATGGATGCATCTGCTCTTGGCCCAGTAACTTCGCTTCATGGAAATGGCACTTGATTTTCTGTTCTTCATGCTGCCGTGCTGACATTTGCTAAACTGGACAAATGTTTTTGTTTCCAGTGGAGAAGAATCACTGCTCATTGCTTAGCTAGGGGACCAGTGGATAGATCTCAGACTGGCTTAATTCATAGATCCTGAATGATTCCTCCGCAACTACTCCAAGGGTTACCATTTGGGAGGCTGTTGGGGAATTGGTAGTTGGGTTCCTTGGGAATCTGCTGCTCCCTGTATGAACTTTAGATTGCACAGGCCTGTTACACACTTACAACAGAGGAGTTAAATCCTTGTCTATCCATCAATCAATAAATCAATTGATTAACCAACAAGCATATATTTAACAGCTGCTTGAATGCAGGGCACTGTGTTGTTGGGCTCTGAGAATACAGAGGGGAATTGGTTACAATCCTTGCTTTAGAGGTGTACAGTTGGATTAAGAAAAATTGTAATGTACACAAATTATACACAGACACATACACATAAGGTACTGTTAAATGTATTCAGAGGAGGAATTTTAGAAAGTGAGCGATCACTGTGAGCTGAAATGCCTTGGGAAGACATCCTTGGGAGAAATGAATTTTAAACCTACTATGAAAGACTAACTGATACGGTGAGGTTGAGGGTTGAGTGAACCCAGATGGATAAAAATACACAGTCATAAACAGAGCTATTCTTGGATGTACAGTGGTTGTTTTAGAGATGAAAACACCCTATGCCTTTGAACATCATATTTTTAATCCACAGGTTGTGCCATGTCATTTGTGTTTATTTGCTGTATCCTCCAGAGACCTTAATAAACTGAGGGGAAAGGAGAGAGGACTGACATTTATTAACCACCTTTGTTTGCCAAGCACTGTGCTATCTGCTTTACATACATTATCTTACTGAATTCTTCTGCAGTCCTGTGAGCCATGCATTACTGCTCCTATTTATAGATGATGAAACTGAGGCAGAGAGAGGCTAAATTACTTGCCCAGATCTCATGGTTATGAAGTGACAGCCCTCTGCATAATTTACACACAGCCAGTAACTTACGTGATTTTTAAGGTAGTCAAGAGAGTAGGGAAATTCAGCATCAATGCTGTTTCTAAAAGAATATTTGAAATGCTGCTTGTTAGATTAATACATTGTCAGCAATTACAAAAATGGATTAAAATGAAAAAAAAAATAACAGAGACTTCCCTGGTGGTGCAGTGGCTAAGAATCTGCCTGTCAATGTGGGGGACATGGGTTCAAGATCTGGTCCGGGAAGATCCCACATGCTGTGGAGCAACTAAGCCCGTGCACCGCTACTACTGAGCTTGTGCTCTAGAGCCTGTAAGCCACGACTACTGAGCCCGCGGGCCACAACTACTGAGCCTGCGTGCCATAACTACTGAAGCCCATGCACCTAGAGGCCGTGCTCTGCAACAGAGAGAAGCCACCTCAATAAGAAGCCCATGCACCACAACGAAGAGTAGCCCCCACTTGCAACTAGAGAAAGCCCGCGTGCAGCAATGAAGACCCAACGCAGCCAAAAATAAATAAATTTATATATATATAAAAAATAGCAAAAAGAAATAAACTAAAACGGTTGATGAGAATCCTTTTGGGACACAGATGTCATACAGTATGTCACATGGCACAAGTGGAACAAGATGTGTGTATGTGTGTGGTGTTGGGGGCTATATTCCTTTGAATTTGGTGCACTCTGCACATTTTAGGTACTCACAAACAGGGTCAATATCTGATATATTAGGATTTTGTTACAAAATGATGAACAGTTCCACTCGGACTCTCAAGGTGACAGACGTTCTGTAGCTAAAATATTGCTTTGGGAAAATCAAAATAGACCCACTGCACCTAAAATAATCAGCCAGAAATATGAGGGGAAAAAATAGAAAATGGAGACCTGTGGCAAGGCTCAATTGTATTTGAGCAATTGTTCTCAAAATCTTCTCTGTGGGTCATACTCTGGCCTGGACCATCTGTCTACCATGGGCTTCCTCCTGGGCCTTTCACACTCTTGGCTTCCCAGCCCCTGCTATCTTACGTGAATGGAGGAACAGAGGCTCTTGCATGCCAGCCCCCAGGGCAGTGGCTCAAGGGGCAGCAGACTAGGGAATGTAATGATGTTACTTGCGCAAGCAGTTGCTTGCAGACTGTAACTTTGCCCTGTGTCCTTTAGCTATTCTTGGTGAATTTCCAGAGGGATAGTCTCTTACAGTAAAGCCCCACTCCCTCCGTGACCCCCGGCTGGAAACATCATCTGGCCTCTGAGTGCTCTGCTCTTGCATTGGGCTCGTATAGGGACCAAAGTGAGTAACCTGGGGCCTACAACCCAGGCTAGGGAGAAGATGACTTCATCTCATCTGGGCCATTCTCTGAAGAATTTGTCCCTTTGGATTTTGCTGAAAAGCAGCTCAATGTAAATGCCTCTCTCACCAGGACCACCTGCCTCTATAATCTATTGCAGGCTGTATTTTGCTGCAAGAAATGGTGAGACTTTTCTTTGAAAACTTTTTCATTGTGACCTATGACACACAGAAAAGTGCACCACACAAATTTATACCAATGAATTATAAAGTGATTGCTCATGTAATCGCTACTTGGGCAAGGACTAGAACATTGCTAGCACCTCAGAAGCTTGCTGAGTGTTCCTTTCCAGCACACCCATGTCTTTTTTCTCAAGATAACCCTTTTTCTGACCTGGTTGGTAATCATTTCCGTGTGTGTGTGTGTGTGTGTGTGTGTGTGTGTGTGTGTGTGTATTTTGATCGTTTTATCAATATAAACTGTAGTCTGGAGACTGGCCAACTTTTTAAGGCTTTGACCTTCTTCAGCTTAACAAGGAGAGACTCCATAATCAAGTCTGGGATGCTGCATGGAGGGAGACTTTGGCCTCAGACAAGGCTGGGGGCAAACTCCTGCTTTGCCATTTCCTAGCTGTATGGCTTCAGCAGGTCACAAATATCCTCTAAAGTTGAGTTTCTTTATTTATGCAATTGAGATGACAAACTCTACAAACGTGACTGTTGTACCAGAAGCAAGGTAACACAGGAAGCTACCTAACATGTTGTCAGAGACTTGGTTGCCCTCAGGAGCCCTTCTTTCTCGAGAAGAATGATGTGCCTTCTGATGACACATATGAAGTCTTCCTTTGCTGCTCCTGACCCCAGTAAAGCTTCTACCTTCCATCTCCTGCCCAGACAAGGCTCTCTGAGTTGTGCATTGTGGTCATTCACCAGTCATTCATTCATTCAGTGCACTGGGATGGGTGTGTAGAGGTATACAGTACCTGACAAATAATAGTCATGGAATAATGTTGGCTGAGTGAATGAATAAGTGAATGAGTCACTTACCCTGTCCCCTTTTCTGAGACTTTATCATCTAGTAGAAGCAGTAAGACGTGTACAAAAATAATGAGGAAAGCATATATGAAGAGG
The DNA here is from genome assembly GCF_949987515.2 of Delphinus delphis. NCBI lineage: Eukaryota > Metazoa > Chordata > Mammalia > Artiodactyla > Delphinidae > Delphinus > Delphinus delphis. Next base: position 74,679,587 of record NC_082693.1, on the reverse strand, counting down.
CTGTATGAAGTATCGGTTAAGAGTGCCAGCCCAGGGCTTCCCTGGTGACGCAGTGGTTGAGAGTCTGACTGCTAATGCAGGGGACACGGGTTTGAGCCCTGGTCTGGGAAGATCCCACATGCCATGGAGCAACTGGGCCCGTGAGCCACAACTACTGAGCCTGCGTGTCTGGAGCCTGTGCTCCGCAACGGAAGAGGCCGCAATAGTTAGAGCCCCTTGCACCGCAATGAAGAGTGGCCCCCACTTGCCACAACTAGAGGAAGCCCTCGCACAGAAACGAAGACCCAACACAGCAAAAATAAATAAGAGTGCCAGCCCAACTGCTCCACTTACTAACTGGGAACTGGGATAGTTTATTTAACAGTCTCTGTTTAGTTTCTCCATCTGTAAAATGGAGCTAACAACAGTAATTCCCTCAGAGACTTGTTGTGAGGCAGAAATGAGAAAAACAGGTAAACTGCTTATAGAAGAGAATGACACTTTGTAAGTCTTAATTAAATGTGATTGTTGTTATTGTTATCATTATGAAAAGGTGACAAAATGCTAGAAGAATTCGCAGAAAGGATGTGGTAGGAGACAATACCTGAGGGGAATTTTTAGAAAGTTTTCAGAAGACCTTATTTGCGCTGAGCTTTGAACCTATGTAGGATTTAGATTTACTTCTTTTCCATCTTGGGGCACTCAAAAGTGCTGCTTTCTCATCTGAGTTGTCTTTTCTCCACCTTCCGTGTCTGTAACCCTTGCCTGTCACTCAATGTCATTTGCTCAAAGAAGACTTTCCCCTATCTGCCTGACAAGGTTAAGATACTTGGTCATAAGACATGTAAAGCACTGCAGGCTTGGTTGGTTTTTAGAGCACTGATTGCAATTTGGATTTATAAATTTATTCCTGTAGTTATTTATTTAATTTCTAATTCCCCCACTAGATTGTAAGATTCTTGAGGAAAGTATAAGTGCCTTTGTTTTCCCCATTGCTTCATTCCCAGTGCCTGTAAACACAGTAGTAGACCCCAATAAATACTGCCTGGGGTAGATCCTAATAAATACTTACTGAATGATTTCATTTATATAAATAGAAGTGGGGGAAGTCATTTTTGGAAGAGGGACAAATAAACAGAATGAAGAAATAAAAAAAGAATCATAGATGTGGTTTGTTTAATCTGAAATTCATCTAAGTAATGTACTCTAAGAAAGAGAATGCTCCCTTTCAGATAATACACACGGCCGTTACAATTTCACAGAGGCCCTGCCTCTACTACTGTTTTGTAACCAACAAGAAAGTCTTGGTGGGAATAGGGGAGGTAAAGGTAGGTGGGCAGAGGAAGTAGAGCAGACCAGGGAGTGGCCATCTGAGACCAAGTAAGTTGGTCCCTGTAAATCCTACTTTTGCTGAGGACGACCCAAATAAAGGGCAGTGTGGTGGTTTAAGAATTGAAACGTGAGTGATGTCTTGGGGAGGCAGAGAGCCCAGTGACTGGGACCCTGGACCTGGGAGTCAGATGCTCTGCTCTAAGCCAGTCTGGCCTTGGTGCTATCCACAAGGACCTGGGGTCGTTGTAAGGATAAATAACACACATAAGTTACTTAGCCCAGTGCCCAGCATTATGGTATCTGCCTAGTAGTTTCTAGCCATGATTACTGTTTCCAGATTTCCCCTATTCTGTGATGCATGTTCCTCTATTTCATTTTAATGCGTCTAAACTCGGAACCAGACTTACAATCTAAGTGTACTTTTATTATAATGGTTCCTTTTTACTTAATAACGCTATCATATTGAAGGTAAATTCTAGAATCAATAGTGTCTTAGAATTGATATATAATTTTATTATTATATTTTATTTTTCCTCAGAAAAATGGTTCTTACAGAGTTGCATCTTAATTTGAGAGAAAAAAAGAGAAATGTTAAAGTTGTCACAGAGAAGTGTTATAAATGTTTCTAGGTATATGTAAAAGGAGACGATCTTGGGGAAGCTTTCCAGAAACTAGTAGATTATGGGAATGGGCAGCTTTTGTTTCTCTCCAAAGTCACTTGTGTAATACTTTTTTAAGAAACATGAGCCATTTACTTAACTAGTGAAGGACCCCACAAGATAAAATTCTATTTATAAACACTCCTCTGCAAGAAGTTCAGAGTGCTTGGCAGATAGTTTGTAATAAACTCTTACAAAACGCATGTGCAATGAGGCCTAGGGTGGAGAAAAGTAGGAATGCAGGACTCATTTGTACTTCTCTGTTTTAGAACACATTTAAGTAACTTCCCAAAGGCCAGAAAATCAGGGACAAGGCTGGGAAGAAACTGAGTTTTCTAATGCCAAACTTATTTGTTTGCTGAATACAATTACCATTTCATCAAGTATTTTTGTGCTTTTTCTCCCCTTCATTCTACTTATTTGGATAAATTTTCAATTTTTGATTTAGAAAAATTCAGATTTATTAACTAGCCAGGTGAGCTACAACTGTGATTGGCAATTTGCTTATCTAATGACTTAAGTTAAAACCTAAACTTCAGAAAGTAACATAAATGTCAGCAATTACTATTAAAAACCTATCTCATAACCCTGAAAGTTGGTTACTGAATGTGTGTATCTTTAGATGTAATTTTTAGGCCAGTATTTTCAAAGTGTCTATGCTAACTGATGTTATAAATACAGGATAAATATAGTTAGAAATTAGGATTCCATGTGTGTTGGGTTGTTTAAACAGTGGGGATTTCCTTTGAAATATTTGAAATTAACATTCTACATCATTTTCACTACCAAACTGGCAAAGGCTAAGTCACACAGTGTTGATCAAAGGAAGGCTCAACCATATTCTCTTGTAGAAGCTGTGGGTGTAGAAATAGTTGCAGCCTTTCTGGAAGGTAATTTGGCAATATGCATAAAATTGCAAAGGTGATACGTCTCTGACCCAGTAATACCACTTCTAGGAAACTATCCTAAGTAACTAATTATGAATGTACAAGTTTTAGCTAAGGATGATCATCACAGCATTGTTTACAATAGCAAAACAATTAGAAATAGCCTACGTGTCAAATATAATATATTGATTAAGAAAGTTATGGTATAATCATGTAATGGAATTCTATATTGCCATTAAAAATGTTACCATTCTATGCTATATTGGTTGATGTAAAAGATACCACCGGAAAGAGCAGGTTACAAAATAGTGCTCGGAATGATCATGAGGATATGTGTCTGTGTGTATGGACACACATACATGCATAGAAAATATCTGTAAGCATATACAACAAAAGTTAACAATCATTATTTCTGGGTAGTGGGTGATTTATATTTCCTCTTTTTCCTTATGTAGGTTTTCTAAATTTTTCTTCTGTGAACAAATATTACAATTAGAATTTTAAAAAATGTAACTTAATTTTTTTAATATTTAAAAAATTTACAATGTTATTTACAAGAATGGTGAGGGCAGATAGGTGTGTGCACAGTCAGTACCAGTATTGGGTTGTTTGTCCCAGTAAGGAAGGGGCCTGCCAATGGGAGACAGCGCCTAAGACCAGAGTTGAGAATTTTATAACATCTCCTGGGGAGCCCTCAGGGATTTTAATAAACCACAAAGACCAAGTTACATGCCCTACTATGTGACAGGACTGAGGACAGTATCTCTTTTCTCAGTATTTTTCTTTGTATCTATATCCAAAAAAATAAAATACTTCATTTCCAAGAAAACTCTTCAAATCTTTGGAAGGTTCAGGTGATCTTGCAAATCACCTTCTGTTAGTTCTGCTTGTCTTCCTCTCATTAGCCAGAGTGTGTGACTTTACTGAAAGATTCATTTTTGGCTCCTTTTTTTGGAGAAAGTCATTCCCTGTGCCCCATCGATTCGTTCTAATTCCTTCTCTTTTGCCCACAGTGTTATCAAATTCATGACTTTTTTTTTTTTGCGGTACGTGGGCCTCTCACTGTTGTGGCCTCTCCCGTTGCGGAGCACAGGCTCCAGATGCGTAGGCTCAGCGGCCATGGCTCACGGGCCCAGCCGCTCCGCGGCATGTGGGATCTTCCCAGACCGGGGCACAAACCCGTGTCCCCTGAATCGGCAGGCGGACTCTCAACCACTGCACCACCAGGGAAGCCCCATGACTTTCTTTAGTGTTCCACAAAGGTGTCCTGGTATTTTTCCTCCCTCCCTCCCTCCTTTTCCTTCCCTTCTTCCCTCCTTCCATCTTTTCCTTTCTCCTCCCCTCCCAATAGAAGCAAGAATATCCCTCCTCATGCAAATCCACCCACTCTGTGTCTCTGGAAAGCTCTGACTAAGGGCTTGGACAACCATCTTCCTTCATTGATTCCTCATTTATATTTTTGGTGTTTGAAGACTTGAACACTCTCTTCCCAGGACTTCAACTGAGGATCATGCTATCCCCACACTTCCCACCACAAACTAGTGACAGTTTGGAAAGGTGTATCCATTTTTTGGTTGTCACCAAGACTGTACGATAGTCTTAACATTTAATGAAAACAGTCAGGAATGTTAAAAATCCTGCAACCTATGGGGCAGTTCTGCTCAACAAAGAATTGTTCTGCACCCTTGTTGAGAAACTGCAGAGTGCCCAGGGTCAAAAAGTAAGTGAGCCAAATGCAGTCATCAAGTCCAAAGGGCAAGGGAATGATGGAAAAGAGATGACAAAACCAGAGGGGGCAGCCAGGCAGTCCTGGGGCTGGTGCCAGCCAGGCTGAAGGGATGGCAGTGAGCGTGGCTGCTGTGCCCACAGCTGGTGGTCCTTGGTGTCCACTCTGTAGGGCACAGTGAGTCTGGGCCACTTTCAAAGTTCAGGGCAAAGAAGGAATCGACGTGGATGTCATGGGAACCCAGGAAGAAAGAGACTGTGTGGCATTAGGTTCATTGTTCATTTATTTATTCCAGTAAACAGGTAGCGAGCATGTAATTTTCTGGTAATCCAAACACATCAGATAATTTGTATGTTCTGAATGCTAAGAAGTCAATGCTAAGAAGTTGGTGCAGTAATGATTTGCCATATTCTAATTTTGGCTGCCCTACATTTGAACCTTATCCTATGTAGGAATTCTTTACCTTTTAAGTCTTGCTGGGCCAGAAGCCATCTCTCATGTGAGAAGCTGAAAATGCTAGATATCTACTTTCCCACTTCCCCTGCAGACAGGCCTGGAGAGCTGTCCTGGATTTTAAACTGGGAAGTTGTTACCAGAGAGCGGAGGGAGAGGGAAGAAGTATTTTCCCTGATGAATGCTGGGGGCTATTTGGGGCCTCGGTTTCTAGCCACAAAGATCTAGAATTTGGATCTTCAGGCTTTCTGGTGATTCAGGGAACTACTCAACATCCTTTGAATACATTCCTTTCTTGCTTAAATCAGCCACAATTCGTTTCTTTGGTAGGTAGATACCATTATCTACTATGTACCAGTTGCTGGGAAAACAGATAAATCAGACAACGGTGCTGTGTTCCTAGGATGACAAGCAGGTACTGGGTCAGGCTTAGGGAGTGCTGCCATGTGGGCAGAACCAAGAAGCTCAGAATAGGAAGTGATGATAACCTGTATTGGGCTCAGTTTGTAGGGGAGGCTAAGAGCCAAGGAGGCTAGTGTGAGACAGTAAAAATAAATAAAAAGATGACGGGTGAAACTTATAGACATTCTGTTACAAAGCGGTACAGAAATGAGACACAAGATGTGCCAGATCAGCTTGACTTTCGAAGGCAAATGCTGGAAACAGGGGACAGCGACTAGGGAATGCTGGTTTCCTGGCCCGCCTTCCAGGGAAGCGCTATCTGTCGCCTCAGATTTCTCCCCACTTTTCTGTGAACATAGAGGATGAAAAGCTGTACATGGCAGTCAAATTTTTGGCCCAGTTTATCTATAAATTTCCAAAGATTGTGCTGTTCCTTCCGTTATAAGTTTGAAATCCTGTGATTCACAGTGTCCAATCCAGCCTGCTGTGGTCTGTGCTATCTTGTGTAAATTCAATAGAATTTTATTTAATTCTGTTAAATAAAATTTAATAGGTGGAGAGGTTGGGGGTGAGACGTGAGTTCAGCGCTCTGATTCCCTTTTGTTACCTAACCGTCATTCATTGGGCATCTCTTCCATGCCAGACTCTTTCCCACATATTATCTTCAGTCTTCAAAACAATGCTCCGAGCAGGTGTTATGAGGTTAGTTTTACAGGCGAGGACTTGTTCTAAGGACTTGTCCAAGATCACAGAGCTGGTTGGTGACAAAAACTCTGAATACAGGTGAGTCTGGCTCCAATCTTCCCTGCTTTCCATGACACACACCATGTGTCTCCTTCCCAGTTATTCTAAATCAAGGATCACGTGTCCTTCCCTGGGAATAATATGTTCACTGATCCATCTTAAGTTCATAACTCATTCCTGACAGGTGTGCCTGAGATATGTATCAAGCATTCTTAAGGGGTGGATTAATATCAGTTACATAATCTGGAAAGATCAATGGTGAATAAGTCTTTCTGACTTCAAAAAAAAAATTGATGATCAAGACACTGGGTTGTAAGAACTCTTCCAGGCCTGATTTCTCTGAATGCTGGTTAGCTTGGTTGGCAGGATAGTGCTGTTGCTGGGGGGTAGGGGTAGGGGTGTTGCTCTGAGGCCGAAGGCACAGCAGTGGGCCTGTTAGCTCAGACTTGCCAGATACTCGCCACTGCACCAGGGGGATATGGGCCACCTAGTGTGAGTAGACTGACTGTTAGTGGTAATAATAACAATTAACATTTTTTGAGCACTGACTACGCGTTTGCACTGTATAACGAACGCATTATCTTTAGGCCTCTGCACAAATCTAGGAGGTTCCACTTTTTAAATGAGGAAACAAACTCATGGAGATTCAGCAACTACATCACACAGGCAGTAGGTGAGCTATCTGGGGTTCAAACCCAGACCTTTCTGCTTCCAAAGGCCAAACCTAAGGGATCATGTGATATTAATTGTAGATAATCAGTTCCAGGTATACCTATGAAGAATTATTTTAAAGTCATTACTTGCTTATTCAGCAACTACTTTCTAATGCCTACCTTAGGATGGGCAATAGCCTCCTGAACAAAAGAGACATGGCCCCTGCCTGTCTCATGGTGGAGGGAAAAAAATCAAATAAGTACACAAATAAACATATAATGACAAACCATGCTATGTGCTATGATGGAAAGGCACAGAAAGATGGGAAAGGCCATCACAAGGGGACCTAACCTAATCTAGCAGATCAGGGAAGACTTTCTGGGAGCAATAGTGACTGAGTACCAGAAGGATGAGTGTAGTTAACTGCGAGGAAGGGAGGGGAAATGGGAGAAGAAAATTACTGGCAGAATGAAGGACATGTGCAAAGGCCTGAAGCAGAAGGAAAGAACTTTTAGTCTGTGGTCACTAGACACTGCTGGCCTGGGGGATAAATTTAGTTTGTAGATGTTTGTTTTGGCTCACAGACTCTTCTGGAAAATTTTGAGCCTCAAAGAGAAAATGTTGCGTAAATATTCTGACTTCAAGCTCCTTTTGAAAAAGTATAAGATCTGACAAACCCTTGGCCCTCAGGGCTTCATGGTGACAGTGACAATCAATGAATGTATGATCAGTTTAGGTGGGGCGCACACTCTCCATTTCATCAGTCTTCCTACTCATTATTGTCTCCCTGATGCTGAAGCAAGCTTCAGTTACTACCTGTCATCATGTTTGCACTGTTGAATTTCTTATGCTGGAGAATTATTTCTTTGTATCCCAGTCTTGTTAATAAATGAAAGATAGACCAAGAGAACCATGTGCTTTTCCTCAAACTCAGCATGTACCGTATTTCTTGGTGCCTGTGGGCACTTAAATTCCTCCCACTCTTACTTTTGGAGGAAACTGAAAAAAGGCTATTAGTGTGTACCACTATTTAATGGCCTAAAATATGTTGACTTTCTTGTCAACTGCAAATCCTTAGTGAGAATAGGACATGCTTTATACACTGTGAACCGCCCACCATGATAGGCATGAACAGCTGAATATACATTTGATTTTTAGTCAAAGGTATAAAAAATGCTGGTTCTACACTTCTAAATGTAGGACAGTACCTGTTTTTAATTGCTACTCAATTTATTAAGCATTTCTACTATATTAAGCACGATAGATCATAAGATAGCTCTTGTCCCAGAAACATATGTTACTTATTCCTTCCTTGGTCAGATAAATTAATCTTGCCATCTCCAAACCACTGTTCCTTACGTATTAGCAAGACAGCACAAATTAATTTTGAACTTTTCCTAAACATTTATAAACATGTCAAGTAATGCAGACATGTCTGGTATGGTATAAGAGTCCCAGGCTGTGGTGCAAGAAACCACTTTACTTTATACAATTAGCATGTTCCCACAAGACAGAGTGTAAATCACACCACACGTTCAGAGCACTAGAGAAACTCACTGGCGGAACTTGTGATGAATCATTTTGTAAAGCAGAGAATTTGAATGTAATATGCAAAATCCCTAATTATATACTTTTTGCAAGAGCAAAGCATTCTATTAAGATTTAATAAAGTACGTATGCATCATATATGTGATATGATGCTTCAAATGTCAGTTTCCTTATATGCAACTAAAATGAGTTGATTTTTGTGTTTGCCTTGACTTGCTTTCTTTTCTTCTTTCCACGTGTTTTCAGTGTGACTAAGCCCTGTTACAAATCAAGTCTTCAACTCAAACTCAACCAGCAGAGGGTACTGTTTGAGCATTTAAGTGGACTTCCCATCTTTGTCTTACCCATCCAAAGAAACAATATCTGAATAATAGCCAGGGACGATATTCAATAGGCAAGGTTCTGGCAAGATAATAGACATCAATGATCATGTTTCAGCATCATTTTACAGGAAACTCCCTTTGTTCCCTGCTGCTCACAAAGGACATTCCATGCAAAATGCACCTGTAGGTAGTGATAAATGTCTATGAAAGGTAGATGAAGAAGGGTGGTGGTTGTAGAGTAGAATCTGCTTCTAAGTTTACCAAGTACTTATATTCCTTTTAGGTTTAGGGTTCTGAATCAAGATATCAGCCCCACATGTTCTCAGCTTGCTGGTGAATGTTAATGAATAATTCCTGCAGTAGTAAATGTCATAATAAAATAATCAGGCATTCCGTGCACATTGTAAATCAATGAGCACAGATGTCTCCAAATGGAGGGGATATTTGAAGATACTTTACATCTTGCTGGGTTTGGAACACTTGACAGTTGGTTAGTGCCTGTTTATCAAAATAAAGTGAGCATCTCCCCGTTCTGAAGTCAAATGCAGCATTAAATATAATTAAATATATTGTAGAAGAAGACTTTGTCCCTTAATGTTTACATAAATTTGATCAATATGTGCATAATAGTGGATCATATATTTCTTAGTAAAATTTATACATTTGTATTTTTACATTAATAATTAAAAACTTCTATCAAAACAAAAATCACACTTGGTAACAACAACAAAAAAGATAAAAGTACTTGCACTAAAAAGCAGTAGTTCTCTGTCTACTCCTTCTTATCTTCAGTCTCTTCTCAGATATAAATTTTAACTTTTATAGTATTTTTTCCTTTGGTTCTTTACCTCTATATCTCTAAGCAATATTGTTATACTGCTAAATCTTGGGTTATTAGTTTTAGGTATTATATGTTTTCTTCCCATGCAGATAGATGAGAATGTAACATGATTAAGTCACTCAATACCTCCTTTAGTCATATCTCTACTTTAGATCTTTATTGGTTGCCTATGCAATTTTAGATAAAATACTTATTCCTTTTGCAACTTTAAGTGAAACACTTATTCTTTTAACAAGAGACAATTTATTTTGTGTCCCCATCTTTTCAGTTCTCCTCTCCCATTTCTCCCTCCCAATCTGTACCTCTTGTAATCTGTATTTCTACAGTGTCAAGGTTATTAACATTTGACTTCTCTCTCATCATCATTCTACCATCTTTGTCTATCAGTTGATTCTAAAATTGTAAACCAATAGTAGTGTTTATATTGAGGCTCAATCTTGTTTATTGCGGTATCACATAGTGTATTATACTTCTTGTACAACTTTAAATTTTTCTGGAGTTTCTAATTGCCTTTTTTTTTCTTATACTACTTGCCTTTTTTGTGTTCTAATTTTTGTTTTTTTGACCATTCAGAGATTTTGTTAAATTTTTCCAGAAACTGCTTTCCTTTGAAGCTCTTCGTCTTGCTATTCTTACCTGTACTTGTTATATAGGCCTGCTAATAGTGATGATCATCTTGGTGTTACTTTTGTTTCCTCATTTCTGGAACTCGAGTCCTTTGCTTTCATTGTTTACTTCTTTTTGCTGCAGTACATACTCATCAAAATTCCTAAGAAAGGATATGTGAGATGCAACTTTTCTGATTGTTTGAATGTGTGAAAATCAGCACATGCAAGTGTGATCTAAGTTCACACTTGAATAATAATTTAATTAGGTATAGAAAATGTAAAATTCCTCAGAATTTCAAAGGCAGTTTTCCTTTTTCTTGATGATCAGTATTGCTGATGTGAAGTTTCATGCCAGCTTGATTCTCATTCTTTGATGATCTGCTTTGTCTTCTGCTTTTTTTCTTCGGGAACAATCATTGATGGAGGCCTTTTTACAGCCATTGGTGGGCTATTCCAATCTGAAGTGTTAAATCTTTCTGCTATCCAAAATTCTCTTGTATTAATCAAATTAACAATTTTCTCCCTTCCATTTTTGCTACTCATTTTCCATAATTCCTAATAATTATCTATTAATTCTCCTGATTTTGATCCTTTTGTCTTTTAAAATTTTATTTTCTGGGAGAATTTCTCAATTCTGTATTCTAAAATTTCTTTTTCTTTTTTCCTTTGACACTCATATTCTTTAAATCAAGGTTCCTTCTTAATCTGTTTTTTCTTTTTTCATACTATCCTGTTCTTGTCTTATGGATGCAATGTATTCTTAAATCTTTCTAAGGATGTTAGAGTTTCTGTAAAAATTTCTGTTCTTCACATTATATCTTTTTATTTTGGAATCAGTATTCCTGTTTATTTTGGTCAGAATCTCCCACATTGGGGACTTTTTCAAATGTATGGGAATCTTTGGTATTTTGTTCACATTTGAAAGTAAGGAAAACACCATGACTGGTTTGTGATTTACATAGTGATGAAATCAGCTGTCCCATAAACAGAATTTGCATCTATTTCCTCTATTTTTCAGTCTCATGCGTCATTCCCTCCCCTATTGTATCTGCATTTTCAGAATTCTGAGCATCTCAATGGTTCTTCTTGGCAGCTTATTTCCATCTCTGTTACTACACCAGCTACTTCCCTTTCATTTTACTCTAAGCTCACTTCTTTATATGCCTTTCATCTGTTAGTATATCTACATCTACTTGTCATCTTCCAAAAATTTAAGTCTTCTATGAGCTAATGACCACTATATATTCTTTTTTTATTTTTTTAATTTTTTAATTTTTTTACATCTTTATTGGAGTATGATTGCTTTACAATGGTGTGTTAGCTTCTGCTCCACAACAAAGTGAATCAGTCACACATATACATATGTTCCCATATCTCCTCCCTCTTGCATCTCCAGCATTTATTGTTTCTAGATTTTTTGATGATGGCCATTCTGACTGGTGTGAGATGATATCTCATTGTAGTTTTGATTTGCATTTCTCTAATGATTAATGATGTTGAGCATCTTTCATGTGTTTGTTGGCGGTCTGTATATCTTCTTTGGAGAAATGTCTGTTTAGGTCTTCTGCCCATTTTTGGATTGGGTTGTTTGTTTTATGGTTATTGAGCTGCATGAGCTGCTTATAAATTTTGGAGATTAATCTTTTGTCAGTTGCTTCATTTGCAAATATTTTCTCCCATTCTGAGGGTTGTCTTTTGGTTTTGTTTATGGTTTCCTTTGCTGTGCAGAAGCTTTTAAGTTTCATTAGGTCCCACTTGTTTATTTTTGTTTTTATTTCCATTTCTCTAGGAGATGGGTCAAAAAGGATCTTGCTGTGATTTATGTCATAGAGTGTTCTGCCTATGTTTTCCTCTAAGAGTTTGATAATTTCTGGCCTTACATTTAGGTCTTTAATCCATTTTGAGCTTATTTTTGTGTATGGTGTTAGGGAGTGATCTAATCTCATACTTTTACATGTACCTGTCCAATTTTCCCAGCACCACTTATTGAAGAGGCTGTCCTTTCTCCACTGTATATTCCTGCCTCCTTTATCAAAGATAAGGTGACCATATGTATGTGGGTTTATCTCTGGGCTTTCTGTCCTGTTCCATTGATCTATCTTTCTGTTTTAGTACCAGTACCATACTGTCTTGATTACTGTAGCTTTGTAGTATAGTCTGAAGTCAGGCAGCCTGATTCCTCCAGCTCCATTTTTCGTTCTCAAGATTGCTTTGGCTATTCAGGGTCTTTTGTGTTTCCATACAAATTGTGAAATTTTTTGTTCTAGTTCTGTGAAAAATGCCAGTGGTAGTTTGATAGGGATTGCATTGGATCTGTAGATTGCTTTGGGTAGTAGAGTCATTTTCACACTGTGGATTCTTCCAATCCAAGAACATGGTATATCTCTCCATCTATTTGTATCATCTTTAATTTCTTTCATCAGTGTCTTATAATTTTCTGCATACAGGTCTTTTGTCTTCTTGGGTAGGTTTGTTCCTAGATATTTTATTCTTTTTGTTGCAGTGGTAAATGGGAGTGTTTCCTTAATTTCTCTTTCAGATTTCTCATCATTAGTGTATAGGAATGCCAGAGATTTCTGTGCATTAATTTTGTATCCTGCTACTTTACCAAATTCATTGATTAGCTCTAGTAGTTTTCTGGTAGCATCTTTAGGATTCTCTATGTATAGTATCATGTCATGTTCAAACAGTGACAGCTTTACTTCTTCTTTTCCAATTTGGATTCCTTTTACTTCCTTTCTTCTCTGATGGCTGTGGCTAAAACTTCCAAAACTATGTTGAATAAGAGTGGTGAGAGTGGACAACCTTGTCTTGTTCCTGATCTTAGTGGAAATGCTTTCAGTTTTTTACCATTGAGGATGATGTTGGCTGTGGGTTTGTCATATATGGCCTTTATTATGTTGAGGAATGTTCCCTCTATGCCTACTTTCTGCAGGGTTTTTATCATAAATGGGTGTTGAATTTTGTCAAAAGTTTTCTCTGCATCAGTTGAGATGATCATATGGTTTTTCTCCTTCCATTTGTTAATATGGTGTATCACGTTGATTGATTTGCATATATTGAAGAATCCTTGCATTCCTGGAATAAACCCCACTTGATCATGGTGTATGATCCTTTTAATGTGCTGTTGGATTCTGTTTGCTAGTATTTTGTTGAGGATTTTTGCATCTGTGTTCATCAGTGATACTGCGTGTAGTTTTCTTTATTTGTGACATCCTTGTCTGGTCTTGGTATCAAGGTGATGGTGGCCTTGTAGAATGAGTTTGGGAGTGTTCCTCCCTCTGCTATATTTTGGAAGAGTTTGAAAAGGATAGGTGTTAGCTCTTCTCTAAATGTTTGATAGAATTCCCCTGTGAAGCCATCTGGTCCTGGGCTTTTGTTTGTTGGAAGATTTTTAATCACAGTTTCCATTTCAGTGCTTGTGATTGGTCTGTTCATATTTTCTATTTCTTCCTGATTCAGTCTTGGCAGGTTGTGCATTTCTAAGAATTTGTCCATTTCTTTCAGGTTGTCCATTTTATTGGCATAGAGTTGCTTGTAGTAATCTCTCATGATCTTTTATATCTCTGCAGTGTCAGTTGTTACTTCTCCTTTTTCATTTCTAATTCTATTGATTTGAGTCTCTCCCTTTTTTTCTTGATGAGTCTGGCTAATGGTTTATCAATTTTGTTTATCTTCTCAAAGAACCAGCTTTTAGATTTATTGATCTTTGCTATGGTTTCCTTCATTTCTTTTTCATTTATTTCTGATCTGATTTTTATGATTTCTTTCCTTCTGCTAACTTTGGGGTTTTTTTGTTCTTCTTTCTCTAATTGCTTTAGGTGCAAGCTTAGGTTGTTTATTTGAGATGTTTCCTGCTTCTTAAGGTAGGATTGTATTGCTATAAGCTTCCCTCTTAGCAGTGCTTTTGCTGCATCCCATAGGTTTTGGGTCGTCGTGTGTCCATTGTCATTTGTTTCTAGGTATTTTTTGATTTCCTCTTTGATTTCTTCAGTGATCACTTCGTTATTTAGTAGTGTATTGTTTAGCCTCCATGTGTTTGTATTTCTTACAGATCTTTTCCTGTAATTGATATCTAGTCTCATAGCATTGTGGTTGGAAAAGATACTTGATACAATTTCAGTTTTCTTAAATTTACCAAGGCTTGCTTTGTGACCCAAGATATGATCTATCCTGGAGATTGTTCCATGAGCACTTGAGAAAAATGTGTATTCTGTTGTTTTTGGATGGAATGTGCTATAAATATCAATTAAGTCCATCTTGTTTAATGTATCATTTAAGTCTTGTGTTTTCTTTTTTATTTTCATTTTGGATGATCTGTCCATTGGTGAAAGTGGGGTGTTAAAGTCCCCTACTATGAATGTGTCACTGTCGATTTCCCCTTTTACGGTTGTTAGTATTTGCCTTATGTATTGAGGTGCTCCTATGTTGGGTGCATAAATATTTAAAATTGTTATATCTTCTTCTTGGATTGATCCCTTGATCATTATGTAGTGTCCTTCTTTGTCTCTTCTAATAGTCTTTATTTTAAAGTCTATTTTGTCTGATATGAGAATTGCTACTCCAGCTTTCTTTTGTTTTTGTTTTTGTTTTTGCGGTACGCGGGCCTCTCACTGTTGTGGGCTCTCCTGTTGTGGAGCACAGGCTCCGGACGCGCAGGCTCAGCGGACATGGCTCATGGGCCCAGCCGCTCCGCGGCATGTGCGATCTTCCTGGACCGGGGCACGAACCCGTGTCCCCTGCCTTGGCAGGCGGACTCTCAACCACTGCGCCACTAGGGAAGCCCTCCAGCTTTCTTTTGGTTTCCATTTACATGGAATATCTTTTTCTGTCCCCTTACTTTCAGTTTGTATGTGTCTCTAGGTCTGAAGTGGGTCTCTTGTGACAGCATGTATATGGGTCTTGTTTTTGTATCCATTCAGCCAATCTGCATCTTTTGGTGGGAGCATTTAGTCCATTTACATTTAAGGTAATTATCGATACGTATGTTCCTATTCCCATTTTCTTAATTGTTTTGGGTTCATTATTGTACATCTTTTCCTTCTCTTGTGTTTCTTGACTAGAGAAGTTCCTTTAGCATTTGTTGTAAAGCTGGTTTGGTGGTGCTGAACTCTCTCAGCTTTTGCTTGTCTGTAAAGGTTTTAATTTCTCCATCAAATCTGAATGAGATCCTTGCTAGGTGGAGTAATCTTGGTTGCAGGTTTTTCTCCTTCATCACTTTAAATATGTCCTGCCAGTCCCTTCTGGCTTGCAGAGTTTCTGCTGAAAGATCAGCTGTTAACCTTATGGGGATTCCCTTGTGTGTTTTTTGTTGTTTTTCCCTTGCTGCTTTTAATATGTTTTCTTTGTATTTAATTTTTGACAGTTTGATTAATATGTGTCTTGGCGTATTTCTCCTTGGATTTATCCTGAATGGGGCTCTCTGTGCTTCCTGGGCTTGATTAACTATTTCCTCTCCCATATTAGGGAAGTTTTCAACTATAATGTCTTCAAATATTTTCTCAGTCCCTTTGTTTTTCTCCTCTTCTGGAACCCCTATAATTCGAATGTTGGTGCGTTTAATGTTGTCCCAGAGGTCTCTGAGACTGTCCTCAGTTCTTTTCATTCTTTTTTCTTTATTCTGCTCTGCAGTAGTTATTTCCACTATTTATCTTCCCGGTCACTTATCCGTTCTTCTGCCTCAGTTATTTTGCTATTGATCCCATCTAGAGTATTTTTCATTTCATTTATTGTGTTGTTCATCATTGCTTGTTTCATCTTTAGTTCTTCTAGGTCCTTGTTAAATATTTATTGCATTTTGTCTATTCTATTTCCAAGATTTTGGATCATCTTTAATATCATTATTCTGAATTCTTTTTCATGTAGACTGCCTATTTCCTCTTCAGTTGTTAGGTCTGGTGGGTTTTTATCTTGCTCCTTCATCTGTTGTGTGCTTTTCTGTCTTCTCATTTTGCTTATCTTACTGTGTTTGGGGTCTCCTTTTTGCAGGCTGCAGGTTCATAGTTCCTGTTGTTTCTGGTGTCTGTCCCCATTGGCTAAAGTTGGTTCAGTGGGTTTTGTGAGCTTCCTGGTGGAGGGGACTAGTGCCTGTGTTCTGGTGGATGAGGCTGGTCTTGTCTTTCTGGTGGGCAGGTCCATGTCTGTTGGTGTGTTTTGGGGTGTCTGTGGACTTATTATGATTTTAGGCAGCCTCTCTGCTAATGGGTGGGGTTGTGTTCCTGTCTTGCTAGTAGTTTGGCATAGGGTGTCCAGCACTGTAACTTGCTGGTCGTTGAGTGAAGCTGGGCGCTGGTGTTGAGATGGAGATCTCTGGGAGATTTTTGCTGTTTGATATTATGTGGAGCTGGGAGGTCTCTTGTGGACCAGGGTCCTGCAGTTGGCTCTCCCACCTCAGAGGCACAGCACTGAGTCCTGGCTGCAGCACCAAGAGCCTTTCATCCACACAGCTCAGAATAAAAGGGAGAAAAAGTAGAAAGGGAGAAAGAGAGAAAGAAAGGAAGAAAGGAGGGAGGGAGGAAGGAAGGACGGAAGGAGGGAAGGAAAGAAAGACAGAAAGAAGATAAAATAAAATAATTAAAATAAAAAATAATTATTAAGAAAAAAATTCGTTTAAAAAGAAAAAAAAAAAACAAAAACGAACGGATAGTACCCTGGGACAAATGGTGGAAGCAAAGCTATACAGACAAAATCTCACACAGAAGCATACACATACACACAAAAAGAGGAAAAGGGGGAAAAATCGTAAATCTTGCTCTCCACCTCCTCAGTTTGGGATGATTCGTTGTCTATTCAGGTATTCCACAGATGCAGGGTACGCCAAGGTGATTGTGGAGCTCTAATCCGCTGCTCCTGAGGCTGCTGGGTGGGATTTCCCTTTGTCGTCTTTGTTCTCACAGCTTCCGGGGCTCAGCTTTGGATTTGGCCCCACCTCTGCGTGTAGGTCACCTGAGAGCGTCTGTTCTTCGCTCAGACAGGACGGGGTTAAAGGAGCAGCTGCTTCGGAGGCTCTGGCTCACTCACGCCGGGGGGAGGGAGGGGTACGGAGTGTGGGGCAAGCCTGCAGCGGCAGAGGCCGGCGTGACGTTGCACCAGCCTGAGGCGCGCCGTGTGTTCTCCCGGGGAAGTTGTCCCTGGATCCCAGGACCCTGGCAGTGGCGGGCTGCACAGGCTCCCCGGAAGGGGGGTGTGGATAGTGACCTGTGCTCGCACACAGGCTTCTTGGTGGCGGCAGCAGCAGCCTTAGCGTCTCATGCCCCTTTCTGGGGTCCGCGCTTTTAGCCGCGGCTTGCGCCTGTCTCTGGCGCTCCTTTAAGCAGCGCCCTTAATCCCCTCTCCTCGCGCACCAGGAAACAAAGAGGGAAGAAAAAGTCTCTTACGTCTTCGGCAGGTCCAGACTTTTCTCCGGACTCCCTCCCGGCTAGCCTTGGTGCACTAACGCCCTGCAGGCTGTGTTCACGCCGCCAACCCCAGTCCTCTCCCTGTGCTCCGTCCAAAGCCCGAGCCTCAGCTCCCAGCCCTGCCCGCCCTGGCGGGGGAGCAGACAAGCCCTTGGGCTGGTGAGTGCCGGTCGGCACCGATCCTCTGTGCGGGAATCTCTCTGCTTTGGCCACCTCACCCCTGTTGCTGTGCTCTCGTCCGCGGCTTCGAAGCTTTCCGCCTCCGCCCCCCACACTCTCCGTCCGCGAAGGGGCTTCCTAGTGTGTAGAAACCTTTCCTCCTTCACAGCTCCCTCCCACTGGTGCGGGTCCCGTCCCTATTCTTTTGTCTCTGTTTATTCTTGTTTCTTTTGCCCTACCCAGGTACGTGGGGACTTTCTTGCCTTTTGGGAGGCCTGAGGTCTTCTGCCAGCGTTCAGTAGGTGTTCTGTAGGAGTTGTTCCACGTGTAGATGTATTTCTGGTGTATCTGTGGGGAGAAAGGTGATCTCCGCGTCTTACTCTTCCGCCATCTTCCCCTGGTCCTATATATTCTTATGAGTTTATACCTACTTGCATTCTTCATTGACATTTTAATGGGCTTCTGGATGGAAAAGAATATAAATACATGTGTACAGTCTGTCATCTTTAACTGGAAGTCCGTGTTAATTTTTGAATGCATATTTGTATGATCTGAAATTTCTAAATGCTTTTTAGTATTTATTTATAGCCCATGTCATTTGTAAAAATGTATTTTCAGTGGACATTTTTAAGATATCTTTTAGCATGTGTCATTTCTCTGGCTATTTTCTTAATATGTGAAGGTAGACTAACAAGCCAAAATTTATTTAATCCTTTTGAGGTATAATTATTTCAAATGATTATATTTGTTCTTTAAAACAACCCTGTGGAATAGGTATTGCCACGACTCCATTTTACAGATGAGAAATGGATTTGAGTGATAAGCTTAAGATCAGAGAGCTGGTGAGTGCTGGCCTGGTACTTAGATCCAAACCTTTCAGTTCTTTTCTCTGAAGACACGATATGTCTCTTAGATACCACTTAATAAAACCCAATAAATACAACAGCATAAATTAATAATGTAATCTGTCTACAGAATAAATTCCTACTGCCATAAAGCTTCACATGTTGTTTTAGTTCTATTCTTGGTTGTATTTTTAAAATAATATTTAAAACTATTTCTGAATATTTAGTAAGAATGTAGCATTCCTAGCTTCTCCCAGTGAATTCGTGGATAACTTCCAATAATAAAATAAGTCATGTTGTATAAAGGAAGAGCTATTGTTTGAAAACATCGGGGGCAAGCCTAAGGTAGAGTCAGACTATTCTGATTGTCTTCAACTATTATATACCTTACTACATTTTAGGTCAGATAATTTGGCTCTTAACATTCAAAACTGTATTAATTACGGGATTTTATAACGAGGTTATACAGTGTATGTTTGCCAATTGGGAAAGAAAGATAATTACGCTTGAATGTAGGTCACATTTAAGAAACTCTCTTAGCCTAATGGGAACCATGTTTCCTTAAAAATCAAGAATTAATAATATTGAAGAAAGTGGTGTCTCTCTCATCCTGTGACCCAATTCTTCTGGTCCAAGATTTTTTTTTACCGTTTTTGTTTTGTTTTTTTTTTTTTGCGGTACGCGGGCCTCTCACTGCTGTGGCCTTTTCCGTTGCGGAGCACAGGCTCCGGATGCGCAGGCTCAGCGGCCATGGCTCACGGGCCCAGCCGCTCTGCGGCATGTGGGATCTTCCCGGACCAGGGCACGAACCCGTGTCCCCTGCATCGGCAGGCGGACTCTCAACCACTGCGCCACCAGGGAAGCCCTTTTTACCTTTTTTTTGGCGGCAGTTCTTAGGAAGAGAAACTTGCATAATTTCCTAAAGGCAGTTTGGGCCACTTGTGGTAGCTGCTGAATTGGGTCTTGTTGGTTTTAAGAAACTGGTGACTGAAGAATTATCAGTGAGGATGTTTATAGGGACATTTCTAGGGTTGATATCATGAGCAGATAATTCTCCTAACTGCCCCCAAAGTGTTTTATGTTGACTTGTATGAGAAGGATCTTGGTCTTTGCCCTTGAAAAATTGATGGTATGTTCAAACTGTCAGTGTTTTTTGATTTTTTTTTTCTCCTGAGCTTTTTTTTAGTTTCAGTATTACCAAATGGCAAATCTAAAGAACATCATTTAAAATGGGAGTGAACTCTCCTCAAAACTAAGGAGTTTGACATAAGGATTTGATATAATTCTATAGCATTTAAGGAATCTCTGTTGCACCTAATTAACCATTTTAATCGAGGTATGAAAAAATGCTTCACTTGCAAATTTCCCAACCACTGCCCCACCCCTCCCAAACTCACCCCTCACCACCAGGAGAAAGGCTGCAACAAAATAATGGACTGTTTATTAAAATTCATTGCATGGTCAAAAAAGGAACAAAGTTTTCTAAAGGTGTAGCTGGGTTTCCTTGGAATGGGGCAAAGCAGATCTCAACAGATCTCAACTTTGCCCCATTCCTTGGAATGGGGCAAAGCAGATCTCAAAAGCTGTGATTTCATCACTATAATTTAAGTGGTTTTAGTGGTTTAACTTGTGTTGGGGTTGGGACAAAATTGCTTTTTAAAAAAGAGAGAGAGAGATTGGAGAGAGGGAGAGAGAGAGGGAGGGAGAGAGAGAGAGAGAGAGGGAGAGTGAGGGAGGGAGAGAGAGAGATCGGAGAGGGAGGGAGAGAGGGAGGGAGAAAGAGAGAGAGGGAGGGAGAGAGAGAGAGGGAGAGAGAGACAGATCAGAGAGGGAGGGAGAGGGAGAGAGAGAAAGAGAGATCGGAGATCTAAATTTACCATTTTAAATGGTCTGGGACTTTTGTCAGTTTGAAATGTGCTTATTCCCAGTGATTGTTTTCATCTGTGCCTTATCTTATTATTAATGGAATATTATAGTCAACCAGTCAGCTGATGAACTAGTCTGAGGATGAATTTTGTAGCTTGTGTTTCTTTTTGTCTCGTTTCCATCCTTCAAGAATTAAGGTACTTTATTTAACAAGCTGCTTTAAGGAATTAATGGTATTATAAAACACACTGTACTTTAAGATTATCAGGCATTTTTTAACTACAGGTGGGAACCAAGCCTTGGAAAGATATATGACACGTGAAGGATGATTGGGGCAATGGAAAGATCTAGGTCCTGAAATAACTCCCCTGATTGGGTCCCCTCACCCCTCCTCCCAGCAATTACTTGGCCCTCAGGACTGAGGCTTAGCTAGCCAGAATCCAGAAGTGAGAAAATAAGGTTCTTCCCAGGCCTATTCAGACCCATCTAGATATTAATTTCCACTTTGGAGTTGTTTTGTAATGATGCGTGAGTGGTGTATGAGTTCCTCAGGGTTTTGAGTTTTCTGTGAATAAGGAACCCTGAGATCATCTCTTACAAATAGGTGAGCTGTGGCACAGTAATCCAGCTGCTGCTTGTCTTTGGGGTGTAGTATGCTTAGCTAATCCTTTTGACTATAATTCTAACCGGGTGGCTCTTGTTAAATCTTTGAGCAAAAGATGTAATCTTTAGGCGAAGGGCACATGAAGAAAATACTCCAGCAATTCTTGACACTCCCCAGGTCTCAAAGCAAGAACTTTTTTTTTTTTTAAACAAGATTTATAAGCTACCCAGACAGATCTCCACTTGAAGGCTGAGGTTGGAACCTAACCAGGATAGTAGAAACACTGCTTTTATTGAGCTGGGCATTGTTCAAGTTGTAATGCAGGATGAAGGAGAAGTAATGGATATCATGCCTTAAAGACACGTCTAATTGCTAGGAGATCATTCAGCCAGCGACCCAGTAGCTCTACCCCAATGGTTTGTGGGAAGATGTTTTTAAATTCTGGAGAGAAGCAAGACTTATAAGGGGGAAGGATTGTGTTTAGCTGAGTCTCCTTAAATTCTTTTTAAAGCCCTAGGATGACTTGTTAGGGTGTGTACATGACAGAATAAATGCAAGTGTTTCTGAGACTCTAAGACTTTGTAAATAAGGGGATTTTAGGTAGATTTAAAAGAATTTGAGGAAGCAGAAATGGTAGGAGTTGGATAAAGAGTCTCACAGGGTGAAAGTAAGTTGAAGATTCTGTCTTTCCCTGTTTGAATAACATTCACTGGTTTGAAATTATAATTGTGAGAACTTTGGAGAAAACTTCAGACTCAAGAGCGAGGTGTCTGTTTTAATATTCAACATAGCAAGTTATGTCTGTGAGGAGATGAGTGATTTTTGGATAATATTTTGAGTTTTAGAACACCGTATTTGGTAACCCTATTATAAACTTTTGGGTATGTACTGCACTCCATAAAATAGCTAAAACAGTTTGCATTTGTTTTTTAGTGGCCAGAGCCATTATATGCTGTAGCACTTGGATTTGATCCATGATGCTTCGTAGTCTAACGGCAGTCTCTAGAGCCCAGAGCCCTGGGACTGATTCCAACCAAACAGTAGGTCAGCACTGGAAAAGAAAGAAGTTGTTGCCCAGATTGCCACAAATGGAAATGAGAGAAGAGAAATGCTTATCAGGGTAAATAAACTCAAAGCCTTATTATTAGGAAGGGGGTGGCGAGTGAGCAGAAGGAGAAATAGGCACAGGGCTGACATTTACTGAGGACTCACTCAATGTCTCACACATTATTAGATGCTTTTATGTATCAGTTCACCTAGTCCTCACTAAATCCTAAAAGTTTTATTATGTTCATTATTTCAGAGAAGGAAACTGAAGAGAGAGGTTAAGAAAATTGCCCAAGGTCACACAGCAAGCATATGGTGATATTTGTTAACTCTTAATTATACCTACCTGTATAGGTAGGTATAGGTAGGTATAATTTAGGTGGGTATAGGTAGGTATAGGTAGGTATAATTTAGGTGGGTTGTTATTAGTGTCTGCTGTAGATCTATAACTGTTTAGATCAATGTACAATGGCCATAGGTGATCAAATCATTCTGTTTTCTGAAGCTTCAAAAAGTCAAGGTAGAAAATTCATGGAACCTTGATAATCAGAATTAATCATACACCTTTGGCTTTATTCAGTCATTCAACAAATATTTGTTGAAATAGTATACACTGCAGCAGAAAAGAAGAGAGATGCAATTCTTATACTCTGGAAACAGTAGACAAGTAAAGACGTAAACACATTCACATCCACGAAGGGACTAGTTCAGTGAGTGGAAACATAATGTTATCCTGATAGGCCAGGTTGCCACTGGAATGAGATGCACAAGTAACCTGATATTCTGGTTATTTACACAGACTTCATCAGAAGTGGATCTGGCTTCATTGCATGGCAAATCCCCAGATGAGGATGCCCTCATCCATGGACTGTTTCATCCACGGATGAGCTGCTATAAAATTGTTCTCCTCATCCTACTTTGTATATACCACTCAACTTGTTGCTCCTTTAATTTTTTTTCCTAGTCTTTTCCTCTGGGGGACTTGCTTGATTTCACTGATACTAAAAGGGGAGTAGTAGAGCACTTCAATAGGGTTGTACCATCTGCATTTGGAGTGGGAGTAGTTTTTCAAGATAGGGAATGGATTTTTCTTCTTTTAAAGGTCACACTGTTTTGATTTAGCATGCCCATGAAAATATATAGATTAATTAAACATTTGCAAATTAATATAATAAAATTTATTTAAAAATCTATCAAACAATACTGAATATTTTTAAAGGTATATACATATGCAGAAAAACATCTAGAAGGAGACACACCAGATCCTGGGGAGAAACTTGGGATTGCAGCTGGTGGCCAAAAGGGATTTTGTCTGATTCATGCTATTATAATATTTTACCTGGAGAATGTATTTGCATATTATTTTTATAATAAAAAGTAATAATGTGAAAAGAGTTAACGTGAATGGAGAGCAGCTAGGAAGCTGTTGTAATAGTCCAGAAAAGATATGATTATGATCTGAAATAAAAGATAGTATTGCCTAGTGATTGAGAATGAAAGCTCTGATTCTAGACTGCTTGGGCTTGAATATGCTCTCATACTTACCAGCTACATGCCCACTGGGTAGATTACCTAACCTATTTGTGTCATGGCAATTTCATCTATAAATGAACATGCAAAAAATAGCACCTACTCATAGGGTTGTGATAATTAAGTGACTTAGTACTAGTACATGAAAAGTGCTTAGAACAATGGTTAGTAAGTCCTCTGTAAATACTAGCTATTATTTTAGGGGGGATAGACAGGATTGGGTTGGGAGAAATGGGAAGAGTGATGAATAGCTGAAGATGCTAGTACCTTGGATACCAAATTGATGCTGAATATCTTGTCAGGTCTTATGAATCATCATGCTTTCATGACCATCACTTCCCACTGGTTGCCTTGAGGTCACAGGGGTATAGAACATCATAATGACTCTCTACTAATTCTATGGCAGATACTGGAAGTTGCTTTTCTAATCATGAGTTGCAATCTGGAATAGGATGATTACATCACTTAGCCTCTTGTCTAGTTCTCTAATTAGTAAGTTGGTAACCATATCACTTATCTTTAACGCTTATTTTTTGAAGTAATAAGGTGATGGTACACATTTCAACAGATATACAATGCCTCTTCTCCACTTTTCTCTGCTTATTCTATTGCATTTTCAGTCTCTGATAAATCTGCTTCCCTGGATAATGTTGTGGGAAAACAGGACAGGTCAAAGGAAAAACATTACCTCTCAAGGTCCATTTGTGTGAAAACACAAAAGATAAATATCACTCAGGGGTTAGTGGGGGGCTACTGACACTCTGGCCCACTGCCTGCCTCTCTGAATTATTTTAAGGATCCAGTGAGGAAGAGTATGCTTTGAGAAAATATAAAAGACTGTACACATTAGTATTTCATCTACTGACTTTCTATTTGTCATTTTTTTCTATTCCACTTGAAAACACTGTAGAGAGAATTCTAGATGGCTGCATTCTGAAAAACCAGCTTTCACTGAGTTAATATTTCTCTTTAGTTTTGTCTACCTGACTCACTTTGAGTTTGCTAACAAGTAATTGTTTAAACCTTGGCATTTTATTCCCTTCAGTTTTTAGGACTCTGGTAGGATAATTGCTGAATCTTTGGAAAAGGACCAATATTTAGTTTAGATGTTATTCTCCCTTCTCTACCCAATGTATATCTACATGTTTTTTCTCTCATTATGACCCTAAATGAAGCTTTGATGACATTAAGGCCTTTTCATCTGTGCTCAGGAAACTCTTTGAGTCTTTCTTGGAGGTCTTAATTTGGCTTGTAGTTGCCTTAATTTGGGTCATGATCTAGTCCATTTTCTAGTCTCTTAGATAGGTCTAAAATAACATAATTCCACTGCTTTTTCTATGCTGGCCCATATTCCAGGTCATAATGCTTTTCTGCTCCCTACCATAAGAAAAAAAGTTCTTCTGTTAGCTATTGATTTCTTTCTTACTATTATTTGTAAACCAGGAGTATTAGTTTACCTATTTCTGGTTTTTTCCTTATACTGGATTTTTCTCATTTCTATATCAGAAAATATCTTAATATGTTATTATGAATTTGAAATTTTATTCTCAAATGAGAAGATACTTACATTTTGTGAACTTCTAAAATGTGCTTTTTAAAACTAATACTTTATGGAGGTATAATTGGTATACAATAAACTGTACACATTTCACATGCACAATTTGAAACCCCCTGTTGAGTACTAAACTCAATTTATTTTCCACAGAAGCTCAGATTTAGGTACCAGCCTATCCTTCTCCCTGTCTTCAAAGCTAAGCTTGTAAAGGGCACTGTCTTGACTCGCTTTGCTGAATTACTCATCTTCCAGTAAAGGCCATTCTCAGCCCCTCTCAGTCAGGCTTCTTTTCTCGTTCCTCAGGTGAAATTGCTGTAGCAAGACTCACTGCCAAATCCAGAGGCCATTTTGTAGTCTTTCCTTACTTGGATTCTTTGTGACATTTGCCATCATCGACCATTCTCTACCATCTTGAGAGTGTCAACTTTCTTAGCATCCACAAGATGCACTGTTCTGGTCCCCCTCCTACCGCTGACATGGGCCCTTCTCATCCTCCTTCCTCTGCCTGGCCCTGGTGGCAGTGCTGTGGCTCTGCCCTTTGTTGCTCATCTTCTCAATGTCTGCTCTCTCCCGGAGTGAGCGCATACACTCAACTCGTTAGTCGTACTGAACAGCTGTTGACAAGTTACAAATGAATGATTTCAGCTTAGACTTCTTTTCTGACATCAGATCCATACACATAAACTGTCTATTGGACATTTCTACCTGCATATACCATAGGCATACAAGTTAGTATTTTTAAAACTCACTTCATTATCATTTTTTCAAAACCCTTCTCTTCCTTTTCTGTTCCTTAGCCTAAGACATAGGCCTTCTCTGTAGGGAGCTTACAGTGTTGCTGGGGAAACAAAATAGGAGTGTGTGAAGTAATCACAAACGAGCTTGTGTTTATGCTAGTTTGGTGTCATGAAGCAGCAAAGGACTCAGTGGTACTGTACAGCTGTTAGGGAAGAGGACCCTAGAGACCAAATTCCTGGTGATGGGGAAGAGCAATGGATGCAAGAGTATTCAGAAAAGCAAGAATGTCAAAATGAGGCCAGAGATGTCAAGAAAGCCTTCAGAGAGCCCTTGCAACTTCATTCCTTCATTTATTCAACAGCTGCCTGTTGAGAATTTTCCGTGTGTTGTAAACTCTTAGGTTCTGGAGAAGCATCAGCGGAGAAGAGGCAAGATTCTTGCTCTCATGGAGCTTATGTTCTACCAGGAAGAATCAGACAATGAATATGTAAAACATTAATAAAAATATAACTTTAGATAGAGATAAGGACTCCTAGGAAATTAACAGAGTGTAATAAACTAGAAAATGATAGAAGGGTGGGGGGTATTCCATTCGAACTTATGATGAGGGAAGCCTTTCAGAGATGTGATGTTTGAGCTGTTTGTTGAATGAGTAAATGAATCTTACTTCCTTCCTCAGCTCTGACGAGAAAAAGGTTTAAAAACCAAATTGAACCATTAAAAGGAACCCACAGAGTAGGTTTCAGGTGCTGAGTTTTTTAGAATCTTTCCAACAAATCTGGAACAAATGTTTCTCTGTTTCACTTTCTTTTCTTTGACATTTGAGATAAGATGCAGACTTACTGTACTTTTCTCTCTTACCCAAATACTGTTTTTGTGATGCTGAGAAAACAAGAATTCTGAGTGAGGAGACCCTTCTCTGTAGTGTCTGCAGTGGAAAATCCTTAGCAATGAACAAACCTTAGCCTCCTATTTATCTTTAATGGTATCCCTAGATTCTACAGTTTCTCCAACATATGAAGAAAAAATAGAACTGTTTTATTTATAAGTGGCGTCCTGAATGTTTATTCAGGGAATTGAATTCAGGAAGCTGGTTTCTGGGAAAACAGCAATAATTAAGACAAATTCACATAAAGGTCTTATCTTCTAGTAAAAGGAAACAGACAATAAATAAATAAATAAAAATAAAATGCCAGATAGTGATAAATGCTATTAATAAAATAATGAGGAGGAGGAAAAGGGGTTAAAAAGTAATGGAGAAAGAGCAATTTTAGGAGGTATCTCCTGGGAGGTGATATTTGAGTGGAGGCCTGAGAGGTGAGAAGGCACCAGCCATGTGAGGGAGAAGCAAACCAGGAGGGGCAGCAAATCAGGCAGCTAAGAGTCTGGTTTATTCAGCAGAGGCATAATTTTTCATGTCCATACTTTGCTCTTTATACCACACCACTTTCACAAACATGACATTTAGACCAGAAAGGGAAGTCCATTTGGCCTATAGACTTCTTACATTAAGGGAATTTTTTTTTCTAAAGTTGTCTCATCATCTTGAATAAACTGATGTCCTCAAAAAGTGCATATTCAGTTCTCTCGTTGGAGGCAAGATTCATAAAGACTTAATGTTCCACATATTTAGTTTTGCTATGGAAGCTGCAGGGGGATAAGACAACAAAATACAAAACTGGTCCTTTATGGTCTCATTGACTTTAAATTCGAAGTGAACAAAATGTAAGAGCATGACAGTGTACTTAGCATTGGTAGAGGGGAGGAAGGAGAAGGTTGCATTTCCTAAGCTCATGTCTCTGCTCCACCATTAGAAAGCCCACAACACCCCTTGGGGGTTATAAGTTTTCACATGGAATAAGGAAAAAGAACTAAGACTCGCTACCACTGAAGAGAAGCCAGAGGCCATTGGTATTTGTTTTTCATTGTTTTTGGTTGCTGTTTGAAGATGCTTGCTCTTGGAGAACACATAATGCTGACCTGAGAAATTTCTGCTTGAGGTTTTCAAATGACCCAGATGAGCTGGTTGATGAGACAGAAATCTTTTCTTTAAAAGGCATTTTAGGAGGAAGATAGGATTTGAAGCGAGAGCCTGGGGGTTGAGTCCTGGCACCATTGTACTTGCTATGTGGCTTTCAGTGAGTCACAGAGCGCATCTTCCAGGACAGCGAGGACCAGACAATGAGTCTGGTGTTTGGTAATTGTAAAGCATGTTAAAAATATTGCTTATTGGCTATTATTGTTCTCATTATCATTGTTTTTATTCTGGTAGATTTCTACTTCCAGTGACTCATTTTTCCCCAACACACTTAACAATTTGAGCTTTTTTTGTACCATCGTTGTTTTGAAGGAGTATGTCCTGATTAATTCAATACACAAATATTTAAATTTGGAAAAAAAAGAAGATTAAATATTAGAAGGAGTTAACAAGACAGGTGAAAAAGCCAGAAAGAGAGCGTAAGTCAAAAGTTAAAGGAATATAACAGAGGGTATGAATTCTGTCAGGGAGAACCAGGGAGAAGACTCCATGGAGAAGTGGTAGCATAGAGAAAACTCAGTTACTTGCACAGAGGTAAAACAGACGGAACAAGGCCCTGGCCTAGAAGTGGCCTGACCGCCTGTATAGGGGCAGGCAAGGGACAGAGTGGGCAGGACGTCCAGATCCGCACGTACAATCTGTGTCTGATAAGCTTGGCAGCAGCCAGCATGTGATTTCCCAGTACAGCCGTCAACATCACAGGGCCATGAGCAGGAAGGGAGGGCAAGTCCCTACAGGCCCAGTGACAGGGGCACAGGAGTGGGTGATAATAACAGCTCCTGGCAGCCAGGCAGCAGCTGATCAGGGCCACAAAATCTGGCACGAGTAGCAGGGTCGCTGAAAGCTTTCCCAGCATCACTGCCTCACACCTACACCCATACCCATGCTCGCACACATATACATGCCCCACTCTTCCTTTTATTAAAAGTTATATCTATTTATCAAGCATAGCCCCTAGAGCCTGGTTTCAGTCATGGTTCCACCATCTATTGACTGTGTGACCTTGGGCAAATTTCTCAAACCCTCTTATAACATGGGTCTACTCACAGTAGGGCTCCCCAGCACTGGGGTGCTGGGAGGAGTCAGTGGGATCACGTGTAGATAGTGCCACAGAGCCTGGCACATAATAAATGCTCAAAAACTAGGATGCATGAAAATGAAACCAGTGCTGGTGCCAAAACTGGGCCCACACATGAGATTCAAATAGTTCCCACAATAAAGATGTACTTGAACCTGGAGCAGTGACCAATCTTAGCTAATGCTGGCATCTCAGAGTGTGAGGTAAGTTACCTTTATATCTGGTCTACCTGTCTCAGGATGGGTCTATGGACTGGCACAGGGTTGCACTCCAGGTGAGGGTCAGGGAGAGAGACGCAGGGTTTGCAAACCTGGCAGGTACATAGGCAGAGGTGTGAGCCAGGCAGAGGTGTGCCTGGCAGAGGTGCCAGGCAGGTTTGAGCCAGGCAGAGGTGTGAGCATTCTAGAACAGAGGGAGGGTGCAGCAGGGGCAAAAGCACATAGGCAGGCCAGGAAGCCAGAAAACGAGGGCTGAGAGGTGAGTGCATCACTAGGAGGTGAAATCAGTGATCCAACCAAGAGGTCCGGGTGTAAAATTCCAGAGCGGTGGAGGTTGGCTGAAAAGATAAGCAAGCTTGAATGAGAACTCTTCAGGAGTGGGGAGACTTGAGTTAATTGTTGGTTTAGGAATAGATGGTGAAAGTGAGGGAGAAATTAAATGAGCGAGAGAGAGCATGATTGGTGGGTCAAGTGTCTGTAAGGAAGAGAGGGGTCGGTGGTTCGGTGGAGTTACCTTTGGAATGGAGGAGGCTTTCCTCTCCAAAAAAGGAGAGGTAAAGATGTAGAGAAACAGCGAGATAGGGAAGAGAGAGATTGAGGGAGCCTTTATGTGGTGGCCTCGGTCTCAGAGAAGAATGAGACAAAGCCATCTGGTGGGGAGGGTTGGGGGCCGTGAGGCAGAGGCTTAAGGAAAAGGTGTCAAATAGTAGGGGAACTTGGTAGGAAGATGACTGGAGATGAATCACTCCACCGCTGATTTCGGCATATCTGGAATGCACCTACCCGGGCTCCCTCAAATGGAAACTGAAAGTCGCCTATACCCACGACCTCAAATAGCAAAACCAAGCTCATCCTCCCTAGCTCCATCAAGCGCCTGCACCTACTGCCCCCACTTCCTACCACAAACTCTCCCCTCCACACCTACTTGCCTCTGCAGACCCTGCTCTCAAAGGCCACCCAGGCAACCCGGAGGCACTGGTGCCTTTTCTCAGTTCTCATTCTTACTGCCATCCCTAGAGAATAAATATCCTCTTTTCTTCTTCGTTTCCCTTCCCTTCCTCTCTCTCCCTTTTTCTGATGTCCTAGATGTTTTTGTTTAGACCAGTGCTTTTCAAATGTGCATACAAATTGCCTGGGGAGTTTTGGTAAAATGCATATCATAATTGGAAGTCCTGAGAATCTACATTTGTAACAAACTCCCAGGTGATGTTGATGTTAAGGGTCCTTGTGCCAATTCCACACTGTTACGAAAGAATCCCTTGTACTCCTTCCCCATGGAATTCCCACCTCTGTTCCACCCATGCTTCTCCTGAGGGTTTGTGCTGCTTTCTGCTGCAGTTGCTGCTTTTGAGAATTGATGGACCTTGTAGTCAATGCCTAGCCAGCTCTCCAGCCATGGCTCCACATCAACCAATTCTGACACTGCTGGGAAGGAGGGAGAAATCAGTTCGTTTTACACAGGAGGTCACATATTTTAATTTTCTTTATCATCCGAACTGTGGCTTGCTGGAGGGACATTTCTGGCCCTCTGTGGGCCTCTTTCATCCAAGTGTCTCTCTGCCCACTCAGTCCTCCAGCCTGTGCTCCCCTCTGTGGTACATGCTTCCATGACAAAAAGGGCATAAAGGAACTGGGTTCTCATAATGGGATTCCAAGGCCTTTAACACTTAAGCAGTAGGGACATGTTTGAACAGAGGGGTCTTCCCAGGCCCTTGAACCCACTGCATGCAGCCAGTTATTCCCTACACCTGTCCCTAAATGGCACCCTGACCAGAGGAGGCCATCTCATTGAATGACTTATAACTTTGGGATCTACTTGTCATAGCAGCCTCATGTTAGCACGATAAAACTTCTGAATGTGGCTCTTTCTCAGACCACTTATAGCTTCCCACCTGAACCGCTGATCAGAGCTGAATGTGATGTATTCTGTAGGGCGGTTTGCCAATAGACTATCGTAGATTGAGACAGAGAGGCCTTCAGAATTCTCTTCTTTAAAGATTCCTTGCCAATCATCTCAGTCTTCCAATGTCCACCTTAGTTTTTATTCTGGCCACTTTAGTAACCTTTTGCCTTCATACAAAACACATGCATCTTTGTGCATCAATCTCACGCCTTATGTGATGGGGGAGGCTGTCACTCAGCCATTTAAAAGGATGTGTCTTTAAAAAGGACATGTTCAGGGTGTGACCAAAAGCTTGTGTGAAACTGTAAGTGGAGAGGATTTCAT
Organism: Delphinus delphis; assembly: GCF_949987515.2. Taxonomy (NCBI): domain Eukaryota; kingdom Metazoa; phylum Chordata; class Mammalia; order Artiodactyla; family Delphinidae; genus Delphinus; species Delphinus delphis. The sequence goes on along the minus strand of NC_082693.1, from coordinate 74,648,129 downwards.
GGGGTGTTTGAGCAAGGCTGTCTGGGGGAATTATGAGAGTCCGGAGCAATAAGTATCATGTAGGCTGTTTCAGAAATTAACTGTATGTGAAAATAGACATCATCTGACTTGCTTAAGTGTAAGGACAGGGAGTATATGGGCCCAAATTTGGCTTCAGTTTCCCTGTGAAGTTAATGGGCGTGGCAAGTGCTAATCTAATTGTGGCAATTGGATCAGTATATTTCGCACAGTCAGGATTTTGTAATGAGATGCAGTGGTTATTTATGTTCTGTACTCTTCCCCACAGACTGCAAAAATACCCTTTGCTCAACTCTGTCTAATCATTGCACATGTCAGCAGTCAAAGCTAATGACGGGGGCTTCCCTGGTGGCGCAGTGGTTGAGGGTCCGCCTGCCAATGCAGGGGACACGGGTTCGTGCCCCGGTCCGGGAGGATCCCACATGCTGTGGAGCGGCTGGGCCCGTGGGCCATGGCCGCTGAGCCTGCGCGTCCGGAGCCTGTGCTCCGCAACGGGAGAGGCCACAGCGGCGAGAGGCCCGCGTACCGCAAAAAAAAAAAAAAAAAAAACAGCTAATGACAGAAGGTAAGTTTATGGGGCAGTAACCCTGCCAGTTGGTATAAAAGAGCTATTCCCCGAAAAAAGGTTTAAGCAATCATATGAACTTCAGTCTGACTGAGAGGGCCTCAGTGGCTTGGTGATCCCCAAATAATGATCTTTTGGTTAGGTTGGTAGTCAGTGTAGGAGTGAGGGTTAGGTGGGAGGGTTGCAGCTGATGGTTGTTTAATGTATAGAATGAGTCTCATGTTATCTCTTTCAAGGTCAAGTGTAAATCCCTAAGTCTGGTGTCTCTGTCCACCAAAACACTCACTGGTCACTTCCTAAATCAAGGTCTATTTATTAAACACTTAGCAAATACCTACTAAATTCTAGATGCTGGGTTAGACCTTGGAGAGTCAAAGATAAAAAGATGTGGGACCTCGCTTTAGGAGTTCTCTATCTAATTTTGAAACCTAGCTACTCAGTGGACTCATCACTGTAGCTTTTAAAACACTGATGCCTGAATGTCTCCCCAGATATGTTAAATGAGAATCCCTGGGACTGGGCTCCCAAAGCTGTGTATTTAACAAGTTCTCAAGACAATCTTTTTTTTTTTTTCAAGACAATGCTCATGCAGCCGTCTCTGCAAGAGTCTACAGATCTGAGTTTGGGGACCACTCACCTATATTGCTTATTTGATATACAGCAATGTTCTTATATATGTTTTATTAATTGTTTTATATGTCAAGTTCATACAACCCGATTTAAAATTACTTGAAGAACTGTGACTTCTTACATTCTCAAAGTCAAGCATAGTATTGTGTTCAGGCCTTTAATAAATCAGCTTTTTTTTTTTTTTAAAGAAGATGTTGGGAGTAGGAGTTTAGTAATTTACTTATTTATTTTTGCTGTGTTGGGTCTTCGTTTCTGTGTGAGGGCTTTCTCTAGTTGTGGCAAGCGGGGACCACTCTTCATCGCGGTGCACGGGCCTCAGACTATCGCGGCCTCTCCTGTTGCGGAGCACAGGCTCCAGACGCGCAGGCTCAGTAGTTGTGGCTCATGGGCCTAGTTGCTCCGCGGCATATGGAATCCTCCCAGACCAGGGCTCGAACCGTGTCCCCTGCATTAGCAGGCAGATTCTCAACCACTGCGCCACCAGGGAAGCCCCTAAATCAGCATTTTTTAATCCTGGATGCATTCTAGAATTTTTTGGAGAGTTTTAAAACAATACTGATACCAGGTCTTCACTCCATACCCATTAAGTTAGAAACTCTAGACATTGAGTCCTGGGTATTGACATTTAAAAAATTTCCACAGACGTAGAGAACAAATATATGGATACCAAGGGGGAAAGGGATGGGGTGGGAGGAATTGGGAGACTGGGATTGACACATAAACATTATTGATACTATGTATAAAATAGACAACTGATGGGAACATACTCTATAGCACAGGGAACTCTAATTAATGCACTGTGGTAACCTAAATGGGAGGGAAGTCCAAAAGGGAGGGGATATCTGTATGTGTATGGCTGATTCATTTTGTTGTGCAGTGGAGGCTAACACAACATTGTAAAACAACCATGCTCCAATAAAAATTAATTTAAAAAATCTCTCCAACTGATTCTAATACAAATCCAAAGTAGAGACCCATTGGAATAAATGTTTTCTGTTGATGACAATGAATATGCAGAATTGTCATCTTCCTGGAACCAGCATGTACCTTTTGATAATTCCTTCCATTTGTATGTTTATCTTCAGTGTTCAGAGTGCTTTCATCTGTCCACATAAATCTTGTAAACACCTGGAAGAGGCCTCAGAGATGGTAAGTGCCAGAGGTCAGCAGGCGTTTCCTGTAAAGGACTAGATAGTAAATATCATACTTTAGACTTTGTGAGCCTTGTGTCACAACTACTCTGCCCTAGAATGAAAGCAGCCATAGGCAATATGTAAATGAACAGGCGAGGGTGTGTTCCAATAAACTTCAGTTACAAAACAGGTTGGAGCTGGATTTGGCCCTCAGGCTGCTATTTGCTAACCCCTGGTCTACACCAACACTCTAATTTTACGGATGAGGAAATTGAGGTCAAACGGTGATGTGATTTGACTCAGATCTTATGGCCAGAAAAAGGCAAAAATAAGCCTGAAGTTCAGGTATTTAGGCTTAAAAAACAAACAAACCCAAATGATGCCCCACAGTCAGTGAATAGTGTTTTTAAAAATTAAAGCATCGAAAAGAGAGTTTTCTCATCTTTACCTTCTGTGTTTGACTGGATTTACTGTGTGACGGTGGCCATGTACATGTTTATTACTCTACCCCGACTGTGAGCTTGTAGAGACTAGAGCCTAAACTTGTTCAATGTTGTGTCCCCAGGGCCCTGGGGCAAAGTAGGGCCCAGTACCTGTTGGTGAATTGAATATATCAGAGCCATGCATTTGGAGCTCAGTCTCATGTATTTATTTTCAAGACAACCTGATCCTGGCTGGCTCATTGACTTCCTTAACTAACTTTCATTAATATCTAGCTTACTCAGCTGTGCTTGTGCTCTTTGTAACTTCAAATAACGTTTATATAATGACAGAAAAAGACCTGGGGTTGTCACAGTGGGTAAAGCAAAGGTCAGAAGTCTAATTACTTTAAAAAAGTTCACCTTCATGTTTTGCCAAAAAAACAGTAAGAAATCAATGTGAGCGCTATTCTTCCTGATATAGGAAGAATCGTGCTTCACTATTCCTCCTCTTCACTTTTTTCCTCTGTCTAGGCATGCAGGACAGTATACATGTGATACATTTCTCTCATATGTTACACCCAGAACTGCCCTCCCACCCCCACTGCCCTCAACCACTGTGCAGACTCTCCAGTTTGACCTTGGGAGGTACTGTTTACAGTTGGATGAACCTGGGACTCTCCCTTCTTGATTCAAGCTCAGCAAATGGACAAGAAAAACCTGCAGAACCTGTTCAGCAATTTCAGACTATAAACAAGCAATCCAAAGGGAATGGGGGTAGATATTACTTTAGGATCGCAATTACTGTCTTCTCTCCCAAGGTTGTCAACACACCAGGCTGAGCAGTGGTCTGAGAAAATTGCTCACTTCTCAGGCAGGTTTGCTGGTTGGCATGCAAGTAACGCCATCCTGGGTGCTTGCTTAATGCAGGTGCAGTGGGCTATTATCTTATGTCCTTTACTTTATCAAAACATATGCTTTTCATACACATATACACACACCTTCTCTCTCTCTCTCTCTCTCTCTCACACACACACACACACACACACACACACACAGAGTTGCTAATGTCTCAGTATAGAAAAAGAGTAAGACCTAACGTTATGGTCTTACAAGGGCAAAAAAACTTTTAAAAGATAATTCATACTGGGGAATAGTGGGTCAAATGCTTGGGAAATAAATGAGGACAATTTAGCCATCAAATACAAGGTGTGGCTCTAATGTCATATAATTTTCATAGCCACTGTACAGAACCACATTATTTGACTTTTAAATTTTGTACCATGATAATTTGAGAGATACAAAGAAAAATAGACGACATGGTTCCTGACATCTACTAGTTGACAGTCATTTGAGGAGAAAGGACAGTGTACGTATATGTCATTGAATGAGTGAATGAATGATGTACACATTTAAAAAAAATGATAAAGACTCCCGACACCTTTGAATGAAATAGATGACACATTTTACATGAATTCAGAAGGGAGGATTTTCTGTGTGTAATGGAATGGCTAGGAGATGGTGGTATTTGAGTTGTCTTGAAGGATGGGTTTGGATAGTAAAGGGGAGGGTGAAGGCCACGCCAAGCTGGAGGCTAAATCAACTGAGGCATAAGTGCAGGGTGCCATCTGGTTGAGGTAGTGCATTTTCCCGAGGCGTGGTGGTGCCTTGGTTGTGGGGTAAGGTGGAAGTGGCTGTGGGAAACTGAATGATGTGGTGAAGTCTGTGGGCTTGGGTTCAAATCCCAGCTCTGCCATTCTTCATCTATAACTTGGGAAAAGTAGTTTAATCTTCCTGAACCTCAGGTTTTTCTTCTGTAAAATGACTAATAAAAGTGTCCATCTCATGGGTTATTTTGCAGATTAAATGACATTATCCATGTTAAACTCTGTGCAATGCTTGGCACAAAATAAGCACCCAATCTATAATAGCTGTTAAATTATGGCAGAACCTGAAGGTCAAAGGGAATAATAATTTCCCAGACAAGTTAGTACTCATCCTTTTTAGGCATCTGCTTGTGACCTAAAAATCTCTTCTCAGACTACCACTTCTTTCCATTCTTGCCTGTGATTCAAGCAAGGCTGTTCCCATTGTGGAGAGCTGCTCCAGGAACTCATGGTAGGACACTCTTGAGACTAAACATTAGGCTAAACGTCATGAGTCAGGACTTCGGAGCTCTAATCTGAGTGCTATGACTGACACATTCTCTGTGCCTTTGATTATCAAGATTTTACATCTATAAGATGGCCTTTGGTGCTGATGTAGGGAGTGAACCAACATTACCCCACTACCATCTTGCACTCCCTGAAAGGTATAAAATTCTAAGTAAGGATAGTATTTCTCTTTGTGCACTTTATTGCATGTGTGCTAAGCTGCAGCTAAGAATTATAAAAGAAAAAAGTAATAAATTAGGTTGGGAGTATTCAAAAGAACCCACAAGATATCCCCTTAAAAAGATGGTTTATAAATGAGGAAACTGAAGTCCAAATGGTGGATCTAACATACTCAAGGTCACACAGAGCAGGAGATCTCCTGATGCAAGTTGGAGGGCTCCTTGTCCCTACTTGCTAATTATACTAATCCTACTTGCTAATTTATAGAAGTATTGGCTCCTTTATTTTCCCAATAATTAGGACCTTCAGTTAGGACTGAGAGTAACTGTCATTATTGGGTCCAGAAAGAATTATGCCAAGTAAAGATTATGCATGGAACATTTGTTATGCAAAGTGCTGCCTTCATAAGTAGAGAGACCCCACGGACAGTGTTCCCTCCCTGGAACTGCCAATGTGTCTAAATTGCCAGAGCATCTTCCACCAGCCTACATACACGGGCTGCTCCTTTGATGGGCCTGTCATGGCTGTTTGATGGCCATGAAATACCATTTAGGAGATGGGTTAATGTCTTTTTGTTGTTGATCCTTAACCTTCATGGAGCCTGAGCCTCTGAGGGGTTTCCTTTCATGCCATGTGCCCAGAAAAGTTTTCTCAGCCTGAGTCTGTCCGTCGCTGGTTGCTAGGGCCAGGGTGTGCTGACTACCGCTGTGTTTCCCAGCAGTGCCAGCGGGATCTTTTTCTTCATCTCTGTGCCTCCAAAACCATTCTTCCGGAGGAGCTTTATGTGTGCTCCTGCATGGGGCTGAACAGTTAATGGCTCGGGGTTATATGCATCCTGCCCTTGCCCCTCGTGTCTGAGCCACTGGGATCTGACTTCCAGGGCAAGCGCAGTTTGGCCGCACCCCAGGGCATCCTCTTGAGAGTTGGCTACTCTGTCCTGTGCTGTTTGGAGAGCCTAGAAAAGTCCCTTGGGAAGCTTATCGGATGGTCTGATGAGAATAGCAGGAGCTTGTTTCCCAGAGTCAAATTGCCATTTTCAGCATCATCTTTCCTATTGGGTTTCTCTTATAAGAAAGAAATATAAGATAAATATACTCTTTTCCAAAGAAGTATGGACTTTGATCATGATGGTTCCAAGGAGCCTCACTGTGTAGATACCTCTCCTCCCACACTCATGTGGCAGCTTCTCTGTTTGCTTTGAACCTGGGTGAGACCAGGTGGTTTTATAACCCCCCACTATTCCCTCCCATCCTTTCCTTCTCACTCTCTGCTGTCCCTTGACATTTCTGATTCTCAGAGGATGGCCAGGCAGTGCTCCCCAGAATGGGTTGAGCCAGGTAAGCTTCTGAAGGTATCTGAACGTCTAAAGAACCCCAGCAATCACAGTCATCACATCGTGGTAAACAATGTCCAGGAGCGACTGACCAGGCCTGAGGCCTGGGAAAACTTGATACAATAATAACCATTAGCAAGTATTGAGCATTTGCTGTTTATCAGGCCAGAGGTCAGCAGTTTACAAGAGTTGTATTATTTGATGTTCACAACATTCCAAGAAATTATATCTTCTATTATTCCCATTTTACAGATGAGAATATTGAGGCTCTAAAAGAGTAAATGAGTTGCCTGAAACCACATAGTTAGTGGCAGAGTCAAAATTGGCTTTCCAGGGCTGTTGGACCCCGGAGGCTATAACCTTAATGACTATGTTACATTGATTTAGTTCTGGTGTGTGGAGACTATTGCCAGTTTGAAGAATAAGCTATGTCTAGATATAAATAAAGCACAAATAGTCCTTTCAAACTCCAAAGGACAAGAGGTTATCCTCGTGACTTTGCTAGGAAACATAAGACAGGTTGTGGAGTGTTTTGGGTAATTCTAGGTATTTGAACACCTGTTCAGCTATTCCGGGATTCAGTGGTGGGGGTGAGGGGAACATGGGGAGAGTGAGGTCATTATTGTAAAAACCATTTCCTGAGAGCGCGACTTCAGGAAATGCTGGAGCATTAAAAATACCACTTGTGTGGGAGCAGTGGTAGAAGCATGACTCATATTCGGCAATTGTGTCCATAGGTCACAAAGGATTTGGGGAACACAGGGCATATTCATACAAGATTGTGTTTGTGGGTGGTTCATTATGAAATTTTTAGTAGGTTGAGCAGCATGGTCAAATTTCGAGAAGAGTGACATTTAAGATTCTCCATGAAAATAGTGTGACTTGACTCATCCATTTATACATTGATTCACAAACATCAGTTGTCCACCTACTCTATGCAAGGCCTCGTGCTGGCTGCTTTGAGGGTAATGCAAGAGGAATCAGCACGGGCCTTGCTCTTTAGCGCAGTGCTTATGAATTGGTAGCAGTGAAGCAAGCTGCTTTCTTTAATTCTTTCTTTCTTTGCCCCTTGAAGCTTTTTTTTTTTTTTTTTTTTTGCGGTTCACGGGCCTCTCACTGCTGTGGCCTCTCCCGTTGTGGAGCACAGGCTCCAGACGCGCAGGCTCAGCAGCCATGGCTCACGGGCCCAGCCGCTCCGCGGCATGTGGGATCCTCCCGGACCGGGGCACGAACCCGCGTCCCCTGCATCGGCAGGCGGACTCTCAACTACTGCGCCACCAGGGAAGCCCCCCCTTGAAGCTTTGATGAAAGGAAGCTAGTCCTTAAAGGAAAGCATTTTGCATTATTTTCCAGCACAAATAGTTTCCAAAAACCAGGTCTGGTAACTCCCAGGCCTTTCAATCAGGATGCTGTGATTACGAGGAGTGAAGAATCAGGAACTGGGTTGGCACGGTTTACTATAGAATGAGGCAGGGTAGAGAGGATAGGAATTGTTCATTGTTTATGCGAAGTATGCCCAGAGGAGATTTTTTTGCTTTAATAGTTTAAAATTATATTTTATATAAAATTTGAGACATACTAGAGTACAATAATGATGACCCATGAAACTACCTCCCAACCTAAGTATCAGAATAGTATCAATAACTTGCATCTCCCTGTGTGTTCCTCCTGTAGCCTAATGCCCTCCCTCTCTTCTCCCCTCCCAGAGGTAGCCAGTACCTTGAGCTTGCATTTACCTGACAGAGTATGGACATTTCAAATCTGTCAATCTGTATGTGATGCTGTATATGAAGGAACACTGGCAAATTCACAAAGAAATAGCTTAGTGACCAGGGCTTATTTTGCCACTGCTGGTAGATCTGCGACTGTATTTGCTTCCATACAGGGGCTCAACCTGCACACAGATGCAGTTCCTCCTGAAGGGGCTGCAGAGCACAGGACTGTAAGGATGGGCCAGAAGCCTGGTAGATCTGGCTTCATCTCTCACCTCAGCTGGCATGAACCAGCTGTATGACCTCAGCCTAATAATGTAACCTCTTTGAGCCTCAGTTTCCTCATCTTAAAAATGGAGATGAAGTGAGAAGTACCTGCATTTCAGTGTGGTGATAAGAATTAAATGAATCAATGCACAGAAACTGCTTGTCACGTGGTTAGTACTCAATTACAGGTAGTCAGAGTTGCAATTCAGCTCAAAGGAAAAACTAAATAACTCCTTGAAATACTGTACAGTGTCCTAGTTATTGTTAAGGAAATACACAGAATCGAAATTTGGTCATTTATATTATTTCTCCTTTTGCTTTTTATTTTTTCCCTTTCTATAGTCCTTCTCTCACTCTTTACCATTGGATCTTAACATGTTTGCCGATGTTTTATATAGATCATCAAGAGAAAAGTAACTCAAACAGTTAAGTATTTTAGTCAAGATGTGATATGATAGAGTTCTAGTTTAAAAGTGTGATGCTTATAGTGAGCAAAACTAATGCAAACTAAATGTAACCGTAAGAACTAATTTAATCATTTCTCTGGGTTGGTGGTATTGGATTAGCAAAATTTTGGTGGTTTAATGAATTCAATTAGTTTTTTCAATTATGTTAATCTTTAAAATTTATAGGTACCAGTACATAAAAGTAAAACAATTTTTTTTAAGTTTTTTTAATTTTTTCCCTAGTAAGCAAAGCCTTTCTTACTCTTAGAAAAACTTTGGCTTTGAATAACATATATGAAATATATCAATATAAACATATGTGTGTACATATATACATATGTATATATATGTGTGTATGTCTATGTGTATTCACTAAGTTTTCAAGTTCCTTTTGCTGGATTTGACAAAGAAAGTGGTGTTCAACTGTGAATTGTTACCTATGAATTAGCTGGGAAACAAATCTTAGGAATTTTTTGGAATTAACTGAGCTCATTCATTCAACAAAATATTCAGCAAATATTTATTGCATAGGTGTTATGAAACAAGTGTACTTTTAGGGACTAGAGATAAGTCATAAATGCCAGGAGATGTGAAACCAAAGATGCCATTTTTTTTCCTGTGTGGTAGTTTTCAAGTTGAATTTTAATCACAAAATCAGTGCATTTAAGAACTATCCGTTTGAATACCCATTTATAATAGAAACAATAGAAATTTAGGAACAGAATGATAGAGTTCCTTAATAGATAAATATATGGAATATAAAGAATAGATGGGATTGAAATGTATCCTGTGTACGTTAAGTGCCAGTGCACTTTACATATGATATCTCAGCTATTCCTATGACTATGAGAGATAAGTGTTCATATCCTCATCTTACTGATGAAGAAGCTGTGGTTCCAGGAGACTGTGGGATTCGTTCTGGATTCTCAGCTAGGAAGAGACACCATCAGTATAAAGTCTTATGCCAAAGTCTCCTTTCTCCTATTAGAAACTTTCCTTTTCAAATCAGTAAGAAGAACAAATATGACCATTCTCATATGTGTTAAATATTGTTTTGGAGTTCTAGCCAGTGCAAGAAGATATAAAAAATCAGTAGAATTAGTATTTGAAAACAAAATTAAAATGTCATTTTTGGATATTGTGATTGTATACTTTTAAAAACTAAAGTGAAAAGTCTAAAAAAAGACTATAGGGCTTCCCTGGTGACGCAGTGGTTGAGAGTCCGCCTGCCGATGCAGGGGACACGGGTTCGTGCCCTGGTCCGGGAAGATCCCACATGCCGCGGAGCAGCTGGGCTCGTGAGCCATGGCCGCTGAGCCTGCGCATCCGGAGCCTGTGCTCCGCAATGGGAGAGGCCACAGCAGTGAGAGGCCCGCGAACCGCAAAAAAAAAAAAAAAAACTATAGGCATCAATAAAGCAGAAAGATGAATGCAAAATAAATATATACAAATCACTGAGTCCTTTATCTCAGCTCATAGTAATGACATAACATCTAAATTATTTAAGAATAAGTATTTTTAAAAGAGAGTTACGTGTCTTATTTAATGTAGACAGAACTTTACTGAATAATATTAGCGAAGACCAATGGAGAGGTGTACAATTATCCTTAAAAGTAATGATAGAGAAAGACTTCTGTTTTATTCAGTCAGTTTATAGATTGGACATAATCCAACTCAAAAATCTCAACAGAATTTTTGAACTTAACGATGACTATAATTTGTTTCTGCAAAAATAGATAGCATGTTTTGAGCACTTACTATATGGCAGACATTATTCTAAATGTTTTACATAGAATAAATACCTCACTTACACAAAACAGATAGGTGTATTTATTATCCCCATTTTACAAATAAGGAAACTGAGGCCAAGGGAAGGTAAGTAACTTGCCCAAGTTCACATGATGGTTAGTAAATTGCTGAGCCAGGGTTCTAAATGTCCAGGGCCCACATACGTAACGCTGCCATGCTCAACTAAGAACATTGACTAGTATTTTACAAAGTAGAATGTTAAAGTGGAGCTAGTCTTCCCCAAATAAGCATGTAGATAAATGGAATAGTATAGTCCAGAAATATGTGTACTGTATAGAAGGATATAATAAATAATGAGACATCTCAAACGAACAGCAAAATAATTATTTAATACACATTATTCAGGATTTGTAGCTAGCATTTTTTGGAAAAAAAATCAATTTAATATTCCCAATTTCATGCCTCATGATAAAAATGAACTTTGAATGGCTAACATGATTGGTAACAGAAAACATAGCAGAAAATATAAGTTATTGCCTGTCAGAGGTCTGGAGAAACTATTATTATTATTATTTTTATACTGTGAAGTGAGAAGAAATCACAAAGGGAAAAACTGACAGATTTGGCTACATAAAGACTTGTAAACACATGTACAACAACAAGAACAAAATAACTTAGGTCATCAGACGGGAAAGGATCACATCAGACATGACAAACAGAGGCCACCATCTGTGGTAAAAATCCTCAAAGGAGAAGTGAAAGCAGTGGACCAGTTCTTCTCCACGTGCTGGGCTGTGGGAGCAGAGAAGACCCACGTCTAAGGTGGGAGCAGGGCTGGTGTCGTGGGGATGCACCTGGGGTGTCCTCGTTGCACGTGGCCTGTGCACAGGGAGAAGGGGGCTGATCTGGTGTCTGGCAAGGCTCTGGGAGCTGGAGAATTGGAGTGGTCCTCGGGTAGGGCAAGATGTGGTCACCTAGGAATTTTGACTCAAGGAGGGTCCTTTACTACAGAGGGAGAAAGAAAGGAAAAACTGAGAGAATATAACCTAGATGTGGAACGAATCTCTGTCTTGGGAGAGCCATTCTAGAAAATCTACCTCAGTGACAAGGAGAGAAATGGCTTCCATGGGCAGAGAAGATGGTGGAACAGTGCTTCCCATTGTTTTTCCATTGCAAAATGGAAGGTCTGCAAGCAGGAGAAACAGGACGCCATGGTAGGTGGATATGTCTTAGCTGTATGTAAATTCTTCGTTTATTTTTGGCTGCGTTGGGTTTTTGTTGCTGCACGCGGGCTTTCTCTAGTTGTGGCGAGCGGGGGCTACTCTTTGTTGTGGTGTGAGGACTTCTCATTGTGGTAGCTTCTCGTTGCAGAGTACGGGCTCTAGGCACGTGGGCTTCAGTAGTTGTGGCATGCGGGCTCAGTAGTTGTGGCTTGGGGGCTCTAGAGCGCAGGCTCAGTAGCTGTGGCGCACTGGCTTAGTTGCTCCACGGCATGTGGGATCTTCCCAGACCAGGGCTCGAACCTGTGTCCCCTGCATTGGCAGGTGGATTCTTAACCACTGAGCCACCAGGAAAGCCCAGCTGTACATAAATTCTTTATGTGGTGATGAAAGGGCAGTGATTTCTAAGGACAATCCTGGGCCTTAGGAGGCCACGTGGGAACTTGGAGGGAAATAGAAGCTTCGAGGCATCTCATGAGCCTTCACATGAAGAACTCATGTAATACATTGGGAAAAAGACATGAATAAGCAATTCACACAATGGCAATGACAACCAGCAAAGAAACAGAACGGTGATCACCTTCACGAGTATCCAAGCACATGAAGCTGAAACAACACTTCAAGAAAATGACTTTATGTCTAATAAACCAGCCTCCTTCCACTAAATCTAAGCTCAATGCTGGCAGGGAGTTTTGGGTTTCGTTCACTGCTCTCCTGTATCCAGAAGAGTGATTGGTCATAGTAGACACTCAACAAATATTTGTTAAATGTAAAAGACAACACTTAACTGTCCTGTTTGTGGCAAAAGCTTGATAATTCAATCATTGCCGATGGCATGCTAAATTGGTTCCGTATTTTGGGAAAACAAGAAAACAAGGCAGTGTATCACCATGCATATGCAAATGTTCAAATCTTTTTAATCCATCAGTGTACTCTTGGGAATTTATTCTAAGAAAATAATTGAACATCAAAAAGCTATATGTATGAACTTCTATAATACTAGAAAAAGTCAAAAACAGAAAAACAAGGTTAATAAACTACATATATCATATAAATAAAATATTATTTATCCATTTAAAATAATTAAGAAGACCATAGAGATGTAGAGAAGGATTCCATAATGGTAAGTGAATAAAGCAGAATATAGAGGGGCCTTCCTGCAGCTTCCAGTGCCCTTTATTGAAACACATCTTCCTGCTCCTCTGAATCTTGCTGCTGTAGGTGCAGATTCTGTAGACACCCGATAAAGCTTCCGGTGTCACCACGATGCTGCTGTGCCCAGCAAGGGTGACTGCTGCTGTTGTGACACTAGGTGTGCTTCCACCTTAATGTCACATCTCCTACAGTGGTCCCCAAATGGTACAACCTTGTCTTCTCAATGGGGTCAGAAAACATTGAATGGTAAGGATGTTAATGCTGACCTTTGTCCTTATGCTGTGTTCCAAATCATCACACTCCTCCCAACACTGTTTGACCAAAAGTATGTGTCCAATTCTAACTGTTTAAGTTAGATTTTCTTCGAAGGCCTTGCAGTTTCTCATGCAAATCAACCCCAGTGGGTCTGACTCTACGCAAGCCCATGCTTGCCTGAATCCTACAGTGACAAGAACTACTTAGGCGTAAATTAGGACCACTGATGTGAAAGGAATTTTTTGTTAAGTGGTGAGATGTGATATGTGCTTTTATTTGAACAATGTTTTTATATTTTATACTTAACAAATATTTTAATGTAAAATATAATGTAATATATAAAATATATTGTAAAATATACAAAAATGAAAACTCAATTACTGATATCTGTAAATTTCTTGACAGTTCTTGAGTTACCACTTTGTGCATTATTCTTGTATTTTTTTATTTAAAAAATTACTAATATAAGGCATGTTTGAAACCACTGGAAGATTTATAAAGAAAAAGTTGATATTCTTCCCTTATTCCATGCAATCCATTTTTCCTCATCTGAAAAACAGATGTTAGTTGTTTGCTATATGGGTCTCCTCACATTTCTTTTTCTTCCTGCTTATACAAATAAACCTAAATTCATGTCCTCATATATGGAGAGGCTGTGTTTGTGTTGATGGAATCACCTATACACAAATGTGAAACTTGTTTTTTTCACTTACTCATCTGGACATCTCTTCTGGTCAACTAATATAGATCCCACCAATTATATTTATAGTAGCACAATATTCTGTAGTATAAATGACTCCTAGTTAATTCAATTATTTCCTTGTTTTTGGACAATCCACCTATTTTTTGTGATTACTGTATTTTATTTTATTTTATTTTTTTTTGCCGTGCCACGCAGCTTGTAGGATCTTAGTTCCCTGACCAGGGATTAAACCCCAGCCCTTGGCAGTGAAAGTGTGGAGTCCTAACCACTGGATCACCAGGGACTTCCCTACTGTATTTTAAAATGTTACAATAAATATACTTACATATACATACACATATTATAAATAAATATATGATTATGAATACATCTACACTTCCATACACACAAATAACATTTTGGCACTTTATTTCTTCCGGATATGATATTGACGTTGCTCCATCACGTGTGTTACATTTTAATGTATGTTGCTGTGTTTCCTGAAAGGAGATGGCAGTTTACAACCCCATCGACCGTGTAGTGAGTAGGCACATTCATTTCCCTACCTCTCCACTGAAGTTGAACATATATTAATTTTTTGCCGATTTTATGGGTGAGAAGTGGAATCTCATCAATATTTTAATTAGAATTTCCCCAACAATTTGTTAGATTGTGTATATTTTCATAAGTTTATTGTCCTTTGAATTTCACTTTTTGGTAACACTGTTTATATACTTGCCCATTTTTCCATTGGGATGTTAAGCATTTTGCTTATCATCTGTAGGAGCTTTTTATCATATGCATTACAGTCTGTGACCGGGGAGGAAAAGCTTTTTCCTCTATCCATCTTAGGTTCATTGGCTGAGGCCCTGTAAATTAAACTGACAAAAGACAGGTTAATGAGAGAAAAACAGATGTTTGTTAACATGCTCATTGTGCATACACATAGGAGTACTCAGTGATGAGTAACTCAAAGGGGTGGTAAGAACTTGGTGTTATGCAGCATCTTAACAAAAGAACAATAAATTTTGACAGAAGTGACGAGACGAAGGAAAGGGACCTTGAGTTTCTAGGGTGGCAAATTGTGGGAAGGTAAATATGTGGGAGAACTAATGGAAGATAAGAGCTAGTTAGTAAAGTTTGTTGTATAGGTTTCTCTGGTGTTGTCTCTGCGCTGGTAAATTTCTAGAGTGTCTCCAATTAATTTCTGTCGTTCCTGGTAGAGGGAGGTGGTGGGGGGAGGGGGGAACGCCTTTACCAATATATGTCTTGCTTTTAGGCAAATAGGGGGAGGGCAGAGAGTTTTTCTTGTATTTGCTTTTTCTCAATTGTCTTTAGCTCCTAATAATCCTTATGCCAAAGAGGCATACTTTGGGTGGCATATTTTGCTACCCATCAATAGTTTAACTTTTAACTTTATTTAATGGTGTCTTTTGTCATAAAAAAAAGTTTACATGTATGTAGTTAAGGACATCTGTCTTTTCCTTTATGATGTCTGGGTGTCCTATTTTGCTTTTAGGAAGACCTTCCTTCCCTAGATTATACAAATTTTTCAGTATTTTCTAAATTTTCTATTTTTTTGTTTTATTGTTTACTTTTAAACTGTTTTCTAGAGATCCAGCCTTAATTTTCTTCTTACCTTTCTCACTGTTCTTAGATGATCTCATTTACTCCCGTGGTGTTAACACCTGACTATACACTGATGTCTTCTAAATCCGTATTTTAATCAAATTCCATAACTCCTACCACATCTCCAGAGCAAGCCTCATATATTGAGCACCTCACACACACCGAACTGAACTTATGATTGTTCTCCCTGTTCTCCACAGACTTTCTTTATTCCTACCTCTCTAGTCATGGATGCACCACCATCACCAGTAGCCTAGGTCCAGAAACCTGAAAGGGATCCTGCAGTCCTCCTTTTCACTTAACCCAAATGTTCAACAAACCTTCCTCTCTTATTATTTCTTTCATGTTAATTTCTCTTGAACCTGTCCACTTCTTTCTGCTCTCATTTCAACTTCCTGTACAATTGCAACAGCCTCCCAGCTGCTTTCCTTAATAAGTGTTTCCCCCATTCAATTTAACTTTAAAATTGTCTTTACAATTATCCTTCTGAAATGCAAATCAGACTAGACCTATATCTAAAATCCTTCAATCCCCTTCTAAGAAAAGTCTGAATTTCTAGGCATGGCCTTAAAAGCACTAATGAAAACAAACTTCTTGAGAGCAAGTCCACATCTTATCTATTTTGATTTTTGGTATAATAAAATACATATGTATGAAAAAACAAATTTCTGGGACAAAATCTATCAGATGCATGCATTCTGTTAGTGTCAGAAGCTAGATTTAATTTTATATGTCTCCTTTGTAATTATTTGAGTAGTTTTCTAATGAATCATAAATAAGGGCCAATATTATACTGGATGCCATAAAAAAGGAGGCTCAAATTGAGGAATGAGAATAAAATCTTTTGAACAGATACTCAGAAGTGAATTTGTCATGCTGATTTTATATCTTGAAGGCTTTGATACATCTTCCAAATTGCTTTTGAAATATATTGTTCATGTTTAAAACACCTCCAGCTGCTGGTTAAAATCTTTGAGTCTGAAGTATCAAGATGTCTGCAACTAACTTTCAAATGGTTCAGCAAAAAATTATACATATCATATATACATATATATACACATATGTGTATGTACATAACTGCACAGATATGCATATACAGAGAGAAAAAGCAAATTTGGCAAATGTTAACAATTAGTGAATATAGGTGAGGGGTACATGGGTATTCATTATACTATACTTTTACATTTTCTGAAGGTTTGAAAATTAGCAAAAGAAAATATTAGGAAAAAGAACTGCAACAGCAGTGTTTGAGAGCATGCATTTTAAAACAATCTCAACAACCGCAATATTAAAATAATTTTGAAAAAAATCTTTCATTATTCAAAACAAAAAGTTGTATAAATTTTGGTTTTTTACTTCTTTAGTTATAAAGATGAATGTTTTTCATATGTGTATAAGAACTTTAATTTCTCCTTTTATGAATGTTTTTTGTCCATGTTTCTATAGGGGGTTTATTTCTTAAGAGCCTTTTATATATGATATAAGTGTTTCTATACTTTTTAATATATAAACAGATAATTCTGAAACATATCTCATTATATGAGAATTTCATGTATTATAAAGAAAGTACCACAAACCAATTGCGAAGGGAAAAATTGGAAAAGTTGGCAAACTCTCACTCACATACACATATGTGAGATTTTTACCATATCTCACACTGGTATAAATACCAAAATTAATGCTATATTATTAACAAGTTGATTACAAAAAAGTGTGAAATGTTAAAAAAAAGTTAAAATGAATACAGATAATTATTGGTTGATCTTGGGATTGAAAAGAACTTTCCAGACTTCCCTCATGGCACAGTGGTTAAGAATCTGCCTGCCAGTGCAGGGGACACAGCTTTGAGCCCTGGTCTGGGAAGATCTCACATGCCATGGAGCAACTAAGCCTGTGCGCCACAGCTAGTGAGCCTGTGCTCGAGCCCATGAGCCACAGCTACTGAGCCCACATGCCACAACCACTGAAGCCTGGGCACCTAGAGCCCGTGCTCCGCAACAAGAGAAGCCACTGCAATGAGAAGCCCATGCACCGCAACGAAGAGTAGCCCCTGCTCACCGCAACTAGAAAAAGTGTACACGCAGCAACAAGGACCCAATGCAGACAAAAACAAATAAATTAAATTTAAAAAAAAAAGAAGAACTTTCCATAAAAATGATGGAGGAAAGAACAAACAAAAAAACTGGCAATATATTTGATTATATACAAACCTAAAAAGAAATACATAGACAAACACCAAATAATTGAAATCCTTAATATAAAGAGAACTTGAAATCAATAAAAACAATAATGTCACAATACAGAAAAAAAATAAATAAATAAAACCTGAGTAAGAAAATTCAAGTCATGAAAAGAAATCTAAATGCCTTTAAAATATAGGAGCAGATATTTTAAAACAGAGAATGCAAGGCACTGGTTCAGTTGGTTTATAGCAGTTTGTATGAGTGGGATTCAGCTTCAGCTGATGATGATCCAGAAAACTGGCAATAATGTTTTTGTAAATGTTAATGTAATACTCACTTCTGTTAGCAAGAGCACAGCAGGCAAGAGGGCAGATCATCCAGCCATATTTGGCATTGGTCAGGCCCTCATTAAAGTAATGCAATCAATATGGGGTTCCACCCTTTAAAATGCATGTGGAGAAACTAGAGAGGGTCTTCTAAGAGGCACCACCGAAATGATTACAGAGAAAGTCAAGCCAGTGGGGGAAGATTAAGGGGATTGTATTTATTTAGTCTAGAGAGGAAAAAGCTAAATAGTGAATACATAGTTATTTTCAATTATATAAGTACATGAAAAAAATGATTATCCTGAGGGAAAGCTAGATTATTCTATCTGTATGATAGACAATAAACTAAGAGGAATATGGTTAAATTGCACCAAGAGACTGTAATTAACTTTAGGCCTGGCAAAACTTCAGGGCAGACTAACAAACTAAGGAACCCCTGCTTTTGTATATCTTTCTGAGCAATTTAGACAACTGCCCATCTTGTGGCTTAGTTATAGAATAGCAGGTGGCTGGGTCCTTGATTAGAATTATAGGTTTATAGAATTTTAGAACTGAAAAATAGCTTCAGTAAAGTTTCTCATTTGTATGTTCTGTAGATTTCTGTTGCCACCCACTCACCAATAACATATACAAAGGAAAGTATAGGATATGGAGCCTTGAAAGTTAGAGTTTTATTGTGGTTGAATGACTGGAGCTTTTTAGAGAATCTACTGAGATAACGTGAACAGATTTTAGTTATCAGTAGGAAAAAGCAAACTGTAAATT
The DNA here is from genome assembly GCF_949987515.2 of Delphinus delphis. Classification (NCBI taxonomy): domain Eukaryota; kingdom Metazoa; phylum Chordata; class Mammalia; order Artiodactyla; family Delphinidae; genus Delphinus; species Delphinus delphis. The sequence goes on along the minus strand of NC_082693.1, from coordinate 74,629,309 downwards.
AGGGTGGGGTGGTACTGTGATTCTTAAGCTTTTTCCAGGTTACAGGTAAAAACTAGTATTTATCCCAAGAAAAATGCATGTAGTTACATGCACCCATCCCTGGCACCCAGTTCCCCAAATGTAGTGGCCAAGGTAGAGGTAGTGTGATATAGTGGTTAAGAGCACAGCAATTGGACTTCTTATATCTAGATTAACATCCTACCTTTTCCACTTACTAGCCTTACAATCTTAAGAATGTTAGTTAATTTCTCCATGTCTGTTTCCTCATTTCTAAAATAGGGATAACTTATGTCCTGGAATTTTTTGGTAAACATCAATTAAGTAACAAAAGTAAATTTAAAAATATTTTTTAAGTAAATGGCCTGACACAACAGATGCTATAGAGAAGTTGTGATTGGTAATAATATTGATTCAATAGGTAATGATTGATGTTAAAAAGTGAAAAAGAATAAAAAGCATTCATTGCACTTAGTAATCATTAGTATTACTTTCAATAATTTTTTTTCTGTTATATGTATGTTTGTGTGTGTAAGATTGTTGTGGAGCACTTGTGTACAGGTAGTGATAGATATATGATATTTATTATTGTAGGTCATGGTCAAAAAGCTTGTAGTCATTATAGGTTATTACTTTTATTGTTTTTAATTTTATCCCTTTTTAAAAATTTTTTAGTGTTTTCTATAGGACTGCAATAGATATCCCCACCTCACCTCATGTTATTATTTTTTAAAAATTAATTTATTAATTTATTTATTTTTGGCTGTGTCAGGTCTTCGTTTCTGTGCGAGGGCTTTCTCCAGTTGCGGCGAGCGGGGACCACTCTTCATCACGGTGTGCAGTCCTGTCACTGCCGCGGCCTCTCCCATTGTGAAGCACAGGCTCCATACGCACAGGCTCAGTAGTTGTGGCTCACGGGCTTAGTTGCTCCGCGGCATGTGGGATCCTCCCAGACCAGGGCTCGAACCCGTGTCCCCTGCATTGGCAGGCAGATTCCCAACCACTGCGCCACCAGGGAAGCCCACCTCATGTTATTTTGAAGTAACATGACACCACCTCATATATAAGGCAACAACCCTACAACAATATACTTCTATCCACCTTCTCCAGCCTTGGTGCCATGATCCTCATGCATTTTACTTCTACACGTTACCAACCCTACAACATATTGCTATCTTTTTTGCTTTAAATGGTCAACTTTCCATCAAATAAGTTGAGAAAAAGAAAAAAAAGACTTCCATATTTATTATCTTTGGTGTGCGTACTATTTCCTGTAGAGCTGAGCCTCCATGCTCCACTGTCCTCCCTCAACCTAAAGAACCTCCTTTAGCATCCTCTATAGTGTGGATCTTCTGGCAATAATCTCTTCCAACCTTTACAATCTGAAAACATCTCCATCCTCATTCCCACAATTAAAGGACATCTTTGCTGGTTATAAAGCTGTAGACTGACAATCCCCCTTCCTCAGCCCCTTAAAGATGTTGTTCCATTGCCATCTGGACTACCTTGCTTTTGCTGTAAAGCAAATAGCCCCATCTTTGTTTCTCTGCATTGTCTCCTCTTAACCCATCACGTATGGTTTTCTCTTTATCCTTGGTTTTCAGTAATTAGACCATAATATACCCCAGTGTTGTTTGGCTTGTGTTCTTTCTGCTTGAAATTCACTGAGTTTCTTGGATTCTGGAGTGGATACTGTATTTCTAATCAAATTTGAATGTTGTTCAGTCATTGGCCCTCCAAATATTTTTCTCTCTGTCCTCTCCTGAGACTTCAGTTGCATGTCTATTAGATGATTTGATTTGATCTCTTAGGTCACTGATGCACTCTGTTCTTTTTTCCTTTCAATCATTTTTTTTCTCTGAGATTCAGACTGGAAAATCTCTACTGACCTGTCTTTAATTCCACTGATGATTTTTTCTGAAATGTACAATCCTAGTGTGCTAGTTTGGATCCTCTGAGAAGCAAATGAATCATGGGATTAGATTTCCAAAAGATATGTTGGGAAAATATCTGTGAAGGATAAAAGAAAAAGGTAGAGAGAACTTTCAGATTGTAAGTAAAGTTTGATGCCTGTGAAGGAGATGAAAAGGATAGGGAAGGAGGATTGTATAGGAAATTTAGACTTTTACACAGAAGTAAAAACGTTTTGCCAGGCTTATGGGAATTTCTTAATCCAAAGTAACCCACTGGAGAATTCCTACAACTCATAGGACTGGACCTTTATTAATAGCCCTGTGATGCTCAGCCATTGGCTGGGAGCAGCCCATAGGAGGCTTGGCTTTGATGTGACTGCCACTATAGAGCCAGTAGCTGGGCTATTAGTCAGTTTTACTCCATATAGCAGGAGATCTAAACAGTGCACGTTTATGATTAACCTACTGCTATTAGGCACATTTAATTATTTTTAATTTTAGATATTCTGTTTTTAGTGCTATAATTTTCCTTTTGGCTCATTTTAGTGTTTCTGTTTCTTTCCTTAAAACCCCTATCCGTTCATTGCATTTATCTTTTCTTTAATAGATTTATAATAGTCAAAAATTAGTTTAAAAATCTTTGCTAATTCCATTAGTTAGGTCATTTGTCGGTCTGATTCTGGGCTATGTTTGTCTCTTAAATAGTGTCACATTTTCCTGTTTTATTGCCTGTCTCATAATTTCTTACTGTTTTCTGGATATTGTGTATAAAAGAACAGTGGAGACTAAAGTACATTATTTTTTTTTGTTTTATTATCCAGAGAGTGTACGTTCCTTCTTCTGTCTTTTGATTAGGGTGAGGGACTGGTAGTTCATCTCTCTCCTACAGGGGTGTTGAGCAGGAACTGGATCACAGCTTTAATTATATTATAATTATATCGTATTCACCTGTGATTAATCACACTCCCAACTTCCTTCACAGACTTTCTGACCTTGTCAGTATCTGAGCCGGGAGGAGGTTAGGCTGTAGTTTCATCTTTGAATCAAAATCTGCAGGATCTGGGAGAGAGAGAGCAAGAGGGAGAGTGTGAGAGTTAGTTCAAGCCAAAATGGCCGACATAATCTCTGCTGGTTTCTGAATATTTAAAATACAAAAAAACAGACAGACAGAAATCATTTTTTGGACCTTTTTTCATTTCCATTTCTACCTTGTATGCCTCAATTTGCTGGATTTAAGCACTGCTGCAGTTTATGAGAGAGAAGGAGCAAGAAAGAGAAGAACAGTCAATGGAAGACAAGAGAAGGAAAAAAGAGGATAAAAAGAAAAAAGAAGCCACTCAGAAGATGGGTTTTATCAATTAAGTCTGTCTTTACATCGCCAAGCAAATAGAATAAGTAACTGCCTTGGCTTGGATACCTGACATCTTAATAATGCTACTTGAGCTTTTTTTTTTTCCTCTTTTTGATTGGGGTTCTGTTTTACCTTGTTGATTCATTGTTGTTGATTCTTTTATATTTTTATTTTTCCTAATAAATCTTTTATTTTTCTAATTTTATTTTATACTTTGCTATTCTCTTTCCTTTTGGCCCTTTTTTTTCTTTTTTTCTGTTGTGGTTTTATTTTACCTTGTTGCAGTTGTTTCAATTATAGTTTTATTTTTACTAATATATTTATTATCTTTCTAATTTTATTTTGTTTTTTATTCTTTGATATTGTACTGCTCCTTTTTTTCTTTCTTTCTTCCTTTTTTTTTTTTTTCCCCGCACCACGGAGCTTGCGGGATCTTGGTTCCCAGGACAGAGGTCCAAGTCTAAACCACTGAACTAACAGACAACCTCAGACTCCAGGGAATATCAATGGGAGTGAGGCCTCCTGGAGGTCCTCATCTCAGCACCAAGACCCAGCTCTATCCAACAGCCTGCAAACTCCAGTGCTGGACGTCTCAGGCTAAACAACCGGTAAGACAGAAATACAGCACCACCCACCAAAAAAACCAAAAAAAAAAAAAAAATGAAATGAGAGAAAAATATGATACAGGTAAAGGAGCAATGTAAAAACCTACAAGAACAAATAAATGAAGATGAAATAGGCAACCTACCTGAAAAAGAATTCAGAGTAATAATAGTAAAGATGATCCAAAATCTCGGAAATAGAATGGAGAAAATACAAGAAACATTTAACAAGGATCTAGAAGAACTAAAGAGCAAACAAACAGTGATGAACAACACAATTACTGAAATTAAAAATACTCTAGAAGTAATCAATAACAGAATAACTGAGGCAGAATAACGGATAAGTGAATTGGAAGATAAAATGGTGGAAATAACTGCCAGGGAGCAGAATAAAGAAAAAAGAATGAAAAGAATTGAAGACAATCTGACAGACCTCTAGAACAACATTAAACACACAAATACTCAAATTATAGGGCTCCCAGAAGAAGAAGAGAAAAACAACGGTCTGAGAAAATATTTGAAGAGATTATAGTCGAAAACTTCCCTAACATGGGAAAGGAAATAGTCACCCAAGTCCAGGAAGCATAGAGAGTCCCATACAGGAAAAACCCAAAGAGAAACATGCTGAGACACATATTAATCAAACTATCAAAACTTAAATACAAAGAAAAAATATTAAAAGCAGCAAGGGAAAAGCAAAAAATAACATACAAGGGAATCCCCATAAGGTAAACACCTGATTTTTCAGCAGTAACTCTGCAAGCCAGAAGGGAGTGGAAGGACATATTTAAAGTGATGAAAGGGAAAAAACTACAACCAAGATTACTCTACCCAGCAAGGATCTTATTCAGATTTGATGGAGAAATTAAAACCTTTACACATATGCACAGCTTAAGAGCATTCAGCAACACCAAACCAGCTTTACAACAAATGCTAAAGGAACTTCTCTAGGCAGGAAATGCAAGAGAAGGAAAAGACCTACAAACCCAAAACAATTAAGAAAACGGTAATAGGAACATACATATTGATAACTACCTTAAATGTAAATGGATTAAATGCTCCAACCAAAAGACATAGACTGGCTGATTGGATCCAAAAACAAGACCCATACATAAGTTGTCTACAAGAGACCCACTGCAGACCTAGGGACACACACAAACTGAAAGTGCAGGTATGGAAAAAGATATTCCATGCAAATGGAAATGAAAAGAAAGCTGGAGTAGCAATTCTTATATCAGACAAAATAGACTTTAAAATAAAGACTATTGCAAGAGATGAAGAACACTACATAATGATCAAGGGATCAATCCAAGAAGAAGATATAAAAAGTGTAAATATTTATGCACCCAACATAGGAGCACCTCAGTATATAAAGAAAATGCTAACAGCCATAAAAGGGGAAATCGAAAGTAACACAATCATAGTAGGGGACTTTAACACCTCAATTTCACCAATGTACAGGTCATACAAAATGAAAATACATAAGGAAACACAAGCTTTAAATGACACATTAAACAAGGTGGACTTAAATGATATTTATAGGACATTCCATCCAAAAACACTTTCTTCTCAAGTGCTCGTAGAATGTTCTCCAGGAGACCATATCTTGGGTCACAAATCCAGCCTTGGTAAATTTAAGAAAATTGAAATTGTATCAAGTATCTTTTTCAACCACAGTGCTATGAGACTAGATATCAATTACAGGGAAAAAAAAAACTGTAAAAAAAATACAAACACATAGATACTAAACAATATGCTACTAAATAACCAAGAGAACACTGAAGGGGATTCCCTGGTGGTGCAGTGGTTGAGAGTCTGCCTGCCGATGCAGGGGACACGGGTTTGCACCCCGGTCCGGGAAGATCCCACATGCCGTGGAGCCGCTGGGCCCGTGAGCCATGGCCGCTGAGCCTGCGCATCCGGAGCCTGTGCTCCGCAATGGGAGAGGCCACAACACTGAAGAAATCAAAGAGGAAATCAAAAAATACCTAGAAACAAATGACAAAACACGACTACCCAAAACCTATGGGATACAGCAAAAGCAGTTTTAAGAGGGAATTTTATAGCAATACAATCCTACCTCAAGAAACAAGAAAAATCTAAAATAAACAACCTAACCTTACACCTAAAGCAATTAGAGAAAGAAGAACAAAAAAACACCAAAGTTAGCAGAAGGAAAGAAATACTAAAGATCAGATCAGAAATAAATGAAAAAGAAATGAAGGAAAAGATAACAAAGATCAATAAAAAAAGCTGGTTCTTAGAGAAGATAAACAAAATTGATAAACCATTAGCCAAACTCATCAAGAAAAAAAGGGAGAAGACTCAAATCAACAGAATTAGAAATGAAAAAAGGAGAAGTAATACACAGGATCAGGAGAGGTTACTACAAGTAACTATATGTCAATAAAATGGACAACCTGGAAGAAATGGACACATTCTTAGAAAAGCATAATCTTCCGAGACTGAACCAGGAAGAAGTAGAAAATATAAACACACCAATCACAAGCACTAAAGTTGAAACTGTGATTAGAAATGTTCCAATGAACAAAAGCCCAGGACCAGATGGCTTCACAGGTGAATTCTATCAAACATTTAGAGAAGAGCTAACACCTATCCTTCTCCAACTCTTCCAAAATATAGCAGAGGGAGAAACACTCCCAAACTCATTCTACGAGGCCACCATCACCCTGACACCAAAAGTAGACAAAGATGTGACAATAAAAGGAAAACTACAGGCCAATATCTCTGATGAATATAGATGCAAAAATACTCAACAAAATACTAGCAAACAGAATCCAAGAACACATTAAAAGGATCATACACTATGATCAAGTGAGATTTATCCCAGGAATGCAAGGATTCTTCAATATATGCAAATCAATGAATGTGATACACCATGTTAACAAACTGAAGGATAAAAACCGTATGATCATCTCAGTAGATTCAGAAAAAGCTTCCAACAAAATTCAGCACCCATTTATGATAAAAACTGCAGAGAGTAGGCATAGAGGGAACATTCCTCACCATAATAAAGGCCATATATGACAAACCCACAGCCAGTATCATTCTCAGTGGTGAAAAACTGAAGCCATTTTCTCTAAGATCAGGAACAAGATGAGGTTGCCCACTCTCACCACTATTTTTCAGCATAGTTTTGGAAGTTTTAGCAATCAGAGAAGAAAATGAAATAAAAGGAATCCAAATCAGAAAAGAAGTAAAACTGTGACTGTTTGCAGATGACATGATACTATACATAGAGAATCCTAAAGATGCTACCAGAAAACTACTAGAGCTCATCAATGAATTTGGTAAAGTAGCAGGATACAAAATTAATGCACAGCAATCTCTGGCATTCCTATACACTAATGATGAAAAATCTGAAAGTGAAATTAAGAAAACACTCCCATTTACCATTAAAACAAAAAGAATAAAATATCTAGGAATAAACCTACCTAAGGAGACAAAAGACCTGTATGCAGAAAATTATAAGACACTGATGAAAGAAATTAAAGATGATACAGATAGATGGAGAGATATACCATGTTCTCATATTGGAGGACTCAACATTGTGAAAATGACTCTACTACCCAAAGCAATCTACAGATTTAATGCAATCCCTATCAAACTACCAATGGCATTTTTCACAGAACTGGAACAAAAAATTTCACAATTTGTATGGAAACACAAAAGATCCCGAACAGCCAAAGCAATCTTGAGAAAGAAAAACGGAGCTGGAGGAATCAGGCTGCCTGACTTCAGACTATACTACAAAGCTACAGTAATCAAGACAGTATGACTGGCACAAAAACAGAAATATAGATCAATGGAACAAGATTGAAAGCCCAGGGATAAACCCACGCACATATGGTCACCTTATCTTTGATAAAGGAGGCAAGAATATACAGTGGAGAAAAGACAGCCCTTTCAATAAGTGGTGCTGGGAAAACTGGACAGCTACATGTAAAAGAATGAAATTAGAACACTTTCTAACACCCTACACAAAAATAAACTCTAAATGGATTAAAGACCTAAATGTAAGGCCAGGCACTATAAAACACTTAGAGGAAAATGTAGGCAGAACACTCTATGACATAAATCACAGCAGGATCCTTTTTGACCCACCTTCTATAGAGATGGAAATAAAAGCAAAAATAAACAAATGGGTCCTAATGAAATTAAAAGCTTTTGCACAGCAAAGGAAACCATAAACAAGACGAAAAGACAACCCTCAGAATGGGAGAAAATATTTGCATACGAAGAAACTGGCAAAGGATTCATCTCCAAAATATACAAGCAGCTCGTGAAGCTCAATACCACAAAAACGAACAACCCAATCCAAAAATGGGCAGAAGACCTAAATAGACATTTCTCCAAAGAAGATATACAGATTGCCAACAAACACATGAAAAGATGCTCAACATCACTAATCATTATAGAAATGCAAATCAAAACTATCATTAGGTATCACGTCACACTGGTCAGAAAGACCATCATCAAAAAATCTATAAACACAAATGCTGGAGAGGGTGTGGAGAAAAGGGAACCCTCTTGCACTATTGGTGGGAATGTAAACTGATACAGCCACTATGGAGAACAGTATGGAGGTTCCTTAAAAAACTAAAAATAGAACTACCATACGACCCAGCAATCCCACTCCTTGGCATATACCCTGAGAAAACCATGATTCAAAAAGAGTCATGTACCACAATGTTCATTGCAGCTCTGTTTACAATAGCCAGGACATGGAAGCAACCTAAGTGTCCATTGACAGATGAATGGATAGAGAAGATGTGGCACATATATACAGTGGAATATTACTCGGCCATAAAAAGGAATGAACTTGAGTTATTTGTAGTGAGGTGTATGGACCTACAGTCTGTCATACAGATTGAAGTAAGTCAGAAAAAACAAATGCCGTATGCTAACACATATATGTGGAATGTAAAAAAAAAAAATTGTTCTGATGAACCTAGTTGCAGGGCAGGAATAAAGACTCAGATGTAGAGAATGGACTTGAGGACATGGGGAGGGAGAGGGGGAATGGTAAGCTGGGACGAAGTGAGAGAGTGACACGGACATATATACACTACCAGGTGCAAAATAGATAGCTAGTGGGAAAGAGCCACATAGCACAGGGAGATTCGCTCGGTGCTTTGTGACCACCTAGAGGGGTGGGATAGGGAGGGTGGGAGAGAGGCTCAAGAGGGAGGGGATATGAGGATATACAGGTGCATATAGCTGATTCACTTTGATATACAGCAGACACTAACACAACACTGTAAAGCAATTATACTCCAATAAAGATGGTAAAGAAAAAAAATAATCTGGAGGATCGCTAGAAATTGAGCATCATGGGAATGTGAGAGACTATGTAATTATGTGTTTTTCCCTCCCATTTCCTTCTCAGTATAATCTGGGGGTAATGTCAAGGAGATCTCTCTCAGGCTGAGCAATTCGTTTTTCATTTAGGGCTCTGTCAGGCTCTAGTCTTCCCTGCTATGCTTCACTGTTTAATAACATTTGTCTGATTTCTCTTTCACTCAAAACATCCCAAGCTACATCAAGCTGGCTCCTCCATCCTCCCATACGCAGAGCAGTATTCACTCCCAGGTGTGGGAACTTACATACTCTCCGTTCATCTAAGAAGGGATGTGACATACTCTCTGTAATTCATTTCATTAAGGCTTCCTTGCACCTGCCACTCTTTGCAAATCTCACAGAAACGTATGATTTTATTTTGTCTAAATATTTCTTACTATTACCATAGGTGTAAAGGTCTTTTGTGTCTGTGTAGGATTACCTGGAAACAGAACTCTGTTACAGTTTATTGATAAGTGATGGATGAAGATTTACAGCTCACTTATCTATAGTTGAGCTTGAAGCTATTTAGTGTTGATATTATTTATTAAAATTTTGTACTCAGGCAAAATGAAGAGGCTGAAGTCAAGAGGTTTGCTTGTTTCAAAACATTTCCCTTTGGTATGATGCTTCCTGTTGCTCCTTCCCACTGGTAACTGGTGATGAAGGGGAAGATCATTCAGTGCTGTCTGAGTAACCTTTAAACTTACATATTTTTTGCTTGCCTATTATTATCCCTCCCCAGAATGCACTCTTCCTCTTTTTCTACCACAGTGAACTTCTCCAAAACCCAATTCATGCATATTCTCCTTTGAGAATCCTTTCCAAAATGTTTAAAACTTTTTCTTAAACTTTGTCTGCAAAGGACCAGAAAATACTAGATTTTTTAGGACAGTCTCTGTCATCACTATTCAACTCAGCTAGTGTAGCAAGAAAGCTGCAGGTTACAAGGCCTTATTGGTCATTCTTGCTTTCTTGGAGGTTCCAAGGTCACTACACTACAGATAAGATGTAAATGAATGAGCATGGCTATGTTCCCCTAAAATTTAATTTAACAAAACAGCCAGATTGTAGTTTGCCGACACTTCTCTTAAAGAATTAGTAGGCCTACATAATTGGGCTTGTCAAATCGTTAGGTGGTTGATTATTCATTTGGACTACTTTGAACACAGTTAACATAGGATGTACTTTGTTACCAGCATGTATGTTGGGCACACAATAATTATTTGCAGTATAAATGAAAGAAAAGAAGAAATGGAGGAAAATATGAGATGACCGTGGAAATGGAGAGACAGAAGCAAGTGAAAAAACAACTGTCTTTGATAAACAGTGCTAGTCGCTGTAACAGATAAACCCCCAGTTCTAAACTTAGAACTTAAACCTCAGTTCTAAGTTTCTTACCACAACAAAGATTTATTTCTTCCTTACATCAGAGGTCAGTGTGCAATGGCAGGGTCTGGTGGAGTAGACCTTGTTCTACACAGTCATTCAGGGGCACGGGCGCAAGTCCTTCCATCTAAAGGCTCCACAACCTGCCCTGGGTCCTCAGAGTGCTCTCCATTCAGCCAGGAAAAGAGAGCAAGAGTCATGCGTAGAAGGTTCTAATGGCCCAGGACTGGAAATGGCACCCATCACTTTTGCACATGTTTTGTTGTCAAGATCTCAGGCATAGGTTCCACCCTATGGTGAAAAAAAGAGGCTGAAAAATATATTCTAACTCTGCGCCTAGTGAGAAGAGGGGGTTATGGCACTAGCAGTAAGCAATCTAGTTTGGGTTACACTGAAGGAAGGCAGTGAGAGGATAAAACAGTTTAGATGAGAAAGCAAACAAAAGACACTTCCCAGAGGGAGGGAGCAGCATTTCCAACAAGAGCATACAGGTTAATTTTCTCAGTAGACACTTGCAGCCCTTGTAAGTGCTGTCATATGCAAATATATAAACTGTCTGAGATAAATAAAATTGTGTGTCTGGGAAAAAAAATACACAAAACTATGATTGGCCACACTTCAAGATACAGTGAAACAATGTGGCAGATGTGTGGGAAGGCACCTGCCCTCTGTCTGGGGGAGGTTACAGGCATTAAGTTTGGTTATTGTAAAGCCCAAGGTACAATTATCAATCTCTGAAAACAATTTTATACTAATTGAATCTTAATTACATTGAGTCTCTTTCTCAGTAGCTGCAATTATGTCCTTTAGAGTAATCCCACGGGACATTTCTCAGAGTTATTCAGAGTGTTTTCTTATCAGGGTTGGGAAATAGTGATAGAAATGGGAAGGTAGAGATCTTGTATATAAAGAATGAAAGAAAGATATTGATCATGTATAGTGTGTGGTTATTATAAGATTATTATTCTCATTATTTTAGTTTATTTATTGCAGTTGAATTGCTTATGGAGTTGAAATACCAGTAATTATACCTGCCTAGGGGAGATTAATCCATGAGAACTTTTTTTAAATGAAGGGATTACAGGGAAGCTGTTTTCCCGGTGATGCAAAAAAGGATTGTGGGTCCCTTCCAAAATTCTACTTCCTTTAAAAATCTGGTTTTAAAGTGGGCTTTCCAGGGGAGTAGATAATTTGGAGTTGCTGCAAATTACTTCCTGGGCCTGAATTTCTGTTGTCCATGTAGTGATTTGCAGACAAATGAAAAATATCTGGAATTAGAGTCAGGCTCTTGAGCTGAGGCAGCTTGGAGAAAGCCGCTAAGGGGGTTAGAAGGAAGCCTCTGCCCTTTCATTTACAAAAGGATAAGGCTTCTTCACTGAAGCCTTGGTTCCTTAAATAGGCCCTGCACTCCGTCCATGACAGCTCACGAAGTATCTAGCACTGGTCTCCCTCGCAGTCTCCAGCAAGGTCGCCAGCTTTTCACAATTGCTGTCATAACTGTGGCTCCCTTGGCAGGATGTTCAATCCTTCTCACTGCCATAGAGCATGGATATATTTAGCTCAGTAACCATGCTTAGCAGTTGGGCAGAATGGGTTGCATTGACTCTGATTTCTGTCCTGTCTTTTCTCTTAGGATGTGAGTTGTCTTGGTTGACACTGAAGAATGAATAGAATGAAGGTGCAGTGGGGGTGAGTAAGGCTATAAATTTGTTTTCATGATTGTTAAATTCTCATTTTATATATTCAAGGAATTGGCATGTGTGTTGAAAAATGTAAAATTTACTGTTACAAAAAATTAAAATGACATATTTCTGTGTACTATCAACCAATGATTGTGCTAACCAAAGAAAGGAAACATCACCATTAAATAGATAGTTGAGATTTGATTTCACTTTGGAAAGTGGAAATCCATGAGAAGAATTCTAAGGGAAGTGTGAGCTATATTAATGGGGCACTTGGAAACACAGTAAGCTCTCAGTAGATGATAGTTATTAATAATAATTTTAGTTAATATCAACTGAGTGCTCATCAGGTTTCAAGAACTGTTCTAATAACTCTATAATATAGGCAGTATTATACCCATTTTATAGATGAGAAAACTGAGGCACAGATAATTTATAGATCTTGTCTAGGTTCACAAAGGAAGCTCAGAGTCAGAATTCAATCCCAGCTAGCTTAACTCCAGGGCGTCTTCTGATAACCTTTCCTACATTCTATTGCCCACCAACCTGGCATATGGGTCTACTTTCCTATGCCCCTTTTCTTTTTTCTAGGTTTTCAGTGTGGAGTTCTAAGAGAAAGAGGGAACCGTCCTTTCTTAGGTGTTGCTCACAGCTTTTCCATTCCCATTCAGACAGCAGCCCTAGCTCCAGGTGGAAAGGGCAACCTACTCATTGAGGAGATTCTGATGTCTGTAACCCATGCTGAGCCAGGGTATCTGGAGGAGGTAAAGAGGATGTAGGCTAGTGGAGAAAGGGGAAATTAAAGGCCTTCTCTCCTCTCCAAATGCCCCAAAAGTCTCTAGCGCAGATTAGTTGGAATTGCTGTCTTGGAGCAGGTTGAAGAAACTTTTTTACTAAGAATAATTAAACCACAAATAACCTTCCCGCATCCCCAGCCACACATATTCACGCACACATATATGCAGAGTACACATTTGAATTTTTATATTTCAAGCATTAATCAACTAAGATCTGTTGGCATTGTGGCTGCATTGAGCAGATGAAAATCATTACAGATTAAATGTTTCTGCTCCTTCTACACAAAGAATAAAAGAAGTAATAGTCTAAGATGTGTAGCAGAACATTTTTCAGCTTTGGCTTCAAACCACCTTATAGAAAAAACTTAGAGGTATACTTGTACAAGCATAAACTATATGACGTTGGTTATTCAAATGAAAAAGACTGATTTTTAAGAAGTGTGCCAGAGTGTGTTCATATTGATGAAAGCAATCTCTTCCTGTAGTAAAGATTGGAAGGCCATGTGCTTATCCCGATGTTCTTGCCATGGCTAATCAAATTTTCTTTAAATATTTTAAAGAACCTGATTAATATTCTTTCCAAGTGATCTTGGTTGGTAACAGATGGTTGCCCTTTGAAGACAAATTTCATTTTTTTTAATTTCATTTTTTTTAATAGTAGGAAATAATCAGGAGCTGAGTCTGTAGAAAAACATCAATGGTTAAAAAAAAGGCAATAGGCTTTTGGTGAAACACAGGGTATGACTATAATAATAAGATTAAATTTAATTGTGTAAATGCATTGCTATGAAGGCAATTTCCAAAAAGGTAAGTACTACATCAAGAAAATTGCATAGATGTGAAGCAGTGTTGAGTTTGTGGTCTCTTGATCTAACAGGTGGCTACTTGATCTAACAGTAATTCTTTGTATGTTTTAATTCTCTTGAGTGTTTATAAGACTCAGTTTCAAATTTTATAGTGACGTGATATGTATATTTAAGCAATAGCTCTTAATTTATATTCAGATTTAATAATAGGGAAAATTACATTTAACATTGTCTGATAAGAAGAAAAGTCAAATTAGGTCAGCACTTCTGGTTTAGAGATAATTTTGCAATAAAACCATGTCTTTCTTTTGTGTACCTTACGATAATCCTTTAAGGAGTACACAGAATGGGTAAGAGTAATGCAAAGTTAGCCCGAGCAGAAAATAATTTATGGAGTTCTCTTGGTAGCTTGATATGTGAGTAGCAAGTTCTTTTTCCTATAGCACAGGGGGAAAAATGAGCATACTTTAAGCTTTTCTAATAAAACTTTGTTTTTGTTATTGCTACTAGATTTAAAATTTCCAAGAGATATCCTACAGTTTTGAATTTTAATTCTAGTTTAAAAATTCACATTTCGGGCTTCCCTGGTGGCGCAGTTGTTGAGTCTACCTGCCGATGCAGGGGAGACAGGTTCGTGCCCTGGTCTGGGAAGATCCCACATGCTGCGGAGCGGGAAATGAGAATACACTGGGAAATGAGAGTACACTTTGGCATACTTCAAAGAAAGTATCAAAACCCCTCGAATTTCAAGCGGTTTTTAGAGGGCTTTTCAAGCTTTAGAGGTTTAGGGTTAAGCAAGTTCTTCTATTAATGTTTTAGAATTATGAACTCTTAGAAATAAATGTATATTTAATCTTTTTCTTTCAATAGGGATATAGCTATCATTCTGTATGTCTATTTATTTATTTATTTTAATTTTATTGGAGTATAGTTGATTTACAAAATTGTGTTAGTTTCAGGTGTAAAGCAAAGTGATTCAGTTATATGTATACATATATTCATTCTTTTTAAGATTCTTTTCTCATATAGGTTATCACAGAATACTGAGTAGAGTTCCCTGTGCTATACTGTAGGTCCTTGTTGGTTGTCTATCTTACATATAGTAGTGTATGTATGTTCATCCCAAGCTCCTGATTTACCCACCTCCCCCCACATTTCCCCTTTGATAACCATTAGTTTGTTTTTGATATCTGTAAGTCTCTTTCTGTTTTGTAAATACGTTCATTTGTATCATTTTTTAAAAATTAGATTCCACATATAAGTGATATCATATGATATTTGTCTTTCTCTGTCTGACTTATTTCACTGAGTATGATACTAGATCCATCCATGTTGCTGCAAATGGTAATATTTCTTTCTTTTTTTTTTAACATCTTTATTGGAGTATAATTGCTTTACAATGGTGTGTTAGTTTCTGCCTTATAACAAAGTGCATCAGCTATATTCATTCTTTTTTATGGCTGAGTAATATTCCATTGTATATATGTACCACATCTTCTTTATCCATTCCTGTGTTGATGGACATTTAGGTTGCTTCCATGTCCTGGCTATTGTAAATAGTGCTGCAATGAACATTGGGGTGCATGTGTCTTTTCAGATTATGGTTTTCTCTGGATATATGCCCAGGAGTGGAATTGCAGGATCATATGGTAGTTCTACTTCTAGTTTTTTAAGGACTCTCCATACTGTTTCCCATAGTGGTTGAACCAATTTACATTACCACCAACAGTGTAGGAGGGTTCCCTTTTCTCCAACTCTCTCCAGCATTTATTGTTTGTAGGCTTTTTGATGATGGCCATTCTGAACAGTGTGAGGTGATACCTCATTGTAGTTTTGATTTGCATTTCTCTAATAATTAGTGATGTTGAACATCTTTTCATGTGATTTTTGGCCATCTGTATATCTTCTTTGGATGTCTACATCTATTTATATCTATCATCTTTGCATCTTCCAAAGATGGCCATGAGTTGATTTGAGGAAAGGACAAGGAAGAAACACAGAGAAGGGAAAAGGAGCAGGAATGGGAAGAAGAGGAGAGGAGGAGGAGGAAGGAATGTTAAGCAAGAACTTAGCAAATTATTATAAACTAATTTTGTCTTGAAAACGTTTCTTTTTATTTCTCTATGAGATATTACTATTAAAAATGATACCATGATGAGCTCTGACTCCTATTTTTCTCGTGTAATTCAGAAGATTTGTTTTCATCAATTTTCCTTCCCAAGAAAGGAAATCCTCATCTAGTTGTCATGAATCTACTGTTAGTGTTCCTCTCTATATAAAGTGGAATCCTCCTGGACTTTCAGTAGAAAGCTACAAGGCAAGCTTTCAAATCAGTGAATTCAGAGGTTAGTCCATTGGCTCCAATGGTTGAGAATTCCACTTTTTCTCTCACGACTGCATTTGTACCTTCCTAAAGCCGTGCATTTGGATAAAAATGGTAGATGATCCATCCAGATAAGAATGATCATTCTTTCATTAGGTGTAAAGCTCTAAATTTGAGTTGAATTATATATAGTTTTTGTGAAGGAAAGTGTATCAGTCATCTTTTACTGGGTAATGCTGCAGTAACAAACAACCCTCAAATTTTAGTGTCTTACAGAAATAAAGCTAATGTGTTGGTCATGTTACATGTTGGCTGGAGGTCAGTCGTGACTCTGTGCCTTATACTCACCACCTTGAAATCCAGGTTGATAGAGCCTCATTTGAGGACATGATGGGCTTTGTGTCAGAGGGAAAGAAGAGAGGTGGTGGAACCTCACAACAGCTCTCAAAGCTTCTGCATATGTCACTTCCACCGCTGTGTCATTTGCCAAAGGAAATCACATAACCGAGTCTTACAGGAATGTAAAATCCTCCCACATGGAGACACAGTGACTATTTTGAAAAACAATAAAATCTACCAGAGAGAGTATGAGACACAACTGTTTAAAGTCTTTTTCTCCATATGATCCAGCAATCCCACTCCTGGGCATATATCCAGAGAAAACTCTAATTTGAAAACATACATGCACCCCAGTGTTCATTGCAGCACTATTTACAATAGCCAAGACATGGAAACAACCTAAATGTCCATCAACAGATGAATGGATAAAGAAGATGTGGTGTAGATATACAGTGGAATATTACTCAGCCATAAAAAGAATAAAATAATGCCGTTTGCAGCAACATGTATGGACCTAGAGATTATATACTAAATGAAGTAAGTCAGATAGAGAAAGACAAATATTATATATCACTTATATGGGGAATCTAAAAAATGATACAGATGAACTTATTTACAAAACAGAAACAGACTCACAGGCATAGAAAACAAACTTATGGTTATCAAAGGGGAAAGTGGGGTAGGGGCAGAGGGGAAGGTCCTACTGTCTAGCACAGGGAACTATTTTCAACATCTTGTAATAAACTATAATGGGAAGGAATCTGAAAAGAATATATATACATACATATATATGTATATAACTGAATCACTTTTCTGTACACCAGAAACTAACACATTGTAAATCAACTATACTTCAATTAAAATATATATATATATATATATATATATATATATATATATATATATATATATATATATATATATTAAAATAATGTCTTGTTCTCTGCTGGGGAACTAAAATGCCAGCCTAATCTTTGCCTTTCAGCCTTTCTCATAACTTATAGCTTTATCCTTGTGACAGCAACACAGAAAAGCTGGGGAGCAAGATTTGTGGGGAAAATCTTTTGTTGGCACTCAGGCAATCAAATATATTTCAATTAAAGAAGTGTCATAAAGAGGCCTTCAAACTATACCCAAAGGACCATCTCCCCCAGGAAGCCTTCCTGGATTAATCCAATAGTCTCTTACTTACCAGTTCCTTGTATGATAGTCCTCTTCCATGAGCCCTTCTCTTTGTGGTAAATATAAAATAATGATAGACACATGTTTTACTGCTTGTTTCTCCTATTGGATTAGACATCATCTAAGAGAAGAGGTTGCTATGCCACACAGTAAAGTCATTGCCTAACAGTGAAGTTCCTTAAAATTATACCATTTACTGACTTGGTTATTCTATTCACTTCTCAGAATGAGAAAATAATTTGGTTTCAAGACCTTTATCACTTAGCTTTTTCTTTCTCAAGATATAGAGTAAAACATAGGCAACATTCTTCATTCATTCATTCATCCATCCTCATTCATCTAATATTCAACAAATGTTGAATTCCCGTTACAGTCCGTGTGCTAAGCCAGGTGCTGAGTTGTGGCACCAGGTGCTCAGTTTCTTCCCTCATGGACCTTACCTTTTAGTGGGAGTGGCCCATACAAATCAAATAATCACACATAGTTATAAACCATGATGCTCACTAAGAGGAAAGCTTACAGGGTACTCTAAGAACATACAGGAGACCTGACTTACTTTATGTCTCTGTGAAGGCATCTCTGAAGAAATGACAGCTGAGCTGAGATCTGAAGGAAGAGTAGCAGTTAACTATATAAAGAATGAAGCCTAGAGACTGTCATACAGAGTGAAGTGGGTCAGAGAGACAAAAGCAAATACCGTATGCTAACACATATATGTGGAATTAAAAAAAAAAAAAAGGTCATGAGGAATCTAGGGGCAGGACGGGAATAAAGATGCAGACCTACTAGAGAATGGTCTTGAGGATACAGGGAGGGAGAAGGGTAAGCTGGGACAAAGTGAGAGTGGCATGGACATATATATACTACCAAACGTAAAGTTGGAGGGAGTACAAAAAAACAAAGCAGCAAACAATGTGAGAATCAGGTAGGAAGGGTTTATTCAGGGCGTGTACGCCATGTTAAGGGTTTAGGTCTTTATCCACTGAAAGGTCTTTAAGAGGGAGTGACGTGAAAAAATTAGAATTTTTAGATGTCACTATGGTTGTCATGTAGAATGGATTGGAGAGTGGCAAACGGATGGCAGGATATCACCATAAAGTCTTTTGCAGTAGTAGAGATAAGAATTTCTGCTCAGTGCAAAACTGGCATCTAAAAGTTGGATGACACACTGCTGATATTCTGAATCTCTTAGTTCTAGCATTGAAATTTAAAAACTCGATCTAGCAGGAAAAAAATCTAAGTTGGCTCATGGTTCATGATTTACATTACTATTCAAAATATAACCCAAGCCAAATAATCTCAACTACACCAAGAGTATAGATCTATGACCCTCTAATAATTTCAGTGATCGGCTTCAGGGAATCCATGAAGCTCCTGAAATTCCGTGAAAATTGTGTGTGCTTATTATGCTTATATGTTATTCTAGGGAGAGAGTCCATACATTTTATAAGATTCATGACCCCCCAAGCAGTTAAAAACCACTGTTTTACATTATCACTTGACCAACCCATAGTTACTCTGTCACCAGAATGCAGGCCTGGGTCACATGTCTCGAATTAATGAAAAATGGTTAGCTGACTATGAAAGGTTTGAGCTCTTTTTTAGTGCAGAGTGGTTGCTTTGAAGTGGCTGCCCAGCTAGAGACTATTTCTTAGTTCCCTGGCATCATTGGAAGGGGTAGGGGGATGTGTCTACTTCTCACCAATAGAATGTATGTAGACATTTTGATTGTCATTTGTGCCTAAAGTTGAGTATGTATCTGATAGGCCTTTTCCATAATTGTCTCACCTTCTCTGGTGACCCTGGAGACCACGTTTTGAAACTGGCAGCATAACAGGATGAAAGAATACTTGATTACTAAGTCACGGAGGCAGCCAGGAGAGCTGTCCAACTATGAACACCTGCACTGGATTTTGGTGATTAAGAAGTAAATTTTATTATCTTAAGCAATTGAGATTTAGGGTTACTTGTTACAGCAGTTAATTTACCCTGGCATACAAAAACAACGTCTCATGTAGGAAGATATGGAAAAATGGGTATGTTGGCTGGGAAAAAGTCCTTTTTGGATTTCTTCCTGGAATCAAGAAATAATGCTGCCTTGCAGCCCTTAGTGTTGTTTTGCAATGTGTAAGTTACTCAGCTCAAATTTCTTACAAATCCAATCCTTGACTGCATGAGAGGATGATTACCATAGATAGTTAATGTAGATGGCTTTTCACTACATGAGACGCAGAGACAACTGTTCTTGAAAAAAGATTTTTTTGCTTACAGTTCCCAAGAAGAAGAGACATACCAAGACATGCATAAGACCACATGTAGAAGCACCAGGGTTGGTCAGGAGGCAGAAGGAGCGAGGGGAAGGCATGGCAACAACTTTTATTTTGGTTTTCTTGGGAAAGAACGGGAAAGCTGGGTAAGCAGCTGAGCAGGCTTAGGATGGAATAGTTTGAATAATTTTGGCAGACTCTGGGCTATGGGAGTGATCTCTAGTTGTCCAGTACCCGGCTTTGGGGTGACTGAGGGCAGCCAGGTAGTGTCCCAGACTGCAGGTGTCTGATAAAAGGAGGTGGGTGGGAGTCCATAGGATGGACTTAGAGTGGGTTGTTTGCATATAAAAGGTATGTTTACAAGCATACTTTGGATGGCTTAGGATGGGTTGGATTTAGGATGGGTTGGTTTGCATATAAAAGGTATGCTTACAAGCAAATTGTTTAATATCTCTAGGAATTAGCTAATCTTGGGATGGGCAGTTCCTCCTCAGTTCACAAAGCCCCCAGATGTCAAATTATCATGAAATATAGAAAATTAAAAAATCATGATTAATACATAATGTACCAGACATAGTTTTTAAAATGTCACCAGGTCTATGTAAATCAAATTAACTTAAAAATTACAGGGACACAGATTTACTAGCATTCGGTAGACATGGTTAGTATCTCATTACTCCACACCATGGAAGTCATTTTGACCACTGCACATTTCTACCAAAATTATTCACTTAAATATATAATCCAGTTGTTCAAAATTAAAATAAAGCATAGGTATTTAAAATTATTCAAAGGTGGTTCTTACAGAATTGTCTAAGGACTTCAGAGTTCAAATTAGAGTTTATATTGAAACGTGAACTCAAAAAGTAGGTAGAGTCTACAATGGTTCTGGAAGGGAAATGCAGTCCCCCTTAACAGATACCTCTAGTTCCCAACCTACCCCTGCCCCTGCAAGAACAATGTTCTAGGATATAGTCCAATACATAAAACTTTTCACGGGCTCCCCATTGCTTATTACCAACATTTTCAAACTTTAGTCATTTATAGGCCACCTTCTCAAGTTTTTGCTGTATCTGTATTAATGCTATCTTTTGTATTTTCTTAATTTTTACTATAGATCAGCTCACTGTGGTACTATCTATGTTTACTTCATCTTAAGCAGTTTTTGTATCCATATAATTTTGGATTTGAGGTGCTATGTACATATTTTCCTAATTTGTATAAAAATAAATACAAAACTACTAAAAATCTTAAAAAAAATTTTTTTGAAGTATAGTTAATTTACAAAGTTGTGTTAGTTTTCAGGTATACAGCAAAGTGATTCAGTTATACATATATATGTGTTTTTTTTCATATTTTTTCCCTTATAGGTTATTACCAAAATATTGAGTATAATTTCCTGTGCTACATGGTTTGTCCTTGTTGGTTATCTATTTTGTATGCGGTAGTATGTGTATGTTATTCTCAAACTCCTATTTTATCCCTCCCCCTTACCCCTTTCCCCTTTGGTTCCCATAAGTTTGTTTACTATGTCTGTGGGTCTATTTCTGATTTGTACATAAGTTCATTTGTATCATTTTTTTTAGATTCCACATATAACCGATATCATATGATATTTGTCTTTGTCTGGCTTATTTCACTTAGTATGATAATCTCTAGGTCCATTCATGTTGCTGCAAATGGCATTATTTCATTCTTTTTTATGGCTGCGTAATATTCATTGTATAAACATACCACATATTCTTTATCCATTCATCTGTTGTTGGACGTTTAGGTTGCTTCCAAGTCTTGGCTATTATAAATAGTGCTGCAATGAACATTGGGGTGAATGTATCTTTTTGAATTATGGTTTTCTCTGGATATATGTCCAGGAGCGGGATTGCAGGATCATATGGTAGCTCTATTTTTCGTTTTTTTTAAGGAACTTCCTAAAAATCTTTAAAATATTGTTTGTAAACCATGAATCAACACATTGATAACTGCCAGTGGTGCCCATGCCACCCTATGGGAAATCCCAGCTGGGAGGATGATGTTCAGTCCCCTGAGGGTACCTCCTCATCATGGAGGCCCTGACTGCCTCTTCTCTACCATCCTCTTCAATCGTCTGGACATCAGTCATGATGACTGACCTTAACTCCCTCACAATGATACACTTTGTCTTGCTTCCATACCTGCCTGAACAGGTTCTGTGCCTTTAACACTGCCCTCCCTCACTCCAGACATGCCCTTAGGCTGCCTCTAAATATCCCCTATAGCTCTGTGCTTCTCTCCAGGCTCTCCCTCCTACCCCAGCCCCAAACCTGTGCTTCCTCCAGTTCCCACTTTGCTGTTGCTGGTTTTTGCCTTCCTACTTGGTCCCGTTAGGATTGTGAATGGGTATTATTTTCCACTGGGTTTAATCATGCCTTTATTCCTGAATACTGCCTTTGGGGGCTCCTTGGTTTCAAACTCTGAACTCCATGGGCCAGTCCTATCCCATTTCACTCCGTTTTTCATCCTCAGTTCCTAGAACCCAAATCAGAGTACATTTTTGCAGACTTCCCACCTTACCCGTGGAGAAAACAAGGGTTTTCCATGGCTATTCCCTCTGTTTGGACTGTTCTTCCTCTCCTTGGTCTTCTGGTATGCTCCTAGTTAGCTCAAAAAACTCAGTTCCAGTATCACTACTTCCTGGGTGCCCTCCTTGCCCTCCGTGTTCTAGAACTTACTGTAATTATTGGTCTGGATATCTTGTCTCTCCTGCTTATTTGAGGACATATAAGTCAGGGAATATATTTTAGCTATCTTTGTTTCCCCAGCAGTTAACACAAGGCACAGTACCTAGAAAGTGCTTAAATGATGTTTATTGAGTGCATGAATAAATTAATAAGCTGGAAATATTAATTAATATGTACTTTGTAATAGAGTTTTGAGATTCCTGAATATGATACAAGAATGGGAAGAGAAGTATTCCTACAATAGAATCATGTGAGGAGGGATTGTCATTGAGCTCCCCCCATCCCCCATTCCCCACTCCTACCCTGACTCCTGGACACAGGAGACCCACGGGATAGCGAGAACTTTTACTTACAATATGGGGCAGGAAGTGGCCTGTGACCCAGGGGTGAAATGTCACGTTCACACCTAATCCCCAGAAATCCACGAAACTAAGTCCTGTGAAGAATTTTGTTAGGGCTAAATACTAGGAGAAGCAATGGATATTTACTCAGTACATTTTCCCCTCATTTAAACTAAAGAAAAAAAAAGTGAAAAGAGGGGGAAAAGCCAATAAGCCAGCTGGTTTAACTTCTCTTTTTACATATTTCCCATTGCAGTCCTCTCTTAGTCATAAAGTCTTTCTTAACCAGTTTACTGCTTTTCATTTGGCTGAAATTTTTCAATTTTTTCTGCATTAAAAAAATGCAGAATGAAAGGTTGAGTAGATTGTGACTTTGTTCTCTCTGTCTCTCTCTCCTCTATCCATCCCCCTACACTCACCACACACACACACACACACACACACACACACACACACACACACACACACACACACACACACACACACACACTATCCAACTGTGTTTGGTTAAAACCAGTTTCTGATAACAGAAACAGGATCTCTGCTCTTTTTGAGAACAAAGCCCATCTTTCTTGAGGTGCAGAAAATATTAGATGTTACTCCCCACGCCCCCTGCCCACCAGTGTCACACACTCCCTTCCCTGTCTACTGCAAGCAGGGCTTCCTAAGGAGTAAGAACAGCTGCTGCGCCACAATAGTTCCTTACAGAGCCAGTAAATAGACAAGGCCTCATTTTCTTGACCTTCTCCACCTCTGCTCCATCCTCAGAATGAGTGTTTTGAGTCTGGGCTGTGAGGGGGAAGGGAAGGAGGATAAGGGAGGCTCCTTTTTCACTTTGCCTTTCTCTGTCCTTAAAAATAAAAGAGAGACGTGTTCATTGGGAAATTTTGCTTAGTAATTTTGTTCCTAGTCTTAAAAACAACCAAAAAACTACGTTGTGTGATGTGTGTGTGTGTGTGAATGCGTGCGTGTATGCGTGTGTGTATGTGTTTCACAATTTCATCTTAAGAGGAGTTGCTTCATAAAAGAGGCCACTTTCTTTTGGAGGCTGGGCGATTTGCTCAGTGGAGGAGAAGCTCGCTGGCATTGTTCTAGCAGGTCACTGCACTTGGACAAGCCAGCCAATGAGGGGGACTTTGAACACTGGTAGCAGTTCAGCATTTCCAAGTGGGTAAAAATAATGTTAGCTCCTTCAAAGAAGCAAGTAGGAATCCATATGCTCTGTTCAGCTCTCAGACAAGGACCACCCAATAACGCCTTTCACCATGTAATAAAGGAGCATTTCTTCCTACAGGGGCATTTCTTCTTACCAGGTTGGGAGCGTTTTATCTGCACAAAGCTCCAATGTGACCCTGGCTTGGTGGCTGCGAACTGCATTCTGGAAGCGCCAGTCACCCCAATCCACTGCTATACAAGCTTCCAACAGAGCAGCCCGATGCGATGGATCCTTTCTTTTTTGAAAAAGTCAGCGCGTGAGAAATAAATCAAAGCTTCGAGGCTTGCCTGCTAGGCTGCCCCTGTGTATGGAGCTCAAAGGCGATGCTGCTTGCCCTCGCCCCCTCACTAACAAAAGACCCACTAATCCTGATTCCCTTACACAAAAGCAAAGTGTAAAACCAGCCTGGGGACTGGAAATAAAATGAATGCTGCAGGAGCAGCTGGCACATTAATGCCCCCGAAACACTAGCTGGCACCTCACCCTGAAACCCAATCACCCTGTCTCGGTGGGGACTGGGGAGGGATTTAGTTTTGCTACAACACAATGAACTATATTTTTAACAAATAAATACAGTTTTGGCAGAGTGTAGGCATCGTTAGCCAGCAAATGATTTACACATTCACTGTAACTCTCTGTACACCTTCCATCCTCAGCCCCACCTCCCCACCCTGGAGTAAAAGCTGGGGAAATAAGTGAACGCCCACAAATGCATAAAAAGCATAAAAAGAATGGCTGTGTCCCAACTCTACAATCAAATATTACTTCCCCTTCTGATGAGCCACTGCCTGAACAACCCTCGGTAATTTTATTTGCATTTCCTGAAGTCTTGAATCTTGCCTTATAGCTGTGGCTTTGCCTTTTCTCAAAGTAAACCCAGACCAAACTTCTGGGAAATCTAGGTACCAAATCTTCAGAGCAGGTTAGGTAAAGAGTTGTGTTTAGAGAGCTATATAGTTTTCTTTGATTGCGTTAGTGTCAATGTCCGCTGATTCTTTGGGACCAAGGATGAACAAGGTTGAGGAACACAGCCAGCTTTTTCTAGTACCTCAGCCACGTCCCATGCTGGGAATTCACAGCTGCTGTGTGGAGGCTCAGGGGAGATTTATTGGGAAAGAATAAGTTTTAGTTAATTCCAACAGCTCAGTGAAGTCACATGCGACTCTCACCCAAGAGTCCAGATGCTCTCTCTAAGGGAGAGAGAACTGTGAGGGAAAAGTGAGAGGAATATGCTGAAAGCAGGAAAAAAGAGTGATGGAAGGGAAAGAACATTCACTTGGGATTCAGGCTGCAAACAGGGAAAATCCCAGAGAAAGAAACTCTTCTCTTTTTCTGAATGTTGCTCCCAGCTCCCCATGGCTCAAAGCCGCTCATAATTGAGGTCTGAATTGGAGAGCTTCCCGAGGCTGCTGAGTGTGATCACACTTAATTTCAAGTAGCAAAGTCCATTTCATCCCATATTTTCACACTGACAGGGTGAACCTGAATAATAGCTATTGAGACTGGTTTTTGAATGACTTGCCTGGCCGATAGGAATGTTACTTTTTCAAAACATAATGTATTTAATAGTTCAGAAACATCCTTTTGCTGATCCCAGAATCATCTCAGGAATTCTGTCAAGTGTAGCTCTTTGAAGTGCTGGTCCCAAAAGGATGATTGTCTCCCAGTGTTCCCTCCCAGGTCTAGCTCACTGTGTCTCTACTGGGATGTTTCACCCCGGCCCAGCCTAAGCCCTGTCAAAATCTGTCTTCTTTTCAATTCCCTGATACCTTGGTTTCAGAGCCTAACTTGATTTTCTTTGTCTTCCTAGAATCTGACCAATCTTTCTCTGTGTTTCATTGGTTTTGTTTCCTCTTTCAGATCTCTGAATCGGAGTAATTTCCCAAGGTTTGATTTCTGGTTGTATCACAGGATGCTTGTGCCCAGTGAAGCCTGACTCTCCAGGGACCCAAGATGGCAGAGTAGTTCCAGGTTTCATGTCAAGACAGAGACAGAACAACTTTCCAGAGGAAAACAAGAGGCCATCTCCTCTCAGTCATTTTAGGAGCTTCCCAATGGACTTGTCCAATCTCATTGCCTAGATTTGTATCCCATGCACATTCCTAACAGAGATAGGAATGACCATGATTAGCTTAGACTAATGAGGATCCACCTTCTGGATCTGGGTACAACTTGGAGTGAAGCTCATGGCTGAGAGGGGGTAGGGTGATAAGGGAACCAAATAAGAATTCAGTTAGGAAGGTCGAAGTGGTTGGGAACCCACTGTGTCTACTACACTGCTTTTCTTCATCTTGCCTGGGAAACTCATGGACTCCAAAGATTTTAATCACCTCAGTGCAGATGAATCTCATCACTGCCTTTGGCCAAGACCCCTCTTAATTTCTAATTACACATTCATGTTCGATGTTGTTACTTCTAATGCGATGTTGTTACTTCTAATGCAACCATGTAGTTGAAATTCAACTTCCCTTTCTTCTTACCCACTTCCCTCAAATTCTGTCCTCTTGATCTCCTAGTCTCTGTTTATGGTGGCACCATTCTCCTTATCATGTAGGCATCCTCTTCATTGCCTCCCTTCCCCCAGTCTATGGTAAATTAGTCACCAAGTCCTGTTGATTCTTCTTTGGAGGGATTTCTCTCATTCCTCTCTTTCTTTCCATTTGCTGAAACCAGGTGTCTCTTCTTTTAGTCTCCACGTTGTAAACAGACACCACATGTCTTCGAAGCCAACATTTCAGTCATATCATCCCTTTACTAAAAAAATCTTTATTCCTGTTATCTAATTTAGCACAAATTCCTTAGCCTCATATTCAGATTGGCCTTCCTCAATCTGATTCCAACCTATCTTTTCAGATATTTCTCCTACTACTTATGAACCCTTCACCAACCATAAAGTTCCTCTCATGGTCTTTCTAAAAACATCTTGTAATTAGAAAGAGATGAGGTAAATTTGGTTCTACAGCTTGCCACTTGGTAGCTGCAAATTACCTTGCTTTTGGGAGCCTCAGATTTTTAATCTATAATGTGATGTTTAGGTGAGGCATAAATAAGAATAAGAATACTCTTAGGCTGTTTACTACTTTGGCATATTTAATAGGAATAATCATCTCTGTACTCATAAGTGTATTGGTCAATGCATTAATTATCTATGGCTGCATAACAAATTACCTCAAAAACCTAATGGCTGAAAACAATATTTATCTCACAGTTTCTATAGGTCATGAACCTAGACGTGGCTTAGCTCATGATTTGGCTCAAGATTTTTTAATGAGGTTTCACTTAAGTTGTTGGCTGGGACTGAAGTTTCATCTAAAGTCTCAGCTGGGATGGGGGAATCTACTTCCAAGCTCAGTCGTGTGGTGTTGTCAGGTCTGGGTCCCACACCACATGAGCCTCTACACAGGGCTGTCTCATAACATAACAATGACTTTCTGCAGGATGACTGATCCAAGAGAGAGCATGAGAAAGTACACCCAAGATGAAAGCCACATTTTTTTATAACCTAATTTCGGAAGGACATTCTGTCAATTCTGCTACAATCTGTTCATTAAAAGTGAACCAATAAGTCCAGCCCATACTTAAAGGGAGGAGATGATACAAGGGCATGAATACCAATGGGCAGGAATCACTGGTGGCCATCTTAGAGGGTACCTACCATAGTCAGGGACTCTTGGTTGACAGAAGGTTAACTCAAGTTACTATAAGAAAGTAGGAAATTTATTGGAAGAATATAGAAGCATCCTATAAAATTGAAGAAAAGCATGTAGAAACAAAGGGTCTCAGGAACTCCATATAGTGCATCAACCATCCCTTCTCTAACATTTTCTTTACATTAGTTCTAGAACATCACAGCCTGCTTGTTTTCTCTCCTACTCATTGAGATGGTTATTCTCAGATTTCTTTACTAATTTTTTTCTTTTTCCTTCTTTTTAAATGTTGAAGTGCCTCAGGGATTAGGCTTCAAACCACTTCTCTGTTCTATCTAAACCCACTCCTTAGGAAATGTCATATAACCTCCTGTTTTAAATGGCATTTATATATTAAATAATTTCTTTATTAGTTAAGATAATGCTAGCTGCTATAACAAATTCTAATTAAGCCTGGTAGACATCTATTTCTAACTGACAGAAAGTCCAGAGAGGGTGTTCTTTTTTTTTTGTGGCTCAGCGGCCATGGCTCACGGGCCCAGCCGCTCCGCGGCATGTGGGATCTTCCCGGACCGGGGCACGAACCCGTGTCCCCTGCATCGGCAGGCGGACTCTCAACCACTGCGCCACCAGGGAAGCCCCAGAGTGGGTGTTCTTGATCAGTGGATAGCACTCCTCAGAGTGGAGATTTCGGCTCCTTCCATTTTGTGGTTCTGCTCTCTTTAACTTAACACAGCTTTTAAAGTTGTCATATTTGTTTGTAAGAAGCTAGAAAAAGATGAAAGAGTATGAAGGCTCAGGCACAATAGATTTTTATGGGCCAGACCTGGAATTGTATCTATCATTTTCATTCATATGTATGGCTAGAATTGTCATATGATTAGATTAAATTGGAAAGGTGGTTGGAAATTTTAATCCAGATCTGAACCCAGGAAGAAAAGCAGGTTTGGGGATGAGTCTCTAATCACACTCATAATTTTTTGTCTTTTTACCTGTTGCTGGAAACTTACTTTCTTCTTTTAACTCCTGACTCACTTATCTACTTGCCTAGTTGGCATCAACCTGGGTAACATGCTACAAACTATGTGACTAGAAAGGAAAAATAATTTATCTTTTGGAATTTCAGTTTCAAATACCCTAGAGAAGACTCTTACTGGCCCTGGTGGGTCACCTGACTGCTGTTTCCTGTGGCCAGGAAAATGGGATGTACTGATTGGTCTTGCCCACTCTGACTAAGAAGATGGAAAGTGAATGAATTGGAGGTAGCCACTGGAACAGTTTCTGTGAGCTGGGCAGATGCCACAATTTGTGCCTTCCTCTCAAAGTAACTGATGCTGATACAAAGCGTAGAAGTTGAGGTCAATATTGCTAAAGCATAGACTTTAACTCATCAAGTTCATCGGGCTTGTGTGACATCATATAGCAAACACTGTGACATTAATTAAATCAAATTAATTAACGAATTAATTCAGTGTTTATTAAGGCCCTGCTACATACAAGGCCCTGTGTGCGATGCATAGAGTACTCTTAGAGGCAGGGAATACAGCAGGCACTCAGAAACTACACCTAAATCACTGTCATATTCTTGTGACTCGGAGATTCTTTTCCTCTGGACAGGAGACTGTCCTGCTTGACTTCACCTTAGCACCAGGACTCAGTCTAATCAGTGCCATCACTGGAATCTTTGAGGGGGTTCTGCCGGTGATTCTTAGATTCTACTACTGGGAAGAGCAACAAAACTAAGATTTCTGTCAGTGTGGGAGGTGAAACGTCATGCAGTGTTTCCTGGCTCTTTATCTGTGAAGATTGCTGAGGAGAATCTTATTTCAAACCTATTTCCTCCAAAAGAGTGATGAATAAGCTGCACTTATTTATAGTTGTTTGAAACAGTATCTCCCGTATCTCAACTTGGCCACCCTCCCCCCACCCGCCCCCGAAACGGTGATCTGGGAGGTGGATGGGTTAGGGTTCTGGATCTCAAGCTGATTGCAAATTGATCCTCCCTCCCCCAGAAGCATTTCAGCTGCAGGCATTGAACTGATCAGGTGAAGCACATTCTCCTTTCCAATGATACCTTAAGGATGTGGTTCTCAAAGTGGGGTTCTGCAGAACAATAGGATCAGCGTCGCCTATAAACGTGTTAGAAATGCAAACTCTTGGGTCCCCCCTCAGACTTGCTGAATCAGAAGCTCTGGGATTAAGGCTCAGCCGATGGTGTTTTAACAAGTCTCTCCTTTTCCCCCAACCCCCACCAGATGACAGGGTGTCAGCTGAAGTTTTTAGAATGATTTTAGGTGTTCTGTTCCACAGAAGTGATTTTTCTGATGATGGATAAAATGGAAACTTGACCTTTCCTTGGCTCTACATTTCTGATGATATTTTCTCCAAAAATTGCAGTGCTGGTATCCAGTCAATATCTTATTTATAATAATGACTCTCTTCCTATATGAGAACGAGGAAATACATTTGAGCATTGGATGTGTGTGGTTTACGTTTTGCTTGGCTTGTTCAGCCTGAGATATATACATATATATATATACCAAAGCCAAAAACAAAACTACCCTTTCTGAATAAAGGAGAATGAGACCATTATAATCCTAGATCCTCTGGTGACCACTTAAATTTTCCAAATTACATTTGCATAGATATTCGTATGGAGAAAAAAGAAAGAAAGAAAAGGATATCATCTCAGATAATTGGAAGCTGCTAAAATCATGGAGTATGATGGGAATCACATTACTCCCAGGACTGCTGCTTTAAAACTGATCAGGGATCTGGATGAAGAATTTGTTTTTCACTATTATTTCAGTGCATTTGTTTCCACAAAACTAATGCTGCCAGCAGAGTCCCTAAGTGATAGGACTCTAGCACTTGTTCTATTTATGACTACTTTATAACCAATAATCGAAAGCTGGTGTGTTGGCTTCTTGTACTAAAGGGCTTTAAAAAATGTCAGGTGCAAAGCTTTAAATTCACTATTCAAGTCCTGGTTAATAAACCATGGTGTTTCAGTGATTGCCTTCAAACAATCTCCTATCTCTAGCAGCCAAGTATCAGTGGTGAGACTGATCAGTGGGTTGCTGAATTACAATGTAGGCTGAATTCAAAACTTCATCAAATTCCTCAAGTAAAAGTACTCATAAAATTTATTGAGATAGTTTACATTTTTTGTACTAAGTTTTCAAGCTATGATGTGTATTTCACACCCCTATCGCAGCTCAGTTCAGATAAGCCACGTTCAAATGCTCAGGAGCCATATGTGGCTAGTGACTGCCATATTGGACAGCACAGGTGTGGGCTATAAAGCCAAGCAGGCCAATTAGCATTGCAGCAGCAAGTTGATTTGATAATTCATGTAAGGAGAGTGCAAAGGCGCCCTTACTTGAGCAAGTGAATGAGTAGGAGACTCAACACTCCTAAGGTTCCTACTCTTCCTTTCCCACCAGCTCTACCTTAACCTACTCCTAAGGATTCTTCAGGTACTCTCCATGAGAGGTTGGCTGGCGGAGAAGAAAATATTGAGTCTGGTTTCCAGATAACTGTACACACTATGGGTTGGTGGCAGCTGGAAGGGGACCGCAGTGGTTGCAGGGGTAGCCCTGGAGGAAAATGGCAAAGAGAAACTCACTGGGCAGACCTGCAGGTGACAGATCTGATTTCCAACTTTCCCTGAAAGGAAACATGTCACTTGAGGACTGATAGTTGGCAACCAGTGTTGCCAGTATACCAGTATGTGTTGCCTGCTGTATCAGCAAGAGATGACCTCAGCCTGGAGTTGACCAATCTGCAGAAGGTTAAAGAGAAATGATGCATCATTCAGGTAGCTCTTCTCTACCTGAAGTCTGCAATTTAGGTCCTTTAGAGTCCAGTAATTCGAAGTTTTGTTGGGATGGAAGCCAACTACTTCTACATCCCAGGCTAAAGCAGTTTAGCTAGTAGCATCCTGAGCAGGAGATTGCCACACTCACGTGGTGGGCCCCCAGCAAGGTGGGATTTAGGTTGTTGTCTTCTGACTTGAGACCTTTGTTTCAAATGGATTCAAGGTACCTGCCCTTCTTTTGAGGATTTGGGAATGACAGAGCACAGAGGCTAGGTGAAAGAACGTCTCTGGACTTAAAAACTATGTCTAGATACAATATTTGACTGTGGCTACCTGCACAGAAACTTACCAACAGCAAATGGATAGGAAGTCTACTAAGCTTTTAAGAGAACTGTACAGCCAAAGAAACCCTGAGCCTATCTGAAATAGCTTGTGCCTGTAAAACTCCTTAAGTAAACTTCCAGACCCCTAAACCCAGGCCACCTGGAAGTGGGCTGCTGAAGCTAGGTAACCTCAAGTGTTATAGGCTGAATGTTCATGTCCCCTCAAAGCTAATATGTTGAAGCCCTAACATCCAGCATGATGTTATTTGGAGGTGGGGCCTTTGGGAGGTGACTAGGTTTTCTTAATTTAAAAAAATTTTTTGTAAATGATTTATTTTGGTCATACCGCGTGGGATGCGGGATCCTAGTTCCCTGACCAGGGATCGAACCTGTGCCCCCTGCAGTGGAAGAGTAGAGTCCAAACTGCTAGACCATCAGGGAAGTCTGGGAGATGACTGGGTTTAGATGAAGGTAAGGTCCCCATAACAGGACAGTGTCCTTATAAAAAGAGGAAGCTCCCCCTTGTCCCCTAGCCCTCTTGCCCACCCCCCACCACCCCCCTGTGAGAACACAGCTGGAAGGGAGCCATCTGTAAGCCAGGAAGAGACCTCACCAGAAACTGACCATGCTGGCATCTTGATCTTGGACTTCTCAGCTTCCAGAAATGTGAGAAGTAAATGTTGTTTAAACTACCCAGTCTATGATATTTTGTAATGGCACCCCAAGCTAAGACACCAAGGAAAGAAATAGCCTACAATGTCTACCTCACCTGTAGTTGCGATAGATAATGGACAAAGAAAAACTTTCTGGAGTAACCAGTGTTGGAGTCTTAGGGGACAATGCATCAAAGGAACACCCTCAGGGATTAGAACCATGGGCTGTCAGCTGGGTCAACACTCAACCTCCCATTGCCACGGTCCTGTCACGGGTGTGCTGTTTCTGCCCTGCGGAATTTGCTCATTGCTGGGGAACTGTAACGGCTGTGTATCCCCTTTTTGTTCTTCCCCCAGAATTCCTTATTGCAATTTCCCTATTCCCTCCACTACCATTTTATATTTGGTTTAATGGGAGTAATAATTTATCTTTTAGTTTTGTAGCAGCCACATCTGAACCCAACAGAGAGGAAAGTACACAGAGATTCTAGGCTTTAAGCAAGGTGTAGTAAACAGATGAAACTTGTTCCATGCATGGGAATGAGTACCTAGATATGTTTGGGTAGCTTAGAGGTTGGAGTCCACTACTTGCTTCCCAATAGCCATTCCTCTCTTCCTCCTTAGTATTGAAACCCTGGGCCATGGCCAAGCTCAGTGGTACA
Organism: Delphinus delphis; assembly: GCF_949987515.2. Classification (NCBI taxonomy): domain Eukaryota; kingdom Metazoa; phylum Chordata; class Mammalia; order Artiodactyla; family Delphinidae; genus Delphinus; species Delphinus delphis. The sequence continues at coordinate 74,595,921 of NC_082693.1, read as the reverse complement.
GGATAGGAATAAACCCTGTAGAAATTAAAGTGTTTGTAATAGTTATTCACATATTATTGAGATCATAATTAATTCATTTTTCTTTTCAGTGAAGTAATAGCTATGAAATTGTTCAAGGGAAAATTGTGGTAGTTGTAGAATGGGCTTTTTAATTAATCAGCTGTCAGCAAATTTAGTGGAAAACCCAGTGAGGTTTCTAAATGTCCAGTAGCGTCTGACCAATTGTTTGTCACGTCTGTAAATGCTATTTGTAACAAATATTCTTCCATTGCAAGATGTTTGGTTCCACTGAATCTCCCAGATGGAATCTGGGTATAAGTTGGGTTACTCCAGTTATCAGGATTCCAAAATGAGTCTGTTTCAGTGTTGAGATCAGAACTCAATAATTTTTTTTCGATTCTGTCATGGATCCTCAAATCATACACATTGATATATTTAGGGAACTTAGTGACTGTTCTTATCCCCATAATATTCATGTAATATTGGCATAATTCAGTAGAAAAAATATCTCTTTGTCACCTTTTAATCTCAAAAACAAAGAGATATTGAGACAGAGCAGATTGTCTTAAAGGGATACTGTCTCCTTCTTAGTGCAAGAATCCACTAATAGCCTCGGTTAAGCAGACGGTTGTCATGAAAATGGAGTGTGAAAACATCCACATAGTTGGTCTGCTTTCCATTTTCTTAACTTTAAACATTAGATTTTCAACATATGGACTTAAAATACCAACGTCAGCCTAAAAGTAGAATTTCTCTTTTGTTTCTTACATAGATACCCATTTAAGAAGGATGTTTTTCCAAGGAATCCCTGCCCTGAGTATAGGGCTCAGTTTTACACACATACTTTCCCACATGTGATCCTGAATAGGCTGCTGAATGATAAGATGATAAGATGAACAAAAGCAATACCAGAAGGTTGCTTTTCTTTCTTTCTCTTTTTTAAAAAAAAGGAACAAAAGGTTTATTGTGCAGGCCTCCAAATGACAAAATAGCTTACTAAAAATGCAAGTTCGAAGCTAGTTGATGTTTCACTGCTGTTTAAAAGCTCTTTCCAAGCTTAGATTAACGCATTGATAATTGAAAACTATCTGGACATGTTATATGTTCGAGATATTAATCTGAGGCTTTCAGGAGTCCCTATACCTTCAGACCTTCACGCTAGCTAAGCTGCCTTAAATCCTTTCTGGAAGAAGGAGGGGTATAAATAAACCCATTGGTTGAATTAAATTAAATAAATACAGTTGTTCCACATTCGTTGAGACAGCTTTCAATCTAGAGAGTATTTGTTCCTGTTATCTAATCAGCCTCATTAAAGATGCAGCTGCCCAGAGCAGCTTTATGGGAGTGATATACCCTGAAATAATCCAAATGAAATGATTTCTTAGGGCAGTGTTAAAGAGCTTCCAGATAACTTTACAATGCCGTGAACCGAAAGCATAAGGTTCATTTTGCTGTTGCCTTTTTCTGTGTAAAAAGATGGAATTTATTTTTTCTGGAGAGATGTTTACCATAAGATGGTTTGCTTACATTTTCACGTGAACATAAACATCTCCCAACTGCAGAATTTCAAACAGATATCAAAGGAAGGCTATGCCATTAAAACTAATGTTTGTCATCACATAAACTACCAGAAGCGATGGCCATTGTGATTGGCAGTGGATTTTCTGGAACTTGTACCATTTTAGTGACTACGGAGGGTTGAGTTTGGGTACTTTGAATGCATGGCTAAACTGGGGATGTACAACTGTCCTGAACACTTAATTGTATAAGGTGTTTCTCCAGGTAGTTTGTTTAAAATGAGTTTCCAAGGTTCGTAACCACTGGGCTCAGATCTCAAATGCTTATGAGGCCTGTTGTGTTTTAGGAGTAGATGTAATCAAACTCTGGCTTGTCCTTTTTCCTACCCTGCTTTTGAAAAAAAAAATTCCTTGTGCTGCTTCTTTTAGTTTGTTCCCTTGCTTTAGAATTTATATTAACCATCATCCTAGAGTATAATTTTAAATTTCAAAGAAGGATTTGGATTTGAAAGCAGTTTTTTGATTTCCCCCACATTTGGTCTGGGTGGTGATTGTATTAAATCAGGCTTTTATGGAAACGCTATCATTAAAAACTTCTCATAGTCTCTAGGGACAGGATTTGGAAACCCGACACAGGCCTTTCTGATTAGGGGTATGAGAACTCCCACTTGTTAGGAATGGTTTTGTTTTGTTTTTGATTTATAATAACTCCCAGCTAATGGTCCTGCTTTACAGCTATTTAAAGAAATTCTAAACTAAAATTGTAAAAGAACTAGATGAAAAACATTAACAAAAAACATTAACACAACCAATACATTTGTGTCCCCACCCCCAGCAGTGCACAATCCTTCAAACCTTTCTCCTTGTGCTTCTACCCTTTGATTTGCCCTCCCTCCTCACCCTCAGGGGGCCTGGCCATTTCTCTGGGCTCTAGAATCTTGCATCTGCTTCCTTTCATTCTTTCTCCCATGATCCTCCAGGCCCTCAGTTCTGTTCTGTCCTCCCACTAACTTTTCTTGAGTTTTCCATTGCCTGATCTTCCTCTGGGCTGCTCTACCATCCTTCTCTTCATTTCCCTTTGGCCTAAATCTCAGAGGCCTGTTTTCCTTGCCTTCCTGTTCATTCTGCTATTAGTCAGAAGGCACCTCTTAACCTTGGAGGGATTTTTGTTTTTTGGGGTTTTTTTTTCCTGAAATTAGTTCAAATTTGGGCAAATCTTTTTCTGGAACTTTCAGAGCAGGAATTTCTTAGCAGAGCAAACACCAGAGCATAAGATGCTGTGTTTCAGAAGGAATTGTTTTGGGTTAAGGGTGATAACTAAACATGCCCTTCCCCACTATAAGCTATGAAAACTAGGTAAATAGATACAGGAGGTAGATGGGAGATCAAAATATTAGCTATTGCTAATAAAGCTGGACTGGAGCCCCTGACTTGCCCTGAGGTCAGAACCAAGTTCCACCTTAAATTGTCCCTTCTGGTCACTGGAAGAGCAGCCAGACTATGGAGAATGTGGAGAACTTTCACCACGTGCCTCTTAGCAAGGAGGAGGCACAAATGAGGGTCTGCTGAGAACTCTTGTTCTGCAACCTTGGCGATGCCCCTCTAATCTTGTTCCCTCCTGGAACATTATGGCGAATGCAAGTGCACAGTGAATGCTGATGCTGGGTTCCTAATTTTATCCATTAGATCAAATCATGTGTAAGAATTAATTTAAATTAATCCATCCCTTTACCTAACAATTTTTAGAAAATACATCTTTATACAATTCAAAACATTTTTATAAAATTATGACTGAACACCTGATAACTTTTTGAGCACCAAGGACACAAAATGAATTGGACATGGACGACTTTGGCCAACAAGGTACAGGTACAGGAAAATGAATTATACATAATTATATGAAAAAATATTGTTATCTAGGAGTCTTGTATGAAAAGTCCTCCTGGGGGAGGGCCATCTTTGTTTCATAAGTACTTTCATAAATCACTTTTGGCAAAATAGATAGGTTTTGTAAAGCTTGAAGCTGATGGAATTTGGAGGGCCCTTTTTGAGAGAATATAAAATTATTAATTCAAAATCAGATTCAAAAGTGACTAACTAGAATGAGAATAGAAACCACAGAAAAATTACTAAAAATTACTGCTTCATTTTGCCACCTGATCTACCTAGAATACTCTATAACCTAGAATACTCTGTAATTCCTAGTGACTCCCAGAACTCATTGGGAGTGTGGAAGTGGGGCCTGAAGCTTAACTGTCACTGGCTTCAGGGTAGATCTGCTCTGGGGCGAATTTCCAGAGCTTGAGAGTTGGTTGATCATGACTTCAAATAATAGAGGAGTAACTTTGCAAAAATGGGAGGGGTACGGTAGAGCTCTGTGCACTGTGACTGCTCTCCACACCTCCACAAATCTTCAGGAAAAATTGCAGAAATCACATTAGGTCTATTGTGTTTGTGTTTCTTATGAAAATGGGTGAAAAGTTACTTCTGTGTCTTGGTTGGTGTGGAATCAAAAAAGAGTTGAGAAGTGAATTGACATATACGTTATCTACATTGCAGTATCTTAAATGCCGTGATCTTTTTCTGAACTATGTCAGCTTATAATGTATAACAGTATATAGCCCAAACCTTGCCAAAGTATATTGTAAGGATGTTTGCATTTGTATCTGGTATTGGATTAATTTATGCCATATTATCTCTCAAACTGAAAATATCTAAAATCATATATTTTTTTCTGAAGCCTTCTCATGCATTTCAGGCCTCAATTGATGGCACTTATATCCATGCCATCTATCCAAACCAGAATCCAAAGTTACCAAGTCTTGTCCATTGCACTAATGATATTTCACATTTAAGTCTTCTTCTCCTTTTCCCTTTCTTAACCAGTGAGTACCCTTTTAAAGAGCCCTACTGTCTGCTAAGATGATGTCATTCATTCCTAAGATGATGAAGGGTGCCTACAGTAGACAGAATAATGCACCTCCACCAAGGCATCTATATCTTAGTCCCTGCAACCTGTGAATAGGTTACCTTACATGGCAAAAGGGACTTTGTAGATGTGATTAAGGATACAGACCTTGAGATGGAGAGACTATCTTGATTTTCTGGGTGGGTCCAATGTAATCACAAGGGTCCTGATAGGGAGGCATGAGGCTCATATTAAAAAGACAAGGAAATGCGACTCTGGAAACAGAGAAAGAAGGAGAGAAGTAGGGATGAGGAAAAGGGAGATTTTGAAGATGCTACACTGCTGGCTTTGAAGATTGGAGGAAGAGGCCACCAGGCAAGGAATGTAGACAGCTTCCAAAACCTGAAAAAGGCAACAAAACAGAATTTCCCCTAGAGCCTCTAGAAGCAACACAACTCCAACAAACTTTAATTTTAGCCCAGTAAGATCCGTTTTGGACTTCTGACTTCCAGAACTATAGAATGACGAATTTGTATTGTTTTAAGCCACTGTGTTTGTGTTAATTTGTTATGGTAGTAATGAGAAACTGTTACAGTGACAATAATTCATTCTTTGCCACTGTGGTCAAAATGGCCCATTCATCAGCCTGGAGTATTGAAAAAAGCAACATTGTAAAAACAGAAAAAAAACGTAATCACTATAACCTTCACTTTTCTTTTCCTTGAGGCTTTTCTCTTTGTGTAACCCAGAATCTCAGGAATCAATCTAGAACAAAAAGCCCAGTGCTTCTTGGAAACCCCCGGTGGCAAGAGAGAGGGGGACTCTGATCCACCAGAGATGGGCTGTGGGTTTCACAATATCTCAGTGAAAACCTGTGAAGTTTGGTACACAAGTACCTGTTGCTGTGATTATGGCCTTACTGGGCCAGGGCCTTGACGATTCAGGTGAGGATGATCTCGGTCTCTCCAAGGGGCAAGCCATTTACCAAACACTGTCATATTTACATCGGGAGGTGCCTCTAGCCTTAGCCACTCTGTGCCAGAACCCCAAGCCCTAACTTTGAGGTTTTATCACTAGTCTAGACATCCTTTCCCTAAGAGGGAGCCCTTTTTTGGTTCCTTTTACTGCCAAGAGACCTTAACTGAGGTTAAGGTCCGTAACCATTAATGATCCCAATCCATTAATGATATCAAAAATCCATTTAATCCTCAAGGAAAATGGTTGGAACCACACCCTTTTTTATTTCTAAGGAGGTAATATGGTCCAGTGCAAAATTTCCCCTTGTGACCAGCTCTCTACATTGGGGATATTGGGAAGAGACAAGAGACATTTCCACCTTCCCTAGAGAAATAGGTGCACGTTCCTCTTATCTTACATAATTGTCCAGAAGTAGCAACAGCAAGTTACCAGGAAACCAATTTTCAATATTATGGAAGAAACAACTAGTCTGCTTCAGACTAGTCACTGAAAGAACAAAACATTATAAGAGTTTAAAAAGCTGAGTAGCATCCTCAGGAAGAGACATAAGCCACATGAAGTTCCAGTCACTTCCATAACTTGAAGTCTGGTCATCGCCACAGTCCCAAGGAGCTGTCGCCATGCATGTGTCCTCGGGGTTTTTCTGCCTTTAGAAATAGTGAACTGGCAGAATCACCACCCACAAATACTCCAGTTTCTTTATAGACGATGACTATCAAGAGCTGTATTTGAAATGGTCTTTTGGCAGTTTGAAAACTGACTTTTAAACTGTAAGTTCATTTACTGTTACCTTCTGCTTTTTTAGAAGCATATCCAGCTGTCTGGGGTGCCCTGATTCTGTTAAACATTCCCTGTTATTCTGGTTTATTTTTATTTTACAGATATTTTAAATTTGGGCTCTAATGATGAGAGAACAAATCTTTATTTATATTTTCACCAAAATCTATCCTTTATCATAAATTTCTATCCCAGGCTTTCATCTAGGCAAAAGTAAACAAAGATACAAATAAAATCCTTAACAATTTTAAAGAAATTTATTGAAAACATTCTGTCTTCCAGGCACCAGGCCAGGTGCCAAAAATAGAAAAATGACTTAAACTTAGTCCCTTTTCTAGAGAAGCTCTCATTTTAATGGTGGAGAAAAGCATGTCACCACCATAAAGTACAGAACCATTCAATTGATATTGGAATTCCTACTTTGTGTAAGCCTCTGTAGTTTCAAAAATAAACACAACAGACATGAAGCCTGCCCACATGTAGCTTAGAGTCTGGCGAGGAGAGCAGCCTATGAACTAATTTTCTCAAGTATAACCAATGTCTCGATGGAAAACCAAAGCACTGTACGGAAATGCTTAACAGAGCCACCACTTCAAATTTGAAGGGCAGGACCAATATTAGTTTGGAGAGAGTGGTGACAGTTGGGTGTGGGGTGCGTGAAGCGGGCAGAGGGAAGATTCCGACTTAGCAGGTAGCAAAAGGCTACCTGGCTTGAGGCTAGAAAGAGTATGAAGTGCCTGGAAAACTAAAGGCATGTTAGGGCTGGAATAAAGAGGAGTAGGGGAGGAAGGCTGCATGGGTTATGTTTTAAAGTCTTAAGAGTAGACGAAATCTCAAGGATAAAGATATGTCAACATTAAGAACTTTTTTTTAAAACAATAAAACAGTTGTGCACTTTCATATGCATTGTTTTAGGTACTTGTTAATTCAGTAAACACTTACTAAATGCTCATTATGTGCCATCTCTCTGCTAGGCACTGAGAATGGAAAAGATGTATAGGCAGGGTCTCTCTCTATATTAAGTGGTTTGTATCATGATGGAGGCAGATACAAGATATGATAAAAACCAGAGATGAGGAAACGATCCTATGTTCATACTATGTTAAGAAAAGGTACAATTCTTACGCAGCTATTCTGAGATTTCTGGCCCAAATCACGCCTAAAAATAATAAGGGAGTGCTGAATGGCAGTAGAACTCCAATCTGGTTACACATCTGGACCTGGGCAGGTTTTACTATTGCAGGTGCCTGAGTTACTTCCTAGATCTAGTGGATTTCAACCTGTGGAGCTGAGACCCAAGAATCTAGAATTTTAAAAAGCACCCCAGTGATTGTGTGTATATTCTGCAAATAGCATCCTGGAACGACTGAGGCAGAGCATGACCTGTGAGGTCACAGTAACATTTACGAAAATGTGTGCTGCAGGCTGTTAATAGATGACATTTGAAAAAAGGATTGAATGGTGTAATGGGTCAAATTGTGTCCCCACCCCTCCCAAATTCATAGGTAAGTCCTAATTCTCAGTGCCTCAGAATGTGACCTTATTTGGAGACGGTTTTATGAAGTTATAAAGTTTAAATGAAGTCATTAGTGTAGACCCTATTCCAATATCAAAAGGGGATGTTTGGGCACAGACAGATATACAGGGAGAACACGATGTGAACATGAAGATGGCATCTATAAGCCAAGAAGGGAGGTCTGGAATATCCTTCCCTCACAGCCCTCAGAAGGAACCAACCCTGCCCACGCCTTCATCTTGGCCTCCTAGCCTCCAGAACTGTGAGACAAAAAATTTCTGTTGTTTAAACCACACAGTTTTTGGTATTTTCTTACGGCAGCTCTAGCAAACTAATATAAGCGGTTAAATAAATTTTGGAAATTCCGAGTTAAAGAGAGTTAAATCGGTTTTTCTGCTGCAGGGCCCTCAGAAGCTCAGATGCTAATCTCACATGCTAATGTGACCCAGGGCCTTCTGAGAGAGGACTGAGTCTGCATCTCATTTCAAATTTGATAACAGAGTGCTTTTCATTTGTTGCAGAGTATTTCAGGAGACTGGTGTTATGTGGTTCTGACGCAGGGAAATGTTGGGCTCTTTTCTCTTGAGGAAGTAGTCATGCTGTGGGTCTCACAACTGCAGAAAGGTCAGCCTCATGGAGCTTTGCTGCTTTCAGTAAATAAGGGCGGGGGTGAAAATTTTTGAATGCCTTCATTCAAATCCATCACACCTCCTGGAAAAAGCCAGCTCCCAGGGAAGGGATTACTGGAAATTATCAGAAATGATCTCTCTTGATCCATGAATCTTTTGATTCCTGCTATTTTACATCAGCGATGCTGGAAGCAGCCTGTGGAAAGGAAAAAAGCCAGGAAGTACTAAGTTGTCTGCCTTTGTGGGAACAGTTCAGGGAGTGCAGCAGAAAAGTGGGCAAGGGTGACTCTATCAAATTGAACACACCACTTCACATTTGTCTTCCAAGCCCTTCATTTATTCCTATTGTTGTTCACTCATACCTTGCCAACACTGTGATCCCATCTTTGTTGAAAGAGAACATTGGGAGAGAAATGGACCATTGTTATTGTGAATGGATAAAAAAAATAAGACTGCAAAAATTTAACTTGCATTATTTTAGTTATTAAACACAGAGCAAGGGAAATGTGAACTAGATGAGTCCAGTCTTTTTAAATTTTTGCAAAATTGCAGTACTTCAATTTCTTATTTCTCCCGTGTGTTTTACATTATTTAAGGCTAGACTTATACATATGAAAGTTTTAGGCTTGATATTTGCTCTACGATCATGACAAAGGTTTGTGACTATACCCTGTGAAAAGTTGAGATCATGCAAACAAAACATTCATAAATCTTCGTTTCATATTTGTAAGCCACTATTTACAAACACTACCCACCCATCACAGTTCATTTCAGCTCCCTTTTAACACCCCTGCAGGCTGGTGATCTAAATCATTCAATGTTTGCCTCCAATCTCAACACTTCCCCATAACCAGTGCTCATCAAACAAAAGCAGTACCCGCTTCACACAAAAGTGCAGTTTCTTTGGCTCAGCTTCCAGAGTTGCTGACTTATTAGGGCTGGCTAAGTTGGAAGAATCTATATTTTTAATAGGCATTCCAGGTGGAGCTAATGATCAGCTCGATTTGAGAATTAAAACTACTCCCTTGGCATTTACCATATACTGCCTCATGCTGTTAGGGAGCCTTCTTCATCTGGGATCATACCTTCCTTAACTGAATTAAATTTTTAAAATTTAAAGAGTATATTTTATTGCTGGAAAATTATTTTAATGCTACTTTTTCATCTCTGGAAGTGTGCTTTTTATTCTTTGTTAGAGTGGTTTTCTGTCTCCTCCAGAAGTTTTATTTTAGCAGAAGAATATTCACCTTGGTGTGTGGATTATTATTCCTCCATCTAAGTCCCCTTGGGGTGTTCGTTATCTTCACTGCTGACCCCTGGTTCTAATTGCCTGGGTTAGCATGGAGGAACCTTGAGTTGCAGGAATGGAGGGAGATACATCACGACTACCTCAGCTGTCATGAGGCAGTCACTTTTACACAAAGCTGCAAGGTGGTCGATCACCCTCAAAGTCAGAGAGTACCTGAGCCCATCTGTCCAGCTCTGTCCAAACTTCTCCAAAGCAAAGAAGACCAGCAGGTGCACTTAAGGTCATCCCTTAAGCTACCACACTGCACTTTAAGGGTTCACAGATCCCCCAGGGCCGCATTCTATCCAGGAAGCTTGGTGCTCTGACTCTTGTTGCCGGTTCATCATTGCTGTTGCATGGAAATCAGCTCAGCACTAGCTCTCTCCAGCTGGACTCCCACAAATGAGAGGTCTTGCATGCATCCTCCAGACCCCCTCTATCACCCTGCCCCAAAGATGCTCTGCTTAAGATAGGTAGCTGGAAGTTGATTAGAATTAGAATGCGGCGGGGAGAGGTAAGAGAGGGGGTAGCAGGGTGGGTGCTCGGGCCACCATTTTCCCAGAATTATTGAACTTTCCATCTGTATTATATCTTATTTCTCCAGCTAAGGGGTTTTGAATATATATTATGAAAGCTGAGATGATAATAACCTCCACATAAAATTGGCATTGAAATCACAGATACCACCATTGCACTCTTTCTGTCCCAGGCACCTGGCTGAGTGTTTTATATTGTTAATGCCAAATGAGATAATACAACTTAGCACGTTACCAGGCACAGGTGGGTGCTCCATACATGCCAGTTGTTCTCCTCTGTTCTTGCTCTTAGCTGCTGACCTCAGTGAGGGCAGATGCTTTCTTGCACATTTTTACAGCCCCTCCTCCCCTCCATACTTTACACCCTACCTTGCATAGAGGCACTCAACTTATTTGTTGGTTGACTAGCTGAATAGATGATATGCTTCCAAATGGCAGTTTCCTATTTTCTCTGCACTTGGTCAAATCCACTAATTTTACATGTTTCTAAAAGCCCTAGCTAAAATTTACTTCTTTTGCAGAACTGCATGTAGTCGCTCTCCTCTGATAGACTCTCACTACACATTTTATAGGTATTTATCCCCAGTTCTACCTCATATTCAAGTTATTCATGCATATGAACATAGATCCCTTACTAGAATCCATACAGTTTTTTGCTTCAAATCAAGGACTGTTCTGTATCTGAAATTCCTTCTTTTGAAACCCTGCCCCTAAAACCTGAGAGAATTGTCACAGGAAACCAGAGTTAGAGGAATCCTTTCTTCATTTCTTTGAGAGAAAAAGCTGTCAAATTGGGAATGGATCATGTGAAGAATGTCCACTGAGGGTGGATGTGCAGGGAAAATATGGTAGAACATCCTGGTTAAAATGTTGCGGTGACCTACCTTAGGCATCTTGTTCTGTCGCGAGTTCTTTTTTATTTTTTATATTTCTTGGCATTAAAATAGTAATGAAAATTTTATTTTTTAAATTTATTTTTATTAACACCTTTATTAGAGTATAATTGTTTTACAATGGTGTGTTAGTTTCTGCTTTATAACAAAGTGAATCAGCCATACACATACATATATCCCCATATCTCCTCCCTCTTGTGTCTCCCTCCCACCTCCCTATCCCACAACTCTAGGTGGTCACAAAGCACCGAACTGATCTCCCTGTGCTATGGGGCTGCTTCCCACTAGCTATCTATTTTACATCTGGTAGTGTATATATGTCCATGCCACTCTCTCACTTTGTCTAGCTTACACTTCCCCCAACCCGTGTTCTCAAGTCCATCCTTTATGTCTGCGTCTTTATTCCTGTGTTGCCCCTAAAGTTCTCTGCACGTCCGGAGCCTGTGCTCTGCAGTGGGGGAGGCCACAGCAGTGAGAGGCCCGCATGCCGCAAAGAAAAAAAATAAATAAAGGTGAACACATGTGTGTGGGTTTATCACTGGGCTTTCTATCCTGTTCCACTGATCTATATTTCTGTTTTGGTGCCAGTACCATACTGTCTTGATTACTGTAGCTTTGTAGTATAGTCTGAAGTCTGCAAGCCTGATTCCTCCAGCTCCGTTTTTCTTTCTCAAGATTGCTTTGGCTATTTGGAGTCTTTTGTGTTTCCATTCAAATTGTGAAAAATTTTGTTCTAGTTCTGTGAAAAATGCCATTGATAGTTTGATAGGGATTGCATTGAATCTGTAGATTGCTTTGGGTAGTATAGTCATTTTCACAATGTTGAGTCCTCCAATCCAAGAACATAGTATATCTCTCCATCTGTTTGTATCATCTTTAATTTCTTTCATCAGTGTCTTATAATTTTCTGCATACAGGTCTTTTGTCTCCTTAGGTATGTTTATTCCTAGGTATTTTATTCTTTTTGTTGCAGTGGTAAATGGGAGTGTTTTCTTGATTTCTCTTTCAAATTTTTAATAATTCGTGTACAGGAATGCAAGAGATTTCTGTGGATTAATTTTTGTATCCTGCTACTTTACCAAATTCATTGATTAGCTCTAGTAGTTTTCTGGTAGCATCTTTAGGATTCTCTATGTATAGTATGATGTCATCTGCAAACAATGACAGTTTTACTTCTTTTCCGATTTGGATTCCTTTTATTTCTTTTTCTTCTCTGATTGCCATGGCTAAAAATTCCAAAACTGTTGAACAGTAGTGATGAGTGTAGGCAACTTTGTCTTGTTCCTGATATTAGGGGAAATGCTTTCAGTTTTTCACCATTGAGGACGAAGTTGGCTGTGGGTCTGTCGTATATGGCCTTTATTATGTTGAGGAAAGTTCCCTCTGTGCGTACTTTCTGGAGGGTTTTTATCATAAATGGGTGTTGAATTTTTTGAAAGCCTTTTCTGCATCTATTGAGATGATCATATGGTTTTTCTCCTTCAATTTGTTAATATGGTGTATCACATTGATCGATTTGCATATACTGAAGAATCCTTGCATTCCTTTGATAAACCCTACTTGATCATGGTGTATGAGCCTTTAATATGCTGTTGGATTCTGGTTGCTAGTATTTTGTTGAGGATTTTTGCATCTATGTTCATCAGTGATATTGGTCTGCAGTTTTCTTTCTTTGTGACATCTTTGTCTGGTTTTGGTATCAGGGTGATGGTGGCTTCGTAATGTGAGTTGGGGAGTGTTCCTCCCTCTGCTATATTATGGAAGAGTTTGAGAAGGATAGATGTTAGCTCTTCTCTAAATGTTTGATAGAATTCACCTGTGAAGCCATCTGGTCCTGGGCTTTTGTTTGTTGGAAGATTTTTAATCACAGTCTCAATTTCAGTGCTTGTTATTGGTCTGTTTAAATTTTCTATTTCTTCCTGGTTCAGTCTCGGAAGGTTGTGCTTTTCTAAGATTTTGTCCATTTCTTCCAGGTTGTCCATTTTATTGACATACAGTTGCTTGTAGTAATCTCTCATGATCCTTTGTATTTCTGAAGTGTCAGTTGTCACTTCTCCTTTTTCATTTATAATTCTATTGATTTGTCTTCTCCCTTTTTTCTTGGTGAGCCTGTCTAATGGTTTATCAATTTTGTTTATCTTCTCAAAGAACCAGCTTTTATTTTTATTGATCTTTGCTATTGTTTCCTTCATTTCTTTTTCATTTGTTTCTGATCTGATCTTTATGATTTCTTTCCTTCTGGTAACTTTGGGGTTTTTTTTGTTCTTCTTTCTCTAATTGCTTTAGGTGTAAGGTTAGGTTGTTTATTTGAGATGTTTCTTGTTTCTTGAGGTAGGCTTGTATTGCTATAAACTTGCCACTTAGAACTGCTTTTGCTGCATCCCATAGGTTTTGGGTCGTCGTGTTTTCATTGTCATTTGTTTCTAGGTATTTTTTGATTTCCTCTTTGATTTCTTCAGTGATCTCTTGGTTATTTAGTAGTGTATTGTTTAGCCTCCATGTGTTTGTACTTCTTACAGATTTTTTCCTGTAATTGATATCTAGTCTCATAATGTTGTTGTTGGAAAAGATACTTGATACGATTTCAATTTTCTTAAATTTACCAAGGCTTGATTTGTGACCCAAGGTATGATCTATCCTGGAGATTGTTCCATGAGCACTTGAGAAAAATGTGTATTCTGTTGTTTTTGGATGGAATGTCCTATAAATATCAGTAAGTCCATCTTGTTTAATGTGTCTCTTAAAGCTTGTGTTTCCTTATTTATTTTCATTTTGGATGATCTGTCCATTGGTGAAAGTGGGGTGTTGAAGTCCCCTACTATTATTGTGTTACTGTCAATTTCCCCTTTTATAGCTGTTAGCATTTGCCTTATGTATTGAGGTGCTCCTATGTTGGGTACATAAATATTTACAATTGTTATATCTTCTTCTTGAATTGATCCCTTGATCATTATGTACTGTCCTTTGTCTCTTGTAATAGTCTTTATTTTAAAGTCTTTTTTGTCTGATACGAGAATTGCTACTCTAGCTTTCTTTTGATTTCCACTTGCATGGAATATCTTTTTCCATCCCCTCACTTTCAGTCTAGGTCTGAAGTGGATCTTTTATAGACAGCATATATACAAGTCTTGTTTTTTGTATCCATTCAGCCAGTCTGTGTCTTTTGGTTGGAGCATTTAATCCATTTACATTTAAGGTAGTTACTGATATGTATGTTCCCATTACCATTTTTTTAATTGTTTTGGGGTTGTTGTTGTAGGTCTTTTCCTTCTCTTGTTTTCCCTGCCTGTGAAGTTTCTTTAGCATTTGTTGTAAAGCTGGTTTGGTGGTGCTGAATTCTCTTAGCTTTTGCTTGTCTATAAAGGTTTTAATTTCTCTGTCGAATCTGAATGAGATCCTTGCTGGGTAGAGTAATCTTGGTTGTAGTTTTTCCCTTTCATCACTTTAAATATGTCCTGACATGCCTTCTGGCTTGCAGTGTTTCTGCTGAAGGGTAAGCTTTTAACCTTATGAGGATTCCCTTGTATGTTATTTGTTGTTTTTCCCTTGCTGCTTTTAATATTTTTTCTTTGTATTTAATTTTTGATAGATTGATTAAAATGTGTCTTGGCGTGTTTCTCCTTGGATTTATCCTGATGGGACTCTCTGCGCTTTCTGGACTTGATTGACTATTTCCTTTCCCATATTAGGGATGTTTTCAACTATAATATCTTCTCAGTCCCTTTCTTTTTCTCTTCTTCTTCTGTGACCCCTAAATTCGAATGCTGGTGCATTTAATATTGTCCCAGAGATCTCTGAGGCTGTCCTCAATTCTTTTCATTTTTTTTTTTCTATATTCTGCTGTGTGATAGTTATTTCCACTATTTTATCTTCTAGGTCACTTATCTGTTCTTTTGCCTCAGTTATTCTGCTATTGATTCCTTCTAGAGAATTTTTAATTTAATTTGTTGTGTTGTTCATCATTCTTTGTTTGCTCTTTATATCTTCTACATCCTTGTTAAACATTTCTTATATTTTTCTTCATTCTATTTCCACAATTTTGGATCATATTTACTCTCATTATTCTGAATTCTTTTTCAGGTAGACTGCCTATTTCTTCTTCATTTGTTTGGTCTGCTGGGTTTTTACCTTGCTCCTTCATCTGCTGTGTGTTTCTCTGTCTTCTCATTTTGCTTAACTTACTGTGTTTGGGGTCTCCTTTTTGCAGGCTGCAGGTTCGTAGTTTCCGTTGTTTTTGGTGTCTGTCCCCAGTGGGTAAGGTTGTTACAGTGGGTTTTGTAGGCTTCCTGTTGGAGGGGACTAGTGCCTGTGTTCTGGTGGATGAGGCTGGTTCTTGTCTTTCTGGTGGGCAGGACCACGTCTGGTGGTGTGTTTTGGGGTGTCTGTGACCTTATTATGTTTTTAGGCAGCCTCTCTGCTAATGGGTGGGGTTGTGTTCCTGTCTTGCTAGTTGTTTGGCATAGGGTGTCCAGCACTGTAGCTTGCTTGTCATTGAGTGGAGCTGGCTCTTAGTGTTGAGATGGAGATCTCTGGGAGAGCTTTCACCATTTGATAATAAGTGGAGCTGGGAGATCTCTGGTGGACCATTGTCTCTGAACTCGGCTCTCCCACCTCAGAGGCACAGGCCTGACACCTGGCCAGAGTACGAAGACCCTGTCAGCCACATGGCTCAGAAGAAAAGGGAGAAGGAAAGAAAGAAACAAACAAACAAACAAAATAAAATAAATTTTTTAAAATAAAAAACAATTTAAAAAAAGATTATAAAGTGATTAAAAAGGAAGGAAAGATAGAAATAAGTGAGCAACCAAACCAAAAACAAATCCACCAATGATAACAAGTGCTAAGCACTATACTAAAACAAAAAGCCAACAAACAAAAAACAGACAGAACCGTGAGACAAATGGTAAAAGGAAAGCTATACAGACAAAATCACACAAAGTCCACCCCCTCAATTTCGGGATGATTCGTTGTCTATTCAGGTATTCCACAGATGCAGGGTACATCAGGTTGATTGTGGAGATTTAATCCGCTGTTCCTGAGGCTGCTGGGAGAGATTTCCCTTTCTCTTTTTTGTTTGCACAGCTCCTGGGGTTCAGCTTTGTATTTGCCCCCCCTCCCCCGCCGTGTGTAGGTCACCTGAGGGCGTCTGCTCTTTGCTCTTTTGGGAAGTCCAAGGTCTTCTGCCAGTGTTCAGTAGGTGTTTTGTAGGAGTTGTTCCATATGTAGATGTATTTCTGATGTATTTGTGGGGAGGAAGGTGATCTCCACGTCTTACTTCTCTGCCATCTTGAAGGTCTCTTCTCAAGTACTTTTTTAAATAAGTTTTTTCCCATTAATACACATATTGCTTTTCTACTCAAATGAATTAGCATATGCATCTCAATTGAGTCAGCTTTTCTTTCTAAATGATTAATCGGTATTTTAGTATAGGCACCCCACATTTTACAAAAACTTCCTTTTATAGGTTATTGTGTTTTGAAGTACAGCTTTTTATGAGTTGGAGTTAGGCCCTAATATATGACCAATAGCTACCTAGCAGTAGCTGCCAGGGCTCTGTTTAGTATAATTTAACACATTCATTCATTGTCTGGTGTGGACTCTGCCTTGTGATGGGAACTGTTAGGAGAACCAGACTTGAGTCCTGCCTCAAGTGATTAGAAAACTACGGAGATCAGGTGGTAAAAACATGGATATGGACATTTACACATCAGGGTTTGAGTCCTGAAATACCACCTGTACACTCTCTGGATCTATAATGAGCTTGATGTACAGCAAGCTTTTAATACATATTAACCATTATTATTGATAAGGAAATAGGATACTTGCTAAGTGCATGCTACTGGAATATAAGATCCCACTTTGATTTATTTTTGAAAATTCCACAATGCCCAGCACAGTATCCTATCATAGGTATTGTGGGTAAACTTTACCAGAGTATGAAGTTGTCAGTGGAAGGTGGCTGCCCCATTGGGAAACACATTTCTCATCCATCTTGTATCTAGGCATGGTTCTGTGATTTGTTCATTCCAAAAATGTGTGAGCAGAAGGTGTTACAAACAGGGGAGCCTTCATGAGCATTTTTTTCTCTTATCTTGGATAAATGTACAGGACTCTGAGGCTCTAGAAGATGCTGGAGACACGGGATGAAGGGATTCTGGCTCTCTGAATCTAAGTCATTCTCGTTGCACTGTATCTGTCAATGATAATTAAACCTTTATGGTATTAAAAACTGTCCACTGAAATGTGAGAGTTGATTTACTACATGAGTTTGCATTGCCTTAACTAATACTGCTGTTCAACAAATTTGTTGAAGGAGTAAGTGGGCTCTATAATTAAATCGTTCCTAGTACAATGCCATTTAGTACCTAAATATGGGTATATGATGAACCCATTGATCTTATTTCATCAATCTGTCTGTGGTCTCAAATAAAAACAGTAAATAGTCAATCAGAATTTGAAGTGGGGCAGTGAGATAGAGTAGCTTTCAGGCAATATAGTGGCTTTTCTTTTTTCTTTTTTAAAAAAAGGCATTAGACCCATGTAAAAAAACATAAGGAAGCAAAAGAGCCACTGAGTGAAGTGGGGGTGGGGAAGCTCTGTTTTTTTTCCCCAGGTATTTTATTCTTTTTGTTGCAGTGGTGAATGGGATTCTTTCCTGAATTTCTCTTTCTGATCTTTTGTTGTTAGTGTATAGGAATGCAAGAGATTTCTCTGCATTAATTTTGTATCCTGCAACTTTACCAAATTCATTGATTAGCTCTAGTAGTTTTCTGCTGGCATCTTTAGGATTCTCTATGTATAGTATCATGTCATCTGCAAACAGTGACAGTTTTACTTCTTTTCCAATTTGGATTCCTTTTATTTCTTTTTCTTCTCTGATTGCCGTGGCTAGGACTTCCAAAACTATGTTGAATAATAGTGGTGACAGTGGACATCCTTCTCTTCTTCCTGATCTTAGAGGAAATGCTTTCAACTTTTCACCATTGAGAATGATGTTTGCTGTGGGTTTGTCATATGTGACCTTTTTTATGTTGAGGTAGGTTCCCTCTATGCCCACTTTCTGGAGAGTTTTTATGATAAATGGGTGTTGAATTTTGTAAAAAGCCTTTTCTGCATCTACTGAGATGATCATATGGTTTTTATCCTTCAGTTTGTTAATATGGTGTATCACATTGATTGATTTGTGTATATTGCACAATTCTTGCATTCCTGGGATAAACCCCACTTGATCATGGTGTATGATCCTTTTAATGTGCTGTTGGATTCTAGTTGCTAGTATTTTGTTGAGGATTTTTGCATCTATATTCATCAGTGATACTGGTCTGTAATTTTCTTTTTTTGTAGTATCTTTGTCTGGTTTTGGTATCAAGCTGATGGTGGCCTCATAGAATGAGTTTGGGAGTGTTCCTTCCTCTGCAATTTTTTGGAAGAGTTTGAGAAGGATGGGTGTTAGCTCTTGTCTAAATGTTTGATAGAATTCACCTGTGAAGCCATCTGGTCCTGGACTTTTGTTTGTTGGAAGATTTTTAATCACCGTTTCAATTAAATTACTTGTGATTGGTCTGTTCATATTTTCTGTTTCTTCCTGGTTCAGTCTTAGCGGATATATCTTTCTAAGAATTTGTCCATTTCTTCCACGTTGTCCATTTTATTGGCATAGAGTTGCTTGTACTAGTCTCTTAGGATGCTTTGTATTTCTGAGATGTCCGTTGTAACTTCTCCTTTTTCATTTCTAATTTTATTGATTTGAGTCCTCTCCCTCTTTTACTTGATGAGGTTGTCTAGAGGTTTATCATTTTTGCTTATCTTCTCAAAGAACCAGCTTTTATTTTTATTGATCTTTGCTATTGTTTTCTTTGTTTCTATTTCATTTATTTCTGCTCTGATCTTTATGAGTTCTTTCCTTCTACTAACTTTGGGTTTTGTTTGTTCTTCTTTCTCTATTTTCTTTAGGTGTAAGGTTAGATTGTTTATTTGAGATTTTTCTTGTTTCTTGAAGTAGGTTTGCTTTGCTATAAACTTCCCTTTTAGAACTGCTTTTGCCGCATCCATAGGTTTTGGATCATCGTGTTTTCATTGTAATTTGTCTCTAGGTATTTTTTGATTTCCTCTTTGATTTCTGCTGTGATCTCTTGGTTATTTAGCAACGTATTGTTTAGCCTCCATGTGTTTGTGTTTTTTACATTTATTTCCCTGTGACTGATTTCTAATCTCATAGCATTGTGGTTGGAAAAGTTGCTTGATATGATTTCAGTTTTCTTAAATTTACCAAGGCTTGATTTGTGACCCAAGATGTGATCTATCCTGGAGAATGTTCACTTGAGAAGAAAGTGTAATCTGCTGTTTTTGGATGGAATGTCCTGTAAATATCAATTAACTCTATCTGATCTATTTTGTCATTTAAAGCTCGTGTTTCCTTATTAATTTTCTGTCTGGATGATCTGTCCATTGGTGTAAGTGAGGTGTTAAAGTCCCCCACTATTATTGTGTTACTGTCGATTTCCTCTTTTAGAGCTGTTAGCAGTTGCCTTATGTACTGAGGTGTTCCTATGTTGGGTGCATATGTATTTATAATTGTTATATCATCTTGTTGGATTGATCCCTTGACCATTATGTAGTGTCCTTCCTTGTCTCTTGTAACATTATTTTAAAGTCTATTTACTCTGATATGAGAATTGCTACTCCAGCTTTCTTTTGATTTCCATTTGCGTGGAGTATCTTTTTCCATCCCTTCTCTTTCAGTCTGTATGTGTCCCTAGGTCTGAAGTGGGTCTCTTGTAGACAGCATATACATGGGTCTTGTTTTTGTATCCAGTCAGCGAGCCTGTGTCTTTTGGTTGGAGCATTTAATCCATTCACATTTAAGGTAATTATTGATATTTATGTTCCTATTACCATTTTCTTAATTATTATGGGTTTGTTTTTTTAGATCCTTTTCTCCTCTTATGTTTCCCACTTAGAGAAGTTCCTTTAGCATTTGTTGTAGAGCTGGTTTGGTGGTGCTGAATTCTCTTAGCTTTTGCTTGTCTATAAAACCTTTGATTTCTCCATTGAATATGAATGAGATCCTTGCCAGGTAGAGTAATCTTGGCTGTAGGTTCTTCCCTTTCATCATTTTAAGTATATCATGCCACTCCCTCTGGATTGTAGAGTTTCTGCTGAGCAATCAGCTGTTGACCTTATGGGAGTTCCCTTGTATGTCATTTGTCATTTTTCCTTTGCTGCTTTCAGTAATTTTTGTGTCTTTAATTTTTGTCAGTGTGTTTACTATGTATCTTGGCATGTTCCTCCTTGGGTTTATCCTGCCTGGGACTCTCTGCACTTCCTAGACTTGGGTGGCTATTTCCTTTCCCATATTAGGGAAGTTTTCAACTATAATCTCTTCAAATATTTTCTTGGGTCCTTTCTCTCTTCACCTTCTGGGACCCCTATAATGTGAATGTTGTTACGTTTAATGTTGTCCCAGAGGTCTCTTAAGCTGCCTTCATTTCTTTTCATTCTTTATTCTGTTCCACAGCAGTGAATTCCACCATTCTGTCCTCCAGGTCACTTATGTGTTCTTTGGCTCAGTTATTCTGCTATTGATTCCTCTAGTGTATTTTTCATTTCAGTTATTGTATTGTTCATGTCTGTTTGTTTGTTCTTTAATTCTTCTAAGTCTTTGTTAAACATTTCTTGAATCTTTCCAGTCTTTGCCTCCATTCTTTTTCAGAGGTCCTGGATCATATTCACTATCATTATTCTGAATTCTTTTTTTGGAAAGTTGCCTGTCTCCACTTATTTAGTTGTTTTTCTGGGGTTTTATCTTGTTCCTTCCAAAGTCCTCTGTCTTTTCATTTTGTCTGTCTTTCTGTGAATGTGGTTTTCCTTCCACATGCTGCAGAATTGTAGTTCTTCTTGCTTCTCTGGGGAAGCTCTTATACATACATTGAGACAGTGTTTCATCTTAGTAGTCAACTAATGAATGAAATAGAGAGCACTTGTCTGTATGTTTTCTCTTCAATCTATTGCTATGTTTGTCCTTTTTTATAGAAAATGTAGTCAATAATTCCCTTTCTGAACTGAAAGAGAATTAGTACAGGCTGCTAATAGCTTTTGTGTTTAGAAGTGTAACGTCTTCCTGGGAGTTATTTTATGGGAATTGCTTATGAATGCTGGGTTATAGATTTTTTCTTTCCTTTTCCTTTTCTTTCTTTTTTGTTTTAACTGAGAGCACTTAAACATGATATTAAAAAAAACATTTTATCTTGTCATAGAAATGTCAGCCACGTTTCAATTCACTCTAAGGCTTCCCCTAAAAGGAATGACTTTTACACATAACAATAGTGTTGTTTTTATAAGTGGTTGGTAATATCTGCAAATGTGTAAGGCATTAATTTTCCAGGAGCTCTTTTCTCCCTGGTAACACACCAAGAAATACAGTGTGTTGTTATTTGAATTCTTTCTTATGCTCTGACTCCCAGATGAATTAAAATTCAACTTTACAGTCAATGAGTAGCCGTTTATAGCTCAGGTGTGTATTTCCTAAGACTCTCTCAGAGGATATAGAACTGCTATGTCTTTCTGAAAGACAATGAGCTGAATTTTAATTGGACCTTGCCTCTCCCAAGAGATCATTTTACCTCTACTCCAAGGCCATATATTATAAAGCCTTAGTATGAATTAGAACATGGAGCCCATGTTTGGGTTTAATGTTTAAAGTTGAAGTTATGGCAGCTGACACCTGAGTCATTTCGGAAACTCCCAACCAAAATTTTATTTAATTTGAGTCCCTCAAAAAATGAACACACACACACACCCATAACTTGCATGTCAAAATTCCATAAATTTTCAGATTATGAAAAACAGTTTGTTTTCTCAGGAAATAAGTCTCAAATGGGACTAGTTCCAAATTTTTCTTGTCTCAACCTCATTTTGACCTTGTCAGATGGATTTTAAAAAATGAAACAGTGGAAAAATTTATATATATACTAAAGACCTGCTGAGTCAAAACCCGGCCTGGGGGAACCTCATGTGGCACAGAATGAGTCTTTTCATTAGAGGGGTAGAGATGGAACCAAAGACCATCTGAGGCATGAGCACATCTACAGCTAGTCTCCCTCTGATCTAAGAAATAAATAAGACATCTTAAAGGAAAGCCAAAGAGTTGTGTGGCTAATCCACCAACACTAAATAACACAACCATATGCTTCTCTGTTCTTTGTAGCTTAAGAATCCATGTAATTTTCCTGAGGTAAATCAGACTATGAAGGCCAAGGTTAAAAATACTGTGAAAACATCCCAGAGCATACTGATGAGTGGAATTCACACTATAAACTCTTGGAGAAGAGCTCTGGGTGGGGACAGTGGACATCAATCTTCTCAATTTTTTCCTCCTGGCATGGAATCTGCACACTGGAAGTGAGCTTGGGTGGAAGCATTTAAGGCTCAGTATTCTCCACCTACTGCCCCTGAACTACAGCTTCCTCTCTGTGAGCGGGGAAAGACTTGAGGAAAGAAGACAGGTTTTTTTGTCCAAGCCTGCCTGGAATAGCGCTTCTGCAAGACAGAACTGGGGGCTGGAGATGAGAAGTGGTGGTGGCCAGCCCCTCCCCGGGTGAAACCATATCCCTGGATGGGGAGCAAGGTGGAAAGGGACCCCTGCCTTCTTGGTGGCACATGCCTAGAGAAGAGCTTCCTTCACACTGAGCTGGGGAGAGGAGAGAATTTGGCTTTTGGAGGTGTCAGCACAGCCATTTCTCACTGGGTACTCTGATCTGAACTGCTGGGTGCCAGGCCTCTGCATGAAGCACCCTGTGAACAAGTGAAACTAGACGAAGCATAAAGGAAAAGAAAAAAAAAAAGCAAGCTGCAAACCCTCTGAAAAAAACTGCCTCTGCACTTCTAGCTCCTCAGAGGTTGGTGTCTTCAGTGGAGTCTCCTATTGCAGGGGAACCTTCAAGATGGCAGAGGAGTAAGATGTAGAGATCACCTTCCTCCCCACAAATACAACAAAAATACATCTAAATGTGGAACAACTCCTACAGAACACCTACTGAATGCTGGCAGAAGACCTCACATTTCCCAAAAGGCAGGAAAATCCCCAATTCCTGGCTGTGTGGCTGACAGCATCTTGGTGCTCTGGCCTGGTGTCAGGCCTGAGCCTCCAAGGTGGGAGAGCCAAGTCCAGGACTTTAGACCACCAGAAACCTCCCAGCCCCATGTAATATCAATTGGCGAGAGCTCTCCCAGAGATCTCTGTCTCAACTCTAAGAGCCAGCCCCACCCAACGGCCATCAAGCTCCAGTGCTGGATGCCCCATGCCAAACAACTAGCAAGACAGGAACACAACCCCACCCATTAGCAGAGAGGCTAACTAAAATCATAATAAGGTCACAGACACCCCAAAAAACACCACCGGACATGCTGCTGCCCACAAGAAAGACAAGATCCAGCCTCATCCACCAGAACACAGGCACTAGTCCCCTCCACCAGGAAGCGTACACAAGCCACTGAACCAACCTGACCCACGGGGGGCAGACACAAAGAACAACGGGACTACGAACCTGCAGCCTGCAAAAAGGAGACCTGAAACAAAGTAAGTTAAACAAAATGAGAAGACACAGAAATATGCAGCAGATGAAGCAGCAACATAAAAACCCAGCAAACCAAACAAATGAAGAGGAAATAGGCAGTCTACCTGAAAAAGAATTCAGAGTAATGATAGTAAAGATGATCCCAAATCTTGGAAATAGAATGGAGAAAATACAAGAAATGTTTAACAAGTACCTAGAAGAACTAAAGAACAAACAAACAATGATAAACAAAATTAATTTAAAATACTTTAGAAGGAATCAATAACAGAATAACTGAGGCAGAAGAACGGATAAGTGGTCTGGAAGATAAAATAGTGAAAATAACTACTGCAGAGCAGAATAAAGAAAAAGAATGAAAAGAATTGAGGACAGTCTCAAGACCTCTGGGACAACATTAAATGCACCAACATTTGAAGTATAGGGGTCCCAGAAGAAGAAGAGAAAAGGAAAGGGTCTGAGAAAATACTTGAAGAGATTATAGTTGAAAACTTACCTAACATGGGAAAGGAAATAGTCAATGAAGTCCAGGAAGCACAGAGAGTCCCATCAGGATAAATCCAAGGAGAAACACTCCAAGATACATATTAATCAAACTATCAAAATTTAAATACAAAGAAAAAATATTAAAAGCAGCAGGGGAAAAGCAAAAAATAACATACAACGCAATTCTCAGAAGATTAACAGCTGATCTTTCAGCCGAAACTCTGCAAGCCAGAAGGCAGTGGCAGGATATATTTAAAGCGCTAAAAGGGAAAAACGTACAACCAAGATTACTCTACCCAGCAACGATCTCATTCAAATTCGACAGAGAAATTAAAACCTTTATAGACAAACGAAAGCTAAGAGAATTCAGCATCATCAAACCAACTTTACAGCAAATGCTAAAGGAACTTCTCTAGTCAGGAAACAAAAGAAAAGGAAAAGACCTACAAAAACAAACCCAAAACAATTAAGAAAATGGTAATAGGAAAATACATATCGATAATTACCTTAAATGTAAATGGATTAAATATTCCAACCAAAAGACATAGACTGCCCGAATGGATACAAAAACAAGACCCATATATATGCTGTCTACAACAGACCCACTTCAGACCTAGGGACACATACAGACTGAAAGTGAAGGGGTGGAAAAAGATATTCCATGCAAATGGAAATCAAAAGAAAGCTGGAGTAGCAATTCTCATATCAGAGTAAATAGACTTTAAAATAAACACTACTACAAGAAATGAAGAAGGACACTACATAATGATCAAGGGATCAGTCCAGGAAGAAGATATAACAATTGTAAATATGCACGCTATATAGGAACACCTCAATATGTAAGGCAAATGCTAACAGCCATGAAAGGGGGAATCGACCGTAACACAATCATAGTAGGAGACTTTAATACCCCACTTTCACCTAACACCCCACTTTCACCAAAGTGGACTTATACCCCACAGATCAACCAAAATGAAAATAAATAAGGAAACACAAGCTTTAAATGATACATTAAACAAGATGGACTTATTGATATTTATAGGACATTCCATCCAAAAACAACAGAATACACTTTCTTCTCAAGTGTTCATGGAACATTCTCCAGGATAGATCATACCTTGGGTCACAAATCAAGGCTTGGTAAATTTAAGAAAATTGAAATCATATCAAGTATCTTTTCCAACCACAGCGCTATGAGACTAGATATCAATTACAGGAAGAAATCTGTAAAAAATACAAACACATGGAGGCTAAACAGTACACTACTAAATAACCAAGAGATCACTGAAGAAATCAAAAAATACCTAGAAACAAATGGCAATGAAAACACAACCATCCAAAACCTATCGGATGCAGCAAAACCAGTTCTAAGAAGGACGTTTATAGCAATACAATCCTACCTCAAGAAACAATAAAAATCTCAAATAAACAACCTAACCTTACACCTAAAGCAATTGAGGAAAGAAGAACAAAAAAACCCCAAAGTTAGCAGAAGGAAAGAAATCATAACGATCAGATCAGAAATAAATGAACAAGAAATGAAGGAAACAATATCAAGGAAACGAAACAAGATCAATAAACCTAAAAGCTTGTTCTTTGAGAAGATAAACAAAATTGAAAAACCACTAGCCAGACTCCTCAAGAAAAAAAAAGAAGAGACTCAAGTCAACAGAATTAGAAATGAAAAAGGGTAAATAACTGACACTGCATAAATACAAAGGATCATGAGACATACTACAAGCAACTATACACAAATGAAATGGACAACCTGGAAGAAATGGACAAATTCTTAGAAAAGCACAACCTTCCAAGACTGCACCAGGAAGAAATGGAAAATTTAAACAGACCAATCACAAGCACAGAAATTGAGACTGTGATTAAAAATCTTCCAACAAACAAAAGCCCAGGACCAGATGACTTCACAGGCAAACTCTATCAAACATTTAGAGAAGAGCTAACACCTATCCTTCTCAAACTCTTACAAAATATAGCACAGGTAGGAACACTCCCAAATTCATTTTGCGAGGCCACCATCACCCTGATATCAAAACCAGACAAAGATGTCACAAAGAAAGAAAACTACAGGCCAATATCACTGATGAAAACAGATGCAAAGATGCTCAACAAAATAGTAGCAAACAGATCCAACCACACATCAAAAGGGTCATATACCATGATGAAGTGTGGTTTTTCCCAGGAATGCAAGGATTCTTCAATATATGTAAATCATTCAATGTGATACACCATATAACAAATTGAAGGATAAAAACCATATGATCATCTCAATAGATGCAGAAAAAGCTTTTGACAAAATTCAACACCCATTTATGATAAAAACCCTCCAGAAAGTAGGCATAGAGGGAACCTATCTCAACATAATAAAGGCCATATATGACAAACCCACAGCCAACATCTTAATGGTGCAAAACTGAAAGCACTTCCTCTGAGATCAGGAACAAGACAAGGTTGCCACTTTCACCACTCTTATTCAACATAGTTTTGGAATTTTTAGCCATGGCAATCAGAGAAGAAAAAGAAATAAAAGGAATCCTAATTGGAAAAGAAGAAGTAAAACGGGCCGTGTTTGCAGATAACATACTGTACATACAGAATCCTATAGATGCTACCAGGAAACTACTAAAGCTAATCAATAAATTTGGTAAAGTAGCAGGATACAAAATTAATGCACAGAAATCTCTTGCATTCCTATACTCTAACAATGAGAAATCTGAAAGAGAAATTAAGGAAATACTCCCACTTACCATTGCAACAAAAAGAATAAAATACCTAGGAATAGGGCTTCCCTGGTTGCGCAGTTGTTGAGAGTCCGCCTGCTGATGCAGGGGACACGGGTTTGTGCCCCGGTCTGGGAAGATCCCACATGGTGCGGAGCGGCTGGGCCTGTGAGCCATGGCCGCTGAGCCTGCGCATCCGGAGCCTGTGCTACGTAATGGGAGAGGCCCGTGTACCGCAAAAAAAAAAAAAAAAAACCTAAGAATAAACCTACCTAAGGAGACAAAAGACGTGTATGCAGAAAATTATGAGACACTGATGAAAGAAATTAAAGATGATACAAACAGATGGAGAGATATACCATGTTCTTGGATTGGAAGAATCAACATTGTGAAAATTACTTTACTACCCAAAGCAATCTACAGATTCAGTGCAATCCCTATCAGAATACCAATGGCATTTTTCAGAGAGGTAGAAAAAAAAATTTCACAATTTGTATGGAAAAACAAAAGATCCTGCATAGCCAAAGTCATCTTGAGAAAGACAAAAGGAGCTGGAGGAATCAGGCTCCCTGACTTCAGGACTATACTACAAAGCTACAGTAATCAAGACAGTATGGTACGGGCACAAAAACAGAAATATAGATCAATGGAACAGGATAGAAAGCCCAGAGATAAACCACGCACATATGGTCACCTTATCTTTGATAAAGGAGGCAAAAATATACAATGGAGAAAAGACAGCCTCTTCAATAAGTGGTGCTGGGAAAACTGGACAGCTACATGTAAAAGAATGAAATTAGAACACTACCTAACACCATACACAAAAATAAACTCAAAATGATTTAAAGATGTAAATATAAGACCAGACACTATAAAACTCTTAGAGGAAAACATAGGCAGAACACTCTATGACATAAATCAAAGCAAGATCCTTTTTGACTCACCTCCTAGACAAATGGAAATAAAAACAAAAATAAGCAAATGAGACCTAATGAAACTTAGAAGCTTTTACACAGCAAAGGAAACCATAAACAAGTTGAAAAGACAACCCTCAGAATGGGAGAAAATATTTGCAAACGAAGCAACTGACAAAGGATTAGTCTCCAAAATACACAAGCAGCTTATGCAGCTCAATATCACAAAAACAAACAACCCAATCCAAAAATGGGCAGAAGACCTAAGCAGACATTTCTCCAAAGAAGATACACAGATTGCCAACAAACACATGAAAGGATGCTGAACATTACTAATCATTAGAGAAATGCAAATCAAAACTACAATGAGATATCACCTCACACCAGTCCGAATGGCCATCACCATAAAATCTACAAACAATAAATGCTGGATAGGGTGTGGAGAAAAGGGAGCCCTCTTGCACTGTTGGTGGGAATGTAAATTGATACATCCACTATGGAGAACAGTATGGAGGTTCCTAAAAAAAAGTAGAAATAGAACTACCATATGACCCAGCAATCACGCTACTGCTCATATACCCTGAGAAAACCGTAATTCAAAAATAGACATGTATCACAATGTTCATTGCAGCACTATTTACAGTAGCCAGGACATGAAAGCAACCTAAGTGTCCACTGACAGATGAATGGATAAAGATGTGGCACATATATATACAATGGAATATTACTCAGCCATAAAAAGGAATGTAATTGTTGTTTGTAATGAGGTGGATGGATATAGAGTCTGTCATACACAGTGAAGTAAGTCAGAAAGAGAAAAACAAATACTGTATGCTAACACATATATATAGAATCTAAAAAGAAAAAAAAAAGATGCTGATGGACCTAGGGGCAGGAGAAGAATGAAGACGCAGATGTAGAGAATGAACTTGAGGAAATGGGGAGGGGAAGGCTAAGCTGGGACGGAGTGAGAGAGTAGTATTGCCATATATACACTGCCAAATGTAAAATAGACAGCTAGTGGGAAGCAGCCACATAGCACAGGGAGATCAGCTCTGTGCTTTGTGACCTTCTATAGGGGTAGGTTAGGGAGGATGGGAGGGAGGCACAAGAGGGCGGGGATATGGGGATATATGTATACATGTAGCTGTTTCACTTTGTTATAAAGCAGAAACTAACACACCATTTTAAAGCAATTGTACTCCAATAAAGATGTGTGATAAAAAAATGCTTAAGGGGCAGTGTTACGGTCTGGCCTTATAATAAAATGGACATTTGTGTATTACTTATAGTTAAGATTAACTTTTTTTGTCCTGGAAAATTTAAGTGGTATATTTATTGCAGATTTGAATGTTTTAGAAATACGGATTTTTTTTCCCCTTAAATTTGTAGACATAGACTTGGTTTGGCAACCAGGTACCAATGATAAAGAATATGTCTCTTAGTTTTCTGAGATGTGGTTTCTTCATTTATAATATTAGGGGATTGAAGTAAGTGATCTCTAGACCAGTTAGAGTTACAACATTTAATGGTTCTAAATTTCTGTAGCTTTTTCTCTATTTATACATCTCTAGATTTCAGCATTTTTCTGCCATGAAGTAAACGACTATTTGGATTACACACTCAGTGCTGGAATCTTAGACAGGCTTCAGTTTGTCTATTTATTTCTACTTAATTATCTTCCTCTGATTAGGACTTATTGCTTCACCTTCCTTTTCTTTATCTCTCAGTGGTATCAAATCTTCTCAGTAACTAGGCTCAAAACCTTGAAGTTTTCCTGAATATATTCATTCTCCTTTGTCCCTAACATTAAATCAATCACACAATTCTGTTGGGTGCACCTCTGTGACGGATAAGACTAGTTTTACAGAACAGAATAATAGGATTGCAGAATTGGAGTGGACTCCATTTTTTGGTTCACAGATTTTACAGCATTGCTTTGATGATCTGGAGAAATACATTCACCATCTCCCCAGGAGGGGTGTGGGGAACACTATATATATATATACATATAAAAATTTTGCATATAATTTCTAGGAATTCAACTTCATGAAGTTCACCTATGGATCTCAAATTAAGAATCCCTCAACTAGGCCAAATGTCTCCAAAAGTGGTATTTCACTCAGGAACAACCCTAGTGGATAGCTCTCCGAATCTGCTTGAGTACTTCTAGTGATTAATGTGCTCAATCCTTTTGGAGCTTTCTCTGCCCTTGTTTGTAATTTTATTGTTGGAAACTTCGCTTAAGGTTAAAATTTCTTTGTCTATACCTTCCAGTTCACCCTAGGTCTTCAGTTTTTGAAGATATCTTCCATATCCATCCAGATCTTCTATTTTTCGTGTTAAATATTTACCATCTCTTCAACCATGCCTTTTATTACATGGCTTCCAGACTCTTCATTCTCCTGGTCATCTTTCTCTAGACACTCGTCAGTATTTTTATTTAATTTTGTTTCCTTAAGATGAATAACA
This sequence comes from Delphinus delphis, assembly GCF_949987515.2. NCBI lineage: Eukaryota > Metazoa > Chordata > Mammalia > Artiodactyla > Delphinidae > Delphinus > Delphinus delphis. The sequence goes on along the minus strand of NC_082693.1, from coordinate 74,565,700 downwards.
TTCTTCATAGGTGATATGAATAACCAATGCAAAGTTCTTAGAAAATATTTTTCATTAATGGCATCCAGCTTTGACTGAGGTCTTGGCTCTGCTGTTTGCTAGCCATTTTGACCTAGTGCTGGTTACTTAATCTCCTCCGTTTTCTCATCTGTAAAATGGGAATAGTTACACCATCATTATAGGTTTGTTACCTTAGCACATACGAGGTACTCAATAAATGACAGATGTTACTTTTATTGTTAATTCAGTTTAAGATTACTTAGGATATTTTGGAGGTTACATCACATCTGATGATGGACAATAGAAATCTCCAAAATATTTTTAACGAGTACTAAGCTTGGCCTCTCTTACCCCAAAGCTATATTAATTTTTAAAACTTAAATGCAGAATTTCATAAGTAATTAGTATTGCTAAATTTTATCATATTGGGTTTGGTCCACATGCTAGGCTCCTAAGATGCTACTGAATCCTGATCCTGTTATTCAATACGTTACCTGTCCTTCCCGGTTTGTGATCTCCAGTCAGGTATAGGGCCAGGGACTAAGCTCAGCAGCACACATTAGCCACTTCTCCCCAAGTGGACTTTAATTCACTGAACAACTCTATCAGGACCTTCAAGACCAGAGTTTGTCATACACCTTGCTGACAATATGATATACTATGCATTTGGGATTCCCCTGATCTAACTAGAAAAAAAAAAAAGCAAAGAAAGAAAATGATGTTAGTGTGATATGAGGTGCACTGCGTGAACTCACCATGACTCAGTTGTTTGAGTTTTTTTCCAAGTCCCCTAAGTCAAAACAAAACTGTGTAAAGAAGGCAGGGAATGTACCTTATTTCTACAGAGCCTAACAGATTTTGTGGTACTTCCCTAAGCATATGACAGATCGCTTCTTTGACTCTCAGATCAGAGTGAAGACAATTTCAAGGGCAAGTAGAGGAAGAAAGCCTGGGTCTTCAACACATGGTCTAGTTCTCTTGCAAATACAGTATCTCTCGGTTCTTCCAAAGAACCTCCAGGGACCATGGCATGGAGATCATCAGAATCTCCAAGGAAAAGTGTGGATAGCCAGCTGTGAGTCTTCTCTCCTTGCCCGACTCTCTGATCCTCCCCAAGCTCAGGAACAGGAGAAGGAAAAATAATAAACTTGGCATTCATACCTTCCAAAAGATCTGCTAAACTGAAACTCTGAGAAATCCTTCAACAATCTTTATGAATGAAAAAATTTTTTTAAAGTTCCTTAGATGAATTTTCCAAACATCTTTCAGTGCTGGAAAAAAAAAAAAAAAAAAGGACTCAATGCTAATACCCTTCACATGAGCTCAGTCTATTTTGCTCTTGCCTCCAGCTGTTGCATGAGTTAGGGTCATATTTGGAAGGACAGCTCATTTGGCTGGGAAGGTTGTGGAAGGGAGTGTGGAAGAGGAGAGGTGCAGAGATGCCAGACAGGCGGGCGAGCCAGCAGACGCATGTGGACAGGCTCAGCGAGCTCCTCTTACTGTTGGAGTGTGGCTGCCTGAAATGGAATCTAAGGATCTGGTCTCGGGAGTGCAGGAGGACCGTGGCCTCTCTGTGAACCTGACAGTGGACTCTCCTAGAAAGCACTTTTTCTCAAGGTCCCTGACTCTTAGGGGGTCCTTCGCTTCGAATTTAAATTAATTGAGAGCTCTGTTAATTGAGTGCACCTTCCCATCCCTGCCATCTACAAAGAAAAGGACATTCAAAAAGTTTTCCTCTTATTAGAGCCTGTCCTGAAGTTTTAAGGTATGATAAAATGTAAGATAGGAAAAGTTTCACTTTCTCCAGAGGAAGATGCAATAGCCAATCAATATATCTCTCTTATCTTAACCTAGACTTTTACTTAAAGCAAATAACAAATGTCCAAAAACATCTGGCTCTCATTTCCTGGATAAAATGCAGGAATGAATTAGATTCCCCCAATACATAAACTTCTCTCCACAAATTAGCACATGGAATAAGGCAGTGATCCTTTCAAGTAAGTATTTAGTATATAAAAATGAATGACCCTCAAAGAGCACATAAGCATCCTAGGACATAGCAAGGAATTAATTTAGCTCTCCCAAATTCCTCCTTTTCAGGAATACATTAAACTGTGGATGAAATTGGCACTCTGAGTCTTTATGACACATTTGAAAAGGTGGTTTTTAAGTGGTATTTATCAAATTGTATGGCCTAGGGCCACGTTCTTATGACTCAAGTTCCTAATCTGGAAAAAAAAAAAAAATCACCTAGTTCCTATCTGGCATACTTGTGAGTAGTAAAGATACCACATATAAGCACAGTTCCAAAGGGTGCCCTTAACAAATGACAGCTGACCATTCTTCTAATTAAGAGACAGTGAGAAGCAATGACCTGGGCACTGGCCTTGTAGATGCCTGCAGTTCTGTTGCAGAGACCTACTGGGGTTCCCCCTTGGCTAAACTGTCTTATAGTAAACGCTGTTGGTACTTTAGTCAGAAATTCCTCTTGAGTTGATCCCATGCTGAACCTGTTATATGCTTATTTCCATTAATTTTAAGAAATATTGTTTATTTGAATTTTGGAGATCATGGAAAGCATCTATTCAAAGTGGTTTTCCTCCCAGTCCATCTGGGATTGTAAGGACTTCAGCCATTCCTGAACATCACAAAATGGTAGTGAGTGATTTTAGCTTTGGCTCAGGAAAGGCTACCAGAGTCCAGGAGATGGTTGGAAAGATGGACCCATAGGAGAATGTGTTTGTTTTCTTCAGCTGTGAATGCTTTTGGACCTTGGGGCAGTGAGTCATTACTGACCGAACGCAATTAAGAGATAGGAACTGAATTTAAAACTGAGATATTTGAGGAAGGCCATCTCATGTTCCACCAGGTCACACACAGCAGCAGCAATAAAAGGTGATGATAATATAGGGAGGTAGAATAAGAGACCTAGAAAACAATATTCCTTAACTTGGGTTTTCATTTATGGACATGAGAAAAAAAAATGAAGGAAATATTTCAAATTTTATCTTCTTCCTTCAACTTCTCTATCTGCCTCTTTGAGATTATAAAAATCAGCAGATTCCATTGGGGGAATAAGTGTTTTGAAGAAGTAATCCACTGATCATTTCTTCTGACTTGACATGTTTAGCTAGACAAAATCAATACTTCTTAGAGTGGCAATGGCTTTGTAAAAAACTAACACAACTGGGTGACATGAAGCATAAGGGGATAAAAGAATCCTGTAGACAAAGTCCCTCTTTATTCCTTACCCTATCTTTGTTTAAAAATCATATGTGTATGGATATATTGGATATATTAAGTTACCAAATTTATGGAGGTCAGGGCAAAAAAGAATTCTTTTTTTTTTTTCCAATGCATTTACTTGCCAACCAAGCTGCCTTAAGTGGCACACACGAAAACAAACAATCTTAGTTTTAAACCAAGCAGAAGAGATTGAAAATATAACTCTGTTAAACATCAAAAGTCCCATCCGTGTTTTAAAGAAGTTGCTTATTTTAGCATATTTAGGAAACAGTGCCCCTGCTTAACACATTTACATTACATCAGCTCACAGGCTTTATTCCCTGCTATTCAAAGAGTACAGTATTTCAACTGGAGAACTCGAAACAAACACAAACAAAGGCTTTCAAAAATGTTTAATCCCTTCAGAGAAAACATTAAGGGACAATCACTTCTTCATTTTGATTGTCACCTGGATTCAAAACTGTGCAACCAGAGATGGTTTCAGACGGACAGATGGCCCTGGCAGTTAAGAGGGATGGGGGTGGGAAAAGGAATAAATGAATACTCTGTTTTCTGTATAAGCAAATAAAAGAGAAGAGGAAACGAAAGAAATGAGCCAGCCACAGTTGAATCAGAGAGTCCCTCTAAACATACCTTGACTTTCCTATAAGAGATCTACTGTCCCATGAGCCAGTTCAGCATCAGCCCAGATGCAGATACTCCTGCCGCTGAACCTAAGAATGCTTGCCTCTCAGAGATTAACACTGCCTGTTTGCCTGATTCACACAGAGGTTGCTGAAACTTGAAAATGCTGTGTGCGATAACCAGTAATGGAATGCTGACCCAGTCAGGGGACTTGAATCTCCCTCCTTTTATTGGAGTGAATTGCAGCATTTGGTCAAGTGAACAAGGCAAGCAAAGACCCCGCTTCCCCACGCGCTGTGGGGAACTGAGCCTGGGGGGAGGGGGGGTTGAGATGACGTCGACATTGGTGGTGGGGAAAATACATTTGAATGCTGGCTGCTGAATGGTGCTGGGCACCATAGCTTTTGTTTACTTCATCTTCCATGTGAAGATCGCAGCTGTTTTCTTTCAGTAAAAAAAGGAGTAGAAGAATGGAGCAACCTACCTCACATTTTTCCCCTCCTCCAAATGTTCCTGGAGCCCAACAGCTGTCTTTGCAAAATCCTGCCACTCAGGATTGGAATGGCTGTACATAATCAAGAATGGAGTGGTGAAGCTGAGATTGTTGGCTGGCTCCAGGCGGCAGGTGGGAAGGAACTGTTCTCTTAATGGGCTCACATGGTCGGCTCCTGCGGGGATTGACTCAAAAAAAGGAAAAAAAAGTATTTAAAGGAGGCGATGAAGGAAAGTTGAATACACTCGTCTTGTATTTCATACTTATAGATCTGAATGGCTGAGAAGCATGAATTTACTGGTTGTTAGAGCTGGAAGGGATTTGAAAGGTCCTCTTGTCTAGGAGTTTTCAAATTATTTTTAGCAGCAGATTTTTTTTTTTTTTTTTTTGCCCAAACACATCTTGGACCAGGAGCATCATGTCATAAATGAAAATACCTACATAGAACAAACAGGAGCATCAGTGGTGGAAAAGTGGTGAAGTATAAGGAAAGCAGCTCCGGTAACAAATGATGTCAGTGCTGGGAACACAGTAGGAGTGGTGGGGACTGTGGCAAACTGGATGCCCGGAGGAGGCAACTGCTGTTCCCTTCAAGTATATTGTCGTCTTTGCCAGGTGGGGATTCATTCATCCTTTCATTCCTTGAACAAATACTTATTACGTGCTTACTACATGCCAGGCACAGTTTTAAGCACATATAAAATAGACAAGGTCCCTGCTTTCTTAGTGCTTATACTCTAGGGAAGCAGACAGCAGACAAAAAAGGGAATACATAAAAACATACATATTTGTAAGTAGTGATAAATGCCAAGAAAAGTGAAACAGGGTAGGAGATAGGGAGTAACTGGAAAAGGAGGTATTAGAGAGAACTGTCCAGGAGGGACTATTTTTGTGCTACTTGGCTTATTTTATTTGTGCTACTTGTTTTTTATTTTATTGGAGTAAGGTTGATTTACAATGTTGTGTTAGTTTCTACCGTACAGCAAAGTGAATCAGTTTTACATATACATATATTCGCTCTTTTTAAGATTCTTTTCCCATATAGGCCATTACAGAGTACTGAGTAGAGTTCCCTGTGCTGTACAGTAGCAGGAGGCACTATTAAGGGAGTACACGATAGCAGAGAATTAAATGATGGGAAGGAATGAACTGTGCGCAGATCTGGAGGTGGGGTGGGAGTGGGGGTGAAGTTGGGGTGATGAACATTCTAGGGAGTGGAAAAGAGAGTGTGAACATCCTGAGGTAGGCTTTGCTGTTCCCTACCACACCCACTAACTGAGCACAGTTTGGAATTCTATGCCAGTTCAATCTTTTCTGTTTACACTGGATAGACCAGAGAGGTGAAGATGCTTGTCCAAGGCCACACAGGAATGTGCTGAGACTGGAACTGAGGTCTTGCAACTTCCACCCAGTCCAGTGCCCTTTTTCTTAAAAAATGTGTTCACTCAACATTTTCTCCCATGCCCTAAGCGTGGGGTAGTCTCAATAGACTCTACATGACCAGCGCTGCAATGACTAATGAACTGCAACACATATAGTAGCAATTTCCAATTAGAAATTCAAGGAAAACATTTAAATTTTCAGAGTTCTGTCCCAATTCGCCTAGCGAATTTCTACCTCGGGATATAATTCTGTGTTGTTTACAGCCTTATCATCTTTTCTGTGCTTTTTGTGAATATGATGACAGTTTAAGTCATTTACTCTTATCCAATGGATTAAATCCTACAGCAAGAGAGGAGTCTGGAATATAGAAAAAAAATCCAAGTTGCTAGTAAAGAGAACAAAAAATATCAGCTAAGTCTGACCAATTTCATTGAGGCATACTGGCTCAAATGAACCAGTTATCTCACATTCTTAGTTCATTTTCCACTCAAACGTTAGGTTAGCCAGGAGATGAAATAACAGTCTTTGATTATCTCTGGGTTCAAAGAACAGAATACAACAGATTGCTTCTGCTCAGTCAACCAAGTTCTTGCTTTCCAGTCACCCTGACATCAACTTCAGGTGGAAAAAGAATATTACATATCAGAATGGATAAAACTTGATGCCCGGGGTAGACCCCTCTTCCTCACCCTTTCCTTTCCACATGGGCTATACCCAGAACCAAGGCTAGACTTTGCCTGTTTTGCCTGTTTTATATATATATATTTGTTGTTGTTGTTGTATGCGGGCCTCTCACCGTTGTGGCCTCTCCCGTTGTGGAGCACAGGCTCTGGACGCACAGGCTCAGCGGCCGTGGCGGGCCTAGCCGCTCTGCAGCATGTGGAATCTTCCCGGACCGGGGCACGAACCCGTGTCCCCTGCATTGGCTGGCGGACTCGCAACCACTGTGCCACCAGGGAAGCCCAATATATATTTTTTTAATTCAGGTATAGTTGCTTTACAATGTTGTGCTAGCTTCTGCTGCACAGCAAAGTGAACCAGCTATATAGACTTTGCCTGTTTTGAAGGAACTTGACTTACAGACTGGCTCCAAGACAAAAATGCATATTCATCTTCTGGAACAGGGCAAAATATTCTCTGATAGTAACAACCTACAGGTCCTCTTTTCTCATTTCTTAAATACAATAAAATTTGTCTTTCATTCCCACTGTAGTTTAAAAAAAAAAAAACACATAAGGGTTGAAGAATCACAGAGGGAAATTTACTCAAAAGAATCTTTTTCTGTGTTTAGTTTTTCTCTCTATTCGGGGGATATGAAAGGTAGAATTATGCCCCCACTCAGTGAAATCTTTTGAAATGTGATTAGACTTTCCCGAATCTTCTAGATAACACTAAAGGAAATCGGTAGAGATCTTCCCAGGCGAAAGGAGTTTGACTAGCTAATGTATCATTCATTTTGTTTAACCAATTAGAAGGTAGTCGGTTGTTAAATATTTGCTATAATTCATCCTTGGGTGTTTCTAGACACTTCAGTGGCATATTTTATTTGTGAATATCAATAACAATGGCAATGCCCAAGGAGGAAGAACAAACTATAAATTATAATTTAGGTTTCTCTTTTATTAAAAGTATAGTGGAAAATTTTCTTGAGATAGACATGGACTATGGGTTGGACATATCTCAGAAACCTGTTTGATTTTGTATCTGTGCTTTGGGCTTATTTCAATTTAATTAAATCTATGAATTATTTAATTAAGAATTTACTCTAATTTAGTGGATATTACAGTGGGGGAGGTAGGGAAATGTGGGTGCAGTTCTTATGGTTGCCAGTAGTCTCCACAGGTATTGGACTAACCCATAAAATAATACAAGTATCATCAACTACTACAAAATTTGTACTACAAACATTCAAAAGGCTAAAATTACTGGAGAAGAAAGAATTCATGGAAAATTAAGGTTGGGCTGGGTCTGAAATCATGGGTAGGATTTGGATCTGTGGAGAGAATTGAAACAGCAGACAGACAAGCAATGACCAAGACGCAAAGCAGCAGTGGGCATGCCCTCTATATGAAGGGCTATGGAGAGGATGCATGATAGATACTAATAAGGCATGTTACATCATGGAGAAACTTGAATCTCAGGGAGAGAATCTTGCCTTGTTTTGAGAGGCACTGGAGAAACGTTGCTGGAGGCTTTGAGAAGATTACACTGACAGTGATATACAGAAAAAAATGGAGGGAGGTAGGATCAAAATTTCAAAAATCACTTGGAAACTTATTATAACATTCCTACGTAAGTGGCCCAAAAATAGTGGTCAGAAAAAGAAAAGAGATCTAAAGAAAAAGAAGATCGTAGAGTGGTGCTTGACTCCATTATACATTTATTCACATGTATGATTTGGATACGTCTCTGCTGTAGCTATAAATATCCAATACTGCCCCTGCCTTCACAGGGCATAAACTCTAGGAGACCATAACCAGGACTGAGTTTGAGACCTATGTGTGGATTTTTAGCAAAGCATTATGTCAAATGACTCTTGCAGAAAGTGAGACAGAGTCCAGAAAAATAATGAAAGCACATTAGAAGTGTTTAGGATGCCCTTAGAGAGCTTGGTCAGCATGTAGGAAAAAGACCAAGGAATAAGATGTGCTTGGTGAGCCTTCATCTCCACCAGCCTCAGCGATGGGTTGAAGGTTTACCACTGAACCTCCAAAGCTCCATTCCAAAATCCCAGTCATCTTTTTGGTATCAAAGTGGTGGGGAAAGCCCTGGAGCAGTGGTCATAAGTCTCCAGATTTGAGTTTTAACTCTGCTACTTGCTTAGTAGTATGATCTTGGGAAGCCAGTCTCATTCAACTTCTTCATGTATAAAATAAGACTAATACCACCTGCCTGGCAAACTCAGAGGGTTGTCAGGAAGATCGAAGGAGAAAATATATATTAATGCCACTAGGGCATAATGATGATGATGAGGGAGTAGAGGAGAATGAAGAACTCTCCTTGGTAACTGTTCGCCTTGTCCTAATTATCAGGGTGTGATATTTTTATTTTATTTTATTTTTAAATTTTTTTTGTGGTACATGGGCCTCTCAGTGTTGTGGCCTTCTCATTGCAGAGCACAGGCTCCGGACGCACAGGCCCAGCGGCCATGGCTCACAGGCCTAGCCGCTCCGCGGCATGTGGGATCTTCCCGGACCGGAGCACGAACCCGTGTCCCCTGCATCGGCAGGCGGACTCTCAACCACTGCGCCACCAGGGAAGCCCAGGGTGTGGTATTTTTAAAAGATACATAAGAATCATTCTCATGCTAGGAATTTCAAGTCTTGGTCTAAAAAAAAAAGCATTAATTTAAAGAAGCAAACTGGTCTTTAGTTAAATGTTTTTGTTGGGGAATGCCTTTTTTTTTAGCTCCAAAGGAGAACTTACATGAAACTTCAATATATAAAACAGAGGGGCATCCCTGGTGGCACAGTGGTTGAGAGTCCGCCTGCCGATGCAGGGGACACGGGTTCGTGCCCCGGTCCGGGAAGATCCCACATGCTGCGGAGCGGCTGGGTCCGTGAGCGATGGCCGCTGAGCCTGCGCGTCCGGAGCCTGTGCTCCGCGAGGGGAGAGGCCACACCAGTGGGAGGCCCGCGTACCACAAAAAAAAAAAAAAAAAAACCAGAAAAAAAACAGTGAGACATTTTTAGTATAAAGGTTTTTAAAGTAATTTGTAATATGTACTTATTATAAAGTCAGTTATTGAGAATAATGAAACTTTTCTGATTAACACAAAATTAGAAATGAGAATTTTATACCCATGTCAACCTCTAATTTTATATTTGTTTGGTTGCACGATGTCAAGACAATTCTGATTCACATAGAGAAGTAGTTAAAAATGGTCGTAATTATATTTATCAGCTTACCTTGAATTCACTGCAGAATCTTTAAATAAACAGGAAGAACAGGAAAAGCTTTGCTCTAATATCTGAGCACAAAAAGCTAACTGACAGCACAAGTTAAGCATAGAGGAGGAAAACAGATTAAATTTGGTATGCATTGCATGAATATAAGTTTCTTTTTATTGAAGTGTTTTAAATAGTGAAAAACAGCAGTGTTTGGGTCAAATATTCATGGAAACTTTGAAAGAACTCTCTGGAGCCTTAGGTGTCTACAGAACTGTGTTTGTAGCTGGCCACATGCATTGAGCACAGGATAGTGTTCCAAACACTATTTGTGGTTTATTTGTTAATCCTTACGACCACTGCCCGAAGCAGGTGAAGACCCTGAGACACACAAAGGTCGAGTAATTTTTCATAAAGCACACAGTTGAAAAATAGCTGAGGTAAGATTCAAATCCAGGTTGTTTAGCTCCATGGTCTTAAGTCCTGGAGGAGAATGAATTCATGGTCTCGCTATACAACTTAGTAGCCAGGTAATTTCAGTTTCGCATCTACCAAATACGGATCAGTTGTGAGGTTTAGTTATGACACTATCTGAAAACCTTGGCATTTAGTAGGTGTTTAATAGATGTTTGCTGACGTGGAATTTACCCTATGGATGACTCCCCTTGGCAAAGCCATCTATGTAGTGATCATTTCATACAGGGACTGGCAAACTACAGCTGCAGGTGAAATCCAGCCCATAGCCTGTTCATGTAAGTAAAGTTTTATTATAACACTCCTACTCATATTCTTTTATGTGTAGTCCATGTATTTGTGACAGAGACTGTATGACTCACAAAGTCTAAAATACTATCTGGTGCTTTACAGGGAAAGTTTGTCACCCCTGGATCTAATATAATGACTGTATTTTTGTCAGCTCCCCATAATGCAGAACCATCTAAGATAGCAGTTCAGGTGTGTGTAGTTGAAGGAGAAGACAAGGATGAGGCCTCACGAATGAGCTTGCGTGAAACCAGAATTTATGAAGTTGTTTGGGGTACAGTAAGTGTTCTCCCTGCTACCACCCTAACACTGCTCAGTCTACTGATACATTTTGGTTTGTATTAAAAAAGTTTTAGCTTGTCTTGTACATCATAAAACATGGCCATGTTTATCAGGATTTTTTTTTTAAGTTGGGATTAAGAAACTCAAGCTACTGATGACTCAGAAATGATTTAATACTTTAATGTTTCCAAAATTGAAGAATGATTTTTTTTTTTAAAAAGGGGTTCAAATACTTGGCTTTTCATTTATTTATTTATTTATGGCTTTGTTGGGTCTTCATTTCTGTGCGAGGGCTTTCTCTTGTTGTGGCAAGCGGCGGCCACTCTTCATCACGGTGCGTGGGCCTATCACTATCGCGGCCTCTCTTGTTGCGGAGCACAGGCTCCAGATGCGCAGGCTCAGTAGTTGTGGCTCACGGGCCTAGTTGCTCCGCGGCATGTGGGATCTTTCCAGACCAGGGCTCAAACCCGTGTTCCCTGCATTAGCAGGCAGATTCCCAACCACTGCGCCACCAGGGAAGCCCTAAGAATGATTTTTTTAAAGAAAAATTTGGGGCTATTCTCCATCATGAATGAAAACCAAACAAAAGAAATAGTATTAAATTGGATGTTACTAAGTTAAATAAAGTAACTATTTCCTTTGAGTTTAAATTGTAGTTTATGGAATCTCTTTTCTGTAACTTAAGGAATAAATAATTTGAGGGAGGTAGGGAAATGATACAGGTAGTACATTTCATTCTACCAAGTTGACAGGGCCCTGTTAGTCAAAAAATTTCATCATTATATTTGTTAATATCACATTGATAGTTTGAAGCCTCATCCTCCATTTTGGTAACATATTTGAAATGTATTAGTAAGTGAACATTAACAGAATGGATGCTAAGTTTTATAATTCCAGTACTTACATCCTTGGTGAACTGTTTCTGTGGGTGATATTTCTCCTACCTATAGAAATATGTGTGCATTTAGGATATAGGGTATGCTATTAAGTTGTAAGCATACAAGGCAACAACTGAAAATTTGAGTAGAAATTCCTGTCATTCATCCATTCAACAAATATATATTGAGTACCAGTGATGTACAGTACTAACCACTGGTTGTAGATGACATGGTAGCAGCCCTGGAGCTAGAGAAGACAGATAAGAAGTAACACCTAAAAAATATATATATAGTTTTTGCAAATTTTATAAGCACTACAAGAAAAATGAACAGGGTGAAGTGACAGAGGATAAAAAATGATAGGAGCCATTTCAAATGGACCGAGGTGGTTTTGGAGGGTGGACAGGAAGAATTATCTGGATGTGCAAAGGCCCTGAAGCACAATGAATTAACTTGAGGGGTTCAGTGAGCTGAAAAGATGACAGCATGGTTGGAAAGAGTGGAAGGAGGTGAGGCTGGAGAATGAACAAAGGGCCTCCTGGGCCACGTCAAAAAAGAGGAACAAGTTAAGGTTTTGAATTTTTTTAAATGAAAATATATAGCTTCATTTACTAAAAGAGAGACCAGTTCAAGGAAGCTTGTCTGGATGAATTTTTGATGGCTCTTTTGAACGACATCATTTCTCATGTATTTATCTTTGAAATCTCCAGCTAAGGGAAAGGTAGTGATTGTGTAATATGACACACCCTTTTGTGGATAATTATATAATGCCACTAGGGTAAAAGCATTTAGAGAGAGGAGGTAATTTTACTCTTTTCAGCCTGGAAATTTTAGTAGATAAAGATAAAACATTTCACGCTGTCTCCAATACATTGCCATCTCTGCAGAGAATCAAATTACTCTCCTTTCTCTCTTTTACAAAAGATTCACGTCTTAATTTATCACATGAAATAAAAACATTTACGTAGACCCTGCAAATTGCATCCCTGAGAAACCACAAAAATCAAAAGAAAGTAATTAAAGCAGGATTAATCAGACATATGTTATATTTTTAACTTTCTAAAAAGCTGCACAGTTTGGCAATTTATGATGCTACAGTTGTGAACTTAATAGGGAATTACAACTTCTGAGATATTAGTGTTTAGCAGATGGTAATTATGACACTAGCACTTAGTACATAAGAATATTATCTCAGTAGGTATTCCAGACCACATTAAAATTTAGGGGATTCTTGATAAACTGATAGAATAATGATGATGATAATTATTAGGATGAAAGCCAGTTGTTTTGAGCAGCTGGACAGAAAAGAGAGGTCAAGAATGATGACCCTGTAGAGCGAAGAAGGGAATTTAGCACCTTCTGTGTTGTGGATTACTCTGCCTTGAAGGGCTTGGTTGTGAAACACTAGATGTAGGATGTATCCCCTTAATATCACTAACCATCAAATAGGATCAATACAGAAATGTGAAAGGTAGAGAGTTTCAAGTTCTATAGTTTCCACCCACAATTTCACTGCTAAGTGGAAAGCCTGGGTTGATTACTTAGATTAAATTGCTTTTACTGTTAAACTGTATGGGGAGCAGATTATATGTCCTTTGTAAGTGTGCTCTGCTGGGGGAAGCTGTGTGATATCTTGGAAAGAGCAGAATTAAGAGTCACAAGACTTAATCTCGTTCACAGTAGATTAAATATGACCTTGGACAAGTCACTTAATCTCTTTAGTTGTCAGATTCCTCATCAGTAAAATGAAAACCAGAAAATATTGTCTCTTTTACCTACTTCACTAAATTTTTGAGGTAAAAAACAACAACGACAAAACACTTGGTTATCTGTGAAGCAATGTACTTTTGCATTAATCACTATATCTTGTTTTACAGTAGAGATCAGGAGGTTACTATGTAGTCACTATAGCGTGGTTAATGTTTATGCCGTGTCACACTGAGTCACCCACCACGTTTTTGGGATACAAGGGGCAGATGCACTTTAAGAGATGCTGCACTGTGGGAGAGGTGTTGTGGATGTACTATGTCTTTCTGGTTTCGTATAAAAGCAACTCTAGCATTCTTCCTTTTGCTTAAGATTCTATGGTGTGATTAGAAGAATAGAATTCTTACAAGGAGAACAAGGCAGCTAGGTAGGCCTCTACCAACTGAGACTTTGTTGTACCCAACTACACACTCTCACTGGTGGTTACAAAAAACTGTAAGTACGACTAACTGCCTACTGGAAATCTTTTTTCATGTCTCACTCAACATGACTGCAACTGAATTTGTTTATCTTCCTTCTCATAATGAATAATAACATCATCATCTCTTTCACTGCCAAACCCAGAAACCTGGGAGTTGTCCTAGGTTTTTCTTCTTGCTCAACTCCCACGTCTACACCCAACACCAATCCTGTAGATTCATTTTCCTTAATTTATTGTACAGCTATCCATTCCATTCTATTTGTGTTACCTCTGACTCAATTCTGGTTCTTACGTTTTCACAGCAGAATTACTGTAGTAACTTCCTAACTGGACTCCTCTGTCTAGAACCAGCTCTTATAAATCATCCTCTTCAGTGATGGCTGACTAATTTCCTAACTTAGAGATCTGACCAAATTATTCCCTTGTTAAGAATTTGTTGATGCTCCCTAGAGCTTTTAAGTAACAGTATCTTAGCACGTATGATTTTTATTCTCTAGCCCCAACTCAGTCAAGCCTGATTATCTCACCCCTCTCATTACTCTGTCTATATCATGCTTTTTCATGCTTCTGTACTTTCACACATGTTGCTAACACAGCCAAGAAAATTATCTTCCCCATTATATGCCTGCTAACTGTTATTTTTCAAACTTCAGCTCTATTGCCATCTCTTTCCAGAAGCTGTCCTGATGTCTATTCATTTAAATGTTCCTTCTCTGTGTTCTGAAAGTGCCCTGTGTATATACTGCTACAATATTCATTAGTCCTCAGCAATCCCAATCTTAAGGTTTTCCTGAGTATCCGTAGACGCTAACAGTGACTGGATCATAACCTGGTATTCAGTGTGCTCCTTTTGAATGGATAAATCAGCACAATCTGTATATGGTAGCCATGCCAGAGTGAAGATGAAAGCTCTACACCTGACTAGGTTGAATGAAACAAGGGAAGTCAAACTGTAAAGACATTACCTGTGAAGGCATTAGAGTGAAGACTTAAGGAAGCAAAAGGGAACAAACTGAGAAAGAGTGAGAAGCAAGGAGACAAAAAGAAGCTTAGGATAACTCTTACAGTGTTCTAGCCAAGGGTTGATGTGTCCGTTAAGTTACAGCCACATCCTTAAAGTTACAAGATTGCAGCAGACATTATTATGTTTTGCAGTGTTTGAGAGGCAAGGAATAGACAGTCCAAAGGCAAGTAGCATGTTTGAATAACATGCAGGAAGCCAGTTTGGCTGGGGCAGAGTGAGTGACGGTGCCATGGGATGAATTGTATCCCCTCAAATTTCATATGTTGAAGCCTTAACCTCCAGTACATGAGAATAGGACTGTGTTTGGAGATAGGGCCTTTTAAGAGATGATTGGACATTAAAGTGGGCCCTAATCCTATCTGACTGGTGTCCTTGTTAAAAGAGGAAAGACCATGTGAGGACACAGTGAGAAGGTAGCCATTTTAAAGCCAAGGAGAGAGACCTCAGAAGAAACCAAACTTGTTGAAACTTTGATCTTGGACTACCAGCCTCCAGAGCTGTGAGAAAACAAACTTCTGTTGTTTAAGTCACCCATTCTGTGGTATTTTATTATGGCAGCCCTAGCAAACTAGTACCAAGGAGAAGAGTAATAGGTAAAGTCAGCAAAATAATAGGAGTTTGGGCCGAGGGAAAGGGGGAGAATTATGTTGTGGGACTTTACAGGTCATCGTAAAGACTTAAGGTTTTATTCTAGTGAAATGGAAAACCAGCAGAGGATTTGGAGCAGGTGAATATTAAGATCTGACTTTTACTTTCATGGAGATTGTGTAGGAGAGAAGGGGTAGAAAATAATCAACAGGGAGAGGACATTTGGAGATGCTTCCTCCCTTCCATTAAACAACTTAAAAAACTAAAGATACAAAGTGAGAAAACAGAAGATCCCAAAGCAACTTGCCCAAGTTGAGAGAGTAATTGTATAGTGGTCCCAGGAATAAGAATCAGGCATCCAGTGCTCTTTACTACTGTGTGCTTGAAGAGAGATACATTTGGCTTCTCGTGTAAAGAACACAAGTTTGATTGCCTAATATTTGGGGGAGGCTGGATGTATCCCTGTGAGCAGCTATTAACACTTGAATAAATTATGGTGGCCATGGAACACGCTGTGATACTTTCAGCTGCCCATCCACGTCTCTGTGACTCAAGGACACGTAACTTAAAAGACTGGCAGGAGCAAGTGGAAATTATTCATGGGCTGTAGTCACAGACTGTGTTTCCACAGATGTCCTTCATGGTAGATCATTTCATTGATAGAACAATTTTCAGGGATGGTAATAGCAATGGCTGATCTCTAAACTGTTCTCTGACATGCTAGGAGGCGTGCATGCTAGGAATGGGACCTTTTGATTCTAGGTTGATAAAGAATTTGTGAGTGTGTGTTTATACTTATACATGTATACATACATATACATTATGTATACACATATATGTTGTATAAATATAAATTATATATTGTATATGCATATATACAATATATACATATGTCTATACATGTAAATATACATATCTATACTATACTGTATATGTGTACCATATCATATATATGTATATATAATAGAAATATCAAGCTTGAAGATAATAAAATATGCTTAATAGTATAAATATGCTCAATTAAATCTGCAGGATGTTGCATAGAGATCTGAGTTTAAATCACAATTCTGACTCTTAACTGACTATATGAACTTGGGAAAGTTATTGAACCTCAGCAAAGTTCAATTTCCTCATCTGAAAAATATAATAATCATGACTAAGTCATAGATTGTGACCAGGTTAGAAAAGATACTTGGGCATAAAGCACTTAAGACAATGCCTGAGTCACAGTATGTGTTCAACTAGGGTAGCTTTCATTATTATTTTTCCTTTTGCTAACTTTGGCTTTAATTTCCTCTACTTTGTCTAGTTTCCTAAGGTAGAAGCTAAGACAACTGATTTATTTTTCTTTTCTAATGGAAACATTTCATGCTATAAACTTCTGTTTAAGCAATGCTTTCATTGCATTCCACAGATTTTGGTATATTGTGTTTTTATTTTCATTCAGATCAAAACGTTTTTAAGATACCTTTTGTGATTTCCTCTTTGATGCATGGGTTAATTTCCAAATATTTGGAGAGTTTTTTAGATATAATTCTGTTATTGAGTTCTAGTTTAATCATCTTACGATCAGAGAACATACTTTATGATCAGAGAACATAATATTACTCCCCTTAAATTTATTGAGAGTTATTTTATAGCTCATAATAATGTCTGTTTTATCTAACTGAATGCACCTGGGCATCTTACTTCACCTGCAAGGAGAATAGAACCTTGGATTTTGCCCTATTGTAAGGGAAGGGGTGTGTGTGTGTGTGTGTGTGTGTGTGTGTGTGTGTGTGTGCATGCATGTGCACACTTACAAGTGTACATGCCTGTGTGTACATGAGTGTTAGGCTGATTTGGAAAAAAGTTAAGTGCCAAAAACTATCCAGCAGTAGTCACCAACATATAACCAAAACCTTTGTGGAAATGCCTCACAGGAAGCCCAAACAAATTCAGAGTGTTGATGTCAGATCTTTTCTCAGTGAGCAGAGGAAGAAACATGCAGGAATGTGATGTCTGATACTGAGGAAGGAGTCAGGCCCAAGGGAGAAAAAGAGAAGAGAGGTGGACAGCTTTGTGACTTTATCATTAGCTAAAACTGACCAAAGATAGAAAAGGAAACAGAAACATTTGTGTCATGCTTGATTGTGAATGCTTGTTTTATTCCCTTTTATAAAAACACATCTCTTGGGCTTCTCTGGTGGCGCAGTGGTTGGGAGTGCGCCTGCCGATGCAAGGGACACGGGTTCGTGCCCCGGTCCGGGAGGACCCCACGTGCCGCAGAGCGGCTGGGCCCCTGAGCTATGGCCGCTGAGCCTGCGCGTTCGGAGCCTGTGCTCTGCAACGGGAGAGGCCACAACAGTGAGAGGCCTGCGTACCGCAAAAAAAAAACACATCTCTCTTTTTTTTTTTTACATATACATGTATCTATTCTTTTTCAAATTCTTTTCCCATTTAGATTGTCACTTAATACTGAGCAGAGTTCCCTGTGATATACAGTAGGTCCTAGATGGTTATCCATTTTAAATATAGCAGTGTGTACATATCAATCCCAAACTCCCTGAACTCCCTAACTATCCCTCCCCTCCACCCTTCCCCCTGGTAGCCATAATTTCATTCTCTAAGTCTGTGAGTCTGTTTCTGTTTGTAAATAAGTTCATTTGTATCATTTTTTTTAAGATTCTGCATATAAGTGATATCATATGATGTTTCTCTTTCTCTGTTAAAAAATAATCACATCTCTGTTACAAGGCAACTTCGTGCTTAGGTGATCTGTATATGTGTGTTAAAAAATAGCTTTTCAGTGGCAGAAATCTGAAAACATGGCATAGAGCAGATCTCTTCTAAGAGAATTCTACAGAACAAGGGACTAAGCTAAGCAACCCACTAGAATATAAGGTCTTTTAGGGAAGGGACCATGTCTGATGTATTCAATTAATCCTCAACTCCCATCACTCATGCCTGCATATGGTAGGTGTTCAGCAAATAATTATTGAATGAAAGCCTGAAGTTTGGAGGGTAAAAACATTCAATGGACAAATAAGTGTGAGACTGCAATATCCAACACCCCTTTTTAGATTCACAGTATGTATCAAACTATTAATACATTAAACAAGATGGACTTAATTGATATTTATAGGACATTCCATCCCAAAACAGCACATTACACATTCTTCTCAAGTGCTCATGGACCATTCTCCAGGATAGATCATATCTGGGGTCACAAATCAAGCATCATGTATCTTTTCCAACCACAATGCTATGAGACTAGATATCAATTACAAGAAAAAACCTGTAAAAATACAAACACATGGAGGCTAAACAATACAATATGAAATAACCAAGAGATCACTAAAGAAATCAAGGAGGAAATAAAAAAATAACTAGAGATAAATGACAATGAAAACACAATAATCCACAACCTGTGGGATGCAGCAAAAGCAGATTTAAGAGGGAAGTTTATAGCAATACAATCCTACCTCAAGAAATAAGAAACATCCGAATAAACAACCTAACCATACACCTAAAGCAATTAGAGAAAGAAGAACAAAAAAACCCCAGAGTTAGCAGAAGGAAAGAAATCATCAAGATCAGATCAGAAATAAATGAAAAAGAAAGGAAGGAAATGATAGCAAAGATCAATAAAACTAAAAGCTGGTTCTTTGAGAAGATAAACAAAATTGATAAACCACTGGCCAGACTCCTCAAGAAAAAAAGGGAGAAGACTCAAATCAATAGAATTAGAAATGAAAAAGGAGAAGTAACAATTGACACTACAGAAATACAAAGGATCATGAGAGATTACTATAAGCAACTCTATGCCAATAAAATGGGCAACCTGGAAGAAATGGACAAATTCTTAGAAAAGCACAACCTTCCGAGACTGAACCAGGGAGAAATAGAAAATATAAACAGACCAATCACAAGCACTGAAATTGAGACTGTGATTAAAAATCTTCCAACAAACAAAAGCCCAGGACCAGATGGCTTCACAGGCAAACTCTATCAAACATTTAGAGAAGAGCTAACACTTATCCTTCTCAAACTCTTCCAAAATATAGCACAGATAGCAACACTCCCAAACTCATTCTACAAGGCCACCATCACCCTGATACCAAAACCAGACAAAGATGCCACAAAAAAAGAAAACTACAGGCCAATACCACTGATGAACATAGATGCAAAAATCCTCAACAAAATACTAGCAACCAGAATCCAACAGCACATTAAAAGGATCATACACCATGATCAAGTGGGGTTTATCCCAGGAATGCAAGGATTCTTCAATATACACAAATCAATCAGTGTGATACACCATATTAACAAATTGAAGGAGAAAAACCATGTGATCATCTCAATAGATGCAGAAAAAGCTTTTGACAAAATTCAACAACCATTTATGATAAAAACCCTCCAGAAAGTAGGCATAGAGGGAACTTACCTCAACATAATAAAGGCCATATATGACAAACCCACAGCCAACATCTTAATGGTGCAAAACTGAAAGCACTTCCTCTGAGATCAGGAACAAGACAAGGTTGCCACTCTCACCACTCTTATTCAACATAGTTTTGGAAGATTTAGCCACAGCAATCAAAGACAAAAAAGTAACAAAAGGAATCCAAATTGGAAAAGAAGAGGTAAAACTGTCACTGTTTGCAGATGACATGATACTATACATAGAGAATCCTAAAGATGCTACCAGAAAACTACTAGAGCTAATCAATGAATTTGGTAAAGTAGCAGGATACAAAATTAATGCACAGAAATCGCTAGCATTCCTATACACTAATGATGAAAAATCTGAAAGAGAAATTAAGGAAACACTCCAATTTACCATTGCAACAAAAAGAATAAAATACCTAGGAAGAAACCTACCTAAGGAGACAAAAGACATGTATGCAGAAAACTATAAGACACTGATGAGAGAAATCAAAGATGATACAAACAGATGGAGAGATATACCATGTTCTTGGATTGGAAGAATCAACATTGTGAAAATGACTGTACTATCCAAAGCAATCTACAGGTTCAGTGCCATCCCTATCACACTACCAACGGCATTTTTCACAGAACTAGAACAAAAAATTTCACAATTTGTATGGAAACACAAAAGACCCCGAATAGCCAAAGCAATCTTGAGAAAGCAGAACAGAGCTGGAGGAATCAGGCTGCCTGACTTCAGACTATACTACAAAGCTGCAGTAATCAAGACAGTATGGTGCTGGCACAAAAACAGACATACAGATCAATGGAACAGGATAGAAAGCCCAGAGATAGACCCACACACATATGGTCACCTTATATTTGATAAAGGAGGCAAGAATATACAATGGAGAAAAGACAGCCATTTCAATAAGTGGTGCTGGGAAAACTGGATAACTACATGTAAAGGAATGCAATTAGAACACTCCGAAACACCATACACAAAATAAACTCAAAATGGATTAAAGACCTAAATGTAAAGCCAGACACTATAAACTCTTAGAGGAAAACATAGGCAGAACATTCTATGTCATAAATCACAGCAAGATCCTTTTTAACCCACCTCCTAGAGAAATGGAAATAAAAGCAAAAATAAAGACATGGGACCTAATGAAACTTAAAAGCTTTTGCACAGCAAAGAAACCATAAACAAGAAGAAAAGACAACCCTCAGAATGGGAGAAAATATTTGCAAACGAAGCAACTGATAAAGGATTAATCTCTAAAATATACAAGCAGCTCATAAAGCTCAGTATCGCAAAAACAAACAACCCAATCCAAAAATGGGCAGAAGACCTAAATAGACATTTCTCCAAAAAAGATATACAGATTGCCTACAAATACATGAAAGGATGCTCAACACCACTAATCATTAGAGAAATGCAAATCAAAATTACAATGAGGTATCACCTCACACCAGTCAGAATGGCCATCATCAAGAAATCTGCAAACAGTAAATGCTGGAGAGGGTGTGGAGAAAAGGGAACTCTCTTGCACTGTTGGTGGGAATGTAAATTGATACATCCACTATGGAGTACAGTATGGAGGTTCCTCAAAAAACTAAAAATAGAACTACCATATGACCCAGCAATCCCACTACTGGGCATATACCCAGAGAAAACCATAATTCAAAAAGACAGATGCACCACAATATTCATTGCAGCTCTATTTACAATAGCCAGGACATGGGAGCAACCTAAGTGTCCATTGACAGATGAATGGATAAAGAAGATGTGGCACGTAGATACAATGGGATATTACTCAGTCGTAAAAAGAAACAAATGAAAAAGAAACGAAATTGAGTTATTTTTAGTGAGGTGGATGGACTTGGAGTCTGTCGTACAGAGTGAAGTAAGTCAGAAAGAGAAAAACAAATACCGTATGCTAACACATATATGGAATCTATAAAAAAAGAAATGGTTCCTAAGAACCTAGGGGCAGGACAGGAATAAAGACGCAGACATTAATAATGGACTTGAGGACACAGGGAGGGGGAAGGGTAAGCTGGGACGAAGTGAGTGTCATGGACATATATACACTACCAAATGTAAAATAGATAGCTATTGGGAAGCCGCATAGCATAGGGAGATCAGCTCGGTGCTTTGTGTCCACCTAGAGGGGTGAGATAGAGAAGGTGGGAGGGAGATGCAAGAGGGAGGAGATATGGGGATATATGTATAGCTGATTCACTTTGTTATAAAGCAGAAACTAACATACCATTGTAAAGCAATTGTACTCCAATAAAGATGTTAAAAAAATAAATAAAAATATAACCATGTGAGAACTATCAAAATTAAATAAATAATATTGGAATGATACTGTTAAGTAACTATAAAAAAAACTATTAAAGACTATTTGAATACCTACAGCAAGAAAACCTATTTATTTTTTGAGTAAACTAGCTTTTTGCCAGTATCTTTGACCATGGAACTCTTTTTTAGGGACTATCTATTAGCATTCTGCAGAAATGCTGTCACAACCCAGTATATCTTTGAGGTAGCAAAGCTGATATTAAAGATGAGAATTTGAAAAGATGACTGTGACATCACATCTCACCCTTGTTAAATTGAATCTACACCACAAAAATATTTTAAGTGTTCAAGTTAAACTGGTTTATTGTATGAGCTGGACTTGGTAAGTTACACATAGAAAGCAATTTTGCTTCTGCCCCTTCAAACCTGCTATTTTCACTATTCACCCCTAACCCCTAGGTTCCACTAACCAATACAACTCTGGGCAGTTCTCCATCAGCTTTTCTGATTACCGACAGGTAATAAATGAAAAATCTTTTTTTTCAAGGTGGTAAAAAGTCTAATGCAGTAGAAAGTCCAATCCATGTAAATGTTATCTCTGTCTTCTCTCACAGCTGTCACTCAGACTGAAAATCCACAAATAGCGGGAGGGTCCAGGTGGGTTTCCTCACTTTCCCCAGTCAGTATCTTCTCCCCCTTTTCTAGCTGTGATTTCTGGCCTCTCCAGCAATAGGGGAGGTGGGGGAAAGCAAGGCTAAGGTGGAAAGTTGGAATAAGCTTGACCGGTGCCATTACAATCTGCCATTGCAATCCTCTGAGTGTAGTGGAATCCCAATTGAATTTCCTCTCAAGGGGCATTTTGGTGAGTTGTTTTTGAAGACATCTCCCTTTGCCTACATCACAGGGCACCTTTCAGTAACTGTTCTGCTGGCTCTAGTTATGCCTTCTCAGGCCAGCCACTGATGACTTCTTCATTCTCTTGGCTTCTAGTGGTACATCGTCACTAATGTGGTCATGTCACCCTTCCAGGCAGTCTCTTCCAAGATGACCCAATCTGCCTTTCTTGAGCAGATCCTTATTCGCCCCACCAAATTCTGGAAGTGCTGCTTATTCCCAATATAGCTCAGCCCTAGACACCGGAAAAGGGTAGCTCAGGCCACAGTCCCCTGTATTTTCAAGTATGAGTCAGACATCAGTCCCTATGTCTCTTAAAGACTGGAAGACATGTAGTAAGCTCTCCGAGTGGTTCCATTGATGTGCCTCTCTTTTGGTTTGTGTTAAAGAAACACTTCTATCTGGGGTTGAGGGTAGGGATGGGGACACTTACTAAATTGATAACATCCTCCAAAGAATCCTCAGTGCCAACTTCTTTGAAGTTACCCTTGATAGGTTGGAGGTTGCCAATGTGATTACATGGGTAGAACCATTTCTGTAACCTGTTGTGGGGTCTCTTAAGCTACCACCTAGCTTTAGAATGTGGGCTTCTTGACACCAACTCTATTGGGCCTCTTCTGAGACCTCTAGAAAAGAGGAACTTCCCATTGCACATGACTTAATATACTCAATCCACGCTGATATCTTTTATGAGAAATATAGCAAGAGAAACCGTAGCTGAAATAAGAACTAGCCAGAGATATAACCAGAGACTTGATTATATTTTTTATAATTCATAAGGCCTACAAAATAAGGAAGAAAAAAATGGAAAATATTAGTTTTATGTACCAATTATTAGCTTCATATGGTGAGTTTTACAGCCATTAGAATGTGGACAGAGATTGAATTTCACTTATAAAAGGCTCACTTTTCTCTATCCCCTAGTTCATGGCCATCAGACAACAAATTAATTTCCCCTATAAATACTTATCTGTGCTTAGGCTTGCACTTGTCCTTTGGTTTTTGTTGTGTTTGACCTTTACAACAATACCCTTGTTTGCCCAGAAATCTCGAGTTGTCAGCGCTGGTTCCTAATGAGCTCAAAGATATTAAGGCCACCAGCAATGATGCTAGAGTTAAGAGTCCCAGCTAAAAAAAGAAAAAGTTCATAGTGAATGTCAATTCTCTGACTGATGTTCGGGGATTAACTGTGTATTTTATCAAGTTAAAATTCACACAACTTTCTGAAATTTTTCCACTTTTTTTTATAATACCCTAACACAGTGCCTCTCAATCGGGATTGCATATTAGAATCACTTGTGGAGTATTCAAAAATTCTAATACTCAGACTGCAGCCCACTCTAATTAAATCAGAATTTTTGTGTTGGGGCCCAGGTATGAGTACAACCAAGTTTGAGAGCCACTGCTAACACCTTTTGCCTGATGTGTAGCTTCTGTCCATTCATAGCAGAGCACATAATTAAAATCCCTATGGAACTCTATCCCATCTTTAGGTAGAAGAGTTGGCGAGTACATTGCCTAGGCTGTGAGAAGTTTGGTTTGCCTGCTCAGTGCCTCTTTAAATGTTGATTAGGCTCCACCATTTAAAGTCTAGTTCTTTGTATTTACAAAACAGAAATGGACTCAGAGAATTAACTTCTGGTTATGGGGGATGGTCGGGGGTGGAAGTGTGGAGGGAAGGGATAGTTAGGGAGTTTGGGATTGACATGTACACACTACTATATTTAAAAAGGATAACCAACAAGGACCTACTGTATAGCACAAATAAATAAAAGAAGGAAAAACAAAAAAAATCCAGTTCTAATGACAAAATTTTTTTTTTACTTTATTTTTGTTAATGTCTTTATTGGAGTATAATTGCTTTATAATGGTGTGTTAGTTTCTGCTGTATAACAAAGTGAATCAGCTATATGTATACATATATCCCCATATCCCCTCCCTCTTGCGTCTCCCTCCCACCCTCCTTATCCCACCCCTCTAGATGGTCACAAAGCACTGAGCTGATCTCCCTGTGCTATGCGCCTGCTTCCCACTGGCTATCCATTTTACATTTGGTACTGTATATATGTCCATGCCACTCTCTCACTTCATCCCAGCTTACCCTTCCCACTCCCTGTGTCCTCAAGTCCGTTCTCTATGTCTGCATCTTTATTCCTGTGCTGCCCTTAAGGTTCTTCAGAATCTTTTTTTTAGATTCCATATATATGTGTTAGCATATGGTATTTGTTTTTCTCTTTCTGACTTACTTCACTCTGTACGACAGACTCTAGGTCCATCCACCTCACTAAAAATAACTCAATTTCGTTTCTTTTTATGGCTGAATAATATTCCATTGTATGTATGTGCCACATCTTCTTTATCCTTTATCCTATCCTTCTTTATCTTTATTATCATCTGTCAATGGACACTTAGGTTGCTTCCATGTCCTGGCTATTGTAAATAGAGCTGCAATGAACATTGTGGCACATGACTGTTTTTGAATTATGGTTTTCTCTGGGTATATGCCCAGTAGTGGGATTGCTGGGTCATATGGTAGTTCTATTTTTAGTTTTTTAAGGAAACTCCATACTGTTCTCCATAATGGCTGTAACAATTTACATTCCCATCAACAGTGCAAGAGGGTTCCCTTTTCTCTACACCCTCTCCAGCATTTATTGTTTGTAGACTTTTTGATGATGGCCATTCTGACTGGTGTGAGATGATATCTCATTGTAGTTTTGATTTGCATTTCTCTAATGATTAGCGATGTTGAGCATTCTTTCATGTGTTTGTCGGCAATCTGTATATCTTCTTTGGAGAAATGTCTATTTTAATTGTTTAGTTTCTCTTGAAAACTCAGCTATTCAAGCAACGGTGGCCTGCTTCTCCCCATGACAAGTAGCTTGTGCTGGGTCGAAGCAGATGGCTTTAGAAGGGGCCTATCCTTCCCTGTTTGCCCATAAGCCTCACTCACTGGCATTCCCTTCCTGGCCCCTATAGGCACCTATAGGAAGAGTTCTGGATGCCTGCTATTGTCCAAGTTTGGAGAAGTCTTTCAAACCTTAGCCCCTTCTGTGTTGAAACACAGGCAATTCCAACATACTCCACAGAGACTTCTTTGCTCTAAATGGCTCACATAGTCCCTTAACCCCTGGATTGTTTAAAAGTTTATTCGGTTTCTCTTTTGCATTCTCTGCCAGCTCATTTTGCACCACCCCTCCCCCCTCCAAGAGAGTTTGTTCTGTTCTTTTGCTTTAAAAAAGGAAAACAAAGTGTGACTACACATCTATTCTCCAAAGACCATAGCTTCTCAAGGCTGAGAGCCAGATGCCTGATTTGCTTTCCATCCAGAGCTGTACATACAGAGAAAGTCAGCAGCACAAGGCCATTCTGCTTTTGACTTTCCTAGGACTGAATGCACAGCTAGTCAACAGTGGAGCTGAAAATAGAACCCAGGACTTTCAAATCATTGTTCTGTTTACTGGGCCGTGCTTCCTCCCATAAGTACTTGGTTAAACAGCGTCCTGTTTTGCAAAAGTAGAAGTCATAATATACGTATGAGAAATTGGATGCAGAAGCAATACAGGCCTCACCCTCAGGAGAGATGACACTGTAGTATAAAGAAACATGAATTCATTTCTAGCACTGTAACATATAGGTTGGACACACTCACAAATGTGTGTTGAATCATCATCTTTGTAATGTGTGACATTTTGAACAAGGGGCCCTCACTGAGGGCCAAGGATGTATTTGCCTGGCAACCCACAGAAAGGAAATTTAGAATATTAGAAAGGTTATCATGAAAATGACAGGGCCTGTATATAGAGATGGTCAGGGACCTGGAATCTGGGTGTAGCCTTTCAGGATAGGGTAGCAGGTGTCGTAGGGAGGGACCAGAGGTTTGGTAGCACTGTGATTCTCAGCTCAGGGTTTGTGCATGGCCCACGGAGAGCAGAGAAAGCAGATCTGAACAGTAGGAGGACTGCCAGTAACTGACACTTTCCCAAGCTCCAGGGAAGGGTTCAGAACTCTCTCTTTTGTGTCACCATTTTGCAGAGAGCTTACCTCTCTTTTAGGGAGACTGCACTGGTTTTCAGTGAGCTCTCAGAGGGCAGGAACCATGTGGTTCTCTGTGCTATTCCCCTCCCCACCCCCCATGCCTAGCACATATAGGGAGATAGCAGAGTAGAGCCTATAACCACTTTCTGAGTTTGAGTCCCAGCTCTACAACCTCCCACCTGCGAGACTTTGGACAAGTGAGTTTACCTTTGTGTCTCAATTTTCTCATTTGCAAAACAGACATAGTAATAATAGTTCTCACCTCAAACAGTCATTGTGAAAATTGTCTTCCTACTGTCAGGTTCTTAGAATGGTACTTGGTACCTAATAAGCATTCATTAAGTGTTAGTTATTAGAGGCTATCAATACATAATTTATGATGGATAAATAGTCTAGCTAACAATATAGTATAGGTAGAATATGCCAGGTGACTCGATAAGCAGTTTGCATGGATTACCTTATTTAATTCCAAAAGCAAGCGCACAAGACAGCTACTCCTGTTGCTCCATATTACAGGTGAAGCACAGAGGGAT
This sequence comes from Delphinus delphis, assembly GCF_949987515.2. NCBI lineage: Eukaryota > Metazoa > Chordata > Mammalia > Artiodactyla > Delphinidae > Delphinus > Delphinus delphis. The sequence goes on along the minus strand of NC_082693.1, from coordinate 74,538,159 downwards.
TAAGTAATTTACTCAAGGCCACACAGCTGGTGACAGGAGAAGGGTTTGAAACTATATGGTCTGATACCACATCTTTCTGCCAATTAAGTATTTCCTAGGAGAAATACTAAGGTAATAGCTGCTTTATGATGTTCTTCTGAGGCTCAAATATAATTTACTAACACTTTGAAAGTAGTAAAAATATATATACATATGTGAGATGACGGTGATGACTAATAAACACACAAGAAATCTCTTATTAGCCTCACTTAGCATATCAAAAGGTGTTAAAAATAATAATTAGCTTTAGGAACCAAAGAACAAGTAAAAGCATTCATTTCAACATACTAAAATGCAATTTGATATGCGGGTGTCACATACTCCTGATAACAGCCATTGAATAAATTAACAGTTCTTGTTAAGGACTGAAGTGCCATGATCTTTCCCTTGTTTCTTTGGTAAAATATACTTAATTATGACACATTTTACTTATTTACATGCTTTATCTCTGAATAGTTTCCCCAGCCATAAATATGAGGGTGAGTGGAAATGATGAGTGTTTTTTTGTCACAGAAATTTTTTGGAGTGTTCTGGTGTTATGGAAAGCAAACCAAACTTGAGGTTGGGAGATGAGGTTTCTGGCTCTGGGCTCATTATCAAATAATTTCCTTTAGAACCTGAAGCAAATCTCTTAGCCTTCCTGGGCCTCAGATTTCTCTGTCTGAAAACAGAGCTTTGGATGCCACTGATTATAACATTCCTAGTACCTTTAGAAATCTTTGATTTCACTCCTGGAAATTTTTATGATAGAGTATACCTTTTCCTATATCCACCCCCATATATATATATATATATATATATATATATATATATATATATATATATATTTCAACATTTTTGAAATCAGATTATTTCACAATTAAAACAAACATTAAATTTAATCTTTTCCTCCTCCTTCTTCTTCCCCCAAAACATTGTCGTTAAATTGACAGTGTATCTTAGAATTAAGGCAAAGAAGTAAATCCAAATATAAACAAAGAACATAACACCCACCATCACAAACAATAGCTAAAGCTGTTCTAAAGTCTTAGTTGATGTGCGAATGGACTTGTGTACTGATAATTAGAGAAAGAGCACTTAGTACATCACTACTGCTTAATTTCTTTAGAGTTCAGGCCCTCTTCCAAGGAATGAATTATATTTTCTCTGTAGCAGCTATGATTCCAGGGTTCCCCCCTGCCAATGTTGACAGCATCCTATCAGAGACAAATACTTGTAAAAACTAAAATGTCCCAATACGTTGACTCTGTGACCGTCTGTATGTACCTGTGACTAATCTTATGAAGTCAAGTCAGTCTCTTTGCAGTCAGCTAAGAATACTAGGGGCCTTTCTTTCCTCCAGGCATATCCAAGTGGGAGAACAGCTGTTCTTTGTTTCAGGAAAGGACAGGGCGAAGGTTAGTTCATGGGTAGAGTTTCCTGTTTGTAATGTCTGAAACCAAGGAAGGTGCCAACATTTTTGAAGCTTTTGAAGGTTTTATTAGAGGTAAGGTAGTTCGTGTTGGGGTAGAGTTGCAATGAAAATACAATTTCCTCCCCAGTTGATGTCCTTTCAGATGTGCCTAAGACTAATCATACAATTGTCCTGCTAATGGTCCTTTGATGGCTCTCCTTTGCCTGCCAGACAAAGTCCAAACACTAGCACTCTCTAAACTCTACCCAGAATTATTTGCAATTCTATGAACTCTTTTTGCTCCATCTTGTAGAATCACTGAATTCTAAGTGTTCTAGTCTATCTTTCCTCCTCCGTGAAAGGGCATGTACTTTCACAAATACATTCACTATGAGTCCAGAAGTGGAGAGTATTGTGTTCTCACCGTCCTAGGCAGTGGTGCTGGGAATGCACAAACAGGAGCTCTTTAAAATCAAAATGCCTGAGGCAGCCATCAATAAAAGGTTCCTTCACCTGCTGTCTCCTAGTCCACTGGCAGGACTTGAGGGGTAAAGGCCCTCTCCTTGGACTGGGACGCTGGAACTCTAGCCCATCCCTCCATCTTCTCCAGGATGTCCCCTGCATGGGGAGTCATCGGGTCAGTAATGCTCACCGGCCTTTTAAAAGATGATATCATTTGCAGTATAGGTGGTTTGGGCGTCTTAACTCTCCTAAACTTCAGTGTCCTCATCTATAAAATTTGTTATGATAAAGCCTCCTTCATAAGCCTAATCCTGCATATTAAGTGGGATAACATATAAAGCCCTGAGCACATACTATGACCTATGAGTTCATTATTTTTGTAATATGGGATTTGGTTTTATTTTGTATAATGTGTCATCAAAATTTTAGTTTTGAAATATTTGGGTTCCCATGTTAAGGGGAATTCCCTCTCCCTGAATCTCCTTCTTGACTGTTGGCAGTCTGTGTTCCAGCAAGCTTCTTCTCTCTCGTATCTTATAAACATTTAGGTTCCAAAACAAAGTCTGTACTTAACTATTAGTCTAACCAATTAGTTTAGTCTGTCTACATAATGGTGTGATGAAGATGCCTGCAGATTTTGGTTCACTAAAGTCGATTTCCCTTACCAATCATCTGTGATGACTAGTTCGTCTGCAATAGTTCCTGCAGTTCCAGCCTTCATGCCAAGCAATGGAGCTGCTGGCCTTTCCCCCAGCCCTGTACACAATTCCCATCTGTGGAAACTAAAATCACCTGCTGGAAGAGATGCTTGCTTGTCCACATGCCAGGAGGAGCATGGAGTTGGGACATTTCTTTGGCTTGTTGGGAAATAACCTGGGCTTTAAGCTTAGCTGAACCTGGGTTCAAGTCCTGACCTTGCCATTTGCAAGCACTTTCAGGGCCAAGGAAAGCTCAACAAATGTTGGTTTCCTCCCTTGTCTCCCTTTGAGAAACAGTGCACCCTTCTTTCCAGTGGTTCATTTCTGTGATCTAGTCATATGGACATTCAGTCCAACACATCCATACCAAGAAGCACATGGTTACGAATTTTACTTTCTGTTGCCTTTGGTTCTTTTTCACAAAGCCAGGATTTCAAAAACAGCTCGTGAACAGTCTGTATTTCACGGCGATTTATTATCACACCTTTCTCCAGATGTGGATGTTCTATTACCCCTGGCTTCCTGACATGTGAAAAAATATATTCCTTCTCTCTCAGTCTGTGTCTCCTGATAACAAGTTCAGACAAGCATTTTCTAAATAATTAAAGAGAAGGTGGCTGCCACGGGCATCTATAACTGACCTATTTCAGAATTCGATTGGGCAACTCTTACCTCACTTTCCAGGGAGAGGCAGTGTGTTGTCATGAGAATATCTCTCCAGAGGTAGTCAAAACAAATGGCAGTTCCTGACCTTGGGCGTATTCCCTGGCCCTCTGTGGTCCTGCGTTTGTTCCTCTTTCTGAAAGGCAGACCATGCCACATGGCATCTAAGGTCCATTCCTGCCCTAAAACACCTGAGTCTACTTCTTGCTGATTTATAAGAAAACACATTGACTTGCCTGAAGATATTAAATGGCAAATATTTAAGAAGAGAACTGGTCCTTCTCCACTTCTCTTTTACGTCTAGGTTATAAAATTATTATAATGATTACTCTTTCATTACTCACCTAATCCCATAAGACACCTCTCACTATATAAATGCACACAGCCTGTTTTCCAACAGCAATCACTCATTTTGTTGATGGGAATCAGGTCCTTTCTAAAGGCCAGTAAGAGAGGGTGCCAGCTTTCTGCTAGCAGACTTTACTTTCTTCAATGGGCAAAAGGTTTACTGTGGCTGAGACCAATGCAGCATCACCCAGTTGTCTTCTCCTAAGGGAGAATTACCAACTACTCTTCAGGTACTCCAAAGGCTTGCAACATATGCCATGAGGTTGGAGGAGAAGAAAAGGGATATTTATTAGTAGGAAAAAATGAGATACAGTAGGTTCTCCTTGTTTTGTCTCTCTATACTGCTTGGTGTTACACTAAAGCATTTTACATAGAGATCTCATTTCTCCTCTTTTACACTCAGGACCACTCTTCAAAGCAAGTCTTATACCTCTTTTACAGCTGAAAACATGGAGCCTCAGTGATGTTAATGAATTTCCCAAGGTCACCCAGTTCTCTGGCTATAAAACCTGTGTTTATTTCATGTCATTAGCATGGCCCCTACCAGGAACTCCTACATGTGTCTAAAATGGGTAAAGAAAAAATTGTTCTGGCATGTGGAGAAACCCTGAAATGACTCACTCCGCTGAGGCAAGCCTGCCAAAATGTTGTATTCCACATCTGCAAAGCTTCAAGCAGGGACCCTATGAACATGGAAGCAAATACTTAGGTATTTCACACCCCTATACTGAGAGAGTTTTGAATTCTTTTTCCCAATAGATTCACAAAAGTCAGACATTATTTGAGATGCAATAGTAATGGATACCATTGACTGAACTCATTATGCTCCCAGCTCTGTGCTAAACACTTTATAAGCATCATCTCATTTACCCAGACTTTGTTCCATGAGATGGTTACCACCCTCTTATATAGACACGGGCACTGAGACTTACTAAGAAGTGTCACTTACCCAAGTGTCATGGACTCGGAGACTGCGAAAACAGGTACGTCGGAATCTAAAGCAGATCGCTCCTGTTGATTACTCAGCAATGCCTCAGCACTGCAGGGCAGAACAGGACTCAGGGAGCCCTGTGCTCTCTCTCCATTGGGTCTGCACTTCCATATGGTAACTTGAAAACTTGTAGGAATCACTACTGTGAATAGAGAATGTCCACAACCGGCAATAACAATTATAGGGACAATCAACGCTGTAAGTTCTCACTGTACTTGCATTCATTAAAGATAGAAATTAATGGGGAAGAAGGCAGAGGGGAAAATCCCTGTCTCAAATGAGGTCATCGGAACAATAGAGCAATCTCAGTAATTATTTAGAGGGAACAGAACTGATTATTTATCAGAAATAGAACAATAAAGAGGCCATGTCCAGAAGCCGCCTCCCTTGCAGCATTTCCTGGAAAGATCACACATTGTTTAGTTTAATAGTTTCAAAAATAATAAGGAATAACAAGATCCGCCAAGCTAGATTTGACTAGAAGATAAAAGATTGCCAATAATAGAATGTATTTCAGTTGATTTCAGCATAGTGAAGCCAAAGCTAGAAAGGAATCATTAAGGAAAAGTATGTAAATTCTTTTTTTTTTAACATTTTTATTGGAGTATAATTGATTTACAATGGTGTGTTAGTTTCTGCTGTGTGACAAAGTGAATCAGCTATATGTATACATATATTCCTATATCTCCTCCCTCTTGTGCCTCCCTCCCACCTTCCCTATCCCACCCCTCTAGGTGGTCACAAAGCACAGAGCTGATCTCCGTGTGCTATGCGGCTGCTTCCCACTAGCTATCTGTTTTACGTTTGGTAGTGTATATATGTCCATGCCACTCTCTCACTTTGTCTCAGCTTACCCTTCCCCCTCCCCATATCCTCAAGTCCATTCTCTACATCTGCGTCTTTATTCCAGTCCTGGCCCTAGGTTCGTCAGAACCACTTTTTTGTTGTTGTTAGATTCCATATATATGTGTTAGCATACGGTATTTGTTTTTCTCTTTCTGACTTACTTCACTCTGTATGACAGACTCTAGGTCCATCCACCTCACTACAAATAACTCAATTTCATTTCTTTTTATGGCTGAGTAATAGTATGTAAATTCTGACCTTGCATTTTGCAGTGACAACACTTAAGCAATCGTAGTCTAATCCAAGTTTGTCACAGGATGCTAGACTTTCATATCATGGCTTTCAGTCCTCAGCTGATAGCTGATTATGACAGCAGATCTTTTCCTGGAAACTGAATGAGTTTAAAATATATAGTGACCTGATATTAGTGGATTAGAGAGACGAGGTCAGAGATGGGAAATGAATCAGGGTTGGTAAACAACTGTGGCCACTTATGTTGCAAATGTGCAACATAAGGATGAAAGGTGGCCAGTGCACTCACATGATTCTCTCAAAATGGCAGAAACAAGAGCTTATGTGCTTGTATCCAGTTTAGAAACATCATCATCCCCAACTTATAACTCAGGTCCGATGTTTATAGGCATTTTGGAAAGTGATGGGAAAACAAATTCATTCCTTTTTCAAACATTTATTGAGTACCTACAAATACACCAGACGTTGTGGAGCATGTGGTGTAGACGCAGGAGAGGGACAAAGCCACTGAAAAATAAACAGCAATGCAAAATGGTCCACATTCAGTACAAAAGGAGGCCTAGGCCAAAAGTGCAAACACATGAAGCAGCCATTGATGGCAGATGCTTGCTCCTCTCAAAGAATTAAAGACCAGATACTTACACTCAGAGAAATGAAGACTTCCTAAAAATATGAATGTGCCAGCCAGCATTGTTTTTCTGACATTAATCTAGATTTAATAACGTTTAGACATTAAAAAAACCCAGACTTCTTGAAAGAAAGAAAGAAATTCATCCACCTGATCCCACAATGGTAGCACTATGAGAGGACTTAAAAGAAATGTTAGTGCAAAGATATTTTCTGTTTTTAATTCACTTTTTAATTCACTCCAAGACACATACAGCATTGTTTGTAGGTGTCAATTCTAGTAGAAGTCAACATCCACTAGCTCATCTACTCACAAGAAGAAAGCAAGGCTCAGAGACATCAAATCCGGTGGCCCAAATGCAGATGTCTCAACTCTGTATTGCCTCCCTAATCTTTATTATGACTCTGAACTTAGCTACTCCTTCCTGTACCAAAGGTATGGGATTCTCAAAGAAAAGATAAATAAATGTTAAATTATAATAATAACAACTGAATCCCCGGTTGGCTGCTATCAAGGAAAGAAAGAAAGAGGACAGGAAAAAATACGCCCTGTAACTTTCTGAAAGGCAACAAGAATTTAGAGCAAGATTCCTATTTGCATTTGCAGGACAGGGCGTGAAAATATTGATTACTGTGCAGCAGGGAATTTCCTGTCTGCCTCCAATAAAGTGCATTCCACAGGCCTGATATTCTTGGAACATAGTGTTACACCTTGGAATTTCCCTAAATCTGAAAAGAGAGAGTGGCTTTCAACCTTCCCTGTTCTAAATAACATATTCTAGCTTCCTTAAAAAGATGGATCTATGTGGGTGTTAAGAATTTGATATCTTTACTTCCTCTAGATCCCAATTTTCTCTCCAAATTCATATCGTCACCTTCTTCAAAAAAAAAAAAAAAAAAAAGACCACCATCTCTCTCTCCTGACCATCCACACAGATCAGCTGCCTCATACACGAGGTGTTTCCAACATCATTGGCAGAAACCAGTTGCATCATTAGAAGTTTGGATTGCCTTTCCTGCTAAAGTTACCAGTCCTTCAGACATATCTGAGGTAGTGTTAATATATGTCTATAAATTTTTTATCAGAAGGAGAAATCAAGAAGGAGAGTCCATGTCCCACCCCCTCCTTAAATCCGGCAGGTCTTTGTGACTGCCTTGACAATTCCAGGGAGGAGATCTGGGTGACTTCTGAGTCTAGGATGGAGAAGTCCATGTGGCCTCTTCCAGTGTTTCCTGGGACAGTCACTCTGGGAGCTTTTCCCCCACGTAAGAAGTTCATTTACCCTGTGTCCATCACTTAGAAAGATCATGTGGAGATACCAAATCGAGAAAGTGGTACCCAAAAGGCTTCCCAGTCTAGATGTCAGTTGTGAGTGATGAAGCCTTGGTGATAATTCCAGTCCCGGGCACTATTACAACCTCATAAGATCCTGCGTGAGAACCACTTACCCAAGCCCAGTCAAACCCAGGATTTGTGAGAAAAATAAGTGTTACTGTTGTTTTAAGCCACTGTTTGAGATGTTTTATGCATGATAGTAGACAATTGGAACAGATTCTGAGAACTGGAAGTTGGGTGCTGCTGTAACAAAACCTAAAACGTGGGACATTGACTCTGGGACAGAGTGGTGGGCAGAAGTTGGAGGGATTTTGAAGAGACTGTGCACAGAAGCCTGATGGCCCTTGAAGAGGCTACTAGAATGTTAGCAAGATGTCACCTGCAGTGACACGATAAATACAAAAGGTATCGAGTGGACTGGTAGATTTGGCTAAAAAGAATTTCAGCCAGAATGTTGAAAATGCCAAATGGCTTCTTTTAGTCACATATAAATATGTAGAGAGATGAGTTCAAAATGGGAACTGTTTCGTTTTCAAGAAAACTTAAAGAAAATATATAAAAGATCCAGTGCTTGCTACATTCAAATATAAAAGTATTTCTCATTCCCAGTTTCTCCATACAGCAGAAGATTCTCAGATTAAGAAAGGGTGTCAGACCAAAGATCAAATCCAAAAGCCAAAGAGCCTTTGTGGGTAATGTCTCGTAGACCCCTTGAAACAGACAAAGTTTCTCTAAGCATCTTAAGGGCATACCAGGCAGACTCTCTTAGTTAAACAGTGGGGCTTCTAATAATCTTAAAGTAATGGTCCCATTGCAGCTTTACAGGAATCCCAAGGTAGAGAAGGACTTACATCAAAAAGATTTGTGGGGAAGTTTTTGTCTAATGGAGTATACTCTAATAAAAATGATGAGAAGTCCACAGAGGTTTTTGCTGGTTTTTTTTTGGGGGGGGGGTTTGTTGTTTTGTTTTTTATTGAGATATTGACATATAACATTATTTTGATTTCAGGTATACAACATGATTCAATATTTGTGTATATTGTAAAATGATCACCTCAATAAGTCTAGTTAACATCCATCACCACACATGGTTACAATTTTAAAAAATATAGTGACAAGATTTTATTGATTAACATTTTGCCAGCATGGACTAAAAGGGACAAAAATAGTTAGAAACAAAAAGAGATCTTTAGATTCCAGAATTTCTATGGGCAGGAGACAGGCTGATAAAACTATTCAGCTTCCAATACAGGGCACATTTTGTATAAAAGGAAAGATAATTTAAAGGGAACCAAGATAATTTAAGAGGAACCAAGACTGAAAGGGGAGACCCAGGAGAAGTGGGAAAATCCTTCCTAGGCAGTAGGACTGAGACCTGAAGAAGGAACAGGGAATGTTCGCCTGGCTAGATTTCAAAATTTCATTGAACCAATGACGATTGTGTACTTCCATTTTCCTCTGTTTTCAGCAAGAATGTCTACAGTGATTTTCCAAGGCATAGCACACCATTGTTTGTTGGGTATATAGGTGTTTGTTCACAAGTGTTCAGACTGAGAGAAACAATATACAAGAAACCTCACCCGGGCTTCCCTGGTGGCGCAGTGGTTGAGAGTCCGCCTGCCGATGCAGGGGACACGGGTTCGTTCCCCGGTCCGGGAGGATCCCACATACCGCGGAGCGGCTGGGCCCGTGAGTCACGGCCGCTGTGCCTGCACGTCTGGAGCCTGTGCTCCGCGACGGGAGAGGCCACGGGAGTGAGAGGCCCGCATACCGCAAAAAAAAAAAAAAAGAAACCTCACCCAAGGGGTTTCATTTGTACCTAGATTTGATTTAGATGATAAGATTCTGAACCTTGATCCTAAGCCTGATGAGACACTGGGGTGTACTGGAAGGGGTGAATTTATGGATTTTTTTGAATGTGGAAGCAATATAAATAATTTGTGGCCAGTAGATATACTTTGGAATTTTAAAACATGTTCACAGTTTTTTGACACTCTTCCCATCAAGAGGTGGAGTCTAGTTCCTGTTCCCTTAAATATGGACTGGACTTACTAACTCATTTCTAAAAAATAGAGTGCGATGGAACTGATGCTACATTAATTCCAAGCCTAAGGCTTCAAAGATAATACAGCTTCTTCCTGGCTCGCTCTTGGAACACTCATTCTTACAATCACCCCCCGCCCAAAACTTGTGAGAAAGCCCCGGCCAAATGGAGAGTCCTGGAAATGAACCAAGGCCCCAGGCCCTCAGCCCCAGCTGAGCTCCCAACTTGTCAGCCATAAGAGTGAGCCACTTTGGAAGGAAATTCTCCAGTCCTCCATCAAGCTGAGGCCACATGGAGCAGAGACAAGTCTTCCCAGATAAGCCCTATCCAAACTGCAGATTTACTTGCAAAATAAATGACTGTTGTTTCTTTTGAGCCGTTACGTTTACAGTGGTTTGATACATATCAATAGAAATAGGAATAATTTCTCGTCAGGTATATATACAGTTGAGTTAGGGGTGCCGACCCTCAGCGCAGTTGAAAATTCACATACAACTTCACAGTTGGTAAATCCTGAGTCAACCAACCGCGGATTGTGTAGTACTGTAGTATTTGCTATTGAAAAAAGTCCACCTATAAGTGGACATGCACAGTTAAAACCTGTGTTGTTCAAGGAGGGTCAACTGTGTATATACATCTGGCATTTATTGAGGAATAAATACTGTCTAGACCATATTCTATATGCATTACATATGTTAATTCATTCCATTCTCATAACAACTCTATGAGGAAAATGCTTTAATATCCCCATTTAATAGATAAGGAACAGTAGATAAAGCATGAAGAAGTTGACCAAGTAACTCGACCAAGACCATACAGCCAGAGGGCCCAAACCATTGACCCAACTGATCCATAGTCCATAACCATTATGCTTCTCTGCTTCTTATAATAGCATTTTCTGCTTTAATTTTTCCACTTACTGTTAACACCAGGTAGCCTCTTCTCCATGACTCTAGCCTTTACCTTTAGTTGAGGGAACTTCTTGCTCCTAATAGGCAGACCACAGTTTAGATTTTGTCCCTAAATTCCAGATTTACTGAGATCAGCCAGCTATGGCCCATGGGCCAGAGCTGGTCCACTACCTGCTTTTGTAAATAAACATTTTATTTTTTAACACAGCCATGCTCATTCATTCATGTTTTGTCACGGTTGCTTTTGCACTACACTGCAAAGTTGAGCGGTTGTGACAGAGACTATATGGCCCACAAAGCCTAAAATTTTGCTATCTGATCCTTTACAGAAACAGTTTGCTGACTCCTAACTTAAATCACTGAAGTTCCCTTTCTCACTGAATTCATAATATGTCATAAACAGAATACATGAGAATTTTAGACCGGTCTAGACTGAAACCCACCTCTGTTACCTATGTGTGCTCTTGGGAGAGTCTCTTAACTTCTCTGAATCTTAGTTTTACAAAAATTGGAGAGAATAGTAAGACCTCTGTCTTAATTCATAAATGCTAAGATACTGATACATACAATATTATTAATACGTTAAAAGTTTTACTAATCTTTTATTATTAGAGACAAATTTAGGGGATCGTATAATTAGAGGCAAAGGAAATAAAAGATGCTTAATATTTTATTTTCATGTTTATTCATGTTGTTTATAACTGTTAGGGCACACAAAGAAAAAAGGGTGGCAACAGCTTCTGTTAGGTATAAGACACAGGTGGAGATCAATGGTCTGTGGAAGTCCAGGTTGTAAATTTTTTTCTATAGTCCAGATTTTTTAAGAAAAATCCTATAGGAAGAGATGGCTTCACAGGAAACAGTTTTCTGACACCAATTTCTGATTAATTAAATGTCAAAATTTGAAGAAAGAACTCTGGGTTGCTTATTGAGCTAAAAATACCATATTTTTCACACTATAACTGAATATTTTTCTTCGATAATATGAGTAAATTTAGAATCCCAATGGCAGAGTGACTTGACCTGATTAAAAGTATTTTTTTTCCACATTTGCAGATAGTCCAAGCAACTGTCAGCAAGTTAGTTATTTCATCGTTCCTGCCAAAATGATGTAATATTGCGGGGGATGGGAGTTTAAAAGTTGATCTAAGTGGCTGAATTAACTGTTTCCGTTCTGAGAGGTGACAGTCACATCCTGATTTCTCAGGAGAACTATGAGAACCAGGTTCTAGGAGAGCGAAGTCAGGGGCATCTACTTTGTTTGCTGTTGTTGCCAGGAGACTTTTTTCTGTCCTCGGTGTGAGAGCTGCGGAGTCAGAGCTTATCTCTGCTCCCAGGTGACGCAGGTCAGCTTCGCAGGTATTGATGGCGTATCTGTCTAGGTGGGGGTGACAGCCAGGGTGTGGGAGAGGCTCTGCTCTGAGAGAGGAGTTGGGGCCTCTCACACATGAGGGGTGTAAGATGAACAGAGATGCTGCAGGGAGCCTGATGAAGCAGGTTGAGTTGGAGCTGACTGAACACCACCTTCAAACTGCTGTGCAGATTCTGGTTTTCTTCATTCAAGTTTCTTTTCTTTCCCTCTTTTCACTTGTCACACACATAAAGGGCAGTGAAATGCCAACCTGGCCCAGCTGAAAAGCTTGGAGATCTGAAACTGTAAAAGAAGATAATGATTAGACACCTGTGGAGATGAGTAGAGACCCTTGATAGCATACTTTATGTTCTTGGTTAACCTTTTAACTATAAGAAAGCACTTATTTAATAGACATGGGCTCCTTGAAAGAAAGGAAGAAAGAAAGAAAGAAAGGGAGGGAGAGAGAAAGAAAGAGAAAAAAATAGACATAATTTTGTCTCAGACCATTACATTTTTAGTATTGTACTGTTCCAATGCATTAGTTCATTAAAGAAATCATAGAGGGCTTCCCTGGTGGCACAGTGGTTGAGAATCTGCCTGCTAATGCCAGGGACATGGGTTCGAGCCCTGGTCTGGGAGGATCCCACATGCCGCGGAGCAACTAGGCCCGTGAGCCACAACTACTGAGCCTGCGTGTCTGGAGCCTGTGCTCCGCAACAAGAGAGGCCACGATAGTGACAGGCCCGCGCATCGCGATGAAGAGTGGCCCCCGCTTGCCACAACTAGAGAAAGCCCTTGCACAGAAATGAAGACCCAACACAGCAAAAATAAATAAATAAATAAATAAATAAACTCCTACCCCCAACATAAAACAAAAGAAAAGAAAAGAAATCATAGAACCTAAAGGTAGAAAATTCCGTAGAGGTCACTTTGTCCAAATTTGGATGCCTGCAGAACTCTTCTGTGTAACTACCATGGTGGGTGCGTTAATTCATTCCATGATGTTTTCTGAGCCTGGTCTATACCAGGCATTGATCTAGGCAGAGGCCCGAACAAAAGAGACAAACATTTTTGCCTTCATGGAGTTGGCTTACATTCCAGGACCTGTGCTTGAACATTTCTGGTGACCAAGAGCTGTCAGTTTAGAAGGGAAAAATCAGTACTTGAGATTTTTATTTATTAGTAAACTCTTATGAGCAGAGTTTTCAGAACTTTACAAATATTAACTCATTTCATGCTCTTAATAAGGCAGATGCTATTATCATCATCATCCCTCTTCTACAAATGAGCAAATTGAGGCACAAAGAGTTTAAGGAATGTCCCAAGACCATGCAGCTGGTAAGCCATAGGGCCAGGATTTGAACCCAGCTGTCTGGGTATAGAATCTGGGTTCTAAACTACTAGGCTATGCTGCCAACATTTGGCTAGTTTATATTTATGACTTGGTTCTGTTTGTCCTGATGTTGGTATCCCTTACTCTAAAATGTTTAGCCCATTTATATCTTAAGACCCTTGGGACCTTCTACTGTATACTCTCATCCACTGGATACAAACAAAGACAATGCCTGACTCTTGAATTATGTGATTATATAGGATGAGACAGCACTTCCTTAAAAGGTATGGGCCCCACTTGTCCCACCACTCTCCCTGCCACATGAAAGGGCAGTGCTTGTATGTAGTAGGTGCTCAATTAATAATAACTCTTGCTGTTAATTCATAAGTTTCTGGCTCACTGATGACTAAAAGTCCCCAGTTTAGCTTCCTGCTTCTAGCGCAAGACTGTTCTCTAGGAGAGGATGCCAATTAGGCTTTATTGGACATTTTTTCAAAATTTTCCCTGAAAGCAGGTTTTAATAATGGGAGAGGGCCTCATAGGGCTGAGAGGAGAGACACTGTCATCACCAAGCATGGAAAAGGGAGAGGATGAGGAAGTTGGGAACATGGAAAAACTCATATATGTGGGGCCATCTTGAAGACTGCCCTTCCACAAGAGCACAGGCAATTAACCAATCCTTCTGCACAACATGTAGAAATAAAAACAGCTCTACCAAGCCAGGTTTATTGCTTTGGGTCTGAAAAAACAATCATCTCTGCTGTTGCATCATGGAATAGGAAGTAAGAAGGAGCTAGACAGAAGTTTGAATAGGGCTATAATACTTTTGAAATTTTTCTGAGTCAACTCATTGGTTAGTTTAATCCTTTGTTTGAAAGGAATAAAAAGAATGTCAGATGCCTTCTCCTTTCAAATGGAATAGTCTCAAAATACCTTCTAACATCACATCCCAGTGATTTCCGGATTATCACTCATGACTCCTCTTCCTATCATTGGTGAGATTAATCTAGTCAACTTTCTTTACTAGTTTATTGGTCTCAGAGTTCTCTGCCAATGAGACTCAGCCAAGACAACTTCCTTTCTCTTACTCAGTCCTCCCACCTGCACATTTGGTCTACAGAAAGTATAATTCCTCTTGCATCCCTTCTTCTGCTCTGTCATTCCAAATAAGAGGCTCTGCCCTATGTCGAATTACCCACCTCTTCTGCTCATGTAAATCCTACCTTAAAGTTTGTCTTCTTTTGCAGATACTTCCTGCATGCTGTTCTGAACACAAATTGTTCCCGTTCTGTTGCTCCCCACTTCAGTCCTGCATGTAGAACCATTACTTAAACTAGTAAACCAGTGCACTCAGTGAATGTTTCCATGCAGAGTTGTGGTCATAGATGTTTTAAAACCAATCTAGTTATCATAGCCAATGTGTAGGTTTCTAGAAAGCAAAACCAACAGCTACTTGAAGTGGACATTCCAAAGACTATTTGTGTGAGTTTGTGAAAGACAATGTCCTTAAAAAATTTTTCACACTACGTGGTACTTAATTTTTATTCAACAAAACCTTGAGAAAGCCATCCACATCTGCAAGAAAGGTTTTTGAAATTAATAAATTTTAGATTCCTTGACACCCATCCATGAAGCATTACCTTTTCTAAGTAAAGAGTAGTTGGCAAAAATCATTTGAGACGTTTCCCATAATCTCTCAAAGAATCTGGCTCAGAATCTGAGTCCTGGGACCAAACACAGATACTGACAACCCAGGTGGGTTCCTGTTTCATCCAAACAAGTTTGTTTTTCTTTTTCCTGAATGGATATTTTTAAGTGCCTGCTGGTTATTAGTCAAGGAAGAAGGGTGTTATAGGCCATTAACTTTAAAAAAAAAAAAAAAAAAAAGGACATTTCTTCTCTTGAATTTTCCCCAAATGCTTTGGAAGGATTTCTATTGCATTATTGGTTGTGTATATTCTTACCATGATAATCCACTTTTAATAGCTTCATTTACATTAGCTATCACCCCAGAGAGCCATAGTAACAGGCTGCTGAATTACCAGAGAGAAATTGCTCTTGAAAGTAATCATTGTGAATGAATTTTCATCACTCGGTCTCATCATTTCATGCTGTTTTCTGACGAAAGTTAAGCACAAAGAGGCTATTTGTTATTATCTCATTTTCTTTAGAAAACTTAGTCTTATTAATCATAGCAGTTGGTTTATATAGACAACCAAAGAGTATCACCCATGCGCACACACACACCCCCGCCGAGATTTTGAAATGAGTTTCGTCTTCTTGTGGTGAACATTGTTTTATTTTACTTTACAGTATCTCATGTAAATTTGGTTTTCATGTATCCTAATTGGTGCAAGTTTCTGTTTTAAGTACAGGGGCTTGTTTTAAGCAGGAGAATTGTGTTGGATTTACTTCAACAAAAACGTTGAAATGTTAAACTCTTGGGGGGAAAACCTAGAATAATTAAAGAAATAATATTAATAAAAAATATTTAGCAAGTACTTAATGTCAAGCCCTATGTTAAAAGATTCTTAAAGGGTATTTTTGTTGTTGTTGTTTGCTAGTTTAATATTCTTTCATTTGCCCCCAATTTGGTGCTACAACTTTTGTTATTTTCCTCATTTTTCAGGTGAGGAAACAGGATTTCAGAGGATAAGTAACTTGCCCAAACTCACACCGTTATCAAACAGTGGATCCAGAATTATAACCCCAAAAGTCTGATTTCTTAATCTTTCTACTACATTCCCTTATATTATATGGTATCTGCTAAGGAATACTAAAGTGAATGGAAAAAGGAATTAAAATTCTAATTAGTTACTATTTATATGAGCTTATAAAGCAACAGATAGTGATTGACCTAGCTGCTGAATGGTTGAAAAGGTTTCTCCCAAAATATAATTTGCTGTTTAATCAAAATGAAATTAAGTTTTCACATGGTGCCTAAAAGCTGGAAGGTTTGGATTTTTTGTTTTTTGTTTTTCTTTTAAAGTATCTAAAGAATGGGCCAACAATAAGATAACCATTGGGGAAAACAGACACCAACAGCTGTTTTCTTCACCAAAATACTCTTGTGTTCAGAGTCATATTCAGCTGCATGAAATCGGAGTTTTGTAGGTTGAGAAGCTGCTAGAAATTTCAGCCAGACTCTATTTTTTAAAGATAAACTTAAGTAATAAAAGTGATTACAGATGTTACTGTTTTTAATTGGTTATCAGTACTGTTTCCAGATGTCCTTTCTACATTTAATCCTTTCAGCAGATGGCTGTTGACACCTGCTCCGTGCCCAGCTCGGTTGAGGCCCCAGGAATATAGGGGTAAACAGAACAGACAAGTGGCTTTTAGAGATTCTCCTCCACTGAGGGAAACACTAATTGATAAACTAAAAAGAACATGTAATATAACATCAGGAAGTCGTAAATTCAGTGAAGAAAAAAATAAAACTGGGTGAAGTGAGAGACCCGGTAATCGGTGAAAGCTTCTCAGATACAGTGACATTTGAAGACCTTCTCTGAGGAGGTCACAGAATCTGTGCAAAAGGGCGATGGGACACTTAACAAGGTGAGGTGTGGGAGAGGCCTTTCTGCATGTTTTTAAGATTTGAATGTGAATGCATTGCATTTTTAACTCTCTGCCACTACCAGCCCCGCCCTCTAACTGTTGTTCTTTTAAAACTCCATTCAGAGTGTAAGTTAATAGTTGCTTTGCAAAGAGTTGGCCCTTTTATTCTTTTTAATGTTTGTTTTATTTTCCACATCTGGAAAAAGAAATACAGTTTAACCAAATATTTGTGAATTCTTTTTCATTTTACAAATACTGTTAAAATTCCAGTGAGCTTTGATGCAACATTTGATATTTTCGCTTTCCCAAGCATTTGCTAATAATCCATTCTCTGAGAGGAGATGAGGTTTTTCTTCATGGTTTTCAGGAATAGGGCGTTTTGACAAATGTCTTGCTATTCAATACAAATAAACTTAGTTTGACTTCAGAATTAATGATAAAAATATTCTCTGGCTTGTATTTATAAACACCCACCTTAAAAACTAGTGATTTGTAAAAACAAGTAAGAGTCCCAGACTTTATCTTCACCCAGGCCTCCTTTCTCGAGCCCTCATTGAATCAGCTGCTCTTGTTTCCTTGGATTCCTGACTCTGCATTCAGTACTCTTCCCTCTGACTACATTGGGACCACGTTCTATAACATCACCTGGTTCTTGGATCCAGCTAGTTCTTAGGCCGGTTTTACTCATGGACTTATCGATTTTCTGAGCTCATAATTTT
Source organism: Delphinus delphis (assembly GCF_949987515.2). NCBI lineage: Eukaryota > Metazoa > Chordata > Mammalia > Artiodactyla > Delphinidae > Delphinus > Delphinus delphis. The sequence continues at coordinate 74,520,585 of NC_082693.1, read as the reverse complement.
TTGCAGTTTGATCTGGGTTTATATCACTTACGGCTGAAGGACTCCTGATAAGACACTAAGGGAAGACCATAGGACTGGTAGGCAAGAAACCTGTCAGAGCAGAATGAAACAAAAAGATCTAGGTAGCCAATGACTTGGGACTCACATGGCTGCATATTTTGAGATAATCATAGCAGGCAACAAAAACGCCAGCTGAATCCTGGTCCTAGGGTAGGGGCTACTTGCCCTCTGGCCTCTTCTTTTTTGCATGGTGGCTCTACAGTTACAGATATCCAGGACTCAACTGTAGCGAGAGAGAATCTACAGATGTACACATGATCTAGTCTTGGCTGCAGCAAGATAAGAGCAATTAGAATTATTAGGTTTCTTCTCATCCCAAGCAGTAAAAAGATTTCAGGACAAGCCTGGAGCTTCTGCTACTTACTACATGTGATCATCAATAAAGCATTTCATGTTTTCTGAGCTTATTTTCTTCCTTGATGAAATGGAGGAAAGTTCTACTACTTAACCCTCACAGCAGTTCTAGTGTTATCCAAACTGGGACACTTCTGAGAGTAAAAGGAATATTCATCATGATGAAGGGCTAGCCAGCCTCAATGAGGACTGTCCCAGGCAGATCAGTACCTATGGGCACCCCTTTTCTGAATCATTCCTCCTGGTTCTTTCCTGACTGGGTTTTTCACATCTACCTTCTGCCTTCAATCATCCTTTTAGAAAAAGAGATCATTCTAGATGGTTTCTCTCTTTTTTGCTGTGTATACAGCTGGCTACATCATGGTGCTATTATGAGCCAGACCCTGTTTTATATTCACATTGTCTCATTGCATTTTCCCAGCATTCCTGTGAGGTAAGAATGATTTAGGGACGAGGAACAGTCCTAGAGCAGTTGAATACTGCCCTTTGCACTGCCAGGCAGCAGTGGGCCTGCCATACGGAGCAGGCGACCAGAAGCTAGAACCTTTGCTCCGCTCACGGTGCTTGGCTGCCTCTTTGTCTTTCAGATGTGCAGATGAGAATAGCCTGCCTCATTTTCCTTTGCATCATTTAAAATCTGGGGGTTTAATAAAAAGAAATGAAATCTTGCCATTGGCAGCAACATGAATGGACCTAGGGCGTGCTATGCTAAGTAAAACAAATCAGACAGAGAAAGAAAAATGCTGTATGATTTCACATACATGTGGAATCTAAAAAGCTAAACATACGAATATAACTAAACAGAAACAGAGTCATCAATACAGAGAACGAACAGGTGGTTTCCAGAGGGGAGGGTGTTGCGGGGAGGGGAGAAATAGGTGAGGGAGATGCAGAGGTATGCGCTTCCACTTGCAAAATAAATGAGTCACAGGTGTGAAGTTTATAATGTGGGCGATACATTCAATAGTTGTGTAATATCTTTGGTGAAGTATGGTAACTAGACTTATCATGGTGATCATTTTGAAATGTATAGAAATATCAAATCACTATGTCGTGTAACAGGAACTAATGTAGTGATGTAAGTCAATTATACTTCAAAAACAAGCAAATAAAATCATAGGAAAATAGATTAGATTGGCAGTTACCAGAGGAAGGAGGTCAGGGGAGAGGGAATCGGATGAAGGTGGTCGAAATGTACAGACTTTCAGTTGTAAGTAAGTTCTAGGGAAGTAATGCACAACATGATTAATATAATTAGCACTGCTGTCTGTTATACTTGAAAATTGTTAGAGAGTAAATCCTAAGAGTTCTCATCACAAGGAAAGCATTTTTCCTATTTCTTTAATTATGTATCTATATGAGATGATGGATGTTTACTAAACTTATTTTGCTAATCATTTCATGATGTATGTAAGTGAAATCACTATGCTGTACACCTTAAACTTATACAGTGCTGTATGTCAATTATATCTCAATAAAACTGGAAGAAAAATGTCTGGGAGCTTATAACTTTCAAAGATAGAGGTAATATTTTTTAAAATCAGAGATCTGCTTCAAAGTCTTTCCACTGTGGCTTCTGAAGGCTGTGCTAATAAAAAAAAAAAAAAAAGGGAGTTCCCCTTGAACTGTCAGTGGAGGCTGGTTCTCTGGGCTCCAAATAGAAATCTTCTTCCAGGTCTCTTGAGGCCTGAGCTCTGCTGTCTGTCACAGAGCCTCCTATGAAGGTGACAATGAGAGTGAGCTCCTAGTTCCATCCTAAGCGTTCCCTGGAGGCAGTGGCATGCTAGTGTGTTTGACACCCAGACAGAAGCATTTTCTACACCCTGCTCCTCTATTCCACAGATTTATTTTCAGTAATAATCCCGTAATAATCAGTAAACGTTATTCTTTTCTTGATTTGTTCTTTAGTTGCGAACGCCAATTTTAAAAAGAATGATACTTTTAATGATACTATTGAAGCTTGGAAAAATATTTCATGTATTAAAAATTTGTTCTTGAAAAATGAAAATATTACAACTTGCACTTCACGTTGCTTCACCGTTTGAAATTTTAAACACAAATAAAAATTCCAAGCCATCCCACAGAGTGATACAACTGAAGCAACTCTAGCACCCTGTCTTTGTCTTTACAGTTACTTTATTATTCTCATTGATTTTTTCTTTAATTGGAGTATAGTTGCTTTACAATGTTGTGTTAGTTTCTGCTGTACAATGAAGTAAGTAAGCTATATGTATACATATATCCCCTCCCTCTTGGACCTAACTCTCACCCCCGCCATCCCACTCATCTATGTCATCACAGAGCACGGAGCTGAACTCTCTGCGCTATACAGCAGGTTCCCATCAGTTATCTGTTTTACTGATATATGTATGTGTATATATGTCAATCCTAATCTCCCAGTTTGTCCCACCCTCCCCTTCCCTCCCTGTGTCCACATGTATGTTCTGTACGTCTGTGTCTCTATTCCTGCTGCAAATAGGTTCATCTGTACCATTTTTCTAGATACCACATATATGCGTTAATATACGATATTGGTTTTTCTCTTTCTGACTTAGTTCACTTAGTTCACTCTGTATGGCAGTCTCTAGGTCCATCCACGTCTCCACAAATGACCCAATTTCGTTCCTTTTTATGGCTGAGTACTATTCCATTGTATATATGTACCACATCTTCTTTATCCATTTGTCTGTCGCTGGACATTTAGGTTGCTTCCATGACCTGGCTATTGTAAATAGTGCTGCAGTGAACATTGTGGTTCACGTGTCTTTTGGAATTATGGTTTTCTCAGGGTATATGCCCAGTATTGGGATTGCTGGGTCACATGGTAGTTCTATTTTTAGTTTTTTAAGGAATCTCCATTCTGTTCTCCATAGTGGCTGTATCAGTTTACATTCCCACCAACAGTGCAAGAGGGTTCCCTTTTCTCCACACCCTCTCCAGTATTTATTGTTTGTAGATTATTTTGATGATGGCCATTCTGACTGGTGTGAGGTGATACTTCATTGTAGTTTGTTTGTTTGTTTGTTTTTTGCGGTACACAGGCCTCTCACTGTTGTGGCCTCTCCAGTTGCAGAGCACAGGCTCCGGACGTGCAGGCTCAGCAGCCATGGTTCACGGGCCCAGTCACTCCACGGCATGTGGGATCCTCCCGGACCGAGGCACGAACCAGTGTCGCCTGCATCGGCAGGTGGGCTCTCAACCACTGTGCCACCAGGGAAGCCCTTCATTGTAGTTTTGATTTACATTTCTCTAATAACTAGTGATGTTGAGCATCTTTTCATGTGCCTCTTGGCCATGTGTATATCTTCTTTGGAAAAATGTCTATTTAGGTCTTCTGCCCATTTTTTGATTGGGTTGTTTGTTTTTTTGATATTGAACTGAATGAGCTGTTTGTATATTTTGGAGATTAAGCCTTTGTCAGTTGCTTCATTCGCAAATATTTTCTCCCATATGAGGGTTGTCTTTTTGTCTTGTTTATGGTTTCCTTTGCTGTGCAAAAGCTTTTAAATTTAATTAGGTCCCATTTGTTTATTTTTGTTTTTATTTTCATTACTCTAGGAGATGGGTCAAAAAATATCTTGCTGTGATTTACGTCAAAGAGTGTTTTTCCTTTGTTTTCCTCTAAGAGTTTTATAGTGTCCAGTCTTACATTTAGGTCTTTAATCCATTTTGAGTTTATTTTTGTGTATGGTTTTAGGTAGTGTTCTAATTTCATTCTTTTACATGTAGTTATCCAGTTTTCCCAGCACCACTTATTGAAGAGACTGTCTTTTCTCCATTGTATATTCTTGCCTCCTTTGTAATAGATTAGGTGACCATAGGTGCATGGATTTACTTCTGGGCTTTCTATCCTGTATCACTGATCTATATTTCTGTTTTTGTGCCAGTCCCATACTGTCTTGATTACTGTAGCTTTGTAGTATAGTCTGAAGTCAGGGAGCCTGATTCCTCCAGCTCTGTTTTTCTCTCTTGAGATTGCTTTGGGGAACTTCCCTGGTGGCTCAGTGATTAAGAATCAGCCTGCCAATGCAGGGGACACGGGTTTGAGCCTGGGTCCAGGAAGATCCCACATGCCGTGGAGCAACTAAGCCTGTGCGCCACAACTACTGAGCCTGCGCTCTAGAGCCCGCAAGCCACAACTACTGAAGCCCACATGCCTAGAGCCTGTGCTCTGCAACAACAGAAGCCACCACAATGAGAAGCCCACTCACAGCAACAAAGAGTAGACCCTGCTCGCCGCATCTAGAGAAAGCCCACATGCAGCAACCAAGAACCAACACAGCCTAGAATAAATAAAATTAAAACAAATTTTTTTAAAAAAGATTGCTTTGGCCATTCGGGGTCTTTTGTGTTTCCATACAAATCGTAAAATATTTTTGTTCTAATTCTGTGAAGAATGCCACTGGTAATTTGATAGGGATTGCATTAAATCTGTAGATTGCTTTGGGTAGTATAGTCATTTTCACAATATTTATTCTTCCAAGAACATGGTACATCTCTCCATTTGTTTGTGTCCTCTTTGATTTCTTTCATCAGTGTTTTACGGTTTTCTGAGTACAGGCCTCCTTAGGTAGGTTTATTCCTAGGTATTTTATTCTTTTTGTTACGATGGTAAATTGGATTGTTTCCTTAATTTCTTTTTCTCATCTTTCATTGTTAGTGTATAGGAATGCAAGAGATCTCTGTGCATCAATTTTGTATCCTGCGACTTTACCAAATTCATTGTTTAGCTCTAGTAGTTTTCTGGTAGCATCTTTAGGATTTTCGATGTTTAGTATCATGTCATCTGCAAACAGTGACAGTTTTACATCTTCTTTTCCAATTGGTATTCCTCTTATTTCTTTTTCTTCTCTGATTGCCGTGGCTAGGACTTCTAAAACTATGTTGAATAATAGTGGTGAGAGTGGACATGCTTGTCTTGCTCCTGATCTTAGAGGAAATGCTTTCAGTTTTTCACCATTGAGAATGATGTTTGCTGTGGGTTTGTCATATATGTCCTTTATTATGTTAAGGTAGGTTCCCTGTATGCCCACTTTCTGGAGAGTTTTTGTCATAAACAGGTGTTGAATTTTGTCAAAAGCTTTTTCTGCACCTATTGGGATGATCATATGGTTTTTATTCTTTAATTTGTTAATATGGTAGCAGGAATACTTGGTACCACAGTACCACACAGATTAGGTTATGAAATTGCCCGAAAGCTTTAACTGAGTCCATGTGAGTTGGGGGCAGACTGTATACCTGGATGTTTTCCACAATAATTTTTATGTCAGATTCAATGTTTATTAAAGGATAAATTATGAAAATGTGCTAATTTGAAGCTTATCCATCTATTATACAACTCAGTGGTAATCACAACAATTACTTAAAATATAGACCAAGAAAAGATTTTTTTCAGGGAGGAGTATTTCACCACTGACATTGTTTGGAATTGTGATGCATGGCAATGATGATAGACCGGGTTATTTTTGCTTTCAGATTCTCTACAGACAGATTCTCTCTATGTGATATTGCCTAGACCAGAGCTTCCCATGGCCTTGAACTTCGAGCCTTACTGCCTAGAACAAATGAAGTTCAGTGTCCAAAAGTACTTAAATAATCCCGCTCATTCCAGTTTTATGCATTAAATGTCATGTGTCATAAAGAAATGGGTACTGGAAAAAATTTTCACAACTTTTGAGGGATCTTGAGAGCGCTTTGTTATAAAGTACTCTTGAGCCCTTGACATTCATAAACTGATGGTTATTATTATTATTCTCCCAAATAATAACCTATCCCCCATCAGCAGGAAAATTTTCCCCATTCACATGCCTCCCCCATCTTCACATTTTGATATTTAATCAAAACCCTGAATTTTGAACTAGGGTCAGTATGAATATATAACATATACAGTAGCCGATTAGTAACTCCTTAATTCTTTATGTAATTGGCAGTGAAGACTTGTAGATGGTCTGTCTGCTTGATGCTATAGCTACCTAAAGGTTTTTTTTGTTTGTTTTTTTTGTTTGTTTTTTTTGCGGTACGCGGGCCCCTCACTGCTGTGGCCTCTCCCGTTGTGGAGCACAGGCTCCGGACGTGCAGGCTCAGTGGCCATGGCTCACGGGCCCAGCCGCGCCATGGCATGTGGGATCTTCCCGGGCCGGGGCACGAACCCGTGTCCCCTGCATCGGCAGGCAGACTCTCAACCACTGCACCACCAGGGAAGCCCTACCTAAAGGTTTTAATCAGCACTCAGAATTTGATTTTGATCACCTCAGCTCAGCCTGAACTTGAACTTCAGTTAAAAGTGTTGAGGCAATAGCAACATGGATGGACTTGGAGGGCATTATGCCTAGTGAAATAAGTCAGACGGAGAAAGATAAATACTATATGGTATCGCTTATATGTGGTATCTAAAAAATACAACAAACTAGTGAATATAACATAAAAGAAGCAGACTCATGGTTATAGAGAACAAGCTAGTGGTTACCACTGGGGGGGCAACATAGGGGTGGGGAGGTGCGAGGTACAAACTATTGGGTGCAAGATAAGCTGAAGGATGTATTGTACAACATAGGCAATATAGCCAATATTTTGTAGTAACTGTAAATGGAAAGTAACCTTTAAAAATTGTACAAAAATAAAATTTATTTTTTAAAAACCTAGGAGAAAAAAAAGTGATGAGGCAATGAGTTCTTGGATCTTGTTTCTGGGAACTAGGAAATGAGAGAGGTAGTGGGTTTTTCTTAGGAGGGAATTCTCTTCTCAGTGGCCTTGCTAACAAGTTTGCCCCCCATACAATGAGATTTCAGGGGGAACACAAAGAGCCATCTCTGTGTACATCAGAGCAGGCAAAGGAACCATGCAGAAAGAGATGATGCTCTCAGGCAGTGTTTCCAGGATGATGGCAGCACAGGAGAAAAAGTGAAATGTGCAGGTAAGAGTAGGAGAAAAATGTGCTATGTGGGAAAGCAGCCATAATAATAACTATAATACTAATTTGGAAACTAGAACCAGGGTACAAAGTATACGGGTAAAGCCAACAAAGCTCCAAGAATGAAAACCATTCAACAAGAGAAAGCAGAGTCACAGGAGATGTTTCACATGACAGCTCAGAACAGGATGACTGACCAAGACAGCTGAACAAGTGCGAGGTGGAGAAACAGCCCAGACCTGGGCCTTTTGGCTCCTGACTTGAGTCCACGCCTTGTGTCAGAAGAATAGTGACCAAAGGAAACTATCTTTGGTTTAAGTATAGAAGTAGGAATATACCTTATTTTATATTTAGCTGCATATGTTTAAGATCTTAATATGTCTACAGTCAAAATCATAATGTATTAGGTTCAGTCCCTTGAAATTGCCAATATGTACTCATCTTTTACCTATAAAAACTACAGTTCCACATGATTCAAGCTAATTGATATGAAGATATTCTCAAGCAAACATTTTGGTTTTGTTTTAAAGTCCATGTTGGAGACCCAAGGAGAACTTTGGCCTTTACTAAGATTCCTACCTTCTCCTGGAGTTGGGGACTTATGAATTTAGTGCCAACTGGGGAGTGACAATCCCTAGGTGTCCAGTCTTCCTCTGCCCTGGATGTGAGATGAAGCTGGAGAGAAAGAAAAGTTGCAGAATTGCACAGGCTGAGGGAGGTGGTTGTAGCTTTTGTACATGTTTGTTCCTTTTTATTGCTTTGCTTTTTATTTCCAACTCATTTGACTTTGGGTTCAAGAATTGTTTTTCTCTTCATAAACTAGATTTTGAAATTATTATCTGGCTCATCTGTTTGCTTCTCTTAAATGAAACGTAAATTGGCTTGTTTTAAATTTCAGATACTTTAGTTTTGATTCTACTGTTCATCTCCGTTTGACCACGGCAGTAAATTTTTTGCTGCCAAGAACAAAGAAGGCTTGCTGTTTAAAATCTCTTTCTTTAAATCAATGTGCCTTTGAGTATTAAAAAGAATTCTCAGTTTTTAATAGGTTTGATTTGCTTGCTTCTGATCTTATGTTTTCTTTCTTTATTCTCTCATTCTTTCCTGTCCTGTGACCCCACATTTATGCTACCTTCATATTTCTTTTCATATTCCCTACTTCCACAAGGAACCCAAGATAAGCCACTGTCTGTTCCTTTCTCAAAGGGGGGGAAGAAAAAGGTGGCTCTGGGATCAGGCTGATTCCTGTGGGCCCCTGGCATAAATGATCATGATGCATTAGATAGTTACCCTTCATTGGCCAATCAATAATTATTGAGTGCCTAGTTTGTGCAGAATCCTGTACATACAGTAGTGTGGGTAATGATGGGAACATATTTCATGGGAGACATTGAAATATTCATAGACATGGACTTTCTTGCCATAATAACTTTTGAGATCCATTCATAATGAACTCATATTTGGAATGAAGGAAGCTTGAGACTCTCCCAAAAGTTGGATGCAATGCGTTTTTTATGAATCTAACCATTATGAAGCTTGGCATTTATCTGTGTATCCATCCACTGTGTACCACTGTCAGTGCCGTGCCGTAAGGTATGCAGGTAACAGGTAGACAGTTGTTCTGGGTGTGGGGAAAGTTCTGCCTTACAGAATATTCTCTCCTCCCCTGACCTCTGTCATACTACTAAAATGCTTTCTTCTCGAGGATTACCTCAAAGGTACCTTTTTCTTCGTAGTATTTTATTACCTAGGAGAGATGCTTCTTACCTACCCTCACATTAGACAGAGCAGCTGATCTGCTTCACATGGCAGGAAACAAGCCCATGAGCAGCTATGACCCAGGACTGTTTGACTAATAGGAGTTGCTTGGGAAAGAGCTAAAAGAAAGGTCACCTTGAACAGCTCTTAGGAAGGAAAAAAACATCAGGTCTCTCAACAACCAGGGGTTCCGAGAAGGAGGAACAAATGCCAAAGAAGGGAACTGAAGAAACACCACCGAAGCATCTACTCTTGCTGCAATTTAGCTTTGGGCCAGCCTGAGCAGGGAAGTTGCAGCGATCAGTGGAGTAACTTGGTGGAGAGCTCGGGAAAGCTTTTATCAGCCATCTAGGTAGGGAGGTGCACATGGGGACACCAACTCATCCAGGTTTGCCTGGGACTTTCCTGGTTTTAACACTAAGCGACCCACATCCCCAGAATCCCCTCAGTCCCGGTGTGCCCCTACTTCATACCCCATATACTGAGAATACCATCATCTTTCTCACAAATGATTTTTCTGTGAATTCTGCATGAACGTCATTGTTATATGACCTGTGTCAAATAATGTGATTCAAACTCAAATCTTTTATTTCTTCCTGTATTTCTCTGAGTTTCTAGACCATCTTTGTAGGTTATACTGTCTTTTGTTTTTGTATAGCATTAGCCTTTCCTTCTGGGAGAACATACCTCACCCTTCCCCACTCCCCATAATTGTTTTCCTTTTTAATTTTAGAAACTGATTCATTCTAGGAATATCACCTTTTAAAAGATATTGTCTGTTGCTATGTGAGCAGATTCTCTGAGGGCTCTAATAGGGGTTGTGAAGCTGAGAGATTTCAGAGGTGTCATTCTCATTAGAATCCAACAGTGGCCACCTACTTCTGTGTGGAGATAAGTGTGAAGTGTGTTGTGACTTCAGAAACATCAGGTCCTGGGTCCTAGGAGATAAGCAGTTAGTGATTTTCTCACAAGAAGCCTAGAATATTCCAAGATACACGGCACTTATAAAACATGTGCTTGCCTTTGTCCTGGCAAGTCTTTGTTTAAACTGTAGTTTACAGAAAGATATTAAACCACGGTTATAATCCTATATGTTTACATGAATCTGTGGCAATATCATAAAATCTTTATAAACTTTATAACTGGAGAATATTTTTAAAAATTTTAAACCAGATTAAATAATTCACTAAAAAAAACCCATCTGGGTGTAACCTAATACATTCTAGTACCTGAAAATATTTGTAATAAAATTTCATCCCATGCTAATTTTTTGCTACAAGATAGTAAAGTACTAATGTCCTTAGCAAGGAAAACAATGAAAACATTCATAAATTAGGATTTTGTTCATAAAATCAGCTTTCATTAACAAGATTAACAGTGGAGAGAAAATGCATTGTTTTGTTTTAAGCTGAATTATAGTTAACACAAGAGTTGACAAAAAGTGGTACAAAACTCAGTCGGTTAAAAATGCACCCAATATTTAGAAACACAATTACTACTGAATAGAGGTCATCCAAAAGTAGAAAATTAGTATAAGACATTAGTTTAGGAACATTAGACATTACATAAACTCTTGGTAATGGGTACGTATGGGGGAGTGAAAGGACTAGCCATAAGGTTTTGATTTGTCAGAATAGTCTACTGTTGTTGGTGTTTCTTAGCTGAGCACATTTTTATTCAAATATTTGAATAGTGAGGATCCTAATAACTAAAGTTTATTGATTTCTGTATGAAACATGTAAAGTTTTTGTTTTTTTAACATGTAAAATCTCATTTAAATCACCCAACAATCATATGGGGTCAGTACAGCTATAATTCCCTTACATCACATTGACATCTTGAAGTCTAGATGGCACATGCAAAGGTACATATTGTGTGGCTCACACCTTCTGAATTAGTGTCTCTGGAGGTAGGCCCAGGAAACCTTATTTTTAACAAGTTCTTAGATAATTTGTATGCCCTCAAATTGAAATACACATCTAATAATTAAAGGTTTGTTATCACCGTTAATGGTATTATTCCTCTCTAGTGACTTCCCAGAATTAGGCAGTACCTTGTTCTCATTTTTAGCCAGAGCAGATACACTCATTTCCCATAATAGAACTCATACAAAACTGGAATGTATGAAGTAAGCAAGTTAAACCCCTCTGTACTAATACAAGTACCTCGTAAACTTTAGTGACCATTAAGGAAACAAAATGTTTTTGTTCATGGTCTTCACACATTTTATATAGTTAGAGTGGCCACAATCAGAACACAGTAGGGGAGAGAGAGAGAGGGAGGGATCATTTTTGATTCACGATCTCCTCCTAGAAATGCCATTCCTGGCAACGTTTATGAAGAAGTAGGCACTGAATTGCATGAGTATCTTTGTAAGAATATCATCTAGGAAGTTTATTTAAAGACAAGAAACACATGGTGCTAAAGAGAGCTCAAGAGCAGACGCAGTGGAGAGACTGGTAAATGTAAGGTCAGAGAGTTTGGGCAGAAAAACATGTTCCTTTATGTGGGTTGGAGAAGTGGAGCAAGCATTTTGAAACCAGGGTTTTGAGAAATATTTCATAGTGTGGAATAAATTTATTTTTTAAAAAACTGAAGTAAATATTTAGTGGCCATTTTTTCTCCCAAACATAAATTTACTGTCCTATAAGCCTGAACTTCCAAACTTGAATTTCTGGACATACCAATGAGGGTGAAAGTACATTTTGTTCAACATGGCCTGTTAGGAATTGCCGCCTCTCCTTATATCGCCTTCTGTAGAGCAAAATCCACTGCTTACCTGCCTCTCTCCTAACTCATTCCTCCTGCCAACCTGTTTTTTCTCATTTCTTTTCTTTCTTGTTCTTTCTCCCCTCTCCCCTCCCCTCTCTCCCCCACATTTTTTTGTTTGGTTCATCTCTCTGAATCTCACCCTTTCTCCAGTCATGTGTCAATCCCCCGTCTCATCTTCCCAGCCACTCCAACCGGCAGTAATTTCTCCTTTTCCTGACTTATATTACCAAATGTCTATGCCAAAGACGTTGGCTCATGGATATTCTAACTCGTAGTGTTGTCCAATTGTATTTTATGTCTAAGTCCTGTTCCCTCAACTAGATCCTAAATGTTTGAGACCTAGAAAGAGAATGTATTTTACTTTTACATTTCCAACAGGGTACATGACCAATGTTCAATAAATATACAGTATTTTGAATCACATTGAATTTTTTCCCACTTTCCCAGTCAAACATATTTCCTTCCTGTGCTTACCCAGCCATGCTAATTTTCACCTGTAACTCCTTTGATAGGCTGAGGGAGAAAAACGGAGTTAACAATCACAAGTTATTCATTTGGGGAAAGCAAAGTGTTAAAGAATATTATTATCTCCCACCAAAGAATAAAAAATAACTGAGAAATTGAATTTAGACTGAAAATCTGTTCACAGTTCATACAAGAAAAATGAAGACAGTTATATTTCAACTAATGTTGACAAGTTGGATGGCAATAGACATTAGTCAGGAGATAGATCCCAAATACTACCTAGAGAAGCTACAGGATAAGCAATATAAATTTCACCTCTAAGAAGGAGCCATGTGAAATGAAGAAATAACTTTAAGTTATAAAAATCCCTTTCCTAGTTAATTTGATCATTGCTTATGTTTGATATGAAGACTTTTTACGTAATTGTTAGACGTTGTATACTGACATTAGCCATATTGTGGAACATGATTTGTAGGACTTTTCCACTGATAGTCAAATAGTTCATTTTAATGACAATAAAGCGTTCCCAAAGGAGAGTAGAGTCCCACAGACAGTGATGACAGCCAAAGGGCAAGTAGTCAGCAGGCTTCAGGTGACCTTACTGAGTGAGTATAAGATTTTAGTAGAAAACAGGTATTCTATAAACATTAGAAACATATGAGATGAGATTTGTTCATGATTCATTTCCCAGTGTTATGAGAAGAGGATGACCTGGGGTATAGGGAAGCTTTAATTCAAGTTCCATTTCTTTGCTTTCTGGCTGTGAGACCTTGGACACAATACTTAATGCATTTGAATGTTAATTTCCTCATCTGCAAAATATACATAAAATGTTTCAATGGGTTTTTGAAAGTTACGTGAGAAAAATCTGTAAGTGCTTGGCAAAAAAAAAATTTGCAGGTGCTTTTTGAATGATGTCATTTGTACCTCAGTTTCCCCATATTACACAGGATAGGCCTGCATAGATGTTATAAAACAAAGATAATTAAAATTTACAATGTGAGACTTAGAGATCAAGAGAGATGACTTGAGCATTAAGAATTAATCTATGAATTGAATCTGAAAAATTTTGCTTTCTGTGTATGTCTGTATCTGAAAAATTGTGCTTTCTATGTATGCTTTCAAGGCAACTAACATTAGCTATTTACTCTGTGAATAATGGCCACAATTAACACGTAGGTCTACAACATAGACCCACGATAAGGCAAGCTGAGGGCCACTAATAGCCCAGTGTGCTCATGTGTGGGAAGCTTGGTGGAAAGCACAGTGGGCAGCTACCCACAGTGGGCAGCGGTGGTACAGAGTCCTCCCCAAACCAGCTACAGCAGGGCACATGCAGCTCTGGAGTCAGGATTGTCCTAGAGTTGTGGACTGGCCAGATGACACCTAGCCACAGTTCACCTTTTCTTTAGCATTTACTGCATGTAGGCATTGTGCTTTACATCTATTTTCTCATTTAATCTGCTCAAGAATAGTATCTTCAACTTACAGATGAGTAAACTGAGGCACAGAGAGGTTATGTAGCTGGTGCTAAGGCACACACCTAGGAAACCACTGGTAAGAGTCCAGCTCAGGCCGTCTGCATCCACAGGCTGCTCTCTTAAATCCTTCTGAAGGGAAAACACATTAGATACCTTTACATGAACACCAGGAGAGGTGTGTCCAGGATCTGGGACGGGGTGATAGATGTATGAAAGGAAGGGCCTTTTGGTCATATGGCCCTGTGTGATTTCGTCAGTCTGGTATGCTGCCTAAATGGCATGGAATCTGCTTCCAGACAGATGCTGGGTGAGAAGTCTGGTGATAAGAACGGCTGTACATGCTGTGTGTCCCAGCGACGGGGTGGGTTGTCTATTTCCAGGGCCTGGGAGCTGCTCTCCCCAGCTTGACCCAGATAAGTGCCAGATATGGGAGCACAGGTGCAAGATCAACTGGTCTGCTTCTTGGGTGGAATTTTCCTGCTTAAAAAAAAAAAAAAGTGCAGGAAAACAACAGCTTCCTATGACCTCATTCTGCTTAAAATTCCTGGATATGTCTCTGTTTCCCTTCTGGTTCCAGACTTTTTCTTATTTACTTTTATACTAAATTCAGCTTCTTTAAAAGGAAACAAATATCAGCTTCTTAAAGAAGTGGCATTGATTTTTTTTTCCAGAACATTTTGAACTACAGAGCCAAAGAATCTTATTTAATTGATCCCTAATTAAGTTTTTTTCCCTAGATGGTCAGTCTTTCCTGAGAAAGTGGTTCATACACTTTCTGCATTAGAATCACTGGGCATGTTCATTAAATTGGGGTTTCATTTATCAAAGCTATTTACTGAGTATGTACTCTGTGACAGGCGTTATGTTACATGCTGATTTGTGGTCCTCTCCCCACACCTTCTGAATTAGTATCTCTGGAGGTGAGTCCAGGAATCCTCATTTTTAACAAGTTTCCAGATAAATTTTATGCCCTCAAAACTTTGAATACCACTATCCTATATTATAAACTCTTCAAATATAAGGCTTGGGGTTTTATGTAACTTTGTTTCTAGCCCCTAACAGATTGCCTGGCATGATGGTGTTGATGTGTGATTGGTTACAATTCAATGAAGAAATGAATTTCCAAATTCACTGCCTAGAGTGACATAGGAAGATCAAACCTATCATTTACTCTTGTTCATATGTTTATGATTTTTAATTTGCTGGTCCTGAACCTAGCTACCCTGACACCTGTAAGTCAAGAATCTGTTTATTTCATAGTTCTGATTTTTATTTTGTCCTGGAGGGTATTAATCATTGGATTGTGTGTTTCTTTACTGGGATATTCACAAAATCCCCTTTGCTTTATTATTCAAAAATCAAAGAATGTCAAATCTGAGTAGACTTTAAAAGTATGCCAACCTCTCATCAAGTACTTAAATTCTCCCCGTAGTATACTCTCTGTATTAGGCAGAACAGGGTCACTGCTTTAACAAATAACCTCAAAATTTCACTGGCTTCATCACAATGAAGTTTATTTCTCACTCATGATTTATTCCAATGCAGATATCAGAAGGAGACTGGGTCATTCAGGGACCCAGGCTCCTTCCATCTTGTGGCTCTGTTCTCAGAAAACCAAGGTCTTCCTCCTGTTAGCCAGCAGTTGGGGTAAGGGTATGAGGATCCCGTGGGGGTTGAAAGGGCAGCCCAATATGGCATGTACCACTTTCACTCACATTTCATCAGCCAGAGCTCAGCCACTGGCCCACACCTAACTGCAGAGGAGTCTGGCACATGCAGTCAAAGCGGATGATCAGATGCCCTCTGCCTTAGCCTCCAAGTAGTTATATGGCCTCCCTACAATTCTTCCAGTGACAGAGAACTGAGTAAAACATATCATCTTTAAACATCCCAGACAGAGTTCTTTCATTGAGTTACCATATATTTTGCTGCATTGACAAGATTACATAGTACTTAAGAGCGTGGTCTGTGGAATCAGACTGCTTGAGTTTGTATCCAGACCCCATCAACCTTGGCCAGTTATTCATTTCTCAGTTTTCTCGTAAATTAATTCATGTATTTCCTGGCTCGTGCCTAATATGTAACAAATTCTCAATAAATGTTAGTTGTTAATACTTGATATATTGTTCCTTGTTCCACCTCTGTCCTCACAGGTATACATCCTTGTCCTTGGATATTTAAAGATATCTCTGCCCCTATTCTGAGTATCTTCCAGAATCTTCAGCTGTTCCTCACATGACCTCATTTAACATTCCTTCTCCATCGTGGTCACTCTAGATTCTAATATGCTCTGATTAGGGGAGAGAGCAGCAAAACTATAACCTTCTCATTTTTAGCTGCTATACATCTATTTATGTAGCCTAAGATCACGTTAGTTTTTTTAGCCACCACTTCACCCAGCTGATACATATTGATCTTATTTTCTACTAAAATTTTTAAAATTTACATAAATGTAATTGCTGAGCCAAGTCTCCTTCATTGTTGTAGCCTTTTTTGGTTTCAAGAGAAGATTCTTATATTAATAGCTATAAACTCCTAGTATATTCTATTTGATCTTTTGTTTTCAATCTAAAAGGAAGACTTACTGCAACCTTGGGGCTCTTCTGCTACCTAACAGTGGTTAATACAGTTTATTCAACACATAAGGAGAGTGAGTAAGACTCACCTGTTGGTGTACATTTCTTTTGGCCCAGAGTATGAAGAAAAGTCCACTAACACCAGGGATATTTACTAAGCTGGTGTTTAGGTCTTCCCCCCCCCACTTTTAACTATTTTTGAAAAGTTAAAAGAAAAAAAGAAGACAAAACACCAGCTCATCTTTTCTTGGCATGGAGACTCACACCACTGTATTAATTCAAATTTCTTTGGCCTTTTCTTCTTTGTGGGCAAGAGTTTCTCTGTGTGTTGTCACGTCATGTGGGTCTGGGGAAGGATAAGAAGGAAGCAAAAGATGGGGTGGGATAAGCAGGCAGATATAGCAGATGCCACTTCAGGTAAGCTGGACCCAGCAGGCCCCTTGGTGGCCCTGATGGCTTCTTGCAAACCTGTGATTCTAAGACTCTGTGTCATAAGTAAGTGGATTCCAGCTCCAGAAGTCTCAGTGTACCAACCTGGAAAATGGGAACATTCTGGTTTTTGAAATTCTTGTTCTAAGTACTTTGTCTTTGGATCAAGAATGTCTTTCTTCTTGATAGCTCCTCTGTGATCACTACTCCTACAGTCACCCTCTTCATTACTATGAAAGCTTGACCTTGGAGCTTAATCCATCAAGCTCCCTGGTCTTCTTTTTTATTTATTTATTTTTTATTTTTTATTTTTTTCCTGGTCTTCTTTACTAAAGTCAATCTTTGGTAATGATTTATTTGAGACTGGTACACTGGCCTTTTCTGTAATAATATCAGCAACAGTAATAGTAATACAATAGCTAACATTGATTGAGCACATACTCTGTGTGAGGAACATACTATGGGGTAGGTATTATATTATTAACCACATGTTACAGAAGAGGAAATTGATACATAGACAATTTAAGTTGCCCAGGGTTACATAGCAGGAGAGCCAGTTAAATAGGCTCTCCAACTGTAAAATGCAAACTACCGCTCACAAATGAACAAAGGCCCAGATGGCTCAGCTGCCAGACGGCCACAGTCAAGTCTCAGACCACACATAACCATGCCCTTTTGTGGACACTGTTCACTAATTTACCTGACTTCTGATATATCATTCTTCAAAATAGTGTCTATTAACCCAGTGTTAGGTAAGAAGCTAAAATGGTACTTTGGTGTAATTTCAAAATGATCAGCATCAAGTGCTGGGCAACACTTGAATTAGTGGCACTTCAAGGAACACAGGGAGAGATTCTGTAGCATATTAATGTGATGACTTAAAAAAAATCCTTACAGGACCGAGGCTACTACTCCCTTTTGTTCACCTGAGCTGGGGCTGGGGAAACCC